>NC_133435.1:9740443-10395132 GCF_011762505.2 Arvicanthis niloticus
ATCTCACACTGTTTAGCGTGTTGTGGTGTAGTGCCCGCGGTAACTTGCTTATTTTAGCCCTGAGATGTAACTTCAAAAGGAAAAGAGCCACAAGCAGAATATTTTCCTAAGCAACCCCTTTGTCTTTCAAATCAAACCAACTTAATTAGACTTTTGCTTGGTGCAAAGCGTCTTTACGCTAAGGGGATTGTCAGAGAGGCACAGCGCATGCGTGCTGAGCCAACGGCCCACTTTTCTCCCAGGCCCCGCCCCCTAAGCGGCGTCCCGCCCCCTAAGCAGCGTCCGCTCCCCTGAACGGCGCCCCGCCCCCTGAGCGGCCTCCCGCACCGGGAACCTGGAGCGTCTTCTACAGCTGTGTCGCTATGGAAACGACTACTGCTTGCTTTCCCGTGGCCATAAGCGGTATGGCGGCTGGGGAGTCGCGGGATAAAGGCGGCTACTATTTCAGATTCCTGCCTCAGAGAACCTTCACGTCCCTGAGCTCCCGGGAGATCACTAGCCGGCTCCGCCAGTGGTGAGGGCCGAGGGGCGGAAGTGGCCTTGCGGCAGGCTCGGGTCGGTGGGCTGGGGCCTTGGCTCCGCGCTCGTGTTCGTTCTGGGGTTCTTCTCTCCGAGTTCGTGCCCGTGCTCGGGGACTCGGCTCTGCACTCCCTCAACTCCAGCCAGGACCCACTGACTTTTTCCCCTCTACTAGGTCCATGCTGGGCAGAATCCAGGCGCAGGCGTTCAACTTCGACCGGACGTTCCAGCCCTACCAAAAGGATGATTTTGTCATGGTTGGTATGGGGGGGTGGGGGTGACGGTCTCTTTTGATGTTCTTGGGAACGCTCCATGACGTGTTCTTAGAGTTTGGGAGTAATAAAAAGTGCAGGTTGGTTTTTTTTTTGTTTGGTTGGTTGGTTTGGTTTCTTAGGGGGCTTTTTGAGACAGTGACTCATTCTGTAGACCAGACTAGCGTGGCATTCACTGGGATCCTCTTGCCCCTGTCACCCAAATGCCTCTATGACCACCTTGCCAATATCTTTTACCTACCTTCGGGATTCTGCCTTTGATAACTTTACAAATCTGTAGTTATTTTAGACAGTCTCACTGTGTGATTCATGATGGCCTCGAACTCACTTGTCAGTCATCCTGCTTCAATATCCCCAGAGCTGAAATACAAGCATGTGTTGACCGATTTTGACTGAAAATTGTAAGGGATTAAAAAAAAAAAAAAAAGCATATCTTGTTTTTAAATACTATTACCCGGCTTCACCCCTGACTTTATTAAGCTTAACTCCAAATATTTCTAGTTTCTGAAAATCTCATTCACTCTGAGAAGTAGGCATCAAGCTCCAACAGACTGCCCAAACAGGATTTCCTCCCAAAGGTTTTGAGCAATGGCCTGTTTGAAAAAGCCTTTAGCTAGAAGAGAATTCTTTAAAGAAGGCAGAGTTTATGCAAAGGTGTGAGTTTTTTATAGGCATCATAAAACCAAGCCCCATCGTTGTCAGTGTTGCCTCCTACCCAACAGTAGGTAAAGTGTTCTGGTTTGTGAAGTGACCTTCATTCCCTGCCATTCTCCTGAGCAGTGACTTTACAGCTGGCATGTAATCTTCTCACTATGACACTTTCTGATGGCCCACTGTGTGCTAGGAATATAGCTTCCTCAATAGCTAGAGATAGAAACCCCTGAAGAATGCCTTGGGCCCGCACCACCAAATAACATCAGTTATCTTACCCACTGCCTGGAGTGAGGAGGGCAGGCAAGCAATCCATCCAATTGTCCCTAACTCCGCTCACTCCCATGAAACCTGTAGAAGCGAAGCGTCGCCTACTTCTTGCTCCAGCTGGCCGGCTTCCCATAGTCCCTTGTCATGATCCTGTCTCTTCTAAAACACCTGTGATATTGAATCAGAGGTCTGTCCTACACCAGGATAACATTAGCATCTGCAATCACCTTCTTCCTGAGTAAACTTTGAGGTTGAAGAGAGGACATGAAGTCTGAGCTACATTTTCCAATCTGTTTTCCATAACAGAGGGCAGATTGGTCTCGTAGTCCATTTCCCTTTACCTGTGGTCGGGTTTTAATGCCATATTATGACATGTGTTCGTTAGTCATGGTTAGATTTTGATAATTTACCAGTACTGCCCCTCTACTAATTTTTAAGATCAGAATTTTGAAGTGCTATGATTTTTTTTCTTTTTATTTATTTATATTTGAGACATGGTTTCACTGTGTGGCCCTGGCTGGCCTCAGACTCACAGAGATCTGCCTATCCAAGTGCTGGGACTAAAGGTGTGCGCCACCACAACCAGTTTTTTTTCTTTGATACTTTTTGTTGTCTCCATCTATAACATTGAATACACCTGTTTATTCAGCAAATACTTGTTAAATACTTTCTTGATCTCACTTGGCAATTGTTAAGATCTCATCCCAGATCATAAGGCACACACAGTTTCAACAAATCAGTCTCCACAGCATACTGAAGTAGTGTTCTAATAAATCTTATAGAAAATGTCCTGGTCACAGAGGGAAGGGCCAGCTGATGGATCATGATAGAAGGTATATGTCTCCTTTCCCTTCTTCCTTTTGTTTGCTCAGAGTTCTTCAATGGGCTCAATATTCATCCATAAAACTCAACAGATTTCTTTCCATACTTCCAAGCATTTCTTTCTAATTTTAAAGTTCCTCTTGGGCTAGGGATGCAACTGAATTGGTAGAGTATGGGTTTAGCATGCATAAGGCCCTGGGGTCCATCCGAACACTACATACACCAGGCACGGTGACATATACCTATAATCTCAACACTGGGAAGGATGGAGGCAAGTGGATCTGTTCAAGATCATTTTTGGCCCAGGCTAGCTCAAAACCAAATAAAGTAAGACTCATATTTAAACTACTGGGGATCTGCGCATGGTGACACAGCCTGTAATTCCAGCTCTTTGAGCTATTCTTAGGGTTACTCGAAAATGAGTGCTTGCCGAGGTCCTCACTTTCCAACTAACCCTGAAAATGGCTCAGAAGTACTTAGGAGGAGACTTAAGAATGAGATGAGAGGCTGAAAGGAGGGGTAGATGAAGCACTGGGTGAATCCCAGGGTTCTGACATAGCTGACTAGAGTAGCTGACTTTACTAAACACATAAAAGATGGAAGAGTAAATGACACAAATTAATTTAATGTTAGGCATATTCAGCTCCAAGGTGCATGCAGGTGGCTGCCTTCTGGCTCATTGATTGTAATGTTACTTCAGGGTCTCAAGAGAGCACCATCAGATTAACAGGTAGGGCTCAGAGCCTCATCCTGCTGTGCCAGATAATGAGTTTTCGAAGTAAACAGTGACAAGCCTTATTTTTCGGAACTTTGCCTAGAGGCCTGCACAGGCTCCTGTGTCTACCTCAGGAGCAGAATTTAGGCTCGTGACTGCATGCCATTCAACCCTAGCAGATTTGGATAAGGGATACAGGCCCAAAATTCCTTAAGGAAGAGAGGGCCTGATAAGGCAGCAGTCAGTCCAACACTGCATTCACAGGACTATGAGCTGGACTTGTAGCTCAGTTGGTGCAGCACCCACGTAGCAGGGGCAGGCCCTGGATTCAACTCCTATTACAGAGAGGGGAATGACAGATACTTTTTTGTGCATTTTGACTTCAGTACCTTTGTTACTGCAAACTAGTTTATGAGTCAGCTAATCTTTTTGAAGAACATCATTTTACCTAAAGTTGACATTTAGGAAGAAGCCCCTGCAGATGCCTTGATGTCAATTCTGTAACAAACCAACAAAACCATATACACAGATACAGACCCCTTCTTTTCTGTTTTTAAATGTGTTTTTAGAGATACAGGTGTAATTTCAATTTAAAAAACAAAACGCCTTGCTCTGATTTAATAAGGGGCCTTTATAAGAGTACTTCAGGAGCTGGAGAGATGGCCGAGCATGAAGAGCACTTGCTGTTATTGCATAGGACCCAGGTGTGGTTCCCAGCACCCACATGGTAGTCACCTGTAACTCCAGTTCCAGAGGTTACAGTGCTCTCTTCTGGTCCCCACACCTAAGGCACATTTATGCATGCTGGCCCAAACCATTAAACAAATAAAAATAAGTTTTTATAAAATCTATTTTTTTTTTTAAAAAATCAGTTGGCTCCAAGCCAATTGCTGCAAGTCCACTTCTGTTTATGATGTGTAAACAGGATTAAAGGGACACCCCATGTTTGAGACAGGCTGGCCTCAAACTCTCGAGTCTCCTGCTGAAGACTGTATGCACATGTCCTCCTATCTACTTGACTTAATTTCTTTTAATTAAAAACAATCTGGTATTGTCTCTCTGTCTCTGTCTCTCTCTCCCCCCCTCCCCTCTCTCTCTCCCTCCCCCCTGTGCACACATGTGTGTGTTTATGTGCATGGGTGAGTTTGTAACATAGTACACATGTGGAAGCCAAAAGGCAACTTTGAGAGTCAAGTTTTTTCTCCCACTACATAGACCCTGATTGGACTCAGATCCTAAGGCCTGTGCTGTTTTATCTTCTGAACCATCTCACTGTCCCTTGGTTCCATTTCCTTTCTTTAAAAGTAAAATTTAATAAGCTTTTCTTGATTTCAAGTTCTTCTAGCCAGTGTGATGCTACACATGTTTAACTCAACATTTGAAAGATAAAGGTAAGGGGCCCGTCCAGAGTGCCAGGTTATCCTCGGATATATAGCAAGTTACAAGTGTGTACAAGGCTAGCCTGGATACATGAGACACCCTGTCTCGGAAAAAAAAAAATATCCTTCAAGCTGGACACAGTGGCTCATCCCTGTTCTACTAGCACACAGTGTTGAGGCTAGAGGTTTAAGATTTTGAGGGAAACTTTGAGCTACATAGCAAATTCAAAGCCAGCCTAAGGTACAGGAGACCCTGTCAAAAAAAAAAAAAGAAAAAGAAAAAGAAAAGACAAGGGCTGAGGCTGTAGCTCAGTGGTGGAGCAGTTGTTCAGTGTAGACAGAGGCTGTAGCTCAGTGGTGGAGCAGTTGTTCAGTGTAGACAAGGCCCTGGGTCTGATGTCTAATACCTTCCTTAAAAAGGCAGTGAGTAAAGCAGAGCGTCTCGTCTTACTTGGTATCAAATGGTATTTTATTAATTTTGTTCTAACATGCTCCCTTGCAATTTGTATTTTAGGCTTTTTTCAAAGACCCAAATGTTATTCCAAATTTGCAGTTACTTTCAGATTCTTCTGGACAGTGGACTACACTAGGTAAAGATTTTTATATTTTAATTTCCAAGTTACTATTTTAACTAAATTTTGCCTCAGCAATTATCACTAGTGATTTGTATCACTAAAGTACAAATTGTGGCATCATGATAATGTGTGACCAGCTGTGTCAGGCCTTCCCTGCACCTCTGTCCTGGGAGTCTCTTGCTATCATCCTGGCATAAGAAAAATTTTCTCTTAGTAGTTTAGAAAACTATGCATCATATATTTTATATTTAAATATTCTGCTAAAGGCAAGTCACATTGATGTGAGTAAGAGGAAACATGCACTTCTGGAATTCATTGGTACATTAAGTGGGGACATGTTGAAGGATACACGAAGATCTGGGTTCCATCCCCAGTGTCACATAAAGTCAGGTGTAGTTGTACACACCTACAACACCTGTAATCCCAACACTGGGGAGATAGAGCAGCAGGATGAGTTTAAGGCCATCCTCTGATACATGGCCAATATAAGGAGAAGGATGGAAGGAAAGAGATGGTTCACTGAGTTCACTTCCTAGTAACCATAGGCAGCATAACACTATTGTCTATGACTCTAGCTCCAGGGGGTCCAGGACCCGTAGCCTCCATGGTACCTGTGTACACATGTACACACCCCCACATGGACATATACACATGTGTAATTAAAAATCTTGAAAGAGTGTTCCAGGTTTTTTCATAGAAGTGAGAACGTGGTGAGGGAGATGGTCAGGTCAACCCAGAGGAGAAGGCTCAGGACAGGAAGGCCTGGGCAGAGCACTGCCGCAGCTCTCATGGGGTTCTGACATTAGTTGGCTGCCCTGGAATGTTGTAGAATAATTACAAATAATAGAGAAATGACTTCTTAAAGGGGGACATTTCTCTAGATGATGCTAATAAGACACTAAAACAGTCCTGAGAAATTTTACTTTTAAAAAGTAAGTGTGTGTGTGTGTGTGTGTGTGTGTGTGTGTGTGTGTGTGTGTGTTTGGGTGGGCTCATGCACACACATGCCTGTGTTCATGTGTCTGCACATGCAAGCATATAGAGATGAAGAAGTTAGAGGAGCACCTTCAGGAATCAGCTCTTCCAAACTGAAGCCGTCAGATTTGCCTGGGGAGCACTCTTACCAATTGATCATCTCCCCTAAAAGACTGTTTTGAAAACCAACATGAACATCACATTTTAAATTCAAGGTTGATGTCTTAGCCATGCAACAGGTTACACCATTCCACTTAGAGAAAAAAATATGTAATACCAATTTGTGCATAAATAAATACAGATTGCTTAGAGATTAGCTGTTTTGTTTAGGGGGGAGCCTTTTGTTAAACTGTGTCTTGGTGGATCTCTAAGAAGCCTTAACACAAAGTAACTTTTTTAGAGTATTAGTCAAGAACAAAGTTACAAAAAGGTTTCTGTTAGACTCAGCAGGTCAGATTTTATTGCTTTTGGCCGAGGGCAGCTGCCAAATTCACGGAGCAGAAAGCTGGTGCAGCCTGATCTGCAGCCTGCGACCAACATTCAGCTCAGTTTCTAAACTCATGCATTTGCCAACTTAGAGTTTTCAAGAGCAAATAATCAGAGCGAGGTAGCATGGAGTTTTTAAAATGTTCATAATAACTTCAGCCAGTCTTTTAAAAGAAAACCAAAGTTCACAGAAGCACCTATGCCCCCCCCCCAAGTTTTTTTCATAATTTCATTTCTTAAAAATGCATTCTATGAGAATTTCATACATGTATACAATGAGCTTTGACCATAACTCCTCCCCTTCAACTCTTGTGGATCCCCTCACCCAAATGCTTCCCACCTCCCACTCCCATCTCCACCTTTTTTTTTTTTTTTTTCAGTGAACCCTCCAGGCCTAGCTAGTAGTGCTGACCACTTGTGCATAGGTGTGGAGCATCCCCCAGGGCATTGGTGAATTACCAGAGGCCATACCCTAAAGAAGAATGATCTCCCCCACTCCCCGCACTCCCCCAGACTGCCAGCTGCCAGTAACCCCTCAGTTAGGGAAGGGTTCTTGTTAGCCCCTCCGATCCATTGGAATTTTAGCCAGCTTAGTCTTCTGCAGGTAGCTGAAGCTGCTGTGGGTTAATGAGTGCGACAGGCCTGTTAGGGCTCAGCACTTGGCCTCATCCCCCAGCTCTTAACATTCTTTCCACCTCCTCTACCAAGGTGTTCCCTGAGCCTTCGCTGTTGAATTGCAAAATTACATGTATTCATGGTGTGTGTGTGGAGGTCAGAGAACAGTTTGCAGGAGTTGGTTCTCTGTCCACCGTGTCAGTCCCTGGGATCAAACTTTGTGCTGACCTCGTTAGGTCCATTTCCCCTCTAAGCTGTTTTACCTTATTCTAGGCTGGGAAAGAAACCCTGCACAAAGAGCTTCTGAAGTACCATGTGTGCCTCATGGGTAATAATTACAACTCTAAAATTAGAAACACTCCACTTGGGTCTGTTTTTTAAGATGTATTTTCTATTTATGTGTACATGTGTGGATGTGCACATGCATGCAGGTACCTACAGAGACCAGAAAAGGGTGTTGGATCCCCTGGAGCTTTGGTTACAAGCACTGAGCTACCTAGCTGGGTACTGAGATCTGGAAGAGCAGGGAATATTCTTAGCATGGAGCAGTCTCTCTAGCCCAGCACTCTTATTGTGAGGAGGGATTTCTTGTATGTTCCCAATGCTCTTGAGTAGCCTGTCGTCTTCCTCTCCTCTTATTTTCTGTTGCTATTATATTTCTGGTAGATTGGCGTCTTCCCCTCAGTTTTCATCTGGAGTCTTTATAAACAACAACAACAACAACAAAAAAAAAAAATCAACTTTCTATGTTTCTCTGAGACAGGGTCTTACTCCACAGACCAGGCTGTTTGAAACTGTGTACAATCCAGATTTAACTTTGAACTAAAAGCAGTCCTCAGCATCTGAAGTGCTGGGATTGCAGGTCTGTACCACCATATCCATTTTATGCAGTGTTGGGAATTGAACCAAGAGCTTCACACATGCTAGGAAGTACTCCATCAACCGAGCGAGCTATGTCTCCATCCCCAGAAGGAGGCATTGCTAAGCAAGAAAGGACTGGAAGGGGAAGATTGTGGAGGTTTTAGCCTTGCTAAATTGTGGAAAAAACAAGAAACCTTATTCTGAAGAGAACACCAAGGATATGGTAGGAAACTGTCTGATGAAGGGATCAGGGTGTGGCTGATGGATGTAATCAGTCATTTCAGCAGAAACCAGAAATAGAAATAGGATAGTATCAGCAAAGATGTTGCTGGCTTCAACTAAGAAGCTGGTGGATGTCTTAGCCTAGGGGCTGGGCCATAGAACTCCTCAGCTTTCAACATGAACTATTTGTTTTAAAAAAAAAAAAAAAAAAAAAAAAAAAGACCCGGAAAGAAGGTGGTTCGGAGTTGGAGAGAGAGCTCAGCAAATAGAGCTTGTACTGCTCTTCCAGGTGACCTGAGTCCAGTTCCCAGCACCCTGTTAGGCCGTTCACATGCAGAGGCTCCAAACACCTCTAGCATCTGAAGGCACCTGCACACATGCACACACACCTCTCATAATTTTATATTCTTTTAATTTTTTTTTTTTTTTTTTTTTTTTTTTTTTTTTGGTTTTTTGAGACAGTTTCTCTGTGTAGCCCTGGCTGTCCTGGAACTCACTCTGTAGACCAGGCTGGCCTTGAACTCAGAAATCCGCCTGCCTATGCCTCCCAAGTGCTAGGATTAAAGGTGTGCACCACCGCCCAGCTTTTATATTCTTTTAAAAACAAAAGAGGTGAATTGGAGATCATTTTCCCAGACCAGGTAGCCGCTAATCTTATCAAAGACAGAGCCACCCATACAGAGCTTGGAGCCAAGTTAACCCTACCTTAGGAATTGGTTCACCTGGTGCCTGAAGCACTCTCCTCTAACCAGGGAGCTGTGGGAACACTCTCAGTAGGCCCAGAAGACATAAGATAAAACTAAAATGAATTATCCTTGAGCTTAAAATTGAATTATTCTTAAGTGCAAGAATCTGTTTTCTCTCAGGCTTGCTGGGAGGCTGTCATCCAGTCCCTAGTTGTCATCTTTCTGGTTTGGAGTGGAAATGGCTGTCCCACGTTCATCTCATTGCTATATTTTATTTTACTTTAGCTTGGATTTCTCACTCAGTAGACCAGGCTGGCCTGAAACTCAGAGATCTACCTGCCTCTGCCTCCTGAGTGCTGGGATTAAAGGTATGCACCACCACTGCCTGGCTCACCAGGATATTTTAGATGCACATATTTGATGTAACAGGTTTACATACAGAAAGGAATACTGCGTCAGAGTAAACTCTCCCTCTATCTTACTTGTGTCCAATCTAGATGAAACTTTGAGCCTTAATGAGGTGAAGTCTGGAGTCTTTTGAGGTAGGATGGGTAGTATTCTGCATGTGAGGAAACTGAATTTAGGAACCAGGGACAAAAGCCTATTTACTAAATTGTATTGCCCTGACTTCATCTGTTCTCAGTTACTCTCCAGCAGCCCCTGCTCAGAGTGCAGTTACACTGGGTTAGGCCATCATCCTGTGAACTGAGAGAATGCACAAGTCTATGGCAGATGGTCTTTCACACAGTCTGATTTTAATTTAATAAATCAGACTTATTAAAATGGAATGCTAGCCAGGTTGGGATGCACACCAGTAGACCCTTCATGTTGGGGCTTGAGGGTGGCAGATGTAGGTTACATGCACAGGCCAGCCTGGTTTACAAAGACTGTCTCAACACACACACCTGCACACGTCACCGCTTCTCCTGTGTGGTGTCCACCAGCCATGCCATGGACCTGCCAAGCTCTCCCGAGACCCCTTGGTCTCTCAGAAGCACCCAGAGCGATTCCATCATAGTCTGTAGGCTTTTTACTTTATCTGCTCCCAAGAGGGTTGGGCCTCAGAAACAGCAGGCCCTTCTTTCTGCAGCACAGCTTTTGAAGTCACTGAAGCACAGTTTCTGGCTTCAGGCATTTTTCTCGGTCCCATGTCCAGGATTACAACCTGCAATGACAGGTTCCAGTGTGAGCTGGTGGATAGACAAAACAGGAAGTGCAAACAGTTGCCAGGGTTACTTTTAAGCCCTGGCATTTCTCAGGCTGGTGATACAACAGTGGCCTGTAAGTGGACCTCAGCAGTAGCATGTGGAGGGCCTGGGTTCAGGTCCCAAGGCCTGCACCCCTTAAAAACAAAAGGGTGGTCAGAAGACAAAAGAGCATCTTATATAAGACTATATGTAGGTTAAAAGGAGGGGGGGGGGTGACATTGATTGAGATGATAGTAAAAAAATTGTCTACATCTTTATGGCTGTATAACTTAATTTGTACTAACAGAAAGATCTTCGTTTGGTTTTTTTGAGAGGGTTTCTCTGTGTAGCCCTAGCTGCTCTTGAACTCACTCTGTAGACCAGGCTAGCCTCAAACTCAAAGTGATCCACCTGCCTCTGCTTCCCTTGTGCTAGGATCAAAGGCATACATCACTACCATGCTGATGAAAACTTTATTTCTAAAAGAAATAGTCAAGGAATAAGTGTAGCCTGGGGACTGGGAGGCAGAGAGGGAGGAGCCACCGCCATAGAGGAAGCAGAGCCCAGAGCAGTTATCCCACACTTCCCTTTGGACATGCGGTGACTTGTTCAGAGTGCTCTAAGTTTTACCTTGGCCTGGAAACTTTCTGTGTCATATACACTGTCAGTGAGACTAAAGGAGACTTTGTATGAAGAGAAAACATTTCAAGGCTTCCTCAGAGACTTTACAGCTGATGATTAATTAAATTATTGTTTTGGTTTTGCTGTTTTGTTTTCTGAAACAAGGTCTCGCTGTGCGGCCCAGTTGGAACTTGCTGTTGATCTGTCCTCCTGCCTTTGCTTCAAGTGACAGGATTGTGGATGCAAGCCACCCCACTGCTCAGTTTCTGTTGTTAACATTTGGTGTGATTGTATATTTATCTGTGCACACATGCCCTAGGATAATTTTCAGGAGTTGGTTCTGTTTTTTTATTTTGTGGGTCCAGTGAATTGAAATTAGAGCGGTGGCGCAGCGGCTTAGGCGCCGGCCTGCAGAGGGCGCCTTTGTGCGAGCGCTTGCTCTCTGTCTCTGTCTCTGTCTCTCTGTCTCTCTGTCTCTCTGTCTCTTTGTCTCTTCCCCATCCCCCCTCCCGCCCCCCCCCCCCCCCCCCCCCCCCCCCCCGTTCGAATCCTGCTTTCCCCGTGTGACTCTGCCCGAGTCTCATGGGGAAAAAAAAATAGGTCATCAGAGTTGGTAGCAAACACCTTTATCCATTGTGCCAGCCCTTGGTGCTTTGGTGTGTGTGTGTGTGTGTGTGTGTGTGTGTGTGTGTGTGTGTATGTGTGTGTGATCTGAAAGATTTATTTTAGTTTTAATTATGTGCATGTCTGTGTGCGTGAGTGGGTTTGAGTATAGCCATCTATGGAGGTCAGGCGTTGGGTTTCCTGGGAGCTAGAGTTACAGGGTTTTGTGAGCCATCCACTGTGGGTGCTAGGAACTGAACTTGTGTCCTCTGTGAGGGCAGTACATACTCTAAATCACAGAGACATCTATCTCTCCAGACTATTCCTACCTCGCCATACCCACTTGTTTTGAGACAAGGTTTCACTTTGAAGCCCAGGCTATCCTAGAACTCACCCTAGCCCAGGCTGTCCAAGAAAGCTAGTCTACTTCAACCTCTCAAGGCTGACCATATATATATGTGTGTGTGTGTGTGTGTGTGTGTGTGTGTGTGTGTTACCATATCTTGCTCTAAATTTGTGTAATATGAATTATAGAGCATTTAGAATTATGAAAACCCAAAATATGTAAAGGAGTTTTATGCTTTCATTGGCAATTTTATACTTGATCTTTGCCAAAAGGCAAAGTTTTATAGACAGTTTTGACATCGGAGTTTCAGTAGAGTACATGCTGGCATGCAGGATCCCTGGATTCTGTTCTCGGCACCAGATAGTGCTGGACATGGTTGTGCATACCTGTAATCCCACCACAAAGAGGCAGAAGCAGAAGGTCAGAGGATTACATCCTGTGCTGCATGATAATGTCATGGTCAGCATGGGTTACATGAAACTTTGTCCCAGTACCAACACACACACACACAGAGCTATCTATAAATCCCTTGCTAAGCACACAGAGTATTTTGCTGTAAGGTATTCTTACAGCAAATTCTTATTTAGTTTATGTCCACCTAGTTCTGAAATAAGAATTTATTATAAATTATTTTTTAGCTTTTGCTTTTTGAAAGTTGAGTATCACCCTAAAGCCCACACTGGCTTAGAATTTATGCAGCCCTGCCCATCTTCAAACTGTGGCAATCCTCTGTGTTATCCTTCTGAATGCTGAAATTGGCTCTAAAGTTTTGTGCGTGCACTCACGTGTGTGTGTGTGTGTGTGTGTGTGTGTGTGTGCATGTGTGTTAAGATTTATTCTCCACCTCCTTGCAGTGGCAGGGAATGACAGACACATGCCTTTAATCCCACCACAAGGGAAGCAGGGGCAGTCAGATCTCAGAGTTCAAGGCCAGCCTGGCCTGTAGATGTAGAGGGAATTTAAGACAATCACGATTACACAGAGAAACCCTGTCTCAAAAAAAAAAAAAAAAAAAAAAAAAAAGTAAATAAATAAACAAAAGATTTGTTTTTCTTTTTTAATTTTATATCTCTGTGTTGTTGTGGGGTACCTACTGAAATATCCTTGGAACTAGAGTTCTAGGTGGTTCTGAGCCACCTGAAGTGGGTGGTTGGATCTAAACAGTGGCCCTCTGAAGAGCAGCAAGTGCTCTTAACCACGGATCCCTAAACTTTATTTCAATTTAAAGTGTATTGGTAGTAGTAACAGTGTGTCTCTGTGTCTGTGCACGTGTGTCACAAAGTACCTTGGAGGTGGGTTCTGTCTTTCCATGGTAGTTGGGGACTAAATTCATGACTTTGTACAGCACTTTCGACCACTGAGCCATTAAGATATGTGTCCCATTTGGTTACTTCTTCGAATCTGTACATAATGATTGATTTTAGAAATAATTAAAAATGGGGGCTGGAGCCATGCCTGGTGGCGCACATCTTTAATCCCAGCTCTCAATAAAAGGCAACTGTCTGTGTGTTTGAGGCCAGCTAAGTCTATATAGTGAGTTCTATGACAGCTAAGACTACATACCAAGACTTTGACTCAAAAACAAAACAAAGAAAAAAAACCAGAGGAATGGAATTTGAATCCAAGTCATATGGCTCATAACTGCTTGTCTCTCCAGCTCCAGGGGATCTGATGCTGCCTTCTGACCTTCATAGGCACCTGCATACACATGCCAGACACACAGACACCACATATACACATAAATAAAAATAGGTCCTTTTTAAAAAGATTAGAAATAACTAAAATTACTAAATTCACTTTTACATATTTGTTCTTTACAAAATATCTTCTTTCAGGAACTGAAGTGAAAAAAATTGAAGCTATAAATGTTCCATGCACACAACTTTCAATGTCATTTTTTCAACGATTATACGACGAAAATATTGTACGAGAAAGTGGACACATTGTCAAGTGCCTAGATTCTTTCTGTGATCCATTTCTCATTTCAGATGAACTGAGAAAAGTAAGTAAAGAATTTTAAAATTTCACAGTGGAACTTTATTGAAGGAAATATAAAATATCAAGACCCAATGCCTGAGTAAAACTCTTAAGTTACATCTAGCTAGTTGATATGACCAGAGATAATGTTTCTTCTCAGTGTGTGTACTTATCAGTTTGTATCTTTCAGTCAGATATTACGGGACATGTGATAGTAAAGATTTGGCTAACACTAGACAGTTCTTCTCAACAGTAATCTGCCTCAGTGAGTCTACAGTTTACAGGTAGAGAAACTCTGACTGATTTAATGAGTACTTATTTTCTTCTGTAGGAGTCTTTAAATCAAATTCATATTAAGAATATATGTAGAAGACTGGTTATGGTGCCACATGCCTGTTATCCTAGCACTTAAGAGGTGGAGACAAGGGATCAGAAGTTCAAGGCTAGCCTGGCCTACATAGTTACAGGCTATTCTGGGCTATATAGCTAGACCTGTCTCAAAAACAAAACCAACAACACTAAACTAAAAATGGAGCTTGGGACATAGCACAGTTTGGAGAGTTCTTGATCTAGTCCAAAGGCAGCACCAGACTCCCTGGGGCAGCGCCTTGTGCTTGATTCGTAGCACGTCATAAACGTGGCATGGTGGCACGTGCCTAGTAAACTAGTAGTTTAGGATGGCTTTGACCTTCTGATCCTGTTTCCACCCCTAATACTGGGTTTACAGAATGCACCATTACACCATGACTATGATCGGTTCTCCATATAAGCCTAAGATTGGTCTGGGAGTGTAGTGAAATGGTGGAGCATGCACTGTCAGAAACATGGCTCTCTCTGTGTGATCCCCAGTACACAAAAGTACTAAGTTTAAAATACTCATTTTAAGTATATATTAAAACTCCCAAAGCTTAAAATTATAACCATATGTTCAATATATTACATTTTATTAAGATGATTTTTTCAATCTTAGGTTTTGCTTATGGAAGACTCTGAAAAATATGAAGTCTTCAGCCCAGTGGAGAGGGAAGAGTTCTTGTTCTGTCTTTTTAAGCATCTCTGCCTTGGAGGGTCCCTTTGTCAGTATGAAGATGTGCTAAAGCCGTATCTGGATACAGCCAAACTAATCTATAAGGATCTGGTGAGGTAATGTTCTCACTGGGCTTCACTGTGGGATTGTGGGTGGAACCACCCAGTGTGGCTCATGTTCACACTGGCTACTGCTCCAGTCCTTTTGGAGCCTCTGGCTTCTGGAAGCAAGGATTTCATGACTATGGCTTGTTTTCACTTTTGTTTATTTGTTTGTGGGATGACTTTTTTCTTCCCAATGGTGGTATTGAACTCAGGACATTGGACCAATAGGCAAGTGTTCTATCTCTGCAGGAGGTAGCAGCCTTGACCCAGTTCTTGTGTGGTTTGGTTTGTCTTGTCCTGTGAGACAGTCTTAAACTGCAGCTCAAGCTGCCTCTCTGTAGTCCAGCCAGTCCCCTGCATCAGCAACCGAAGTGCTGGTATCACTCCAGTGCCCAGCTCCCCAGACTTAGTGCCCAATCTTTTCATTCTTGTCCTTTTCTCATTCAGACCTGTCACTCACTCTGTCCCATCCAGTCCTGCGTTAGCAACTACCATATCCCATCCCTCTCCCTCCACTGGACCCTCCCTTACTTTTTGAAGCTCACTTCAAGAGTAAACTTGAGCCTGGAGAGATGGCTCAGCACTTAAGAGAGTCTGCTACTTTTCCAAAAGACCCCAACTTGGTCCCAGAACCCACAGGGCAGCTTACAACCACCTGTAACTTCAATTCCAGGGCATCTGATACCGTCTTCTGGTTTCTTTCAGCACTACATACATGTGGTATACATACATATATGCATAGAAGTGAACATTTACACACATTACATATAAAGCAACCTTTTTAAAAATGTAATTTCAAGATTATGAATTGGGGCCATGTCTATAATTCCAGCCCTGAAGAGGCAGAGGCTTGAGGATCACTGCAGGTGCTAGGCTATCATGTTCTACATTCTCATTCCAGGACAGTCAGGGAAACAGAGGCAGCAAAATGTCTTGGCAGGTAAAGGCTCTGGCTCACTAGCCAAACAAACGGAGCTTCGTCCCTGGAAAACTATGGAAAGGAGGAGAGAAGCCACCATGCTGACCTCAGACCTCCACACTGGTGCTGTGGAGAAGAAAGAAAGGAAAAAGAAAACATTTAAGAAAAGCATGCATGTCCATCATAGTCGAGCATATTCTGCCCACTTGTAACTCGTGTAAACCCAGGAGACTGAGGTCTTCCTCTCTGCAGCCCACCACGCATGCACATGCTACCACTCTGCCACATTAGCCTGTGTAATGTCTCGCTGCCATGTGCAGTGGAAAAGGGTTCACAGAAATTTGAAACAAACAATTCTGGAACTTAAACACTGCAGGAATACTCTTTCCCACAGACACCTCTTGTAGCCTAATCTGCAACTTCCTCTACATTTTAAAATGCTTCTGTTAGCATCTCTTAGTTATAAGTAACAATGGGTTTCGTCAAGACGACGTAATTCACAGTGTGTGTAATGTGCTTCAGAAGTATCCCACATTGCCCTCGTTTACATTTTTGCATGTTAAAATTTTTTTAAAGACCTGAAGAGTAATGACAATTCATAAAAAGAGCAGGTGAACTGATGACATCTTGTTTTGAAGATTTATTTGTATGTGTATGCATGTACAAATCTAGTGAGGGCAGAAGAGGGTGTTGTACCCCCTGGAGCTAGAGTTACAGGAAGTTATAAGCCACCTGATATGGACTCTGGGAACAGAACCCAGGTCCTCGGCCAGAATGGTGGGTTCTCTGAACCGCTGAGCTCTCTTCAGCCCCCAGGCTTGTCATATTTTAAATGTGCCCTTTTTTCTCATCTTAGTGTTCGGAAACATCCTCGAACCAAGGAAATACAAATTACCTCTTCTGTCTTTAAAGTAAAAGCCTACGTGAGTATTGAGCTTTTATCACAAATACAGTTGCTATTCTTGTGGCTTATGCTCTCAACTGTTCCGTGTATGTTTGTTATGATGTGCTAAGTACTTATGAAAATCAGCTTCATGGGGAGTCAGGAAGAGAGAAGCAGAGACTCTGGAGGAACACTACCTACTCTGCTTTACTACCTCTGAGACAATAGCCCACTCCACTTTGAGCACTAAGGGTTTTTCCAGCCTAAAGTTCCAAACTCTTCCCACAATCCTTCCCAATACAACATGGTCAGGTCTGTCACAGCAATACCCACTAACCTGGCATCACCTTGTATATATTCATTTGCTCTCTGCTGTTGTGATGGAGCATGGATCTGAGCCACCTTAGGGAAGAGAGGGTTCTCTGTCTTACAGTCCAGCCCATTGCTGAGGGAAGCCGAGGCAGGAACTAAAGCAGATTCCATAAGAAAGTGCTGCTTACTACCTTGCCTCATGGCTTGTTCAGCCTGCTGTCTTCTATGATCCAGACCATCTGCCCAGTTTTGGCTCTACCACAGTGGGCTAGGTTCCTCCCACATCCATTATTAATGAAGATAATGCCCCACAGGCATACTCACACGCCAGTCTGATGGAAGTAATCCCTTAAGAGAGATCCTCTCTTCCCAAAGCTAGCCTAGGTTTAGACCAAGTTGACGACAACCAAGCAGCACATGTGGCAGGCACGTGGACTCAAGTGTCTCATTAGTCCATAAGTCCATAAAGTGCTTCTCTTAAACTGACAGATGCGGAAAAAGTACAAACTGAGAATCCTAGCACTCAGGGGACTGAGGCAGAAGGCCATCAAGCTCTAGTCTAGCCTGGACTATATAATGAAACCCTATCTCAACACACACACACCCCTAAATAAAAAAAAAAAAAAAAAAAAAGCAAGCCAGGCATAGTGGCTCACACCTGTAGTCCAGCACTAAGGCAGTATTGCCATGAGTTTGAGGCCAGCCTGGGGCATACAGTTAAATAAAACAGCAAAGACTGCTACAGAAAGTAGCATGGAAAGCCTATGATTGGATTACACATTCCTAAGAGCATGAGTTATGATGCATGTGTGAAATAGATTTGTCCTATTAATAATAGTATTGGTGGATTATTGCCAATTTATTATCTAAAAATTTTATATATGTTTAATTATTCTTCTTTGTTTATTGAGACAGACATCTTGTCATGCACTGCAGGCTGGCCTCAAACTCAGTCCTTTTGCCGCAGCCTCAAAGGCTGGGATTAAAGTTGTGTGCCATTACGCCTGGCTGTGTTTCATGATACTTGGGCTAAATATATATAATAGTCAAAGGCTTCAGTGTAGTTGAATCCTAAATAATTACAGCTTCTCTTTCCAGGACTCTATTGGTGTGTGCTACCCTTCACCCAAAGAGCACGAGCAGACATTCTCATATTTCCTTGTGGACCCCATCAAGCGTCATGTGAATGTCCTGTACCATTGCTATGGTGTAGGGGAAATGGCTTAGTATGGTTTAAGCTGTCTGTTACACTGTTCCTTAGTTTGTTGTGTCTCTGTGTCAGCACTAACGGGTAGTATATAGGCTCTTTGCAGACTAATCGAAGGCCACTGTAAAGAGCCCATTTTGAGCTGAAAAGAGCAAGCACCGAAGTGCCTTTCTCTAAATGTGCCCAGCATACTCATGCTGGGCTCCCGGATAGATCCTATACAAAGCAGAAAGTCACAAGTTCATGTTCATTCTATTAAGATGCAGCCACATTCCTAATTTCCTTTTTTTAAATTGTTTTTAGTTTTTTGAGGAAGTGTCTCATGTACCCTAAGATAGGTGAGCCTTGAACTCACTATGTAGCTGAGGCTGGTCTTGAACTCCTGACCCTCTTGCCTCTACCTCTTGAGTGTTGTAATACAAACATGTACCATCAGGCCTGGCTCTATTTATACTCTTTGGGAAGCTAGTTAATTCTGGACTAGAATTGAAACATTAAACATCTCTACCACCAGCCATTAATGTGATTTAATATGATTTTTTTTACTTCAGTTCATGTAATTACATTTTTATCATTGCAGAAAGGTTTATGTCTTGCTGGCATGATAGTGCATGTCTTCAATCCCAGTACTCAGGAGGGAGCAGCATCGGTTTTCTATGAATTCAAGGCCAGCCTTGTCTACAGAGCAAGTTCTAGCATAGCCAGGGCTACACAGAGAAACCCTGTCTTGAAAAGAAAAGTAGCCGGCGGTGGTGGCGCACGCCTTCAATCCCAGCACTTGGGAGGCAGAGGCAGGCAGATTTCTGAGTTCGAGGCCAGCCTGGTCTACAGAGTGAGTTCCAGGACAGCCAGGGCTATACAGAGAAACCCTGTCTTGAAAAAACAAACAAACAAACAAACACCAAAAAGAAAAGTAAAAAATATTTATATCTCTACATATAGGAAAAACAGAATTCTTTTGCTTCATTTTTTTCCACTTAAAATCTTCATCTGAAGATAATTGTAAACTCTGGGGGCTACAGAAATGACTTTGTGATTAAGAACACTAACTGTTCTTCCAGGGAACTCATGTTCAGTTCCCAGCACCCTCAAGGCGGCTCCCAGCTGTCTGTAGCTCTCCTTCCAGGGGACCTGACAAAACACCAATGCATATAAAACAAAAATAAATAAATTTTTAAAAATAATTGTAAATTCTTATTATATAACAAAATAAAACTCTGGCTGCCACACAGTTTCTAATTGATACATAGTAGTGATACATATACTGTGTGGTACATGCCAGGTGTTGCTGATACTGGAACCCAACAATCTATGCATGCTAGGCAATCAAGTGCTCTGCTCACTGTTATATGCCAGCACAAGGTCTCATGTCGGTAGTCTGGCCTCCACCTGATACATAGCCAAGGGTGACCTTGAACCCTTGATCCTCCTGCCCCTACATCCTAAGGGCTGGGGTTACAGTTAGTTATAGGCCACCAAGAACTGTCTAGTCCTTGAATTTTAATTCTACGATTATTTATTCTGTGACCCTGAGGGCTTTCTTTGTTTCATTGCCTTTTTTGTAAAATGGAAGAAATAATAAAATCCTTTCATAAATTATAAAAATTAAAATATACCTCAAGTGTACAATGTTGCCATGTGTATAGTTTAAGGCTATACTTATGCTCAATTAGGGAAATTCAAATAAAACAAAAAAGCAAAACAAACAAACAAAAAACCTGAGAAACAAACTCTGCTGGCCTTCTTGGGGTCAGAATTGCTTTTGTACAGATTATTGTTACTTAGACAAAAAAAAAAAAGGGGGGGATATTGCTGCATCTCCCCCTGGGCCCAGAGGATGTAAGCTCCTCAGTGAACCGGGATGCCAAACAGTCAGTTGTTGTCGTTTTTTAAAATGTGCATTAGCCTGCATTTGTTTCTAAGCATCTTGTGTTTACCTAATGCCCAAGGAAGCCAGAAGAGAGTGTCAGGTCACCCACAAGTGGGACCACTGCCAGTTTAACTGCCATGTGGGTACTGGGAACTGAACCTGGAACCTCTGTAGGAACAGTAAGAGCTCTTACCTGCTGAGCCCCTCTAGGGCTTTTTGTGCTAAACTGTTTTAATGTACTAATTTGTTTACTATTTACCTCATAAAAACAGAGCCTGTGTCTACTTGTTGTGTTTTATATTAATTTATTTGTTTTATATGGAGGCTTTGTTTGAGGAAGGGTCTCACGGTGGCTTGGAAGTCACTACATTGAGCAAGCTGGCCTACAACTTCTATAGGCCTTGTGCTGCTGCCTTCAGAGTACAGGGATGCAGGTGTGTGGTGCCACAGCAGCTGCCTTGTCTGCTTTATGTAAGAAAAGCTATTCCTTAGGGTGAATGTGTTGAGCGTGTGGAGTGAGGCAGAGGGTCCCTTAGGAGCAGGGGGCACAAAGATAGAGCCCTCCTGCAGGGCTTGGGAGCCCTCCAGCCAGCCATTGTCTACATGCACATCTTAAGCTCTCTGCTCAGTCCCTTCAGTTACCCCAAAGTGTTTGTTGAAGTTTTTGAACTGTCAGAACCTGTATTTAGTTGTGCAGTATGGGGTGGGATATGGAGCCTGGGAACATGCCTCAGGCCACACGATCCCTGGAAAATAGCAACAGCCTGTAGAAGCCATTTAAAAAAAAATGCAAACTGAGTCAACTGAGAGTGGAAAGATTGTCACGGTTCAGACAGCTGGCCATGTGACAGCAGACATGACCAGTGTCATATGAATGGTATTCTGGGACTTCAAAACATTCTTCAAAAATCCCAGATGCTACTTAAGGAAGAAGATCTCAGAATTATAATTTGGACATTAGATAGAGACATAGGGAAGGCTGGGAAATGCTGGATGCTATAGTTCCCATGCGTGAAAGTGAAAATACAGGCATAGGCACAGAAGGCTTGGGAAGCTCACGGGCACTTGTGAGGGTGCCTGACATGGTAGTGCCTTGTTCAGCACTCCGTGCACATGGGAAGGCAGCTTCCTAGGGACTTCCTCACTGAAGCCAGAAATTTCTCATGGTGCTGAGAAATTTCTTGCTCTCATAGGCATTGTATATAGCCACCATCAGTAGTATCATAAAGTACCTTGCCAAGATCACTCTCCCACTGATGAGCTAAAGAAAGTCCAGAGACTTTGGATGCTTGGAGCTGTCAAAGCAGCAGATTGACCAGTTTTAAATTTAGACCAACTACCAGCTATCTGGCTATCATGAGTTAAAAACAGTGAATGAATACTCAGGAAAAACAAATCAGGCTGGGGATGGAGCTCCTTTGGTAGAGTGATTCTTCTCAGGCAAAAAGTTCTCAGACACCAGAGAAGTGCAAGCAGGAGAATCATGAGTTCAAGGCCATCTGCAGCTAGATACTGATCTTGAGGCCAGCATGGGAGACCAACAAAAATAACAACAAAGAAAGCAAAACCCAGCAACAACATGGAAATGATGGGCCAACAAGATGGCTCTGTGGTGAAAGGTGCTTGCTGATAAGACTGACCTCAGGACCCTAACAGTGTAAGGTGACAACTGCAAGTTGTCCTCTGTCCTCCACACCCTTACCACAGCTCTTGCTTGTCTACTTGTACACAACACACAATAAATTTTAAATCAGGGCTCAGAGCACAGCCCCATGCTAGAGTACTTGCCTGGAGTGTATAGGGTCCTGGGTTCAATCCCAGCACTGTAAAACAAGAGATAAAGTAAGACAAAATCCAGTGTGGCCCAAAAGAAGAAGAGTTAGCAAAATGAATGAGCTCTGAGGTGACAGGGCTCTGAGCACCCGGAAGTGGGATCTGTGGGAGGAAGTTGTGGTTAGACGGGGAAATCCCTTAGCTGAGCCCTCCCTTTTTCTTTATTCTCTGGCCTTTATGCTCTGATTCACAGGCCCATGGGCATTGTTCTAAATCATGCTCTACCAGCTTTGGTCCTTCACGTTTTACAAAACAGGTTTGCAGCTCCTAAAAGCTGGTTGGAGGCTTCTTAAGGAACAAGAGATCCTAAATTCTCTTACCCAATTAATCACTACTAAATGTTACAAACTAATATAGCTGGGTGTGGTGGCACTATAGTCCTAACACTTGAGAGGTGTGAGTTACAGGCCAGCCTGGGATATAGAGTCAGCCTCTCTCTCAAAACAAACAAAATCTTGCACTTGGGAGGCAGAGGCAGATAGATCTCTGGTAGTTCGAGGCCAGCCTGGACTACAGAATGAGTTCCAAGACAGCCAGGGCTACACAGAGAAACCCTGTCTCGAAAAACAAAACAAAACCCTAGCATTCATCCTATGGAAGTTTATTTATAATTGCCTATTATGTTCTAGCCATGGTCCACATATTATGTATGAATCATATTTTGGAGTGGTGAGTCACACGTGTAGTCTCAGTACTAGAGAGATCAAGGCTCATAGAGGGGGTGGTGTGGTGCAAGTGAGGCCCCTGTCTGCAAAGCAATGCCTCGACTAAAAACAAAACAATACGGGGCTGGAAAATTGATTCAGGCTGTTCTTAAAAACAACCTGAATGTGGTGCCCAGCACACGTGTGTCAGGCTGCTCACAGCCATCTGGAACTCCAGTTCCAGGGGATCCAATACCCTCTTTGACCTCCCCAGGCAGCTGGATACATGTGCACAGATTCACACATTATAAAAAAAAAAAAAGTTTTCAAAGAGTATGCTCTCCTCTTGTTCTGCCCATCCTCTACAAAAAGGTTAAAATAAAAATTTAAAGGTGTATTTTTATTTGTGTGTGTGTGTGTGTGTGTGATGTTCAAATGCTCATGGAGGTCAGAAATGGTGTCAGATCCCCCTGAAGCTGAAGTTCAGGTAGTTTTAAGCAGCCCAGTGTGAGTGCTGGGAATTGAATCTGGTCCTCTGGAAGAGCGCTAAACACCCCGAATCCCTGCAGTATCTCTTTAGCTCTGATGTAACTTTCAAGGGAGTACTGCACACTTTGAAAGACCCCTGTGATCATTATGTGGTAAATGAGTTCAAGAGGCCACACAGAGGTGGGAAAACAGTAGCTAACTAATGACTAAGAAAAGCACCATGAGCCAAACAGCGTTGATGAAGATGGAGTATTACAGGAAGAACTGGGCCTCTCCCCAATTTTGTCTTGCAGTTTTAACTGCTAGTACCCTAGAGGGTAACTGTTTTTCAGAGATAGTGCCTATAAGGAGATAATTAAAATAAAGTTAGGTCCTATGGCTATACCCATATAGGTAGGTCAAGCTTTTGGTGTTCTTAGAAGGAAAGCAGGTTAGAATGCAGACAGGAGCTGGGCAAGATGTCTCAACGATCAGGGGTTTGTTGCATAAACCTGGCTAACTGAGTTTAGTCCCCAGAACCCACAATGGGAAGAGAGAAACAACTCCTAAAAGTTATCCTGTGGCTTCCACAATATGTGTCACATACACACATAGAGAGACACAATGACCCAGACACACCACACATACCCTCCAGCCCCAATAACAATGTCTTTTTTTTTTTTTTTTTTTTTTTTTTTTTTTTTTTTTTTAAAGAATACAGACTAAAAGGGAAGAATGTGCAAAAACCAGGAATAAAAGCAAGGATTAAACCTCACAAGAAACCAGTCTCATAAAGGCCTTGACCTTGGGCTTCGGACCTGTAGGACTGTGCGGAAAGTTTCCTCTAAAATTGCCCAAGTCTGCATAGTTTATTGGGACAGCCTTCCAAAATAATAGATGGAGGAAAGTGGATGTGTCTCAGATGCAGCCTTGAACCCAGAAGCAGTCTGATTTGCTGGTGGATTTCAAGGAGATTTGTGTGCTCCTGGTTTAGAACTTTGAGAACAATTGGAAATTAGTGTGGCAACAACGATGAGCAAGGACTTTGAGACCAAGAGGGACTGGAGTTAATGGGATAGGCGGGAGGGAGACTGTGTAGGGGGAAGCCTTGGGAACCCGACAAGTGTGCACATGACGTTCCCCTGTTAGCTTCTTCACAGCTGGTGTTACTGGGAGGTACACAGTGGGAGCCAACACAGTTTTCAGTGGGTGAGCAAGGATGAACACACTGCTTGAGAGAACTGGGGTGGAATGGTAAAAGATTGATGGGAACAGGAAAGACAAGATGGAGTCTGGGAGAACAGCCAGGAGCTGACTGGAAAAGCTGAGATGTGAGTTGAGAAGGGGCTTATGTCCCTGAGAAAGTCAGTGGGCTAAAGACACCTCTGTAGCTCACACGCACACTCCACACGCAGCAGCAGGCACGCCTCATCTACCGTTTTCTACATGGACAGCAATCCTACCTCTTGCCTCTTAAAGCAGCCTATTTAGGTCAGGATTGGTGCCACACATGCTTTGTATAGAAACTGAACAGATGTTTGTATAATAAAAAAGCAATCTGACCTCCAGTTCATAATCCTCCTGCCTCTGCTTCATGAATGCTGGGATTGCAGGCATGCACCACCACACCCAGCTAGAGAAGTGATTATGTTTTTTCTTTCTAGTGAAGTACCTTAGAACCAGGAACAATTCTTCATCACTGAAGAGCTCTATGGTCTGAGCAAGTCACACACACACCAGTATATCCAAGAAGCCTCTGTGATGGAGGGACTGTGGCAGAGAAGCACCACACCATGCCTCAGTGGCAGCCACATGTAGGAAGGTCTCAGTGCCTTCAGCAGCTGCCCTGTCAAACGGTACAGAGCAACTCCCTGGAACTTCAGGTTCTTCCTCCGAGCTCATGTGCCTCTTAGTCCCAACACACTGCCATTCCAGCAAATGCACGGGCTTCACAGAAGAGAACAAGTTCTGACCGCCCCCCAAAAACATATTATTGAAGAATGTGACATTACACTTTGTACAGATAGAGAAGCAGACATGGATTAATCAGATGGGTATAAATGATGTTCTATCCATGGTGTATACTGTACCATTAGCTGAAGAGGACCCAGAGAGCTGCAGGGGATGACAAGGGTTGAGACATGGCCTAAGTCAAGGTTAAGTAACTGACACTGTTAAGAGAGAGAGGTAAGCTTTACCATGGTGTCCCTGCATGAAAGGTGATTTAATAGTATCAATCATTCATTATTGATCAGACAGAACCCAAGATGTTACAGAGTTATTAACTTATTAAGAGTTATTTCCTAGCCGGGTGGTGGTGGCGCACGCCTTTAATCCCAGCACTTGGGAGGCAGAGGCAGGCGGATTTCTGAGTTTGAGGCCAGCCTGGTCTACAGAGTGAGTTCCAGGATAGCCAGGGCTACACAGAGAAACCCTGTCTCGAAAAAAAAAAAAAAACAACAAAAAAAAAACAAACAAAAAAACAAAAAAAAAAAGAGTTATTTCCACAGTTTGGCATTTTAAATTCTCAAAAGAAGTTTAGCTTTTATTTGACTTAAAAGATTTACTATTAGTTGGGCAGTGGTGGCATACTCCTTTAGTCCCAGTACTCTGGAAGCAGAGGTGACAGATCTCTGAATTTGAAGCTAGCCTGGTCTACAGACCTAGTTCTAGGACAGACATCCAGGCTACACAGAGAAACAGTCTCAAAAATAAATGAAAACAAAACTTTTTATTTTTATGTGTATGCATGATGTGTATACAGATATATGTGTGTGTGTGTCTGTGTGTGTGTGTGTACATGCTGGTGCATATTTCTGGAGATGAATCTGCAGACAGATCACTTGGAGCTGGGGTTCTATGAGGGCTGGAGTCTGAACTCTAGTCCTCTGCAAACATAGCAAGTACAGAGTAAGCTATGGAGCCACCTCGCTAGCCCTGAAATACAGTTTTTAAATTAAATTTTTATTTGTTAAAAACAAATAAATTTTACCTTGTGTGCATGGGTGTTTTGTCTACAGGTATGTCTGTATACCAAGTGCATGTCTGCTACTTGCCAAGTCCAGGAGAGAGAGCACCATATCCTGTATAACTGGAGTTGCAGACAGTGGTATACCAACCATGTGCGTGCTGGGAATGGAACGTAGGTCCTCTGGAAGAACGGCCAGTGCTCTTAACTGCTGAGCCATCTCTTCAGCCCCAATTAAACAGCTCCAAAGACATTTCCGAACCATAGGCCATGTTAAAGATATGCTGTCAGTATAGCACCCATATTACACCGGTTAAACTGCAAATAGCTGGGCATAGTTGTGTACACCTTTAGTTCTAGAACTTTGGAGACAGAGGCAGGCTTATGTCTGTGAGTTCAAGGCCAGCAAGTTACACTTAGTGAATTCCATGACAACCATGGCTATGTAGAGAGACATATATACAGGCAAGACTCATACACATAAAGATAAATAAATCTGTTTTAAAATGATAACCCAAGGGTTTTGCTCTCCTAACCTGGTTTGCCGGCACAGATCTGTGTGACTGGCTAACCTGCAGTCTTGCTCTTCTGTATGTTGCTGTCTGGCCTGTTAGAGAAAGGCCTTCTCTTTTCAAACATGTGCGTTGTCTAGCATCATAACAACTACAGATACAGGTAGGTTGCCTCTATAAGATATAGTTATCTATGGGAGCTGAGGCAGGAGAGGAGAATTGCTTGCTGCAAGTTCAAAGCCGGCTTGGGCTAGAAAGTGAGACCTTTTCTCAGAAAACAAAGCAAAAAGTTATACATTCTGTAGGATAATTTTATGTTAGAATTCTTGTTTGTTCTGTTTTGAGACAGGGTTCTGATTTGTGATCCAGGACTTGGGCTCAGTCTATAGCTCAGGCTGGCCTCAACTCCTGGCAGTCATATACCACCATTCCCAGCAGCAAACTGGGCCTTACTGAACCATCACGGTAATTCCTGTATATGCTAACATTGGAAAAACAATATACTCTAACATAGTCTACATTGTTTTATTCTTTAAAAAAATCATTTGTATAAATTTTATGCATCTAAGTAAACACTTTCACTAATTCCATTACCTCATCACTTATCCCAGAAATGTCTATATCTGGTACATAATATATATTTAGTTGATTGTTGAAAATACTTAGTTGATAACCTTCCAATTCATTTGAGGTGAGTTTTTGGCTTTGTCTGTGATGCTGGGGAATCCAAGTCAAGGCCTTATGTATGGTGGGCAAGCATGCTACCACTGAGCTACGTCTGCAGCCTGATTTTGTTGTTGTTTTTATTTAAAATCTTTTTTTCAAGATGGATTCTTCCACAGATGTGGGGCCACATCAGCAGGGAAGATCTTATGCTTGAGGGCAGTCTACATTACAGAACCTCGTCTCAAAGCCCAAACTAAACCCGCGACCTCAGTCTTCCCACCTGAACTCCCCCCAATGGACAGCAAGGATAGTTCTAGTTTCTTGCTATTGTGAACACAGCAGCAATAAACACAGAAGTACAAGCATCTCTGTGCAAGGCTGTGGATCCTTCAAAGCATAAGGCATAGAGCTGGGTCCTATGGTAGTTCTCTTTTCTGGGTTGTGAGAACCTCCCTACTGGTCCATCCTGGCTGCTCTAGTTTATACTCCCCACAGCAATGACTAGGGTCCTCTTCTCCCCACATCTGCAATAACTACCACAACATTAACTGGTACTTTTATTCCATCAAAAAATTTTGAAGACTGGGAGGGAGAGAGGGAGAGGGAGGGAGATCAATATTAGAGCACTTAGCCTGCCTGTCTGTCTCTGTCTCTCTCTGTCTGTCTCTGTCTCTCTCTCTCTGTCTCTCTCTGTGTCCCCCCCCCTTTCTCTCCCCCTCCCTCCCTCCCTTCAGAAAGTAGAAAGGAGCTTTTGGAGTTGAGTGGCAGATTTTCAGAGCTCCAACATAAAATTAAACCCATTAGGAAGAGGTTGAAGGTAAGTGATGGAGGTTACTAAGGACACACCCAGTTCTCTGACTTAAACAAATGGACGAACTGTTCTAGCATTGACATGGTGAACCAGAGGGATGTGGCTGGGTGGGATGGCATGCTGCTGGAGTTTTAGGGGGATGGGAGTAAAAAGTGCAGTGTGTTAGGCTGGCAGGTGAATGAACAAAGGGTGATGGGCATAAACCTAGCACTGGTCTAGGCCAGCTCTCCCAGAGCCAGCTGTGGTGCGGAGGACCCTGGCTACAGGAGGTTCTGCAGGTTCAAGGGAGACTGAATCAGGGTGGTCTCATGTCTCAGTCCAGATGCACGTGAAGCCATTTTGGGAGGGGAAGAAAAGTAAAGAATAAGTGTAATAAGGGTGTGAGAAGTAGCTACCTACGGATACCAGGAAATATGATTTTAGACATCATAGATGTGGGGGCATTAATCCCCACATCTATGTGGGTATCCCTTCAATTGCCCCACAGTGTGGGGTATAGGCAGGATTCTAAGAGGTTGGGGAAGATCTTGTCACTTTTTTTTTTTTTCCTGATGTATTTGGACATGCCATCACACTAAGAAAGGGCTACCAAACCAGGGACTTCCAAATGGTTACTTTTTTCCCTTCAAGACAAGACTTACTTCTCTATGTAGCTCTGGCTGTCCTGGAACTCAGTTTGTAGACCAAGCTGACCTTGAACTCTGAGATCAGCTTGCTTCTGCCCACCTCCTAGGGCTGAGATTAAGAAGTGCTCCACCACTGTCTGGCTACTTTTGGTTTTTGTCCAGGATATCCCTATATAACCCCAGATGGCCTGGAATTCATTTACCAGACTGGGCTCTAACTTGTGGCCATCCTGAGTCAATCTCCCATACACGAATTACAGACAGGCACCACCATTCTTGGCAGTTTATTTATTTTATCATCGTTTATTTGTTTGAGATGAGGTCTCATTCCATAGCTAGGCTAGCCTGGAACTAAATAGGTAGCACAGGCTGACCTTGTACTTGCTGAAATCCTCCTGCTTCAGCCTCCCAAGTACTGGGATTACCCTCATGAGCTTGGTTCCTAAATATTTGCAGTTTAATGCCTTTAATACATGATAAATCCATACACAAAATAGTGTGCCAGTCACCATGCAGTTAGAGGATATTCTTACAAGACTAATTCATAATGGACCACAGATAGTGCCATCTGATGATGGGACAGAATTTAAAGTTCTACAGTGAATGACTTATGTAAATTCATAGTCCTACTTCTGGAATAGTAATATCCAGCCCCATTAACCAAGTACCAAATGCTTGGTTGAAGCTTTTAATGGATAGGAATCCAGGCAACATATGCCAGGCAAGGTCAGGCATGGAGGGACAGAGTTGAACTGAAATCATCCCAGTCCTCAGAAGGCTGAAGCAGGAGGATTATCACAACTTCCAGGTGGGAGCAAGCTCTAATGTACTAGGGATGGAGTTTGACCTAATTAATTCTGGGAGGCCACAAACGTTCAAATGTCAGCGTCAGCAGCAGCAGCAGGAGAAGGAGGAGGAAGAGGAGGAGGAGGTCAGGAGAGAAGGCCATGACCAAATGAGATACAAATACTGAAACCATCCAGCCAATTGGTTGTCAAGGGGAGACACTGACAGTTCCATTCTCAACTGGAATGTTCTGAGCAGCCATGGATGGGTTGGGGGCTACAGTGAACCAGAGCTGAGGGTCTATTGTTATAGAGTCCAACTGACTATAACCTACAGACATTGAAACTGCTCTAGGATAGCAGTAGATACTTTTTAAAATGTTTTATTATTTCATTGTTTTATGTGTCTGAGCGGTTTGCCTGAGTCTGTCTGTGTGCCGTGTGCCTACCTAGAGACTGAAGAGGTCCAAAGAGGGTGTTCGTTCTCTTGGAACTGGGGTTACAGGAGTTGTGAGCTGCTATGTAGATAGATGTTGGGGATCAAACCCCAGGCCCCTGGAAGAGTAGCCAATGCTTTTAACCCCTGCATCATGCCTCCAGCCCCCAGTGGAGGGTCTGTGTATAAAGATGCCTCCCAAGTGGGCCATGGTGGTACATGCTTTAAACTCAGTAAACAGGAGGCTGAGGCAGGTGGATTGTAAGTTCAAGACCATGCTGGACTAGAGTTTAAGATTTTATCTTAGGAAAGCACATACAAGCCGCGGGCAGTGGTGGCGCACGCCTTTAATCCCAGCACTTGGGAGGCAGAGGCAGGTGGATTTCTGAGTTCGAGGCCAGTCTGGTCTACAGAGTGAGTTCCAGGACAGCCAGGGCTACACAGGGAAACCCTGTCTTGAAAAACAAACAAAACAAAACAAAACAAAACAACCAGGAAAGCACATACAGAGAAAAGCTACCATTTAGCCTCAAGGGGGCTTAAAATAATAACTCAAAAAAGAAGGAGTGGGGGGGTCAGGCAGGGCGACAAAAGACTGAATACCCATTTGTCCTCATCTCTTACTGCACTTCTGACTGAAATGTGAGAAAGAATGGTGTGGTGGTTTGAATATGCTTGGCCCAGGGAGAGGCTCTATTAGGGGGTATGACCTTGTTGGAGTAGGTGTGTCACTGTGGGAGTGGACTTTAATACCCTCCTCCTATCTGCCCATGACACAGTCTGCTTCTTCCTTCCTTTGGCTGAAGATGTACAACTCTCAGCTCCTCTAGTGCCATGCCTGCCTAGGTGCTGCCATGCTTCCCGCCACGATACTGGACCAAACCTCTGAACCTGTAAGCCAGCTCCAATTAAATGTTGTCCTTTATAAAAGTCGCTCTGGTCATGGTGTCTCTTCACAGGAGTGAAACCCTAACTAAGATAAATCGTAAGGGACACAGGTTTGATCCAGTTATCGCAACAAGTGTGTTCTCAATTTAAAAGCTGGTAAGACAATATTGACCTAAGCGCGCAAGCTCATTAATTACAGTGTCCATAGTAGTAAAGATGTAGTTATGGAGGCAGCTGCCATTGCAACCTGTGCTTAGTCACTTTTGTTCTAGAAGTTTCCTTTCAGGTGTAGGTTTTGCTGTTTTGAGACAGGATCTCATATAGCCCCTTTAAATTTACTGTGTCAATGAGACTGGCCTTAAACTGTTGGCCTCCTGCTTCCCACCATGTCACCAAGCCCACTTGAGATGGGAAGTTGTGGCAATTCTCCTACCTGCCTTCCACCTTTAGATATAATAAAAAAAAAAAAAAAAAAAGGAGTCTGTGTAGCCCTAGCTAGCTTAAAATTCACCATGTAGAGCAGGCTGACCTGGAACTCAGAGATCCACCTGCCTCTGCCGTTCTAGTCCTGGATAAGGACCTGAAGGCACCACCAAATGTGACTTCAGTTCACCCCACCCCCACTAGGAGACCTGCCTGCCTCTGTCTCCGGTGCACTGAAGGCGTGATCATGCACTGCCCGCCACTTCAACTTTATACTGCAGGTATTTTGCCCAGAGGTTTTGTTTGTGGACTAACCATTGGGTTTGAGGAGGGAGTGCTGTCAGGGTTCTAAAAGGGTTGTGGCCCAACAGGCTGGGCCACTGCTAGTGAAGTAATCTGTAAACACAGGGCAATGATATGGCTGACAACTACTAAGACCTCGCCTTGTGCCACAAACTGGGCCAAGTACTTTATGTCCATTGACTCATCTAATGTCTCAACAACATAAAAGACACGAGGTGGATGTAATTACAAAATTAAAGAGCAGGAAGTAGCTCCTTCACTAGCACACAGCTCCTGTGTGGGGAACTGGGACCTGAACTTGAAACTCGGAAGTTGCAGAGCCCACAAGATGGTGGTTAAATGCTCTTGGCACTTGATGGGGGTGTGAGCCAATCCTGGAATCAGTCCTAGGGGGACATTTACCCTTCTTCCTCTCTAGGACAGGAAACTGAGGCTCCAGAAGAGTTGATTCAAATCTTACCTGTCTGAAACTAGCTCGTCCTGCTCTCCCACACAAAGCAAGAGACTGCTGCTCACAAGTCTTCTGGGCATGTCTTGACTAGAGAAAGATTATCTTTTTGCTCAAGGGTCCTTTCTTTGCTTAATCCTATTTATACCGTTTTGCTCACACTGCAGACAAAATCATTAAAACAAGAAACCAGATTTCTGGAGAAGAAATTTGTGTGTCTAAAATGAGTGTTGCACAACTCTGGGAATACACTCAAAAAGCACCAAACTGCTTAAGTGGAAAACTGTGGTTATGTGAGCTATAGCTCAATAAAACTACTTTTTGTTCTGTAGCTCATGACTTCAACAAGGGGCTGAAGAGATGGCCAGTCACTAAAAGTACTGGTTCCTAAGAGGACCCAGGTTCGAATCCCTGCACCCACATGGCTGCTCAAAACCAGTTGTACTCCAATTCCACAGAATCTAACACCCTCTTTTGGCCTCTGTGGGACCTAGGCAAAGACACATACTCAGGCAAAACAACGAAATACAAAATAATTAACTTTAAAAAACAAACAGATTTTTATCATTTTTTGAGTGATTCCAGATAGGCTCCTGATAAAAGACTGATACACCTCCATTGAGGTTCATTTCTCTCTTTCTTTCTTTCTTTTTTTTTTTCGAGATAGGGTTTCTCTGTGTAGCCCTGGCTGTCCTGGAACTCACTCTGTAGACCAGGCTGGCCTCGAACTCAGAAATCCGCCTGCCTCTGCCTCCCAAGTGCTGGGATTAAAGGCGTGCGCCACCACCGCCCGGCCGAGGTTTATTTCTTATTCCTTTCACATTGTCTATCCCTGTACCAAGCACAAGAGGAAAAACCAACAGCCTCCTTCAAGTTAAACAGTGACTTATGTCTTGGGGTTGAAGTTTTCAATGAAATATCAAGTTTTGGTGTTAAAAAATTGACTTTTCACTTTTAAAAAATTGATCGCTGAGCAAGGTGGCCCACATTTCTAAGCCGAGCCTTTTATAGGCTGAGGTTGGGGGAGCAGACATTTAAAGCTCCCTCAGTTATGTAGTGAGTTGGAGGACAGCCTGTGCTACATAAGAACCTGACTCAAAATAACAAAACAGGGCAGGCACGTGAGATGGCTCAGGGTAGCTGAGTTCGATTTTGGGGACCCACGACCAGGAAGAAAACAATTCCACAAATTCCCCTCTGAACTTTACCAGTGCAGGTATATACACATAATATAATTAGAAAGAAAGGAAGAGAAAAGAAGGAAGGGAGGGAAGGAGAGAGGGAGGGAGGGAGGGAGGGAGGGAGGGAGGGAGAGAGAGAGAGAGAGAGAGAGAGAGAGAGAGAGAGAGAGAGAGAGGGAGAGAGAGAGAGAGAGAGATTGGAATCCTAGCAGTCAGGAAGCTGTGGCACAAAGGTTGTCCGGAGTTGGAGGATATCCTTGGCTACAGAGTTAAGCCTGTTTAAAACAAAACTTAAAAAAGTAATACTGTGTTTCTTTCTGTAAGGTACTCTGAGTGCAACTCCTGGTGTCCAAGCTTCGCTTCACTTTGCAGCCATCTGCACCCGCCCTCAAGTGTTTTGTTGTTTCTTCTTCAAATCTGGTGGTAAATGGAATCAGCGTTGAAACTCGGACGGGATTTAAATCAGTGCCGGTGAACAGTGTCCGTCGCCTTTGCATCCAGCCTACCCAGCCGGCGGTCCCGATTTCTCGCGGCCTTGGCGTTGCGCGCGGGTCGGGCAGCGTCTGTGGCCGCAGACGCGCCGCTCCGGGCCGGCCGGTGGGTGCGCACGCAGCGCGGTGGCCTCCGGGTCACGTGCGGCCGGGAGTCTGCAGGAATGTAACGACGCGCAGGGAAAGTTTCCCCGGGGGCCGGCGGCCGCGGATTCGGTGCGGGCGGGCGCGCAGAGGAAGGAAGAGCGACGAGGAGGCGGAGCCCGCGAGGCGCGCGGGCGGGCGCTCCTCGCAACTTTTTAATTTGGGCGTCTGGAGCCGAAGTTTCTGTCTCAGTTGGGACGCCGCCGCGGCCGGGGGCAAAGAAAGGGAGGAAGGAAGGAGCTCGCGGAGGGGAGCGGAGGGGAGCGGAGGGAGGGGAGGCGGCCTCGGGCAAGGAGTGCAGGGCGATGCGGGCGCGCGACGCAGCCCCCCGAACCTGAGCGCAGCGCCCCGAGCGTCGAACGAGGCCGCAGCCATGGAGCCCGCGCAACAGCCGCCGCCCCAGCCGGCCCCGCAAGGCCCCGCGCCGCCGTCCGTGTCTCCGGCCGGGACCCCCGCGGCCCCGCCCGCACCCCCGGCCGGCCACCAGGTCGTGCACGTCCGCGGGGACTCGGAGACCGACTTGGAGGCGCTCTTCAACGCCGTCATGAACCCCAAGACGGCCAACGTGCCTCAGACCGTGCCCATGCGGCTTCGCAAGCTGCCCGACTCCTTCTTCAAGCCGCCGGAGCCGAAGTCCCACTCGCGACAGGTAAGGGCGCCGCGGGGGCCCGGGGCCCGCTTTGGGGTGCGGGGCTGGGGGTTGTTTTCGCGGAGTTGGCGGCCGCGGGGGCTGCACAATGCGCGCGCCTCCGCTCCGCACCTTCGCTCCGACGGGGGGGGGGGGGGGGGACCGGGGGGGCGGGGGCACGGCGTCTCGTGTGGGACCCCAGCCCGGGGTACCCCGGCTCCCCTTCCCGCGCCATTGGAGTCTCCGGTGGAGCCGCGTTAACCTCCCTCTTGTTTTCCCGTGTCGGTGAGGGGTGGGGGTTGAACCGGTCCATTGAGTTTCTGGTTCCTTTTCCCTGTCCCCTCCCCCTCCCCCTCCTGAAGCTTTTCTGCTCCCGCGGCCCAGGCGCGGTCCGGGTGCAGGGTTCGGGCTCCCCAGCCCGGGCGATCCCGAGAGTTGGCCGAGCTCCCTTGCCCCCCCCCGATCGCCCCCGCGGTGCCCTGGAACTCGCGCGGGCGGGATCCTTTCACACTCGGTGGGCTCACGTGTCCCTTTCCTGATCGTAACCTATTATTTACTGTTGGGCCCGAAAGCTTTTTAAATGAGCCACGTCTATGCGTTGCGCAGGAGCTCGGCCGCGCTCACGGTGCAGAGGTTTCTGCGCTGGCCTTTGATAGCGCGTTGCAGGTTGACTCATAGGCCGAGTTCTGCCTGGCTCAACTGTGATTAAAGGTAATGTTTGGGAAGCAATGACTAATTCCAGGCTCGCCATTGCTTTTTAACTGACTGCGGATGTGAACATGGCTGCTTATCCACATCCACGACGCCTGGTTATTTTCCCAACTGGATCCAACACAGAAGTGAAACCGTTTCAGAGTATTAACATTCCGATAGGTCCTGGTAGATTTCTTTAGTGGGCCCCCCCCCCCACTCCCCAATTACTTAATTTTTAAAGGACTTGCTTTAGGCTAAACCAGCACAGGAACCTTGCCCAAAACTTAATTGGTTTTCCAAACACTGCCTTGTCGTTAGCCCACTCGGGCGGTAACTTGAGTGGAAAGAAGAGTTGCCGCCCCCACTCCAGCCCCCCTCCTAGGCAGGACTGCTGTAGAACGGGGTTTTTGGAGCTCCGAAAATCTCGATTAGCCTCCCTACAAAAAGCTTAACTTAAGGAAGAAGGAAAAGTTATTTAGCTGCTAGCCTAAATAAATTTGTAACAACAATAGACCTAGATACCATTCTTTGCTCCCTTCCCCACAAGTGGGTTTCTGTACTCCCTGAACTAAATGTATGTTGGCATGCAATCGAGAAACAGCCGGGGACACTTTGAAGGAATACACAGATTGAACGCTCCATTTTGTAGCACTTAGAAGTCAGAAGGAATGAACCCGGGAACGTGTACTTGTAATACCGGCTTCCACTGTGCCGTTCGTGGGTACATTTGCCTTCTCTCTAGCGTTTTAAGAGAGCTGTGTGTCAAGAAATTTACCTTTCCTGTGTGCTGATGATTTCCTAAAATTTAATCTGGAAACTTAAAAACAGGAGTTTTTGCTATGGGGTTTTAAATGATGGGTGGGTCCTTTCAGTTTCCTTATCAACCTGAATCTAGAAAAACAAACGTTTTGATAAACCCTAATTCCAATAAAAGGATTAGATTATGAATAGTATGTATCTGAGTTTGTAAACAATCATCTACAGGCCCCTTCTAGAGAATCCTTATATCTCTATGTCCTCTGGCTTGGAAAAACTAATTTATAGATAAGTTCATTCTTGATACTCATCTAACACTGGTCTGGTTGGACCCAAATTTGAATCATTTGGGGTCTTTGCTGATTTTTCCTTTCTCCCTCCCGCTGCTGTTATATGTATATAAATCCACAAATTATAATTGAACTGATATTCTTCATCTTCTAGGCACAAAAAGGGCTAGCCTATTCTCTTCATTGGGAAGTTTTTAGCATTGGTGCATTTCTGAGCCTTTGACTTCATTAAACGTATAATTTATAATGGTTGACTTATTGATCACATTTTGTTCACAGTTAAAAAAAACGTGACAGATAGGGGGACATTAGATATTTAAAACAAAGAAAAAAGTGCACAGTCATCCCCAGTTTTTGTTCTAGGACCTGGAAAGCAACCACACTGCTTAGAAAAAGTACTGATTTATTTGTTTTGGGTTGTGTGGGATAAGCATTATTCTCTACTGCTAAATAAAAATTGTTATGCCTAGTATTTGTTGTTTTCACACTGTCCAGGAGGGACATTCATTCAGATGGACTTTTCATCAGTAAAATAACATTTATAATGCTTGTTAAATTTTTGTAACTTAAAAGTCGTCTATTTGGACACCTGTGTTTCTTCGTGTAAGAAATTAAATATTAAAGTTTGCATTTGGTACTTAGATACTTGATTGCCATAACATTCTATTTGGAAGTTAGGGTAGGTGCTATTGTCTCTATTGTGTCAATTTTCATTTTGCTATTCCTAATAGGCCAGTACCGACGCAGGCTCTGCGGGAGCGTTGACTCCACAGCACGTCCGAGCTCACTCCTCTCCAGCGTCCCTGCAGCTGGGGGCCGTTTCTCCGGGGACACTCACAGCCAGTGGTGTAGTCTCTGGCCCGGCTGCTACCCCTGCGGCTCAGCATCTCCGACAGTCTTCTTTTGAGATCCCGGATGATGTACCACTGCCAGCAGGCTGGGAGATGGCCAAGACATCTTCTGGTCAGAGATACTTCTTAAAGTAAGTGAAGATCGTGCTGGAAGGCGGCAATATAGGAATGACTTTATTCACTTATTATCTTTTTCAAAACATTATTTATTATTTATTACGTTGCTGTTGCTAAAGATGGAACTCATACTTATAAATGGTAAACCAGCATACTTTACCATTGAGCTGCACCCTCAGCTCATTCTTGCTCTGTGTCTGTCTCTGCGCGCGCACACACACACACACACACACACACACACACACACACACCCTCTTTAGGGTTGGTCATATCTTGAAAGCCTGATTTGTTCTTGGTTCAGAGCCCTTTTGCAAACTTTTGTGGCAAAATGAGATAATCTCATTTTGAGTTTGTACCAGATTTGTTAAATTAGCCTGACACAAAGCAAACAAAAATACCATGAAAAAATATAAAATTTTAAACACCAAACCTGGTATAGATATGTGTTATATTATCTCTGTTGTGCCCCCCCCCTTCATGTCTGTGTGTCCGTCTGTCTCTTTGTGTGTGGAGGGGGGTGTCTTCAAGCATTCTTTCATCGTAAATGATTGGTAGAGAAGGAAATATAGGACTTGGGGAAGAGATGACTTTACAATACTTAAATTGTAAAACAACAAATACTTTAACAGTATTTTGATGTCATTTAACAGGTTTTCCCCTCAAAATGTGAAGAAAACATTAGTTGTGAGGTTTGGCCTCCCATCATGTGGTAACACACTTTGTCTTCAAAAACAGTATCTGCTCTGGGAAAATGTAAACAAGACTACTGTGTTACCACTGCCTACCTCCCACCTCAGTCTTTTTGTTAACAAAATGGCAAAATTACATCCATCTGAAAAGGGCAAAATGAAATTTTATCCCCTCTTCTTGTGACATTGGAAGTAAAACTAATTTTCTAGAGCTTATTTGAATTAAGAGTGTAGCAAGTGTCTCCAACTGGTTGTTATGACTGCAGATGCTGTGCTGTTGTTTGAATGGTTAACTGGGTTGAGATAATGCAGTGAAGAGCAGTGCTCATTTTGATTCAGATTTGTCTGACAATCCATAGGAAACGGAGGTTTTATTGGATTTGGGGACACCTTTAACAACATTGTTTTGTGTGTGACACCCCTCCCTCGAGTCTTCCCCCACCCCTGCCTGGATCTGTATTTTCAGTTGATTATCTTGAGTGGTTTGCTACTTTGTGTTTATTTTGGTTTTCCAGGAAGGGTTTCTCTGGAACTTGCTCTGTAGGCCAGGCTATTCTCCAACTCAGATTGTCCTGCCTCTGCCTCCCAAGTGCTGGGCTTACAGGCTTGTAGGATGCTCCACTCAGTTTACTGCTTTGTAGTGTAAGAAGGATACAGACTCTTGATACATGCTTCAAGAGGACTGGAAGAGATTTGATCTTGGAAAGGGGCTCCACCACCCCTGTTTTTGTTTTGTTGCCTCTCCCCCCCCCCAAACTTTGTCTTTTTTAAAAACTGTTTTCTGCTGTTCTGGTACTCATTTCACAGGGTCAGGTTTCACGGAGAACAGTAAAGGGCCTGGACTGGGAAGTACACACAAGCCTGGCGGAGTCCACAGGAGCACACCCTCCTCCTGCTCCTCCTCTAAGCAGCCGTCCAAAGTGAATGACTTGGAAGAGGGGCTGGCTGTAAGAGATGTGTCCTGAAGGGGAAGGGAGGGGAAACAAACCAGGTTGTTAAGGGAGGAAAAGAAAGGCTTAGACTTGCTGAACTCCTCCCCGCTGTGTCCCATGCTGACCTGGGGAGATTTTAAACAGCTTAATAGCCCGCAGGCCTTCAGTTGTGGCTGCGCCCGTGAGCAGAAGGTTAAAGAGCAAGTTTGTGCTGTTTTTACTCTTGTGTTTTCTTAAAATTGCTTGTTTGGTGACATCTGCATTTTCATTATTCAAGTGAGTGGTCATTTTTTGGAGCTGAAATAAACCCCATTGTAGATTCTTGCCTTTAAAGACTTTGGATGATTCTTTCCACAAAAAGTAATTGCTTTGTGGATGGGTTTGTGTAGGTACTGCATACTGGCTCCATCTCCCCACTCGTTGCCCTTCCCAAGGGGGCTGGAAAGAAGGTAAACTAGGTCAAACTACGACTTTCTGGAATGGGAGAGCTTTCCTTAGGAAGCAAACACTAGCAGGAAGTGAGGAAACTTACTGTTTCTGAGGTTGCCAGTGGAAGTCAGAGCTGCTTCTGTGATAAATGGGCCTTTTCACACTATGCTCTGAAGTAGAAGGCTTTGGCCTGAGGGGTGACCTTACAGCAGGTGAGCTGAGTCACTGGGTCTGATAAAGATCTTGTGGAGGCCTCTGAGAACTAGATGTAAAAGATGGTGTCTAGTCTTTGGTAGTTTCTGAAGAGTGAACTGCTTTGTGAACAATATGCAGTTTGTGAAGCCGGACCTTTTCTTTCCCAGTTGGTTTCATGGGTGTTGCCTTTGTAGGAGCTATTGGGCACCAAGCGGGCATGATATTAACACCGTCCCTGACCAAGTAGCTCACTTGGTTTTTGAATCATTTTCTTTACAGTCCATACTTTGCTTTTGTTTGAGGTTCTTATAAGGCCCCAGGTGGTGGGAGGAAGGGACTGACTCCTGTGTGTTGTCCTCAGACATTCCATATTCAGAGCTGTGGTGTGTCCATATTCACACTCACGTGTGCACAGAGATGCATCAACAATAGCTGTAATAACATTTTCAAAAGGATACTCCTGTCCAGCCAGCTGTGGGATGAAGATCTGAACTAGCTTCTGAACTTCAGCTCGTTCTAGCCTTGAAAACTAACCCTTTCATTCATCTTTTTAGGTACTTATTGGAACTAACTTTTATGTTACAAAGTATGTTGTTTCTTGAGATTTATACTTGGCAGGAAGAATTCTAACCCCAAATGGTTCAAGCTGGCAAGATGATGTAACTTGAGAGATCTGGGAGAATTGTTGACTTGGGAACAGCTAATTGTTGCCTTGTGACTGTAGATGAATGAGTTTGGAAGTCAGTTGGCCCATCCTCCAGTTTCAAGGACATCTGTCTAATTGACGTGATTGGTGTTAAAGCCCGCCCTAGGTCAGTGAGATCTAGATAGACTTGGACTTTATATTGGCAAATGATAGGGGTGGATCTATAGTTGAAGCACCCTTATTCTGGACAGGAACCCAGACTTTAGACATTACGCTGTGCCTAAAAAAAGGCTCAGTCTTTGTAGATGTTACATCTTTTCCACTGAGCTTACTGACTTAATGTTTGAAACTAATTTCACCACAGTACCTTGAGTTTTTATTTTAAAAGAATCAATTCTCTTTATAGCTCAGCACTTCTGCAGGTTTTCCTGCAGGAAATAGTTCTTCAAGTAGTTGGTCAACAACTTCCTATTTCTTTTATAAGCTGCTGAATAACTTCCTGAATTAGCATTCTATAATGTCTTTGGTTACAAGGGGTGCTTCAACTTTTCAGTTTATTTTATTGAATCTGATACTTTGTAACCATTGCCAAGTACAAAGAACTCATTGTGAACTATGTACTATGGAGGCGTCAGAATTTGATGTGCCAGATGTGATCCAGTGACTTAATATGTTTATAGATATACATTGTTTTAATAATGTTCTAATAATTTTAAAAAGGTGTGGTGTGTGTTGTTTTCTGATTAGAGCCAGTTCTAGTGTTTTTAGTGTTTGAGATTCAAAGTTCTTAGGCCTTTGTTTTGTTGAAAGTTGTAGAGTATTTTAGGGCTGGGAATGTGGTTGTGATCGAGCGAGCATAAGGCCCTCAGATTGCTAAAGCTTTCGGGGCCACCTAGGGAGGGATGTGGTGGGAGGCGCAGATAAGACATTGAGATGGTTTAGCCGATAAAGGTAGGAGGAGAAATATCTCCCCAAAGTTGTCTGATCTCTACACATGCCCTCATTTGTGGTGTCTCCCACTGTCTCTCATTTCTCATGAACACAGAGTAATGGTCAGTTTGAAAAACAGATAGGACTTTAATCCCAGCACTTGGGAGGCAGAGGCAGGCGGATTTCTGAGTTTGAGGACAGCCTGGTCTACAGAGTGTGTTCCAGGACAGCCAGGGCTATACAGAGAAACCCTGTCTCAAAAACCAAAAAAAACAAAAAACAAAAAAACAGATAGGAACCGGCTATGGGAGTGTACCCAGCAGAAACAGAGAAACAAGTGAATGTCTGAGTTTGGGACCAGGCTTCATGGAGACCCTGCTCTCCCCCCACCCCCCATCACCCTGCTCAAAAGAATAAAAAAGATAATAAATGAATTCTGTTTTTGAATGGCTTTTTTTAAGTATGTAAAAGTTATTAACTAGAGTATCTCATTCCATCATTTCAAAGGGTTATTTTCTCAGATTTTTTGGGAGTTACTGAACATTTAGCTTAGTTGCATACCAACACAAACTGTACCTGCTTCATGAGTGGTATTTCAGTAGTTGACACTTTTTTATTTCAGTGTGTGTGTGTGTGTGGGGGGGGGTGCTTTTTAAGACAGAGTCTCATTATGTAGCTCTGGCTGTCCTGGAATTCACTCTGTAGACCAGGCTGGCTTCAAACTCAAGCGATCAATCCTCTGCCTCTGCAATCCAAGTACTGGAATTAAAGATATGGAACACCCACACTAGTAGTAGTTGACACTTTAAAACAGCGTAAAAGCAAAACCTTTCTGAAACTCTGAAATCAACTTTCTTTAGTAATGTAAAGAAATATTTTTAATTGTAGTTAGAGAAAGAATGTAAATTAGACCCTTAATGCTTCTGTTCTACCCACGTGGTCTTCTGCCTTAAGGCTCTGGGGTAGAGGTTAGCGCTGATTTTTCTTTGTGTTAGGCTCTAAGTTGTGTGATCCAGTCTATTTGTTTAGAAAGAGGTGTTATGTGTTTGTATGAGGTGAGATCTTATGAGTGCCCCAGGGTAGCCTCCTTTACCCTCCAAAAGTCCCGTGATGACCTTGAACTCTTATCTTCTGTCACTGGTTACCAGTGTGTCACCATGCCCAGTTGAGTGCATTTTTGGAGTGTTGTTTTGACAGACTCTACTTCTCCAGGCTCCTGTGGTGACTGGTATATGGAACTGCCTTTGAAGAGGAGACAGCACAGGCAGCTATCAAGGAGGCAGGGCAAGAAAAGATGTGCTTTTTGTAAAGAAAAAAAAATAGTTGTTTTGCTTTCATGACACTGCCCTCACTTACCTTTCTTCATGGAACTGGTTGGACAGGTGTGTGTTTGCATGTGTCCGTGTGTCCACGTATATTCTTGTGGTGTGTGTGGAGGTCAGAGCATTCAGGAATTGGTTCTCTTCCTTTACCACATGGGAACCTAGGTAGACGGACCTTGTGGCAAATCCAAAACGTATTGCTTTTGGTAGCAGCAGCATGCTTGTTTACCAAGAAGAGTCTGAGGATTGAGGAAAGGAGTGGGTGAGGACACACCCGGGCCTGCTGCCGAGCACGCTGTGAAGGTACTTCTTTCCCATAGTTTTATTTATAAACCAGTAGTTTGGGATTTAATTTGAAGGGAGTTACAAGTCAATTTAGAAAGGGCCTCAGTCCTTTTTTGTCAGCTGAAAAAGCAGCAGCCCGCCTTTGGCTTGCATTCTCTAGAGGTGAACACTTGTGAGCCTTTTAGGTGTTTGTTCCCCTTTACAAACCTAGGGTTGTTTAGTGGGGCGTGTGTCTGCGTGTCAGCATCCTCAAGGCTGGCTCTATTTCTCACTGATCTGGAGCCCCAGGATCCTCTAGCCCCTTGCCAGCACTAGAATTGCAGGGGCAGCTCCCACACCTGGCTCTTTACATTGAGATTTGGGTGGTAGCCACCTCACTGAGGACCGTTGCCAGCGCCCTTATAAACGTGATAAAATATACTGTTCTCCTGTTTAATTTTCTTTACCCACTTCTTTTGCCCTCCTGGAATAACTGCTAGATGTTTATTTATGTATTTATTTATTGGGTTTTTTTTTTTTTACATTGTTAGGACTATTTGGGGTTTTCCTATAGCAGATATGTATAATAATTTCTGTGATTTTTTTTTTTTCTGAATATCTTTTACATTTTCTTTAGAATTGTTGCTTTTCTCCCTCCTTGGACGCTTGCTAAGAGTTCTTTGCGTTCCCTGTCTGGATTACTTCAGCTTGTGGCTTTAGAGTCCTAGGGGCCGGCTGTAGGCTGTCACTGTGGGACACTGCTCACTTAGTTGGACTCTAATTCCCTCCCTTGGTTTGGTCACTCTCTTGCTCACTGTTCAGAAATCTGCAGAGAAATCGGCACAGACTCACAGGTAGTGACTGAGACTCTTTTAACTCTTAATCAGCCATTTGGGTTGTAGAATTTTGAGGGCTAGATTCTATTTTATTCTAGTTTCTAATTTTACTGATAAGTTAAGGCTACTTTCCCCAGCCCTCAGGAACTCTAGGTTTTGTTGTCTTTCATGAAGAGCCCAGGTCTGTACTTGTTAAGACTTTTTGTAAAAACAGGTGGTTGGACACCTCGGTGAGAGGGTGCTTTTGCTGTGTAACACTCTTGACCCTTAGGCTGCAAAGTGTCTCCTGGTTCCCAGAGGAGTCCTCCTGTATTCCTGTGCTTTGTCAGGATGTTTGATTTTCTTAGTTTGATTGTGTTGGTTTCTTTCCTTTTAATGGTTGATTTCTATGTGCATTGGTATTTTGCCTACGTGTGTGTCTATGTGAAGTTGTCAGATTCCCTGGAACTGGAGCTACAGACAGTTGTGAGCTACCTGTGGGTGTGGGTGCTGGGAATTGAACTGAGGTTCTGGCTGCTCTGGAAGTGTTCGTTGCTCTTAACTGCTGAGCCATCTCTCCAGCCCTGATCTTTGATTTTCTTATCAATCCCCAAACCTCTTCAACTTTGGCTTTTAATGGTTCAGTTGATTTTTGTCCCTCTCAAAGATACTTATTTTTGCCAGGCATGGTAGCATATGCTTGTAATCCCAGCACTTGGGAAACTGAGGCAGGAGGATTGCTGTTTGAAGCCAAGTTCTACAAAGTAGCCCCACTACAAGTGAACCCTCCAGAAATGAGGGGAGGAAGTGGGAGGGAGGGAGGGAACGGGAACACAAGAATGAGAGAGCTCCTTCTTGATTTCTGGGTCCCCTTTCTGGGTTTACTGTGATACACCTTCACCTCTGGGCTGTCTCATTGCCCTCTTTACAGTTTTCTTTTCCTTGGCCTCATAGCACCAAACCCCGAGACTGGCTGAGACGGTGAATGTGGGTATCTTCGTTACTTCTGCTAGCCTGTTTCTCTAGATGAAAGTTTGTCAGTCTTTTTTCTCTAGTGGCCTTGAGTAATGTGACTGGTGTGAACACTGGGTTGGGTACCAGTGTTCTAGAACTGATCAGTGGCTTCATCCGTGTTCTTGGCTGTACTCAGTGACAGAACACCAGAGAACACCAGAGCCTCTGGCCCCACTGGGGAACACAAATGTACATCTCCACTTTTGCTTTGATTTGGTAGAGGTTTTATTATTTTGTTTACTAAGTCACACATTTATTTAGTGTCCATGTGTTTAGGTCACATGACAACCTGTAGGCCATGGTTCTTTCCTTGTCCTGGCTTCAGGGCTGGGACTCAGACTGCCAGGGCTTGGCAGCAGGCCTTGTTTTCCGTTTGGTTTTGTTTTCAGAAAGGGCCTGCCCCAGAACTGCCTGTGTAGACCAGGTTGTCTTCAAATTCAGAGATTTATCTGCCTGCCTCTGTCTCTGCCTTCCAAATGGTTGTATTAAAGGCGTGTGTCCTGCTTATTAAGACAGAGTCCCACATAGGTTGGCCTGAGCTCACTGTGTAGTCCAGTCTAACTTTGAACTCTGGGCAGTCTTCCTGTCTCAGTCTTCCAAGTGCTGAAAATACAGCCCTGCCATTCCATTCGTGTGTAACCTCTGCTAGGTAAGAGCTGTGAGAACACAGAGGTCACAGCTGCCCTCTCTGCCTCTCAATCCTAAGATAGTACTTGTATACAGTTGGTGCTCATTAAAAAAAATGAGTGAAGAATGAATGGATCTCTAAGTGACTTCACTTTGTGAACTACAAATATTCACGTGTGTGTGTGTGTGTGTGCATACATGCACAAGTGTGCATGGATACCAGGGGGTCCTCCTTGGGTTCATTTCTTGTATTTACATGAGTTCTTCCATGGAGCGGGTGACTGTAGGAAAGGTGCTACTGTGTGTTTATTAGTTGTGCACCTGGTGTTTTACTTTCTCTGGTGGACATGCTTTGTTTTTTTTGGGTGCACACATGTGTGCAGAGACCAGAGGAGTCACTTTTCCAGTGCTGTTCACCTTTTTGTTCTGAGTGGGCTAGACTGGCTGGCTAACCAGGGAGCCTGGGGACCCACCCACCTGTCTAAACTTCCCCACTCTTGGGTACCTACCTTTTCTCCTCTATGGGCTCTGAGGATCAAACTCTGGTCCTCGTGCTTAAAAAAGCACTCTTATCAACCACATCCTTATTCCACACATACCCCAAGTGCTTCTTAATGGCTAACTCAGTGAAGTAGCTTATACTCCGTCTTAGTGGACCATTGTCATTTTCTCAGTCTAGTGTGATATCTCCACCCCCACCCCCCATTAACCGTGGTCAGAGAGGCATTTTTTCCGGAGAGTGTCTTAGAGGTTAAGGAATCTCAAGTTGAATTTGTCACCGTCAATTGAATTGTTCTCATCTCCATTTTGTTCAGTGGGGGAATGCCATCCAGGAGATGAATGCCGCCCAGAACCATGGCTGTTGTCAGAAATGCTCTGGGAGAGATGACCAGCTATGAGGATGAAGTATTGACTGGTGTGACTATGGGAGTGTAGGATCAGTGGAACATTATTGTCCTGCACTTCTAAGTCGACATTCCCAGGACATGCTTGGAAAGCATACAGCAGTGACATGCACACCTCCAAGTGCTTCTGTGGGGTTTTGTGGTTGGTTGGTTTGGGTTTTTTGACAGAGTTTCTCTGTGTAGCCCTGGCTGTCCTAGAACTTGCTCTGTAGACCAGACTGGCTTCAAACTCAGAGATCTGTCTGCCTTTGCCTCAGATAAGGCATGATCCACCACTTTGTTTATAAGATGAAAAGAGAATTCCCCACAAAAGAGGTGAAGAGCTGTCGAAATGCAGATGTTTGTTTTCTTCTACACTTGCTCAGGCTGATATCAGTTGTGTTTCTGAAATCCTGCAGCTTGGATGGGCTACAGGTGAGGAAACTGGGTGTTGTATACCATATACCACTCAATCCTGCTGGAGTAGGTAGGGCCCTTTCCTGTTGGACTAGTTACTAAATCTCTTATGAGTGGAAAATAAACCCACTGTGCTTGAGGACAAGCCTGCTCTGGGTTCCTGTGTGCTGCACTGAACTTGTGCACCAGCAAAGCCAGTTTACCTGGTAAAGGCACCTAATTGCCAAACATGGTAGAAGAAGAGAACCAACTCTCACAAGTTGTTCCGTGACTTCCACAGGTGTGTGTCACAGAAAGACAACACACAAGTTTAATACCTTTTTTAAAAGACCGGATACCTGGACTTGGAGGCAGGGTGTGTGGTTCAGGGATGGTGGACTGCCGAGTCCCACTGAGAGAGAGCACTGTGTGTACTCTACATAGAGGCACAGAAGAGCGTAGCTATCAGTAGGGTAACCCTCTTACCTCAGACCACACGGTGGCTTTTTACCACAGAAAACCGACTGTGTGGCATTTTTAGTTTGCTCATTCTGATGTGGTAACAGTTTGTTTCCTGCTCATCTCTTAGTTTTTCAGGACCAGGTTGATCTCAGACTGGTCTGCACACCATGTAGCGCCCAGGCTGACAGAGCAATCTTCCCACTGCTGCCTTGGGCTGCAGAGATTTCAGGCTCTCTTCCTGAATCTTTAAATGCTTTTCTTTGCACTCATGTGCTCCATGGTCTGCTTGTTTCGTAAGTTTATGGTCTTTATGCCACAGGCAGTGTTAACTTGCTGGATACCACTCACCACACTGTGGCCATGGAACCTCTACCATATGTCGACACCTTTGGTGTTCCTCACTGTGAACTTACTTAGCTACAAGCTCTCTAAAGGCAAAAAGATACCTCCTGGGTTTGCTCATTAATTTGGAGTCTATTGATCAGTGGTCATCCTGGTTGATACCTGTGGTCCTAGTGAATTATTTTCCTTATTCTCCAAAGTTGTGGGGTTTGATGCTAACATCTTTCTGAAAGTACTGTGGAGTAGCGGTGTAGGTTTTCTCATCACTGAGACAGTACCTGAAGGGGAAGGAGGATTCCTTCGGGTCACAGTTGGACAGTGGGGCAGGCATGGCTGCTTTCCTGGCAGTGGGACCATGAGGTGACAGACTCACCTCAGCTAACCAGTAAGCAGAGGGCCAGAGCCTGCCAACCTTAACTCTCTCCCGAATAAGGTCCCAAGCTCAAAGATGCCACAACCTCCCTAAACTTCAGCTGCTAGCTGGGCAGGAATGTTCAAGTATGTGAACTTGTGGGGACAGTTCACATCCAAACAACACAAGGTAACTGGAATGTTTACTTATGTATTTTTTTCCCAAAGACTGGTCTTGAACTCATGTAGTTGAGACTAGTTTTGAACTCCTGATTGTCTTCCTGCCTCCATTTCCTAGGCTCTAGGATTACAGGCAAGGGTTACCACGGCTGGCTTTCAAAAATAATGTCATTTCTTATCCTCCTCCCATTCTCATTCCATATCCCCGCCTGGCTGTGAACTCCCTACGTGGCCTGAGCATGACCTTGAACTTCTGATTATCTTCTGCTACCTCCCGAGTGCTGGGGCCCAGGGCCGGTGTGTTAGGCAAGTATTCTAACCTAGCTATACCCAACCCAGTGCTTTCAGTTTGGAGGCAGAGCTTCCTTGTATTGCCCAGGCTGTTGTGAAACCCAAGATCCTCTTGTCTCAGTATTCCCTACTCCCAGGGGCGGTTTATTTCTTAAATGGCAGCTGAATAGATGGTGATCTTGCTATGTGGCCTTGGCTGGCCCAAACCCTGTTAATCTTGGAAATCCCTTTTTATCTGTTAGGCCTGTCATTCACTACAAACCAGCTCAAATTCAGTCATAGAAACAAAGTTGTTTTTCTTTTATTTTAAACATTTTATCTGTCTTGAGTATTTAGCCTGCGTGCATATGTAGGGGTAGCATGTATGCTTGGTGTCCACATAAACATAAGAGGGCTTCAGATCCTCTGAAACTGGTGGCTGTAAGCCACTGTGTGGGTACTGGAAACAGAACTTGAGTTCTCTGTAAGAGCAGTAGATGCTCTTAACCTCTGAGCCATCTTTCTATTCCCTTCCTCTCCCCAACCCCTCTCTCTTTCTGTTTGTTTTGAGACGACGATATGAGCTTGCTAACTAGACAAAGCTAGTCCTCAATTGGGAGCATTGGAACAGCCTCCTCCTACTCTTTAATATTGGGATTACAGGTGTGTGCCACCACACCTGCTTTAGGTGTTTGTTTTTAAAATATGGTCTTGTTATATGGTTCTAGGCTGACCTTGAGTTGTCAAGTCTTCCTGTCCCCTCAGCCTCTGAAGGTCCATCTGGAATTAATTACAGACCTGTGTCACCGTCCTGTGATGTCACCATGCTATGCTAGGATTCTGATTTACTTCTTTGATCAGTTTTATGAGACTTACAAATATCAGCCTAGCTCTTTGTATCACTGTATTAATTCAGTGATTCTTTCCCTCCCAAGATTGTACCTGGGAACTCCTGATTGTCTAGCAGTTAGTCAACCAAACTCTGTTCTTAGCTGTACTTTGATTCTGAGACATGATTTCAGTTTTCCAAACTGGCCTTGAACCTGGTCTCAGTCTCCCACATGACTGGGATTATAAACTCAGACCACCAGGCCTCAGTAAGTTCAGATATTTCTATAGCAGTATGGGTCTGTTGTTTGACTAGACTCCAGGCTAAACTGTTGCACTGTTGAGAAACATGAGGTTAAGTAATAGTGTTGTAGAGTGTTCATGTGCAGGGTCTACAGGTATGCGCATAGGAATCAAGTGTCTGGAGCTGCAGTGGGGCATAGAGCATATGTATCTTTACTTGTGCTTATTTACCAACCTTTTGTATCCCAAACCTGTCAGGACCTCGTGTCTCTGCTTTCCATCTCATCGGTGCCTGGAATACAGGCATGCACTGCCACATAGATCTTTTAATGTGAGTTTTGAGGATCCAGACTCATGTTCTATTTCCTGCAAGGTAAAACACTTCACTGACTTAGCTGTCTTCCAGCTTGGATTTCCTTTTATGAATTTGATGAGTGGGAGGATCCTAGTTCTTACTGGGCAGTGGTGGTGCATGCCTTTAATTCCAAGAGTCAGGAGGCAGAGGCAGATAGATCTCTCTAAGTTTGAGGCCAGCTTGGCCTACAAATTGAGTTCCAGAACAGCTAGGCTTACACAGAGAAACCCTCTTGAAAAACGAACAAAACCAACCAACCAACCAACAAAAGATTTTCCTGAAACTGTTATCTGCAGTGCTCAACTCTCTGGAGAGGTGGGTGGGGGTCAGTAGACACCAGTGCCGTGTGCTCTGTCCTGCCTCTTGTCTTCCTTCCTGTTTCTGTGCTGGAAGCGCTCCATAGTCAGGAACTTCCTGGTGCTGGAGGTTCCATGTACTCATCTTGCACTGCACTGGTTTAGTTTGTGGCCTTCAAGTTTGAGAATTAAACCTTCAAATTCTTCTAAGGACTTGTTGAAGGTGTGAGGTTGTCACACGCCTTTTTGAAAGTCAGTATCTCTGAACCTTCCTTTATGTGAAAATCATATAAACACCTTCTTCCTTGCTTTCGGTCTGGTTTTGATGCCAAAAGTACCTTTATCTAAAGGTTTGGAGTTAACCAGCTCGGCTGAAACTTCATTCTGGTGCTTAAGTTCCTGGCTTCAGGCTCACCTGTAGAGTGTGACACCTGCCAGCCCCACCCCAGAGTCTTAGCCAGTTAGCATTCTCAGCACAGACACTGACTGAATCGAGTTAATCTTGATTGATTAATCTGTTAATATATTATAAGTCCTATCCCATGAAGTTGTAGAATGTTCATTTTTTAAGTTGATGCCCATGTAATGTTATTTGTTGGCAGTAACAGAGTTATACTTATTAGTTTAGCAAGTTCATTCAAATGTCTATGGGTAGAACTTAGACCCTGATGTGTCTGTGACCTGTCATTTAGAATTCTTCCAACCTTATCATATGCTTGAAATTTCCATAATAAAAATTTGAGGCAGAAGTATTTATGAAAAGTAATGCTTGAAAGGATTTTTGTTGTCTCTTTTTCTGTGTGAGTCCACAATAAAGACAAGTCTAAGCTGACCGCTTAGACTGTAGAATTCCTAGCACATACATATATATTCTTTCCCCCACATAGTCAAACTTTGTTTTAAAGGCTTGAAAATATTCAGAGTAATCAAAATGGTATTTTAATTTCTTAATACATAAACAGCACAGTTTTGAAGTCTAGACAATTATACAACCCTAAACAACACACAATATGTTTCAGAGGTATACTTTAGGAGTAGGGATATAGCTAGGTTCCATCCTGCACTTATTATGTATATCACTTATTAATATTATTGTCATTATTATTGGTTTTTTGAAACAGGGTTTCTCTCTGTAGTGCTGGATGTTCTAGAACTTACTCTATAAACCAAGGTGGCCTCAAACTCAGACACTCACCTTCCTCTGTCTCCTGAATGCCAAGATTAGAGGCCTGCGCCACTATGGTCTACCCTCTGGTCAGGTGGTGACTTCTGAACAGCAAATCCAGTACTATAACATGAACAGTGACATGTACTGTCTGATCAGCACAAAACAATCTATTCTCTAGTTTCCTATCTACAGTTTTAATTTTCTACTGATATAAACAAAAAAACTCAAGCAGCCAGATGATATAGTTAGTAGAAAATGCAAGGCCATTTAACTAAAGCTTTGTTTCTTAAGCTGTTAGTAGTGTTTAAAGCATTAGGTCATATAGTTAAGGCTACACCAGCTTAGATTTGCTCTAGAACATAGGACTACCCTAAAAACAAATCTTTCAGAGGTGGTAGAGCATGCTGAGTGTCACCTAGCACTTGGTGACAGAGGCAGTTAGATCTCTTCAGAGTTTAACGCCAGCCTGGTCTACAAATCGAGTTTCAGGCTAGCCGGGGCTATATAGAGAGGCCCTGCCTAGATATGGGGACATACACACATACATACACACACATACACACATATATACACACATATATACATATGTGTGTATATATATATATCAATTAATTGATTAAATAGTCAAATATTCTTACTCATAATCGATTATTAAGTAGTTTCCCTAAGGGAAAATAAGCAATTTGTGTTTTCTTAAGAAACTGGCATATATGAACGATGGCTGTTTGTTGATTTTAATTCGTAGGAAGCCTATAAATGAACTGTATTGTATTTTTCCTAAAAATGCAATGCCAATACCCACCCATCCATTATTCATACAGTGGTGAACTGAATAATAGAAACAGATACTGTCATAGTTAGGGTTTCCGTTGCTATAGAGAGACCATGACCAAGGCAGCTTTTATAAAGGGCAACATTTAATTGAGGCTAGTTTACAGGTTCAGAGGTTCAGTCCATTACCAAGGTAGAAACATGGCAGCATCCAGGCAGACCTGGAGCTGGAGGAGCCAAAAGTTCTCCATTTTGATCCAAAGGCAGACAGGAGAAGACTGGCACTTAGCCCCCAGAGCACTGGCTTCCTCTGTAAAGTTAGCAGATCAAGATATATAATGTTAAGCTTTACGAACTCTAAATGCTGTAAAAGTCCATGCAGAACTTCCATCAGCTCCCAGATATCTCTATCTCTTTCTCTCATATATCCATCCATCCATCCATCCATCTACTAGTAAGTTCTCACTTTATAGCCCTGACTATAACACTGTAAAAGAGGCCATCCTCAAACTCGATCCACGGTCTCTGCCTCCTTATGCTGGAATTGAATGTGTATGCAACTATACCTGGCTAAATAATGTTTTCTTTAAAATGCATAACCATATCTGTCTTAAAGCAGAGAACTGAGCAGTGGCAATCGAGGGGTTTTTATTGTGAGTATCTCTCTTACTGTAATGTAGCTAACATTGTTGGGGGCACATGAGAGCTGACCTTGGACCAGTACCTGTGGAGGGGAGGGCTGACCTTCCAAGACAGTCAGCATCACTCTGGAGTAGAGTTCTGATGGGAAGACAAGCCTTTTAAGAATCACTTGTTCTATACATAGATATGAAAATGCTACTTTGTGAGCAGGAGAGATGGCTCAGTGGTTAAGAGCACCAGCTGCTCTTTCAGAGGTCCTGAGTTCAATTCCCAGCACCTACATGGAAGTTTACAACTATCTGTAACTCCTGTTCCGGGGGATCCAATACCTCACAAAATGCTATTTTGTGGCCAGGGTGGAGGAATTTGTAGGGGAGGGAAGAGGGGACATGCACTTGTTTTGTTTTAAAAAGAATAGAAAATGCCACTTTGCTAATCCAAAAAAAAAAAAAAAAAAAAAAAAAGTAAAAAAAAAGTCTCATTTAGGAAAATGAAATTCCGTATCTTCACACTATAAAAAAAAAGTTTCTCGTCTGTCCTCTCTGGGCTGAGGCAGTCATAACCCTGAAGGACTTTGTAGCCTTCTGAGAGAAGAGCTGTTGGTTTTTGTCAGCTAGGCACAGTCACATGCTGTTCATCCAGCTTTTCAGATGTGTTCTTTGTTGTCATTTTAATTTTGGGCCTTTTGATTGTCAAATACAACTTAGAATTGTTTGAACCCATCACAAGATTGTGAATGCTGTATTGACTCCAATATATGGAAAAATGCTGGTATTATTTAACACACTCTCAGCTGATAAGATACTTAGGAAGTTGGGTGCTGACTCTTTGTATGTGCTGTGTATGGCATGCCTGCTATGCCAGATCAGCCGTAGATATTTGCCTGTGTGCATATTAGTGTAGCACACAGTACTGTTAAATAGAGAGGATCTGCTTTACCTGTCACCTGTGTGAGTCTGTCTGTGGAAAGCATGGGCAGCTTCTGTCCATCTACACTGCTGATTTTCAGCAGTTAAAGGCTTTATGTATTATTTTGGGTTTGTCTTAGAAGAGCTTTTTATAGAGTGCGGCAGAACTCTTCTGTATGAGTCTCATTTTGTCTTGTTAAGTAATCATAAATACTTGCTAAATTAATTAAGCCAAGACACCTAGCATGTCCTTCAAAATAAGTGTTGGTTCAAAGACTCCCGAGTAATTTAGATATGTGCATTCACTTGTCAAGGAGTGGTGGAATGAATGGAAAATTCTCGAAATTCAGCAAGTCCTTGTTATCTGCTCTTTCCTGTCATCAAACAGGGTCAAGCTAGAGGTGGGCAGAGGCTCATTTGACAGTTTTAGAAGCCTCCCCTGAGGATAGACAGCCCTTCACTCCCATCTCCTTCCCCTGTCCTAGGCTTCAACTACTCCTGCTAGATAAACATTTCCTGTATCATTTTATACAGATACATGATTGTGCATGAGAGTACCACGGAATCTGTAAAGAGCCATATAAATGTCCTCTGTTACTTGGTTTTTAAAAGGCTAACAGTGAGTTACATGGGGACTAAAGGAAAAGCAATGGTATTTAACTTAACATTTTTAGCTGCACATATAAAAATTTTACAAGCCTTTCTCAATTTGTGTGTAGAATTAGCTCAAGTCTCATCATGGTCTTAATGTGGAATGTCTTGTGTTAGTAAAGGGATCAAATTTTAAGTAGAAAAAAAAGTTCTATGGAAAGAAACTTGCATTCTGACACTTGTGCCTCTGGAATTACTTTAAACAGTCTCCTAGTGCTTTACTTGATTTTATTCTGGTGCCTCTTCAAGTACGGATTATACTTGTACTTTCAGGAATACAGCCTAGCATTCTGGATGACAGCTTGTGCATTGCAGCATTATTTATCTATTTTTGTAAAGGGTTGCTAATCGCCTGGTGCCTCCCTGTCTGAGTCGTGTGCTTGTAGACTGTCTACGTGAAATCACTTGATAGGCTCTCTCATCTGCAACAATGTTGCCTGTATTTTTAGTTCACCACCCTGGCTTAAAGTGAAATTACTTAATAGAAACACTTAGCGACCAGCAGCTTACTTTGAATAGGCTGATAATAAGTGGACCCTTTTTAGAATAGGTCTGTGTTTAAAAACCTGTGTCAGTATAGTTATGAAATATAACTCATTTATCCTACCTTTGGCCAAGACATATATCCAGCCTCTCTCTTTAACTGTTTCTAAGCAAGGCTTTTGTTTAAAAGAAAGATTAGTGTGTCCATTTTTTTTTCTTTTTTTTCTTTTTTTGGCAGGATTTTACTCAGTAGCCCAAGCTGGTTTCAAACTCAGTGATTCTCCTGCCTCAGTCTTCTGAAAGCTGCGACTCCAGGCGTGAAACAGCATACTCCATTTACCCAGTCTATCCCTGTATTTAGATTTGAAGTCCCACAGGCTCTTTGACATTGATGAGGCTTCTTAAAGCCCCTAGAGTTGTTCTGCACAGGAGTTGGGAACTGGAGCCCACATCTGAAATCTGAGCCCGTGACCTCTGGTCCAGAGCCCGAAAGTGTTGCGATTGAGCCAACCCCTGCTGTTTGCTAAGAATAGCTTTCTCCAGCAGTGGGTCAGGCCTCTGGTACACTTGTTGCTCTTGCTGTGTTCTGAGTAGATGAAGGTGAGGAGAGGTAGAGAGGCTCAGAGGGGTTCTTTGGCACACTGAAAATGCACTAATGTTTGTACCTACTTCTCTCCTACCCCACATGAGTTCTAAAAGTGGGAAGAGCCTTCTGATGGTAGGTAGGACAGTTTGAAAAGAAAAGAAATACATAGTAAATGTGTCATTTCAGTCTCTCATAATCAGAAACGTAAGTCTTATAAAACCGAAAACTGATAGGGAAATTGAGGCTAAAGGGAGCCATGCTTGAGGCACATAACTTTAGGATGCCTACAAGACATGTTTAATATATAATACTTTCATTCTTTGAGAATTTCATGCAGTGTATTTTGACTGTATTCCTTCTCATCTCCTCCCAGACTAAGACATTTGTAAATTCTTGGGGACAGGGTCTTGCTATGTAGTCCAAGCTAGCCTGGAAGTTACTGTGCATGTAGGCTACACTAGTCCTGAACTCATGACACACCTTATAATCCCAGCACCTGAGAGGTGCAGGCTGAAAGTGTGCACCATCTGACCTGGCGTGTCACATTGACCACAGGCATATAGCATTGCTTCAGCTCTAATATGTATTGCTTTGATATTTTACCTCTGCAGTTTAGAATTTTCTTAGTTTTAAATTGCTTAGGTAACTTTGCTGGGCACGAAGGGGCCTGTCTCAAAGTCAGGAAGATGCAAAACAAAATAGAGAGGCATACCTGTAATATCTCTCTAGTCAGGTGAGAGGACTTTCGTCTCCTTGCTCTGGCTTACAAGAACCACAGAAAGCTGGCAGTGCTGACAGGGTTTTGAGCCAACAATCTAGAACCCAGGTGCCTGCCTGGAGTCAGAGTATATACTAATGTGTAATTTGTACTTAATTAGCATAAGCTCTTGCTTTTTGCTGAATTTCTTGTTTAGTCTCATCACAGTGATTCAGTGATGGAACAGAACACTCTGCCAGGCCTGGTCATGTTTGCATCCAGATGCTAGCACTTGATACTATAAAGAAATTACAAAGTGACTTCCTGTATAAGGTTTGATAAGTTGGTGATCAATATAGACTGTACAGGAAGTGACCTGACATCTTCTATACACAAGGGATTTGGCCATTGTCCCCTGATGTACATGGAGAGAGCATGGTTAGAGGATTAAGGAATTCATGATTCATCTCCCAACCACGCATCTTTGCTTCCCAAAAAAGGACTTCCAAGTAAGCAGATTGTCCTGGTGTTATCTTTAGGATTTTAATGAGAGCATTTTTTTCCTTTTTCTATTTATTTACTGTATTTTGTATATACCATTTTTAAAAATTTTTCTGTGCTCTTATGGCACCAATGAATTGTCTTTAAAATGACCATCCGTGTGTCCCATCCGTGTGTCCCATCCGTGTGTCCGCTGGTTCTTTCTGGAACTTAATAATACTGAAGAGCTCTCACTCCAAACTTCACTCCTGCCAAAACTTGGTGCTTCCTGTCTGTAATCTTGGCATTCGGATGTTGAGACAGGGAGACAGCCATGAGAGTGAGGTCAGCTTGGGCTACAGAGTGAGCTTCAAGACAGCTGGTGTACAGAGTGAACATTTCTTTCATGTAGTTATAAATATTTAGAATTTAGTATAAGCCATTTGTCTCATTAACTTCATGGCTATCTTTAATTGTTAGATCAATGGTTTATTCTGACTTAAAACTTAGAATTTTGTATGGCTTTTTGTTTGTTTGCTTGCTTGCTTGCTTGCTGTTTGTTTGCTTGAGACAGGATTTCTCAGTGCAGCCTGGCCTTCCTGGAATCACTCTGTGAACCAGGTTCTGCCCTCCAACTCAAAGATCCTCCTGCCGTAGCCTCCTGAGTGCTGGTGTTAAAGGCTATGTTAAGTTATATATGGTGAGCAGTGTGCTGGCCTTGTGAAAATGTGGGCTCTGGGTTGACTTAAGAGGTTAAACTTGCTCTACCTCTGACCAGTGTCTGGTTTGCTTATGAGCAGCTTTTAAGGAGCCAAACAGAGTAGTGATTGGAAAGCTGAGGTGAGGGCATCTGTTCAGGCTGTTTGTGCAGGAGACAAAAGTCTGCTTAGGCAGATCTGTCTCAAATAAAAACCAAGGGCAACAAGACCCCCAGTGGCAGATAAAGGATCCTATGAATGTTTATGCCTGGTATTTGTTTAAAATTTGGGGTTAACCATATAACATTAGAATCATTGTTGAGATGTGATGTAGGTTTTGCTTTTACTTTGTTTTTGAAACAAGGAATCATTTACCCCAGGCTGGCTTCTAGGGTGTGTCGGGGTGTTTACATCTTGCCAGCATTGCCCTTGTGAACTCCTGATCTCCTACCTCCCAAGCGTGTGCGCCCCCACATTAGGCTTGAGGGGTTTTTGTTTGATTGGTTTTGTTTTAAACTTTGTTCACATGCATGTGCGAGGTCAGAAGACAGCTTTGGGAATGGGTTCTCCCTTTCTCGGTGGCTTTTGTCATTAGATCAGTCCTTTTCCCCCTTGCTTTTCCTCCCTCCCTCCCCCCTCATTTTTTAAAAGATGGTCTCACAATTAAACCAGGGTAGCCTTTAACTTGATGGAGTCCTTAGCCTCCCAAATGTTGAGATTTTTGCATCACATCTCTCCTGAGAATGTTTCTTTTAAATAGTGTCTTATGTTCTCTGGATATCATACTATTGTCTAAGGTACCTGTACTTATTTTCTACCTATTATATTTTCTTACTGTGCAAGTAACTGATGTTTACTGTGGGGGTGGGGACTGGAAAACACTGGGAGGTGAAAAGAGTAAATAATTCCTTATCTCATGGCTCATGGAAAACACTTGGCTGTGTGTTTTCAGGCTGTTTGAATTACAGACTTTGGATGTCACCAGCAGCTCCTCAGTCAAAGGTCACTGTCTGTCTCCCCCCAGCAGCTCACGAGTAGAGCAGGTCCAAATGCGACCTTTGTAGTCTCACCCTGCAGTGTAGGTGTTGTTTCCCTTCCGTGTATGTGTTATGTTGTGGTTTGTCACTTAGTTTTGATACTTGCTTGTGTGTGTGTGTGTGTGTGTGTGCCCACATGCACACTGAGATAGAAGGATGCTTCACTTTCAAGGCTTGCCTGGTTAAATCTGAGACCGTGTTTTGAAGGTTAAAAGGCTGTTGTAGATAAAGCTTGTGTGCTCATGTGCCCTGATGTAGATAGAGGCAAGAGGACAGACAGCTTTATAGGAGGCAGTTCTCTCCTGTGCACCTGTGAAGGACGTCCCGCTGTACACTGTCAAGATCACATGGTGTCTTCAGTAACTGTCCTTCACCTGACTGAGACTGACTACCACCCTGGTGAGTGTCTTTGTGGGAGCTGGTTTTCAGCATCACCCAGCTGCAGGTGCGTCTCCCAGTGCTGCAGCTGTTGGAAGGGCACTGCACTCTGGCTGCTGGAGAAGCCAGTCTGGGTGTGGCCTCGGCAAGCTGGCTTACCCTGAGTCAAGGCCCGTGTACTGTAGTTTCTTTGCAGGCAGCAAGTACTTAAGTCTGTCAGCTTCCTCCTATACAGTGAGATGGTCTGGATTCTCACACTGCACCATACTACGTGGTCTGACCTTTAATAGCAGTAGTTATCTCTACTGCTTTAGTTACCAAATTAGGATTTCTAATGTCTTAGTTAGGGTTTCTCTTGCTGTGACCAAAACTCAATGATCAGAAAGCAAGCTGGGGAGGAAAGGGTTTATTTGGCTTACACTTCTGTAGCTCATCATTGGAGGAAGTCAGGACAGGAAATCAAGCAAGGCAGGAACTTGGAGGCAGGTGCTGATGCCGAGGCCATGGAGAGGTGCTGCTCACAGGCCTGCTCACTGGCCTCAGCTTATTATAGAACCCAGGATCTAGGGTTCTATTATAGAACCCAGGATCACCAGCCCAGGGAAGGCCCGACTCATAATGTGCTTGGACACTCTGCTGTTGATCATTAATTGAGAAAATGCCTTACAGCTGGATCTCATGGAGGCATTTCCTCAACTGAAGCTTCTCCTCTCTAATGATGCTTGTGTCAACTTGATACACAGAACCAGCCAATACACCAAGATTTAGATTGTACCTGAATAAGGAAAGAAAAATAAAGGTTTCTTAGATAGACAGTAAGAATAGAACTTAATTTGTAAGATAGATATTAAAGAAAGAGAAAGAAATAAATTTGTGTTGGTATCTCAGTCCTCCTTCAAACAACAAAAACTATTCCCACTGTGTAAAGTAAGTGCAGAAGTCACCGTTCGGTAGATAAACAGCCATCCACTGGGGAATGGAATTACTGCTCTGACCTGGTTGTAAGGCCTATCACTGGGTCATGCCCACTTGTGTTGATTGTAGGCTCCTGAAACATGGGAAGGGGAACAAAAGGAGTTACATATTATATATGCATTCTGTTCTGTTTTCCCTGCCTAACTAGTGACTTCAGGTTATTTATTTTTATAGTTTGTAATTTCTGTATGTCTCTGTGTGACTCTATGGCACATGTGCTGGTGGTGTTAGAGGCCAGCAGAGGACATCAGATCCCTTGGGGCTGGAGTTACAGATAATTGGGTGTAGGAACTCAATTCTGGTCCTCTGTCTGCAAGGACAGCAAGAACTTTTAACCACTCCAGCCACTTGGTGTAGGATTAAAAAGGAAAATTAATGCTTATAGAGATTGAGAGTCAATTGGTTAAGTCCTAGCAGCCAGTTACCTCTAGCTCATCGTTGTGCCTTGTAAAGAAGTGTTAGTAATGTTTCAGAGTGCAGGAGAATTTCATAGTCTCTGACTTGAAGGGTCAAAGAAGAAAGGTATAATGTCAATTGTGGTAGGATTGTGTTTCAGTTGCACTGTAAACTGAGTAGAGTCCTAGAATTTTACCTGAACAAATATCCTGACTCTAATCAACTACAAAGTGACTTCTTCCTTTCTAATTTAATAAGTGTGTAAAACTTACATCAGACAAAAGGAAGACATTAGTCAGTATTGAAAATTTAGTGTTGAAAGCACTAATAATATTCTACATAAGATTCTTGACTTGGATGAGAGTCTGTCATTCACTTTCTTAAAAAGAAACAATGTAACAGATGTGATTCCAGGTTTGTTAGTCAGTACGAGCCCAAACAGCACTGTTGACATCAGACATTTTTATTTACTTTAAAATGGAGAAGCGGGGACTATATATAATCCAGTCACTGAAGCACTTGCCATTCAAGCATTAAAACCTGAGTCTGTGGTTCCAGCCCTGAGGACGCAGAGACAGGAGGGTTTCTGACTCCTGAAAGTCATCTCACATACATCATTTTAAACATTTAAAAGAAGTGTTTTTGTTTGTTTGTTTGGGTTTTTTGTTGTTTTTTGAGACAGGCTTTCCTGTGTAACAGTCCTGCCTGTCCTGGAACTCAGTTTGTAAACCAGGCTGGCCTTGAACTCATAGAGATCTGCCCCCGCCCCTGCCCCTGGAGTGCCAGGATTAGAGGCATTCACCTCCACACCCAGAAAGAAAATACTATTTTAAGATTTTTTTTTTTTTTTAAGGTTCAGTGAAGGCTGGTGTTATCAGCCAAAATTCATGTGAATTACCACTTTCCTACTTACTTAGTGACTTTTCCATTTGGGGCATGTTTATAAACTAATAGACTCATTCTGTCTTAGCAGTTTGGGTGGCTAAAATCGAATTGTATTGTTAGCAGTTAAAAAACGTCAATGTAGCCATAAATACATGGCGGATGTAGTCCCAGGCCTTTAGTAAGATGGCTTCCCTTAAAGTAGGTCTGGGAGCCAGCACACCCAAAGGCCCTTTCCTTCTTTGGAGTAGATGTGAGTTAGTTCACTGAGCTGGTCTGGTTGGGTGGCCACAGAGAGCTGACTAGAGCCTGGCCGGACCGCCTAAACCTGTCTTCCTTCCTGGACCTGAGTCTAGGGCTGTAGGCTGAATTCCTGTCACAGCAGAAGAGGGTGAGGTCTGGGTCTGCGCTGAACATCTTGGCTTCTGACCTTCTCCCCTCCCTGACTGCAGACATAAAATCAAAGGTTAATGCTGCCTTTCATCTCTAAAACGAAGCTACTTCTTTCTGGCATGCTGTAGCTGGATTTAGATACCATTTGCTCAGGACTACCAGTTTATTTAACTACAATACGTCTGTGGAGCAGAGAGATCCTAATCTGGCTTTTTTGTTGTTGTTAAAACAGTAGGTCTATAAGTAGATTTAAGAGAATAATTAAAATCGTTAGAGGCCAATCTAGTTTGCTTCTTCCTTCTTTTGGTTTTTGAAACGGTCTCACTTAGGAGGAGCCCAGGTTGGCCTGAAACACTTTGTAGCCCAGGCTGACTTTGAGTTCATCACAGTCATCCCAGCCTCGGCCTCCTGAGTGCTGGAGCTTCATGAAATGCCACATCTAACTCTTTGTGTGTGTGTACGTACGTACGTACTTGGAGGTGGAGTCTGAAGGAGTGCTAGGTGCCAGAGCTTCTCTAACAACCAAGCCATGCTCTCCACCCCTGGTAATTCTGCATGTTATTGGGAGACTCCATTTGGATTGTTACAAATGATAGACTTCCTAAGACTTCTTGGGACTGGCACAATGACAGTTAGGATCTATGGAGACCTTATTTTGGGGACTCATGAATCTTGAATTCTGGCTTTTGTTCTTGGCCCATTCTATGCTGACTTATGCCATTTTCTGTACCATAAAAGGGAAAAAAAAATCAAACTGTGAACTTGAGAGAAGTGGTATCTATTGATACAACATTATGAAAAACATGGTGTTGATTTGGAGGGAAACCATTTGGCTGAAGATGAGAGTTTCTGCCCACACACTTTTGAGCACTGTACTGACAGCCCAGGACTTTGAACTCCAGTCTCAGATTTTGATTTCTGATAATACTAAAAAACTTACTATAGAAGAAAAGCGTATAAATTGTGCCATCTTTATCAAAGAATTATGCCATGTGTCTCTCTGAGCCTTTGAGAGTTCTAAAGAGTAGGTGATGGATTTATAAAAGCATTGGCTGTGGTCTCAGACCATAGCTGTAGGGGGGTTAGGTTAGAGAGTGTATCCTCGTTCTAGAGTCAGTGAGGCGCATAGGTTTCCCTGGGTGAGAGTGTCCTCTAGTACTGACCGTAACTGACACTCCAGGGTGTCACAATGCCTAGGTTTGATAAGGCACAGGAAATCGTCCTAGCACTGCCATGGAATCTTCTGAGTCCCACCAGTGACCGGATGTTCAACACACAAGCAGGCTTCACACCCAATTTCAAAAACAGCCTTGCTCTTTTTCTGAAGTCAGGGTCTCTCTGTTTCCTTCACTGGATCCTTCGCTGGGCTAGAACTCTCATCCTCCTAGGTCCTGTGCACTCACGTATCAGCCCCAAGTCAACTTTAGAGTCAAGGTAATCACTTGATTTCTCATTAGCCATTTCACTGGTCTTATATAAGTGTAGATTTTTGGACTTTTCTATTATGAACTCCTCTGCTCCTCTGTGTGTGTGTGTGTGTGTGTGTGTGTGTGTGTGTGTGTGTCTGTGTGTCTGTGTGTGTGTCTGTGTGTGCACGCGCACATGCTCTCTCCGTCCACTTCTTGGTCCACTTACCTACTTCTCTGTCTACTTAGTCTTCCATTTTTATCCTAGACAGCTATCAAACAGATAGCAGGCCCCATTGTGAGATTCAGTCTAACAGTGTAATCTATAATAAACTTGATGAATACAAACATTTAAAACACACACACACACATTACATGTTTTATTTAACCTGGAAGTCACTTTCAAGACTTGCTAAAGAAGAGGGAAGGAGCTGCACTGTGTTTGGGGTAGTCTGCTCTGGCAGCCTGCATCTCTAAACTCAGCTGTCTCTTTATTGGGCTATATTAGGCTTTTCAACGATTAAAACTACTTATTTTTCCCAATAAAGATAAAATGATATGTACATAGCTCTGGCATCCTATGTGTAGATCTGTGTAGTGCATCACTGTATAGATCAGGCTGGCCTCAAACTTGAGAGCTACTTGCCTTTGCCTCCCAAGTACTGAGATTAAATATTCCCACTATGCCCAGCCCTTGAGGGTAGATTCTTCTCCCCTTCCACCTTTCTGTGTGTAGGATTGAATTGGCTTGTCAGGCCTGTGTGACAAGTATGTTTAGCCCCTGAGCTGGCTCACTGGCTCCAAAATCAAGATTATTAAAGAGTGCTAAGAATTATTTGGCACAGCTTTTGGTTGGTACGTACTTATTCTTTGCCTTGACTTGTGAATTGATTATGTTATGTTGTAAGTAAGAACTCTTTGTCCAGAGATTTCCCATAGTTAGTATTTTGGGACTCTCTCTGAGGAGACAATGTGTCTGTATTTGCTTGTTTTGTTTCCTAGCTCATTGTTAATTCTAAGCTTGGTGTAGGTTGAATTAATGCTCTAGGAACTCTGTTTTAGGTTTATTATTTGTATAGTATTTTCCTACATGTATGTCTGCATGCCAGAAGAGGTCGCCAGATCTCATTATAGATGGTTCTGAGCCATCATGTGGTTGCTGGGAATTGAACTCAGGACCTTTGGTAGAACAGTGAATGCTTTTAACCTCTGAGCCATCTGTCTCTTCAGCACCTAGAAACATAACATAGAATTCTGAGGAGCTGTAGTTACAATCATTTATGACCCAAGCTGTCTGATGTGGGTACTGAGAAACTCTGGCACTTAACTAGATGAACTAGGTTGGCCTTGAGCTCACAGAGATCCACCTGTCTCGGCCTCCTGGGTCCTGGGATTAAAAGTGTGCACCACCATGCAGGGCTCTACAGCCTTTGACAGGACCCACAGTTCCTGGCTTTTAAATATGAAGTTGATTCTCTAAACCCTCCAATACCCCTTTCTGAAGATGAAGCAGGTTGCCCAAACATACACATGTAATCCAGATTGTCTTTGTGGAGACTGTTTGGGGTATTGAATTTTGAGTGTGCACTGTATTTGTGAATGTGTGTTCATGTGTATGTTCACATGTGCATTCCTATGTGTGGAGGAGGCCAGAGTTGATGCTGGATGTCTTCCTCCACTGCTTCCCATCTTGACAGGTTCTCTCACTGAGTCCTGATCTTGTCTTGGCTGGACTAGCTGGCCACTGGGCTCTAGGGGCTCATCTGTCCTCCTCTTCAAGTGCAGAGGTCAGATCTTAATGCTAGTGTGGCATCTCCCCTGTCCCCATAGCTAGGTTTTTTGTTTGTGGGGGTTTTTTGGTTTTTTTTTTTTTTTTTTTTTGAGACAGGGTTTCTCTGTGTAGTCCTGGCTGTCCTGGAACTCACTCTGTAGACCAGGCTGGCCTTGAACTCAGAAATCTGCCTGCCTCTGCCTCCCAAGTGCTGGGATTAAAGGCGTGTACCACCACCGCCCGGCACTAGGGTTTTAACATGCATATACATATATATATTGCGCCTGGATTTTTCATAGAGACTTCTAAAAGGAGGCATCTTGATCTTTAAAAGATTAGTAGAAACTACGTGCTTTGTGGAACATTTGGGGAACAGTGCCCTCAAGAAGTACAGCCTACATTTAAAAAGTAAATGAATAAAAGTGTGCCTAAACGCGCTCCTATGAGGTGAAGACAGACCCTGTGAAGTGCAGGCTGTGTCCTGAGGACATGTCTTGGCATCTGTCTCCAGGAAATCGAGAGTGGTGCCACCTGAAGTCCTATCACTGAAGCACCAGAGTTCAGCTGTGAGGAGGGTGTGCCTTACAAGTTTCTCCTAAGATTTGGGGATGTGGGGACGACACAAACTTGTTCAGTGGGATAGTGGGAAGGTTACAGGAACACCTCAGTGGTAGGGCACTTATACAACATACCAAAAAATAGAAATAACTTTTTTTCTTTTTTTCTTTTTTTTTTTTTTTTGTCTTTTTTTTTTTTTTTTGTCTTTTTTTTTGTCTTAAAGGGAAAAAGTATACCGGTAATTTTTAGTGACTTGCACAGGGTGGGAAGGCAGGGTAAGCTCTGAGACTGATAGAAGATTCAGCCATTCTCTCCCTATATGAGGCTTTTTCTTAGGGGTGATGGTCTGACTTTCACTCTGCTTTGTCACAGTCACAACGATCAGACAACAACATGGCAGGACCCCCGGAAGGCCATGCTCTCACAACTGAACGTTCCTGCGCCTGCCAGTCCAGCGGTGCCCCAGACGCTGATGAACTCTGCCTCAGGTGAGCACCACTCTGTTGGGAGAGCCACAAGCATGCTGTTTGGATCCTTGTCTTTCTTTTTACCCAGTGCCAATTGGCGACATGATTCAAAGTAGTGTGTGTAGTGCCTCAGCCTTGTTTATTCTTAGTCCATCGAGGAGACTGACGTGGAACAAGAATCTTCTAAAGCTCAGCGTTCTCGTAGTCATGTGGTTTTAAGTTGTTTGGGTTTTTTTTTACTTTTGGTTTTTGATATCATATTTGTTTTGTGCGTGTGTGTGTGTGTGTGTGTGTGTGTGTGTGTACGTGCGCGCGCGTGCACATGCACGTGCGTTCGTATGTATGTGTATATTCGTACATACATAATGACATGTGAGAACAACTTCAGGGAATCTGTTCTCCCCTACCACCATGTGAGACTCAATGATCACACTCAGGTCAGTAGACATGGAAACAAGCACCTTTAACCCTGAACACCCCCTCCCCCAAAGCATTTCTGAGATGGTCTCAAGTAGTGATGGCTGATCCAGAACCGCTGCTCCTCCTGCCTCTAGCCCCTGTAAGTTTGTGTTTGATTTCTGCTGTCTTCAGCTGGGGTCTATGATGGTACTCACCTCATTCTTTTGTAATGTGTTGAAAAGCACATTGTTTTATTTTAGTTGCTTTAAGGACAGAAGAGTACTTCCTGATTGCCTCAGGGACACTGGAATCCAAGCTCTGGTATTCAAACTCAGTTTTTAGTTTGTTTTTGAGATGGAGTCTGCCAAAACCAGCCTCAAAGTTGCAGTCTCCCTGCCTCTGCCTGTTTGTGTGCCACCTTGCCGTATTCTAACTCTTACAAGGATACTGTATGCCATAAACCACAGAGCACCCTCTTTCTTCTAGATCTAGCAAGCATTGCTAAACGGTCTTCACTGCTGGGTGCAGTGATGTGACCCTTTAATCCCAGCACTCAGGAGACAGAGGCAGAGCTCTGTGAGTTTGAGGCCAGCCTGGTCTACAGAGTGAGTTCCAGAACAGCCAGTGCTACATAGTGAGACACTGTCTCGACAAAACAAAACAAAAGCAAACACTAAATCTCTACCCTTGTCATAAAAATGAGCTTACAAATTGAATTATTTGGCAGTGTATGTGGCTGCAGTTTTCCCTTGTCTGCGTTGTAAGCAGCAGCACTGCTTGAGAGAGGGAGATCTGAGGAAGCTGGAGGATCCACTGAAAGCCCTTACTTGTTTACATTTCTTTTCTGTATATGAGATTCTTTGATTTGATTTTTAAATAATGTTTTTAGTTGAAATGTATAGGTTTTGCCTGCATGTATATATGACACACCTTGTACATAGGTGGTCATGGTGGGCACATCTTGAAACGGCAGTTACAGATGGCTATCAGCCACCACATGGGTGCTGAGAACCCATTCTGGTTCCTCTGCAGGAGCAGTAGGGGCTTTTAACCTCTGAGCCATCTGTCCAGCCCCATAGAAAGCTTTGGTTTAAATGACAGGTAGTAAGCAAAAGCAGCTTCTTTGCCTATCGAGATGCAGTGAGACCTTTCTCTTTGTTGGATGGGTCCAAGGCTGCAGCTGCCTCATTAGCACCTTGGCACACATGGGAAGAAGTGCTCCTTCTTCTGGACTGGTGTCTGGTAGTGGCAAACACCAGTGACAAATCCTAATGTGCTTACTGGCTTTCCTAACTGTGGAGCTTCTGACAGTCAGTGCCCAGACGTTTGCAGATGTGAAACCTCCTCCTGCCCCAACCTCGCTCTTGCTCTGGTCAAGTTGAAAATGAGCTTTAAGATGTGATGGCTGAAAACGAAGGTAAGGGCAGAATGTGGGGTTAAGCCACGCTAATTATAAAAGTGACCTTATAATTAAATAAATATAGAATAAGGTCTCGTAGCAGGAATATACTTGGCACTCTCAGAATCTGTGCTCTATATGTGCTATTTGATTTAAATCCTAGAGTTTGAAACGTGAAAATGATGTGGGTATTTTTCATTGGTTTTACTTCAGTCATTTTTTTCTTTTTTCTTTTCTCTCTCTCTCTCTCTCTCTCTCTCTCTCTCTCTCTCTCTCTCTCTCTCTTTCTTTCTTTCTTTTTTTTTTTTTGAGACAGGGTTTCTCTGTGTAGCCCTGGCTGTCCTGGAACTCACTCTGTAGACCAGGTTGGCCTTGAACTCAGAAATCCGCCTGCCTCTGCCTCCCAAGTGCTGGGATTAAAGGTGTGCCTCACCACCGCCTGGCTAGTAATTTTTCTTTAACTACCAGATTTCAAATAAAAGTTTTGGTGCTAAGTAGTTCACACTATGTAAATGTGTACTTTAGAAATCAGTAGCAGACATTTCCTTACTGTGGAAGACGAGGCAGCCTGTGTCCAGTGGGGTTGGTTCACTCCTTTTAGAACATTGTTTTATTGTAGTAGTTCGTCCATTTGTTTATTCTTTCCCTTCTTTTGTTTGATTTTTATGAAACAGAGTTTCTCCATGTATCTCAGAACTTTGTAGACCAGGCTGGCCTCAAACTCACAAAGATCCACTTGCCTCTGCCTCCTTAGTGCTGGAATTAAAAGTGTTTGTGACCATGCCTATCAATAAAAATTATATTGTAGTTGTTTGTTATTATGTATGGGAGAGGGGCTTGAGTTTGTCAGAACATAAGGTTTGGGATTGGATTCTCTTCTGCTACAGGTCTAGGAGTTGACCTCAAGTGTCAAGGTTGGGAGCCTTTACCTGCTGAGCCATCTGTTTCCCCTCCAGCATTCCGCTGATGGTCTAAAGCATAAAAATGAGGGATTTTGGAAACAGTCACCCTTAGAGTCATAGGTATAACAGCAGCTGGTTTTTAGGGATAGACATCGGAGTCAGAACTTGGAGTGAGCTCTTAAGGCCCCATTCCTAGTCTCTAGACCATGTGATAAGTGGCAGAGGGGACAGAAGAAGACAGGGTGACACTGGAGACCAGAAGCTGTGGTATGCTCATAGAGATTTGTTTCTTGTAATTACACTTCCTTTAAGGAGGACTTTATGGTTAGACGATGCAATGAGCTAAGAAGAGATGTGTCAACAGCTGTGCTGAAGCAAAGGCCTTAAAAAATATAGTCACTAAGTACTTCAGAATGAAGCTATGTAATGACACGTGCCAACACTGCAAGAGCAGTGTTCCAGGCTAGGCTACACAGTGAGACCTGGTGCTCCCTACACACACACACACACACACACACACACACACACACACACACACACACACTGTTTTCAAGACTTCCATCCCAGGGATACCAAGTCAGAAATGTCTGAGTCGCCTATAGAATGTAGCATCTTGTGTGCTTTAAATGGTCTCTAACTTATGGATGTGATTTGACCATGTAAATGGTTGGTTATGCTAGATTACTTCTGAAGTAACAAGAAAATATCTATACATTTTAATATACAGTTATAGATTTTTAATTTTTTAAGACATGGTTGGCTTAATTGGTGCATATAAAACTTACGGTTTGCGGGAGCCTATTTTATATGGAAGTCTCCAGAATGAAACAAATTCTAGCCAGAGACCATACTACCTACTTAATCTGTTAAATGCTGGGGACTGGTAGTGTGTGGGGCATGGCTTTTACTCTGGAGGTTTTTGGTTTTCTCCCAATTGAGAATTGAGCTCATGACCTCACACAGATGAGCCAAAGACTCTTCCACAGAACACTGTCTCCGTGTCCCCTGTCTCCCCCTCCCCGACTTACACTCAGGCTCTAGCACATGCACACTCATTTGAGATCATGTCTTGTGTATCCCTAGCTGGCCTTGCACTGAGTACCAAGGCTGGCTCTGAACTCCTTGGTCTTCTTCCTCTCAGGTGCTGAGATTATAGATGTGGGCCACCATCCTCAGCTGCTTCACTGGAAATTAAAGAATATTTTAGTCATTTTCCATGTAGACATTTAAGAGTGAAATGAAATGTTTGGAATGAAAATGAGAGAGCTATACAGTCTTTGGGACCTGGAGATCAAACCAGATCCCTGCCCTGCTTACTCCTTACCCTGAGCTACACCCCCAGGAAGCTGTAATCTCAGCAAACCTTGGGCCCACATAAGATGATGGCATAATGGCCTGTTTAATAAGATTTCAATCTAGAGGTGTGTATCTCTCTGAAAGGCAGCCCTGATTAGGGTATATGGGAATTTGGAGGGAATGGGGTAATGGTGTAATTATATTTTCTCAAAAAACAAAGGGTATAAAAAAAGATTCATTTAAACATAAAGTAAATGTGATTCAATATTTTGTAAACTATTTGTAATTACTGGTAGCTGGTTATTACTTTATTTAAAGTAATTTAAAACATCTGTCAACCATGACAAAGATCAACTGTGTTTATCTTTGAAGCTTTCTGTGATCAAGGCCTCAAGCTTTTTATGCAAAATGTGAGTTTATTTTCTACTTTAATCGGGCAGTACAGTATTGCATATACAGATATCTTTTTCCCCTTTGATTATTTTAAGATAAATTTTCAACATCATAATACTGTATTAATGAGTACAGTACTGTGCTAACAGGACTATATTGACAAAAACAGAAGCAGGAATGGTATTTGAATGAAGCCCACAGTCAGCACAACAAGGAGCCAGTTTGTCTTGTCTTATTAGTTATTCCTGTCATCTCACAAATAAATTTTCGCAAAGCTTTTAAGTAAAATGACTATTTTTCTTTTCATACAAGGTAACTCAGGTAATCTGAGAAATGACAAGCTGAAATGGGAAAAATAGTTTTGAGGTAGAGTGTTTACAAAAGAGGAGGTAGGGAGGCAGGGAGGGAAGAAGCGTGGCCCAGGGGATTAAATTAGCATAAACATGGTAATGTACAACCCTTAGAAGTGGGCTTCAGCCTGCATAACCAAGCCTTTACTCTGCACATGGTGTCAGGAAGGTCAGGCAGTAAGACTGGCTCAGCCACATAGTTCAGATGCCTTCCTGGGTTACATGAGACCTTGTGTCCAAAGGAAAAGGAAAAGGAAGAAATTTGGTTTGCCTGTTGTTTTATTTAACAGCCTGTTTTGTTTTTATTTTATTTTTATTTTTTGTGCTGTGGATCAAACCCAAGATCTCATCTGAGCTAGGCAAAGACTTCACCGATGAACTGGAAACCCAACCATGCATCTTGGCTAGTAATTTAGAACTAACCATGCACCTTGGCACTTTTGAATAAGCCACTATTCTTACGTAATAATGTGGGTTGAGGATTGGACGTATAACTCAATGGTACTTGTAGAGCCTTGCACAAGATTTTATCGCCAGCAGTGACCCCAGCTAATCCTACCCCTGCCTCCTCCCCTGCCAAGCAGTCTATACGTGCGAACAAGAGGCTTGAAGGAAATACAAAGATTTTTAAACTTGCTGAAATAGAAACTGTCAGTCACCCAAAGATAAAATGGCCAGTCAGTTTGCAGATGGCCCTTAGTTTCCAGTACCAGGACACCTGAAGCTTGTTGATCCTGACGCTAGCTAGCACAAGCCGACTTCTGCTTCGAGCTTCTCCTGCACTCTGGATGGGGCCTTTGACAAGACCCACTGCTACTCCTTAAGTTTTCTTTTCTCCAATTGTACATGCCAGAGTAGTTATGTTGAATTGAGTTTACAGGTAACCTTTTTGTGTTTGGTTTGGCTTGTTTGTTTGTTTGTTTGGTTGGTTGGTTTTTGATGCAGGTCCAACTGCACCCCAGGCTGGCCTCAAACTTGCAATCTTTTTGACCTGGCTTCTGAGTGCTGGGGTGATGGCCACTTTTTTTTTCAGTGGCTTTAAAAAACACTACTTTTTCCCTCCCACCCCCTTTCCAAAATAGGGGCTGGGGTATGCCTTGGTGAGGAAGGGTGGTGTACAACACGTGGGAATCAATTTTTCTCCTACCATGCGAGACCTGGGGACCAAACTCAGGTTTTAGTTTTGACAGCAGGACCCTACTTACTAAACTATCCTGCTAACCTTTTGATTTTCTAATCAAAAGTTTTAAATTTTTGTTTATTTACTTACTATGTTTGTCTGAGTGAGTGAGTGAGTGTGTGTGTGTGTGTGTGTGTGTGTGTGTGTGTGTGTATTTGTACCACTTTCATACAGGAACCTTTGGAGGTTCAAAGAGGGCATTGGATCCCCTGGAACTGGAGTGGTTGCTGGGAACTGAACTCAGCCAGGGCCCTTAGGTCTCTCTAGCCAGCCTTGATGGGATTGTGTAACCTAGTCTAGCCTTGAATTTTGGGCCTTCCTCCCTGTATCCCAAGTGTCCGAGGTTATAGGCTAGTTCTGGATATGTTGCTGCAGGGTTTCTGTTTGCTCTGAGATCTAACTATTGCAAGTGAGACATTCCCAAGCTTTGAGTTAAACCAAAGGGATCACATAGAAACTCAAGCTCCCTTGATCTGACCTGGGAGCACACCTTAGCAATGCTTTCCATGTATTTAGGAGTTATTTGAACTCTGATGGTTACTGTTAGGTGTAAATTCTGAGCCCATAAAAGAAACAAATGCAAACTTGTGTTACCAGGCCCACCAGCCCAGAGAACAGGGGCAAACAGAGAATACAAGGGGAAGCTGTCGTTGCCATTATCCAATTCTCCTGAGGAATACCTAGTATTAACTATTAAGACTCAAAGATAGAAGTGTCCATGTTAAGCTTATTCTTTAGTATTTTTGTAGATGTTTTGGAAACTTTGTAAAAAGAGATTAAATTATTTACATTTAAGGACCAAATGAAATGCCTGTCTTACTTCCTCCCTTGGTGAGTACTGGGATTTTATTTTTGTCTTTTCCACTGATTTCTAAATCCTTCTGGTCACACAACTGCTCCAGTAGCTTTTGTGACTCATGGAAGAAGTATTTGTGTGAAAGATTAGGTTGTTAATTTTTCAAAAATGGCATCTAGACTACCATATATAGACAGGAGTGTAAGTGAAATGGATTAAGTCCTGCAGCAGTAGCCAGACTGTTCCTAAGTAATACTTTTTAAAAACATGTATGTAAGGAAAATCAGCAAGTAAAGCTTCACTTTGGTGTTGATGAAAGGTGATTGTTTTACTTCACCAGTTTAAAGTCTAAATGCACACTTTCAGAAAACTGATCTTACCAAGTCACTGAGCTGTTGGGTTGTGTTCAAATCTGATACTTAATGCTTAACCCTAAATGAGACATACATAACAGACACGTGTCCTCTGGGTCTCAGGGAACATGATGGAAGATGGGGCAGAAGACTTGACTGCCTGAGCCAAAAGAGCAAGGAGGGGTGTTGTGAAATGCTGGTGTGCTGTGAGCGCTGTGGACTTGACCTGGCTCTTACATGCCAAAGCTCACACACAGCCTGTGGCCACTGCAGAACATGAAGCCAGTCCACATTCCAGCATGGGTGTCGGGAGGGGCCTGGGAGAACTTGCCCCTAGCCAAGGAACCATTGGCAGTTGACTGCTGGATAAGGGAGTACTTTTTCTTTACTGGTGTGGCCCCTGCGGTTGTCTGTGCTGTCTTTTAGGATGAGCATGGGTATTTTACTTGCATGTATGTCTGTGTACCACATGCACACCTGGTAGGCCAGATAAGGGCGTGGGTCCCCCAGAACTGGTGTTAAACATGCTTGTGAGCCTTCATCTGTATGCACCATCTGGATGCTGGAATCCCCAACCCAGGTCCTCTGGAAGAGTAGCCAGTGCTCTAAACCTCTAAGCCATCTCTCCAGCCCTCAGTGAGGTGCTTACGATAGGAAGAGAGCTGGAGTGGACAAGATGAGGATGTCATGTGTACTGCAGTGTTTTTATCTAAGCCGAGTTCCGTGAGTGAAATCTGAAGATGGCCTGTCCCAGGCTCTCTGGGTGTCTCTGCATTCTAGGAAGTTTGTCTACTAACATGATACCAATGGGTTAATTTTGACAGTATTGTATCTAGTCACCATTGTCCCTTGAGACTAGATACTGTCCTTCTAAAGTCATTGATTCAACAAATACCAGCAAATGTCGCCTTTTTCTGTAACAAAATCACAACAGGGAAGGTTACACAGATATCTCCCTTGCTGAGCCAGCAGGCCAAACATGGGAAGCAGTAGATGACGGCTGCTGTCAGGAAGGGTTCACCAAGGGAAGCAGAGGTTCATTCCCACCCTCGGCCATTACTCAAGCCCTTCCTGCATGCCAGCCACTGTTTAAATCATGAGACCAGGTTATAGACAGACACATCATATTTCCCTAATGTCAAAGTGGCAAAGGGGAGGGTAAACCAGCTACAGGCTAAGTGATGGGGCTGGAGGGAGACCACCTCTCAGGTGGATTTTCCTTTAGCTCCTGTAACTGTGGTCTTTGGGCCCGAGACCTAGGTAAACTCAAGGAGGGAGCCATGCATCTATGTGAGGGAAAGGGCAAGAATCCAAGCAGTTTACAGTGGCCCATTCAGTGGTCTTGAGCCATGTGCTGGGAATACAGTGACATCAACTGGAGTAGCCAGTCAAAGTTAGTAAGGAGGCCATTTTGATTCCATTCATTTAACAGACAGGAAACCAGGGAGCATTTGGAACATGGAGTATCACAGAATGTAACTGGTAAATGGGAGAGAGAGTGCTTAGTTCTGGACCTGGTGAACAGGGGTTTAGTGAGAGGGATCTTAAAGTGTGAGGGTACCTGCTGATACCTGAAACAGTGGTAGAGAGTCCAGGAACAGACAGAAGGCATGTCAAGATACCTTCGAGGGGCCGAGAGGACTGAGTTGTCTTCCGAACACTCCAAGAATTCCATTTCAAACAAACAAACACACACACACACGCACAACTCTTGGCTGGAGAGATGGTTCAGATGAGAGTGGATGCTTTTCCAGAAGCAGAACCATTTGTGTAGAGCATCTACAGTGAGCATTCTGTGTGGTGCTTTCATCTTTATTTAGGTGTGTTCATCTACATTCTGTAGATACTGAAAGGAACTGTCACTGCTTACGGAGCTTGCCCAGGATTAGAAGGTTAATACATGTTGAGCTGAGATGGGCCAAGTTGTAACCTCAGGCTATAGGACACTGGGAAGCAGCAGGCAGGATTCCACCCCAAACTTTCAGTACGTGCTTGTCCCTCGCTGCCACTGGTGATCTAGAAGGGTGTTGGCACACCAGGAAGCCCTCAGTGAGACTTTGGAGTCGTGGGGGTGGGGTTCTAGTAATTGAGCATTTGTTTGCTAAAGCTGGTTCATCAGTATATTTATGATTGTTTTAGATTTAGACATCTAAGCTTGTACAGAAAAATGACACTATCTCAGAAATTGAGGCAAAAAGATTTCATGTTCTCTCTCCCTCCCGCTCCCCAGCTCCCCTGAATATGGGGGCATGCCTTATGAACTCTTGTTAATCAACACATAGTTGTTGGGAGAGGGACTTAGTATTAACTTGTGCAAGGCTTTAAAGGGGAAGTGTTTTACATAACCCATAATGTCCTCGGACATTTTCAAGTTTCAGGAAGGTTTTTTATTTGTATATGAGTATGCTGTCGCTCTCTTCAGACACACCAGAAGAGGGCATCAGATCCCATTACAGATGGTGTGAGCCACCATGTGGTTGCTGGGATTTGAACTCAGGACCTCTGGAAGAGCAGCCAGTGCTCTTATCCACTGAGCCATCTCGCCAGCCCAGGAAGAAGTTTAAAAATGAGCAGAGCAGCTTTGACTGCTGTTGGTGGTCATGTTTGCAGTGATCTAGAGAACACCACTGGGTTTGATTCTCCAGTCTGCCACTTTCTGACTTAGGCATGGAACTTGCCTTAGCCTCTTTACCAGTCAGGTGGTGGATAATCATGTCTATGTCGTGACCTTTTTAAATGAGTTCATAAATAGTTGCTTGTAACGAATGCAGAACCATGCCTGCCATGTAGTGACAACAGCGTGGACTCATTTGAAGTTGGCCTAGATTTCAGAGCTACTGACTTCTAGAAGTACTTTCTAAGGCAGCTACTATGGCCAGGGTGTATGTGGCCAGTCTCTCATTGTCCTCTTCAATCTCTCTTTGGCTCAGGCAGGTGAGGATGGGCCAGTCTAACACAGGGGCGGTGAAGACTTTGCTGTTTGGGTAAAAATTGCAAATGGTAGCCCTGAATTATTACCAAGTCAAGAGTAGGCAGTTGAATCTTCTCCTGTGTTGCAGTCATATCTTATCTGTTGTTTAAAATGCTCCAGGAAGTTAGTATTTGTTCTAGTTGATATCTGTAGAGCAAATAGTATTGGCAAATTTTATAGGAAATTATACTTTCCTAAGGATAAATCTAAATTTTAAATTATTTTTTAATTTAATAATTTTTAATCATTTTTCTTGCTTACTCTCATTCCAACTTTTTTTTTAACCCTCTTCTTATATCTCATTTAAAATATTGATCTCTTTCTCCATTTTCTGCAAGGATTTTTTTTTCCTACAATATTTATCATCTTGCCCAAATAACTTTGGTATGGGGATCAAGCATGGTCATCTAGTTTTGAAAACATCATCATCTTTTGTATACCCAGAGGACCAAACTTCTCTGCAGGACCATGTCTGCTGAAGCCCAGATTTGTTACTGAATTTTGGTTAGTTATACAGATCTTTGTTTTCAGTCATCAACACATTGACTGACATTGACTCTTGGACATTTTTTGGCTAGCATCATACATGCTAGGTGAGCATCTGACCTCAGGCTGTAGCCTAAGACCCCCTTTTCAGCTTTCTTTTCCTTAATTCTACTACTGAAGGGTAAATTGTGATCAGAGCTGTATCTTTTTTGATCTCTTCTTGCTCTCCTTCAGAAGGAAAACCTCTTACTATTATTGCCTGTGTCCATATAACATTCTAGTTCTAAACAGGGAATGTGAAAAATAGAGATAAATAGGGAAAGTCGTCTTATCTGCTTCGAACTTACATTTTGATATGGAGTACATATAAGGTTGTTAGCATCTTTAAGGTAAGTACATTGTTTCATTTTTAATTAATTGATAAGGGGACAGAAGATGCAGTTCTAATGGATCCTGCTGCCCTCATTATTCATGTCTGTAACTCTGTTTCAAGCTTTTCATTCAGTTTTTTAATAGTAGACTGATATTAGTAGAAAATTTTCTGAACTAATGTTTGTTTTCAGAACTAGAAGTCAAACCCAGGATCTAACAATGCACTGAGCAGAATCTCACCTGTTGGCTTACATTGCCCACCCTCTAAAATCCTTTTAAAGATAAGGGTCATTAACTTAGTGCTGGCCGTGAATTTGTGATTGTATGAAGTGGCCTCAGTCTCCTGAATAACTTGAGATTTCTGGGGTGTGTGTGTGTGTGTGTGTGTGTGTGTGTGTGTGTGACAGGGAGGGAGGGAGGAAGGGAAGGGAGGGAGAGGGAGAGAGACAGACAGACAGACAGACAGACTATCCCTGACTTACTTGCATTTAGTTCTTGTAAGCCTACCATTCTTAGTGAAATTAACAATGACTAAAAGCCTGATAGATTTCTTATAATCTAGGAATGCTGACAACAGTATTTAGGCTGGTAGATTTATAGCTCCAGGAAACAGAAGTAGAAACTTGAATTCCAGACTACCCTAGGCACACCTGATCATCTGTGTGGGGACAAGGTGGAGTCACTGTGTGGTTTTGAAAGTGACAGTGAAGATGAGCAGTCACTGCCTGTCGCTTCCCCTTGGCTGATGGCCTCTCAGATGAGTTAAAGAGAATGTTAGTGCAGTCTGTAGGGTGAACTCTGAGCAGAGAGAAGGCCATGATGGCGCTGGTGGTTCTGACTGACTGCCAACTGGCAGAGTCCAGGTGAGCGAGCACCTCCAACCCCACAGAAATGTCTCTTAGGATTGCCCAGTTGTGGCTCACTAAGTCATCACTGTGTGTCAGTCACTCAGTGTCTTAGGACTCTGACCTTTTAAAATTCAAAAATACCTTAGGAGTTTGCCACCTTCTCCGTTAAAGGTTTGGCTGTTCTGTATGTCTCGTGGATGGTGTGAGTGCTTCTTCCATCATTTGAATTCTGGGCTCTTTCCATTGGCTCCTTTCCAGAAGCTTCCTTGCTTCTATGAAAGTAGGACAGTCTTTTTACCTCATAATAGGTGTCACATTTCACAGACCTCCATCCTACCAACCAACTTAGAGCGTCAGCTGTAATGCTCTCACTGGCAGAGCTCCGTTTTCTTGGTGTGATGTAGTCACATCTATAATGGAGCATGGCTGTGTCAGCTAAAGCTAAAGTGTGCTTTTAATCTGACCATTTAAAATTCTCATCTGTGCCTCTGGGGACAGGTTAATTTCACTATTTCTTCGTGGACGGTAATCAGGTACGTGTCCCTGCCTTATTTTCTCTGAACATAGGCTGTAATCTGTTTTAATACATTGCTTTATATCTGATTGTGTCTGTTCTTTTTAAAAAGAGCACCACTCAGTCTTTTGAGGTGCAGCAGATCAAAACCAACCAGTCTGCTTTCTGTGTTGTAGGACCTCTTCCTGAAGGATGGGAGCAAGCCATGACTCCGGATGGAGAAGTTTACTACATAAACCATAAGAACAAAACCACGTCCTGGCTGGACCCAAGGCTTGACCCTCGATTTGGTAAAGGTTTACCTCAGAACCTTTGTGGTCATTTTGATGCTGGTGTGGGGGCTGGGGAGACTTAAGAAAACTTTCAAAAATCAGAATCTGCACTGCCTGTGCTAGCAAGTGCCGTATACCCAACTTCTTTCCTTGCTGGGCTTTTGTTGTTAATGTTCAAGTGTTTCATTTTTAAACCTGAGAAATGTAGCCTGGGCTGGATGGTGAGTGCTGTAAAGCTCAGAGCCACAGTCACTGCTTCATTCACATGGTGATCCTGTTGGAAGCAGGCCAGCATGCACTCTACAAACTGGAACAGAGGTCTCTCCAGAGATGTGCATGCTGGTGCTTGGTGCTGCACCATCAGGGCTGAAGGCAGAGACACAGCTCTGAGCATGAGAACTGGTAGGGCTTTTTAACCTAGTTTTACATTAAGATTCTTTCCTTTACTTTTTACTTAGGAAATGAAAAGCAAAGCAGAGCCCTCATCCCAAATGTGCTTGTGTTGGTAAAGGCCTCTTGTTTGTGCCCACTGCCTCTTTGTCTTGTTTGTAGTTTCATCTGGTGGCTTTCTGAAGTTTCTTTCCAAAGCATGGAAAATGACTCTAAAAAGGAACATACAATGTGGTCTGAGCACTCCTCTTGGCCCTGATGCTGCTTAATGGAAACAATGTGCGGATCATCGCGCGGGTCAGAGCTGCAGAGCCTTTGAAGCTTCCCAGGGGCTGACCTGACCACGCCACAGGCTTTACTGGAAAGGAGAATTAACTCTGTGAATGCCACCAAAACACAACCCTGGGGCTGGTTAAAAATAACTTCCCGAGAGAGTCTTACAGCCTCTGATACAATCCTCCTGTGTCATCTCTTTACTTGGAAACAGACAGCACAACAGTAAAAAGCAATGTTTAGGTTTACCTCAAATGTCAGCTTTATTGGCTAGTTAAACCCCCAACCCTTCACCCACTTCTCCAGGAAAATCAGAGGTGGAGTTGTAGCCTGGGACATCATTTTGACAGATTGCTGGTTTGTCTCAAACCAGCTGTTTGTGCTTCAAGACCTGTTGTGGTGTTAAGAAAGTAACATACATGCTAGCAGTTTGCAACTTCAAATTCTGTTAATACTTGAATAGCCCTTGTTTTTGAAGCAGGATACTTTGAAGGTAGAAAATCCTCTAAATGCTGCAGTAGTGTTAACTGGAATGATAGCAGCAGCATTTCCTTAAAGCATATTTGATTCAGTTCATCTGCCCCTGGAGAGCTTGGAAGAATTGTGCTGTACCACTCCCAGTAACTTTTAACTGTGTGTATGTGTGTGTCCACAGTGTGTGTTGTTGTTGTTTAGAGAGAGAAAAGAAAGTGGGAACAGGATTAGCAGCAAAGAGAAGTCTGGCTGTGGGCTTAGTTTTATCTGGTAACTGAACCTACAACTGGGTTTTTTAAGAAAGAGCAACTATTTGGGGGGGGGGGGGACATACAAGCATGCCACAATGCATGCGAGTGATGGAGATCCTGACAAAGGCCCCCTCCCTGCCTTTCCTTCCCTTCCTGGGCCCACTGTGTATGTGTATTCCAGACAGGCTTGACTACATGCCAAAGCCTTTTATTCTGTGGCCCGGCCGATTTGTAATCTGTTCCAGACCTTCACAGTCAGAGCTGGAGTGTGACTGAGGGGGTGGGGAGAAGAACTTAGTGGGCTTCTCTGATGCAGAGTAACAGCAGAGAGAAGCAAGCTGCTAGCTGCTGGAGTTGACTCTTGCCTTGAAACCCAAAGTTTGCTATACTGGGTTATGTTTTATCTCAGACAAAGAAATATAAACTGCCCCCTCTTGTTTTTGACCCTGGGGCCATGCAAATACAAGCACATGGTGTCAGTTATTGCTTCCATGCATGTAGAGTTTGCTTGCTTCTCTGTGTTCTCCAAATCCATAGTAAGAAAACAACTAAGCCTTACCTAAGTCAAACAGAAAGGCAGAAAGGTGTCTTTCAGTCTTTTAGGATGGAGGATAAGCTATAACTTATTACTGCTTATTTTCTATGTGTGGTTAGCATATACTTGTGGAAGATGATCTGTCAGTCTTTTTCTTTTTAAGATTTATTTGTTTATTAAAGATTTATTTATTTAATTTTATATATATGAGTGCACTGTAGCTGTCTTCAGACACACCAGAAGAGAACATCAGGTCCCATTACAGATGGTTGTGAGCCACCATGTGGTTGCTGGGAATTGAACTCGGGATCTCTGGAAGAACGGTCAGTGCTCTTAACCGCTGAGCTGTCTTTCCAGCCCCCGAGTCTCTGTCAGTCTTAATGCTGGTTGTTAAACTCTACAAGAGGCTGTCTGCTTTTTAACCACATTAAAGAATGTAGTTCTCATAGTATCTGTGCTGATGTTAAATTATGTCATACTTTAGGCTAGGGAGATAGATGGCTCAGTGAGTAAAGTACTTTTAGTTCAAACACGAGGGAGGAATCTGTGCTTATGTTTTTGTTTTGTGTCAGATAGGTCTTGCTGTGTACCTGTCTGACCTAGAAATCATTATTATGTAGACTAGGCTGGCCTCAAAGGGATCTCTGATTTTGCCTCCCGAATGCTGGGGTTAAAGGTATGCACTTCCACTCCCAGCTTTGTATTTAATCATTTCCCTTAATTTTTTGTCATTTTTTAATAAATTGATTATTTTTAATTTTTTATTTATTTCATGTGTATGAATGTGTTGCCCTTACGCATATCAGTGCACTCTGTGAGATATCAAGCATAGGAAAAAGGAAAGAAATATTTGTATCTGGACCCTTATATACAGTTAATTCTCAGCAACTGTTTGCTGAGGGCTCTGGGTTTCAGAGGCCACATAAGGCCTGCTTTGGTCTTCTGGGCACAACTGGGATTTACTTTGAAGAGAAGCCAGGCTCTGTTAATCTTTCATCTAGAGATAAGCCCTATCTCCAGAGTCCTGGCAATGACTGGTGAGGACGGGGAGCTGCTGGAGCAGAGCAGAGCAGGCTACACTGGTGCCCTTAGCAGGCTTGGCCCCACCACCTGAAGGTGGTCTGCCACAGACTTGCCTTTCTGCATTTAGAACCCGCATGAGACCCCGTGGCACAGTGGCTGTGAGTGAGGCCTGTTGATCTCCCAGCAGTTCTTCAGCTTAAGCATTTCTTGATACAGTTTTTTGATACATTAGATTATTAAATAAATATCCAAATAGTTCAGGGGGCCAGCGAGATGGCTCATTGTTAAAGGTACTTACCTGCCTGGTGACCTGAGTTGAATCCCCAGGACCCACATGGTAGAAGGAGAGAACTGACTCCTTTTAAGTTGATAGGCACAGTTTGGTTACCACCCCTACCTCCCCATAAATAATGTTTCAAAAATAAAGTTTAGTACTTGGGCTTGGCACTTTTATTCAGTACCTAAGCTGGTTATCAGTTGTGGTGAGCAGTTTCTCGGTAGCTCACCCAGAACTCTCGGTGTAGTTATAATACAAGTTCAGCTTCTAACACTGGCACTCTGACTGCCCAGATCTCTCAAGTACCAGGATTGTGAGCATGAGCTCCTGCTAAGCTGGTAATTTTCAAAATCCAAAGACTTATGCACACTCTGTGGCACAGCAGTTTGTGATTCAAGCCATTACTATCAAATGTGTACACAAACTTTTTAAGTTTCAGGTTCTACTTGCATCCACTTTAAACTGTGCTAAAGATGGGCTAGTTGTTGCTTACAGACACAGACTGGAAGAAAAGGGAAAGAAGTTGCAGATTTGGGGTCAGACTAGAGTGGTCCCAGGCTTTAGTTTTACTGCTTGTCATTTTCCTTTGTGACCCGCACCCCAGGTAGCCTCAGAATTTTTGCCCTTGTGCTCCAGTCTGTCCCATGTGTCCCACAGTGAAGGATGGATAATAAGGTGAAGAAACAGGAGAAAATAAAGGAAAGGAGGCGCTGGCCAGGGTGTGTGTGAGCCTGGCAGACAGCTGACAGTGGTGAAAGGCACCATAGCAATGCATCCTGTAAAGTCAGAGACAAGTCCATGTGGGGAATCCAGTGTGAGTGTAACGTGTGTTCTCCTTCCCACTGAGTGCCTGTCACCATCTGACCCTTTCTTCCAAATTAGACTGTCAGCATCATTTCCACAGTAGGGAGTAGCGTGGCACCTAGGACAGAAAGCTGAAAACCAGTGAGAACAAACCCTCCATCTTCCCCACAGTGCAGAAGAGGTGTTGAGGGGAGAATTCTTTCAACTTTGTCTGTCTGTCTGTCTGTCTGTCTGTGAGACCTTACTCTCAGGACACTACCCTGCCTCAGTCTCCTGTGTACTGGGATCACTGAGATGCTCCACTTTGTTGACTTCCTTTTTCTTTTTGTTCCATTGGAATTGTTACTTTGGGGGGGAAAAGTCGGCCTTTTGAAGGTTGGAGGGGAAAATGGGTTGAATTACTTATTGTCCGTATTGCAGTCAGTTGAAGATGGGAATACTTGCCTTGGGTGTAGTGGAACTTTAACCCTAGCACTTGGGAGAGAGGTGGATTGCCAGCCTGGTTTACATCAGTACAGCTGGCGCTACAAAGTGACACTATCTCGATGTTGGCAAGGGGGTGATGCTACTTCAATTATTTTAGTTTTAAAAAAAATCACTATATCACTTAGAGGTATGGCTTATTAAGTGTCGGCAAGCAAGCTATATATTGATAATAACATTAGTTAAGGGCCTGATTACCCACCCACCCACCTTCCCACCCTCCAGCCCTTTGAGGCAGGACCTCACTGTGTAACCCAGACTAGCCTCAAAAAATTCATGATAATCTAGCCTTGACTTTCAGGCAGGTACTACCACCTACACCTGCTGTGGGGTCCTGATTCATTCTGTGCCACAGATTTTCATGGTGAGAAGCACCGGTATTATAAAATGCCAGATGGGCAAATTAATTACTGTGCCAACTTGTAGCTAGTTCAGCCCCTTACAACATTATGTTAACAGACAGCCATGGGCGTTTTGTACTTTAACAAAAACACATTTGTTTCTTCTGTAGTTTTAGAAGGTCATTCCTTCAGCAAGCATTAGACAAAATAAACGCCTTTTTTCCCCCAAAAGAATTAATGTAGATTAATGTTTTTGTTTAAAAAAAAATTTAGACTTTAAATTTATACTTACTAAAGTTACTAGAAATTAATGATCCTGAAGCTAAGACTAACACCTCTGTAATTCTTTATAAATAGTCCATGGTTCTGAGGTTTTATAAGCCTAAAAGTTAAATTTGTATCACATTTTTATCCAGTGTATTCTTGCGTCTGACACTTGATCAGAGGACAGCTTTGGAAGTCAGTTCTTTCCTTCCACCATGTGATCCTCCAGGATCGACTTAAGTTGTCTGGCTCCACTCTTGCCCTGTAAAAGTCACCTTAAGTCTGAAAACTCAAGACCCCAGGAGACTTGTGGAAAGCCCTGGCTCCTCCTTATCAACAATCCTGGGTAGTTTGGTTTGCTGTCAGACAGATTGAAGTGCAGTCTGGGGCAGTTACTCTTTGCCATGCAAGTACCTCAGACAGGATGTTAGCAGGGAGTGTATGTGATGTTTTTGTTTGCATTTTTGTTTTTGACATTTTTCCTTTGCCTGTTTTTGAGTTGATTAAAACTGGAGGTGGGCGTACGTGGATATGGAGCTGCTTTTCAGGAAAGAAATTTGGAGAACTTCTTTGCCTGTCTCTCACTGCTTCCCCCATCCCCGGAAACAAAGTGTGTTGTATTTTCTTTGCTGCTTGTGAGGTCCCTGCTGCACCCCATGTAAGTGCACTAGTGTCCGCTGTGTCCGGACAGCAGCGCAGAGGTGAGCACATACCAGTGTGCCCAACCCCATCCCATCACATGAGCAACGGCCTGCTGTGTGGACCGGTCCCGCCTGGGCTGCTGATGTCCGGTCTCTTCCCCTTTTGGTGCCTCTGAAGAGTCAGATAAGCTTAGTTCTGAAGACCCACACTGACCAATCCAGGTTTAGTTTACCTGCAGCGATCAGCAGTGAAGATTACTGTTGTAGTATGGTTCTGCCTAGGGTGGTATTCTAGAAGCTGGTGGTAAGAAACAAAGGGTATTTTATTTTTAGCTTTTTATGCAGTTTTGTTGTTGCTTAGTTGCTGTAGTTTTCTTAGCTTAGTTGTATTTTGTTTGGTTTGAGGCAGGGTTACTTACATTCTATAGCACAGGCTAGCCTGTCACTCACTGCAGCTCCAGCTTCCCTTCAGTCTATGGTGATCCTCCTGCCTCAGCTTCCCCAGTGCTGGGATTACAAAAACAAAACCCCATTCTCAGCCCAGTTTGTTTTCACCAAGTACATTTTATAGTAACTTACTTAATCTATTATTACTGACAACAACAACAAACTCTAATGTAAAAAACTCAGTCATTTTCTATATTTTATAATACATGAAATGCTTATGGGACTTGGGCTCTGTTTTGATGCTTGTCATATTTCATAATCCCAGAACTTCTCAAAGGTCATTTTCTAACACTATTCATCTATTTATTGAATAGTTTTTAGGTTCTTTTTATTTTTGTTTTATCTGCATATATGTATGTCAGTGTGCCACATGTGTCTGTGCCTGTGGAGGCCAGAAGAGGGGCATTGACCCCCTGGAACTGGAATTACAGACAGTTGCAAGGCACGGTGTGGATGCTAGGAATCAAACGTGCTCCTCTGGAGGATCAGCGAGTACTCTCATCCTGTGTTATCTGTCCAACCACTTGGGTTCTTTCAATTAATTATAACTAAAGACACTTTTCTTTCCAGTGGGTATTTGCTCTTGGTCTCAGCTTTTAAAAATAGTTTTAAAGATTATATTTATTCATGCAGATAGTGTCTCATGATACAATACACATATTGGGGTTAGAAGACAGCTTACAGGAGTGGATTCTCTTTATCATGCGCAATCGTTTCAGAGAGCAGGCTTGGGTCATCAGGCTTGGTGGCAAGCACCTTTCCCCACTGAGCCATCTTGCTGTCCAAAGCCTGGGTTTTGACTGTATACAGTGCTTCTCAGACCTGCTCCTCGGGTCATGCTTGGCTTCTGCTGTGGTGCTTGACACAGTGGTATTCATGAAATGTGGAAATGTATTACATGTCCTCTTGGAGTGCCTGTAACATGCCTCCAAGGAAGGATCCACTGTTAACTCTACCACACATCTTTGGGAATCACAGAAAATCCTAGAAAGAGTGAACAAACAGCTTGATCAAGTGAGACGACGGGAGAAGGAGCCAGTGTTTACAAAACACTCTTCTGAGGAGAAGGAGGGGTGTGGTTTTGGTACAGTACATATGGAAGCAAGACTCAGTGAGTTACTGAGTTGGTGTTCCCTTTTGTACTCCCCATTGATTCTAAAGTCGAGGATAAGTGTGTTGTTGTCCATTTTTCTTCCATCCAGTGGGGATGTGCCCCAGTGATACCCTCTTGGTTATCTTGTTTACTATGTTGTCTCAGGAGCAGAGAAAGAGGGTCAAAGCACAATCAACTACCAGCCTTCTTCAAAGCCTGTTAACCTTCCACACAACAAAACCACACTAGGCTTATAAAATCACTCCTTTAAATGGGGGCCTAGAGAACTGGCTCAGTAGTTACTTACTTACCAGTAAGTAGAGCACTTACTGGTCTTCCAGAGAAAACTGGGTTCAGTTCCCAGTACCTATTATGATGGCTTGCAACTGTTTAACTGCAGTTCCAGGGGATCTTGTAACTCTTCTTATATCCTGTGCACACATGGTATATACACCTACAGCCAGACATATACACATACAGATAAAATAGATATCTTTTTTTAAAACCTTAAAACAGAGGGGGCTGGAGAGATAGCTCAGTGGTTAAGAGCACTGGCTATTTCCCACCGTCTACAAGGTGACCTGAAATCATCTATAATTCCAGTTCCAGGGGATCCAACAATCTCTTCTGACCTTAGGGCACCAAGCACACAAGTAGTGCACACATATACTTGCAGCCAAAACATATATACACACATAAAATAAAAATGTCTTTTTTAAAAAATAGTGCACCCTGTTCTTTTATCAATGATAAAAATCCCACAGACTGGAAGTCAGCTCTTAAAACATGACCTGCTTTACTAGGTCTTCAGATATGAGGAGGCTCCTGGTGTCTGACTGCACCACATAGGACTGTGCTCTATCAGACTGCCCAACAGAAAATACAATTCAGGGGGAAAAAGAAAGATGGGGTGTAGGTGATAACGATTATTAAGCTATAACCCATGAAGAGAAAATAAGGGAAGTTTAAAAGATGGCTGAGAAGCTGAGAAAATCCATGTGTACCTTACATTTAAATTAAGACTGAAGGAGCCAAGGAAAAGGCTGGCCTGGCCGTGCCTAGAGCCCCAGACTTGGGAGCCAGAGACAAGAGGGTTAGAAGAGTGAGTGGCCGTGCCTAGAACCCCAGACCTGGGAGTCAGAGACAAGAGGGTTAGAAGAGTGAGTGGCCGTGCCTAGAACCCCAGACCTGGGAGTCAGAGACAAGAGGGTTAGAAGATTGAGTGGCCATGCCTAGAACCCCAGACCTGGGAGTATCAGTGTCTTGTTTCTGCAATCCCAGCACTGGGGAAACTGAGGCAGGAGGACCACCACAGACTGAAGGGAAGCTGGAGTTGCAGTGAGTGACAGGCCAGACTGTGCTATAGAATGTAAGTAATCCTACCTCAAACCAAACAAAATACAACCAGGCCAAGAAAACTACAGCAAACTGAACAATAACCAAACTCCCTGCAGGTTCTCTTGGAAGGGGCACGTTCCAGGCCACTGTAACACATTCACTTTATGGAAATACATTAATCGTCAGGGTTGGCTGGTTATTTTGTTGGTCAAGTTCTCCTCAGAAAGTGATCTCTGATGAGCTGTTGATTCAATTCATATTCTTTGTTTTAATGATTGAGGTTTGGTTTTGCATGTGTGCATGTGAAAGGTTTCTCTCTGTAAACCCTAGATTATGCAGCCCACCAGCTTCTGGGAGATTCTCTTGCTTCTGCCCTCTCACAGCTGGGATGCTGGGATGCTGGGATGCTGGGATGCTGGCATTACAGATGTGTGCCATCGAATTCTGCGTTGTATGTGGCCTCTGTGGATTAAACTCACGTCATAGGGCTCGGGTGGCAAGTACCTTTACCCAGAGCTGAGCATCTTGCTGGCCCTTTAACTCTATTTGTACAGCTTGCCACTTTGGTGGCATCTACTTTGATTCCTGTTCTCTGATGCTACACAAGTTCCGATTACCTTAGGGATCTGTAACAATTGTGCTGGCAGCCATGAGTCACAGCCATCACTTTGGTGGCTTCTCGGGGATTTCTGGCTGGCCATCTATCCCCTTGAGTGCTTGGTTCTCCTTTTCTAGAGTTTTCAGGACCGTCTACGTTTCATTTCAGCCATGAACCAGAGGATCACTCAGAGTGCTCCAGTGAAGCAGCCCCCACCCCTGGCTCCCCAGAGCCCACAGGGAGGTGTCCTGGGTGGAGGCAGTTCCAACCAGCAGCAGCAGATACAGCTGCAGCAGCTACAGATGGAGAAGGAGAGACTGCGGTTGAAACAGCAGGAATTATTTCGGCAGGTGAGACCACAGGTTAGAGTGCAGCGTTTGTCTTCTGGGCTTTCCTTCCCACAAGTCTGTGTTTTTCATTTTAGCTTCAGTCAGCTGCCAAGAAATGTTGGTTTTGTAGAAGGAGGCTCTGTCTGCCTGTCTTTGTCCCGTTCTTTGACTGGCCTTGGTTTACATGCACTGTAATTCCTATATCATAAAAAGCTGTATTTATCAGCCAGAGTAGTGGTGCATACCTCTCCCTCTCATCCAGAACTTGGAAGGCCATTGCAAAAAGATCAGGAGCTCAAGACCAGCCTGAGCTACATGAGACCCTGTTTCAAAAAGAAAAAAGTACCCGGGCAATTGTCATTGCAGTTGAACAGAAATGTGTCTTCCCAGGTGCAGGCGGATTGCAGACATGGTTTCTGAGAGCTTCACGAGTGGAAAAACTCTGGGCCATCCCTTGGAGAAAAACAGCTTCTACCTTAAGTGAATTATTTGTAGAGTATACTGTGTGACATTTTCTTTAATGACAAATGCTTCAGTATTGCTAAGTCAAAGAATTTCATTTAAAACATAATACAGATTATCCCCAAGTTTATAAGATCCCACATCTCAGATTTGTCTTAGATGTGTTTTCTCAAGTTGAGGGGCAGGAAGGCCTAGCAGTGAAGAGCTTGAGACCAGTTCCCTCAAAAAAAAAAAAAACAAAAACAAAAAAAAAACACCCAATGTTGGTCATCAGGTTGAAGAAGAAGAAATGATCTCAAGACAAGTTTGGGGCTGGAGTGTAGTCTAGTGAAAGAGCATTTGCCTAGCATGTATGCAGCCCTGGGTTCAGGAAATCCCTAGCCCCACCCAGTTATTTTGTTTATTTTATTTTAAGTATTTAAGATTCTGTTACAATAATAGGGAATTGGTTTGGTTAAACAGTAAATCTTTTCAAATTTGTATAGAAACTGTTTGAATGGTACGGTAGTATGGTGGTCAAGAGTGTACAAAAGGAGTGGACCCAGGGATACAATCTCCTTTCTCCAGAGACTCTAGTTTTGTTTTGGTTGTAAAATAACAAAGTTTCTTTTTTATCCTCATTTTTCAAGATGTTTGCCAACACAAAATAGTTTCTGTACTTCCTAAATTGCTTTTTCTAAAATCAGAGCTGTGAATATTTAAAATTAGTTTTACATTACACTTCTGTTCCTAGAATGTTGACCTTAAAGATAGATTAACTTAATCTCAGACAGACTCCTACTTAAGCTATTGGTGCTCATTCAAAATGTGTGATTCAAGTGTGCTGGCGAGGTTAGTGCCAGCAGGCGGTGAGAGAGCTGTCCTGAAAAACATTGTTAAAAGATGCACAAGGAAAGCACACTAACACAGGTGTCGTCTTCTCCTTCCCTCTCTCACTGTGCAGAAGGAAGGGTACTTCCCAGGTATATAAAACACTAAGAGCAGGTAGCATCGAAAGGATTTCCGTGTGTGGCAGTTAGAAGAAGTAGAAATATAAAGCCTGGTTCATTGTCTTCATTCTGTTGTGACCTTGTGACTGATTGGTGGGCATACAATCAAGTTGCAATTTCATAATGCATGTGGGCTGCCAAAATCAAGATTGTTACAGAATAAGAAACTCAGTTTATAATGTCTTCTCATTCTTAATGTAGAGATGCCCTTGTGTCACTCTGTGTTACGTCAATTAGCTAGTGTTTCTTGGGCCAATTCTGCTACTTGTAAAACTCTTCCTTCCAAAGAAGCTTTCTGGCTGTTCTTGGGTGGTGGGTCCTGGACAGAATGGCCTTCCTTCTTCAGAGGTGACCTCTGCTGCTTTTTCTCTGCTGCCTACTGTGTCTCGCCCAGTGTTGAAGGGTCAGACTTCCTCTGTTCTGATGCTAAGGGACTGCGTTTTATTTTAGAACTGTTTGTTTAGCAATCTATAAATTGAGTACATCCTAAGGTCTCTGGCTTCCTGTGAGCGTCTTCCATCCACAGCTGTGTCTTATCACTGAAACATTGAAAATTATTTCTACCCGCTACATCTAACACAGAAACAAAGAGCCTACCTGACTGTTACTAAATTTGCCTTTGTCTTGGCGCCAAGTCTTGCTGTCTGTCCTCAGTGCTGCTGGACTGTGAGGGGCAGTGTGTTCTGTGGTGACTTCACTGGCTCTTCTCCTTCTTAGCCTGCTGTTTCTTGGGTAGCTTGGGAATTCTGTGCTATGGTGAGATGTCTGGATACAATTTATAAGGCAGCCTACACAGCCAAACCATGTGGCTTAAAGTAATTTTTATCCGTCTTATTTTTTACTCTTAGGCAATACGGAATATCAATCCCAGCACAGCCAATGCTCCAAAATGTCAGGTAGGCTCTTATATGATGTTTTAGCGTTGGGGGAAAAGATAACTAAATTAGGAAAGAGAGACACCGTGTTCCTGGCCCTGTTCTCATTGGAGATGAGCCAGAATGGATATGTTTGAGTCATCTTTCTCCCAAGACACTTGGCATTACTTTTCCAGGGGACTGACGACTGTCTGGCCGTGCTGATTCTCCCAGGGTGTGTGGCATTTGAGACTCTCAGAACTTTCTATTTCATACACAGTGTGTCTCAGTGGTCATTTTGCCAGCCTCCAAATGTGTATGATTTTTGTTCAAGAAGTTTAAAATAGATTTTTGTTTCTCACTCTCTTTAAAAAAGTTTTAAAAGAATCAGTAAATTGAGCCATAGCAAAGAAAGTAGTTAGTTTCTATGCTTGCAGGCTGTTTTTGGAAATCCTACTGAAAACGTTACTCTCAGTAGCCCTTCTCAAGGAGGGCATTGTAAATGTCAAAGCTGCCTCCATCAACCACATGGTGGTTCAGCTCTCCTTGGTGACACACTGGTCACAAAAGCACCAAACACTGCTGTGGCTGCCCCCCTGTCTGAGCTCTGTGAATAGTGGCAGTCTAGGTACCAATGTGGTTCCCGCATGTTTGTGCTCTAGAAGAGTCAAAGAAATCAGGAGTTACAGAGAGTCCGTGTGCCTCCCTCTCTTAGATGAGCAGTAGTCATAAAGGCACGCTCCCTTTCCTTCCCTGCCCCACCTGCCCACCTCTCTTTCTTTGGGGTATCACTGTATTATGACCCAGGCTGGCTTCAGTTCTTTCTATGGCTGTCCTGCCTAAACCTCTCAGGTGCTAAGATTGCTGCCACATCAGCAGCCTCACACTCTTTGTAGCTCCTCTGGGCTAAGTTGTTAACAGCTAACAAGCTGTTAGGTTGGCCAATGGAATTACATGTTGATAAAGTCAGATCCCATCCGTACTAAAAAAAGAAACTATTTCTTTCTTTCTTTTTTTCAATTTTTGGGTTAGGCTGGCCTTGAACCAACTGATCTGCATGCCTCTGCTTCCACGTCCTGGGATTAAAGATGTCCACTACCACACCTGGCCTGAACTCTGCTGTCTTTATCTCATAATGCCTTCATTTAACCAAAACACCAATAAGGGAATGCAAGCACTAGAGTGAAGCACAGTCATTCTCAAGGCGAGGGGCACTGTGCACATCTGGCTGCAACACTCTGCGTAGCACTGAATCTTACAAAGACAGTATTTTCTTCTGGTTCTTTAAAGTAGTGGTTTCTATCAGTGATTCTCAACAAACGAAGGTAACTCCTTAGATTTTCATTTGGATCATAAGTCCTGTAAGTCAGAAACAATGCAGAGGCTCTCCTTCTTGCTCAAATCTGAAACCCAAATCTAGAGAATATAGATGCCTTCACACTTGAATAGAAAAATCCTTGTGTAGTAAAGGCATCAGGAGTGCAGAGTATTAAACATCTTCCATTCTTTGTGTATTGTTTTGTTTTGAAGAGAAGATTTCACCAAATATATAGGCCAGGATGGCCTTGCACTCTCATGGATCCTCTGCATCGGCCTCTTAGGTCCAGATTACAGATGTGTGACTTGGCATCTGTCTTGGCTAGGGGCCCAAGTCAGTGATCAACCATGTATTCAGTGTGTACAAGGCTCTGGGTGCGCGCGCGTACACACACACACACACACACACACACACACACACAGATGTAAACAGTAAGATCTTAAGGTGTTTTTTTGTTTGTTTAGTTTCTGTGAATGCAAGCTTTATTGTTAATGTACCTTCCATAGACATAAAGCCCAGTAGCTCCCTTCCCTAACAAGGAAGTTGAAAAGTCAGAAATCCTGTGACATGCCATCTCTGCTTTGGTACCCAGAAGAGAGTGTGGGACTCTTCAAGGCTTCCAAAGCTTTGGGGAGTCCAGGGTTATTTTGAACGGACTTTTTGGGGTTCTGCCTGGTGGTCCCTCTTGATGTACAGTGGTGACAGCACACTTTCCAGTTCTTGTGGGCCTTAGACAACTGCTTAAGCATTGTCTCACGCCTCCTCTCGAAGAACCAGTACCTGCTTCGTTCTTTTGTCAGTTTGAGTGCATCAGCCAAGGCCTTCAGAGTCTCCTCCTTAGGGTGGGGTCTGTCTCGAGTGCTTTCCTAGCTCCCAGAACTGCTCACGGGTGAACCCAGAGCTTCTGTCCATGCAGGGGAAACATGGAGTTGTCTCCATCTCAGTTACTTTCATCATGGCTACAACTCATTTGAGTTCCGTTCTTCAGTTTCTTAAGGTGTTTTAACTGGAGCAGATGCTTTAGATTTGTATAGTCTAGATCAAACATATTTGAGAGATAAATTCTGAAAACGCCATAGCACATGCTAAAGATTTAGAACACCAGTTTTTGTGGGTGTATTGTACAAGCCCATGGTCCTGGTCCTTGAGAGGTGAGTGCTTCAGGATAACGAGTTCAGGGCCTGCCTTGGCTGCATAGCAAGTTAAGACTGGCCTGGACATGAGACCCTTTCTAAAACATATAAAACATAATGGTTTGCTCTGTATGTTTTCATTGTCAGCATATGGACTGATGGCTATGAAGCTGCCAATCTGTATATTTGACTGTGATGGTGGACTCTCATCCTACAAAAATTCTCCATGACCTTAAGACATTGTATATGAAGAGAAAAGTGACATTTCTCATATATATCATAGTGGGTACAGCTATTACTTCTATAATAAAAGCCAGAACAGTAGAATTTCCAATTTATTTATTTTGCATCACCCAAGAGCCTTTAAAAATGGTAGCTCAAAGATCCAGCAAAAAACAGCTTGCTACTGCAGTTCAGTGATCAGTAGAGCTGGTGTTGACACACATCTAGAGGACCCCAGCAGAGCCGGATGAGCTCGCCTTCTGGGCAGTGGGGCATAGAGACTTCTTGCAGAGTAAGAGGGGAGAGGTAATGTTGCTGACCTCAGCGTTTGTGCTGCAGGAGAGTGATTTTATTTGCTCTGACTCGGCTTGGAGAAAAGGAATTGTCAATCTGGCCTGCCTTTCGGGGGAGAGAGAGTGCATGAGGAAGACAGGCAGGAGAGGGACAGAAAGAGACATGGCTTATGAAGACTTCCTCTGTCCTTTACCTCAGATCACTCAGCCTGCCAAAGCACCATGCCACAGTGTCAAGGAAGGGTTTGGTTCTGGGGTAGGGCAGAGTGTGTTTGTTTATCAGGGTTTCTCTGGGTAGCTCTGGCTGTCCTAGAACTCCACTTGCTTCTGACTCCCAAATGCTGGGATTCAAGCATCACACCCATCAGGAAGATGGTGAGGGGCGTCCCACAAGGCACAAGAGAATCAAGTCAGCCACACAGTGCTGGGCAGTCTAAGCAGACATGGGAAGGGCTCAAGATGTGCAGACTTCATAGTTGTTGCTTTTCACTTCTCCAGTAGAAAGATGCATTTCATTCATAGTGATGGCAATGCATCTGCGGGTGTCAGCAGCTCCAGACTCCAGAGTGTGCATTGGTTTTATTTATTTACTTACTTACTTAGGGTCTTGGCTGTGTAGCTCTGGCTGTCTTAGAACTTGCTGTTTAGACCAGGCTGGCCTTGAACTCCTAGCAGGTTTCAAGATCTCTCCAGAGTTACTGGATTACAAGTGTATACAAGCACTGTCAGCATTTTTAAATAACTACAGTCAAAAAATGTTTTTAGCACTTTGGATCCTGTAGCATGTGTGTACTTAAGTCCCTGTGGGTTAATGAAAACCTTAGGCATGTGGTGCGAATCATATCAACAGAAGAAAGACCTTTCAAGGCATTTTTAGAACTTCATAACTAAATATGGAACTTGCCACCACAATGTGTTATAGTGTGTTTGTAGGATTCAGGGAACTCAGTCTTATGTAGAACTGAAATGTTCATTTCGAAAGTCCAAAAGGAATGGAAGCTGTAAACATCTCTGCTGAGTGTGAGTGCCCACTGCCTGTGGTGGATCCAGGTCTCCCACAAGGCAGTCCTGCACACTCCAGCTCTGTCACAGGTCTTCTGGAAGACACATTTTGAGGAAATAATTATCTTTCTGGGTACAGTTTGCCCTCTTTCTCTGCTGAAAATGGAGTTCTGAGTATCTTGAGTCTCTCCTGCTGCAAAGGCTTTCTGGCTTATGCTTCGGGGCCAGCAGCTCCTCTGTATTTGGTAAGCTGCTCTTCATTGATGAGATAGATTCTTGCTGGTCCCCTTCTCCTACCAATTAGGGCTTTCTGTTTGCCCTAAGGCCAGGTCTCACCCAGGAGTGTCCTCATCAGAATAGCTGAAATACCCAAAATACGACAGTCATAGAAATGTCTTATTTTAGATTTAGGTGGTCGAAAGTCAATTTCACTCTTCATAGAAATGACAGTGTCTGTTTTGCGGCTGTGTCTGATGTTCTCCCTGTTCCTGGCACAGCGCAGGGTGCCTTAGAGGGTGCTCTGTGACTGAGTGAATGACAGTGTTGGAGGATTTGGTAGCTACACTTTAACACTTGATTAAAAAAAAAAAAAAAGACTTTGGCTGCCCTATATTTTTAATCAAGCACAGCAAAATCAAGCCATTCTTCAGAACGAAGTAAAAACAATTTCCAACGACATTTCTTTCTTGTGAATTTAGTTATAGCAAAGAATTTGGCTTTCCCCAACTCAAAACTGTCTTCCAAGTTAACAGACATCAGAAATCATAATTTACAATTCTTTTTTTAACACTTTTTTCAACATTATCTCTTTTCTCTTGGAAGTCCTAATTTTTCATAAATCCTAGATTTATTTAACTGGTTTGCCTTGAATCTTAGTAAGTTCAGGGTCAGCCTGGTCTACATAGTGAATGCCAAGCCATCCATAGCTACATAGTGAGACAGAGGTATTGCAGAGTAGTTAGCCTTACATCCTGTACACGGTTTACTACTTTGTTTTATTAACTAAAATTCTCTCTTGAGGAAGTGATGCTGTAAAAAACTTGCTGGTTTTTTTCTTGTTTGGTTTTTGCTTTAGCTCCCAAGTTACAAAAGACCAAACTGTAGGACTCTGTGAGAAACAGCCCAGCTTAATGTGTTTATTTTAGAAATAAAGAACTCTGTAACTTAAAGATAAGTCTGAAAATGAGACTGATAAGACCCTGGTCTGTCTTGGTTTGGTTTTTGAAGCAGGGTTGGTCTTGAACTCACTATGCAGAACAGACTGGCCTTGAACTTGGCTCACAAACTACACCATCACACCTGGCTAAGATGCCTACCTTGAGCTTAGCTGTCTTTAAAAATTGTTCATCCAGACTGCTATCACCAAGACAAACTGTTTATAAGAATATGTATTTTGGGGGTTAACTTTTCATTTCCTACATTTAGATTTCCAGTTCACAAAGGTGATTGTTAACTTGCCCATGCCTGTGTATCATGCAGTATCCAAAAGCACAAGTTTTGCAGCATAACTTGGTACTGCCAAGGATAGTACAGACGGCTTGGCTGCACCCTTGGTTAGCTAAGCTTATTATTTGCATATGCAGCTAATAGGATTCAGTAAAGTTAAACCTGTTGTTGGCTTCAAGAAATTGTCAAAAGCTAGAGCAGTAGAATATTTTCTACATAAATGATGGGGGGAAGGGGGTAAGAGGGCCAGTTGTCTATGAGTTTTTGTATAAATAATGCAGTCTCCTTGGCTTTCTTTTGTTTTTTTGTTTTGTTTTTGGTAGTCTTTTGTTTTCTGTGGTCCAGCCTGGCCTTGAACTACTGATTACAGGCTGGAGCACACCTGGCTTCCTCCCCATTCACCTCTTTCTCAATCTTGTCTTGGCATTCATTGAATCTAAAGACAACTTCTCTTCCTATATAAGTCAACCTGCGTGCATGTGAGTGCCGTTATGTGAACCCCTTGTTCCCTGTGTCAGGTGTCACTTCTTGTAGCCAAGGTTGCTACAGGGTTTCCTGTTTCTTAATCTGTGTGCATGTGCTTTCAGTAAACAACCTTGTGAAATGGCATGTGGCAGTCACACTTTATAGACAGTAAGCATTCTACATGTTGTCAGCAACTTTGAGAAAGCTTTAGGCAGCTCTCAGAACACGATTGGAAGATTTGGGGGTACATCCTACTCCAAGCTATACCCAGTCAGATATTGAAAGAGGATGAACGTGAAATTAGAGCTGACTTTTCAAAAGATACCCTGTAGGCTGTCCTATTGGAAACATTGTTGCTGTGGATATGGCTTCAGTGGCTCAGCGTTTGCCTCTCGCCAGTTTGGTCCTCAGCATGGAAACACACCCATTGTCCTGTAACTGGGTCAGTGTGGAGTAGCTGTTACAACTTAAGCCTGGGACATAATTGGATGGTCTACAGGAGTGATTTCACCCAAAGCATTGGATGTTGCAAGTTGCTCTGTCTCCAAGGAGCTTAGGATTATTTCATCTTGAACACAGTACCTAAAATTAGACTCCTGAGCTAAAAATACAGATTTGTCAGACTTCTCTTTTCCCAAAGGTAGTTGGAAAAGTTTGAAAGTCTTTCAAAAATGGGGAAGTAAGCAAGTCAGAAGAAGTTTGGCCAGAGCCAGGTCAGGCTTCTGCCCTGTGTCAGAGGTCAAATAGTTCTTCTACTAGAGTAGTTGACTTTTTCTAAATCAAATAAGTATTTTTAGCACATTTTCTTCTGTAATAATTCAAACATGCAGTAGCTTTTCCCAGTGAGTCTGTAAATCTCAGCTAATCTTGGGCATGTTTAGAGTCTTGCCCCGTGAGTAAACTCAGTGGTCCCAGTCTGATCTAGAGGGAGCTTTCTATGGTGGTTCATAAGGAAGGCGGGTCTGCCTGCTTTCCAGGATGGACTTGAGTTTCCTGCCCCTGCTTTCAGTGTCATTTCCCACAGTGCGTGGCCGGTGAGTGTGAGGTACTGGATTTGATCCTCGGTACAGCCTGGAAAGAAAGGAAGGCAGTTGGTCTGTGGCTCCAAATTAAATGATGTCATCTTTTAAAAATTAAAGATAAACACAGTGTCAGCAGTCGGAAGTTGGAGAGGAGGGAGTTTAGACTAGTTTTAGGGTTTGTGTCTGACTTAAAACAATGCTCTTATAGACCAGGCTGGCTTTAGGACTGGAAATCCTTCTGCTTCAACCTTCCAGGTACTGAAACTACAGGTGCACACTGTCTCCGCACCTGGCTTAGGTCTACGTAGGGGTGTGTGATTGTATACACTAAATAAAAGGATACATACCATGTGTGTTCATTCACACAAAACTTGATTTAACTAAATTGTGTTACGGGAATGGCAGGAAGTGCAAGCAGCAGCAGGAGAACAGGGGGCCGGTTCTGTGTCCAGAACACACGACAGACTGTGTGTAATTAGAAGGCATGGACCTGTCAGGTGCTGCTGGAGCACGCCTTTAATACCAGTACTCAATAGGCAGAGGCAGGTGAGTTTTAGGCTAGCCTGGTCTACAGAGTGAGTTCCAGGACAGGGTGGGGGTGGGCAGGAGCTGAAAAACAGAAGTAGTCATGGACCTGCCTGAGTCAAAGCAAAGAATGAATGAACAAGAAGCAGATGTCTTAATTTGAACTCTCAAAACTAAGGTGCCTCTCAATCAGTTCTGTTTTATAAGTTTCAGAATTCAGCCAGATAATCTTGCTTTGAGTATAATGCTTATCATCTCTGTGTTGTGCAGAATGGATGTTCTTGTGGTCCTGGTTTCTTGCAAATCATTGCCAGCCCCATCACCCAGCGTACTGTCACCTGTTTTTATTGATCCTCTCAAGGTCAGGGTAGCTGGGTTTCGATCATAGCTTCTGGAGGCTTCTTGGGTGACTAGGAATGAACAACTGCCTTCACATCCCTGAGTTGCCTTTCTTTGTGAATCTAGACTGCTGGGTCTGCAGCATAGGAGAAACGAAGTTGTTACATGAGTCAGGAAGCGGGGCTCAGCAGTTAGGAGCACTGCGATTACAGAGAACCTGGATTTCCCAGTATCCTATGGGAAAGCACAGCTGACAGTAACCTCAGTTCTAGAGAGTCCTATACCCTCAAACATACAGGCAAAACACCAGTGCACATGAACTAAAAGTAAATAAATTAAAAAGAAAAGCCAGTAAAAGCAAAAGAGCAACAGAGTTCAAAGCAGCAAAAACACAGAAGCTTTGAGACAGTTTCTCTGTGTAGCTCTGGCTGTCCTGAAACTCAGTCTTCCAGACCAGGCTGGACTGAAACTCAAGATCTGCCTCCCTGCCTCTGTCTCTGCCGAGTGCTGAATTAAAAAAAAGTGTTCGCCACAACCAACAGGGGACAATCTTCAAAAGAGCCAAGGTAAAAGATTGTTAAAATATTATGAAAATGCAACATACTACAGTTATCTCTATTAACTGTTTGTCAGTTATGGCCATGCTTCTGTTAACTGAATAAAATTCAAAAACAGGCAGACAGAAAGAAATATGCCTCTTTGATAAACTGCATCTGAGGTGTTGGGATATGGGTGGCGGCGGCACTTGCCTGGCACATCACAGAACCCTGGACATGTTCAGTTTCAGAATACTATGGATTACTCCATGTTGTTACTGTTTTATTCAATAAAACAGTCTCTTCATTCTGTCCTTACAGGACATAGGTTAATACAGCACGCTCAGCACCACGATCCTGTTGGGTGCTCAGGGTTTTAAACATGGCCTGCAAAATCCAATCTCAAAATGCAGCTGGGATCATTGTAGGAGTGACATAGGAAAAGAGTTGCCTTCTTTGAGCCCTAAATAATAGAAAGAAAAAAAGACGTCTTACTTAGCAAGAAGCCACATGAGGGAAAGCATAGTTTTGAGAACCTGCAGGAATTCTCCACCCTTAGAGTCACTTCTCACCTTTCAGCGAGGCCGCACAGACAGCCAGAAGATCTATGGCTTGGGCCTGACAGTCTCAGTATTCTTGTTGAAATGAGAAAGCAGTGGACTCAGGCTTGACCCCGGAGAGAATATGCAGACAGACACTGAGCAAGATAGACAGATTTACACATACACACACACACCCACCTAGAAAAGTACAGGGCCTATTAATAAGTCATGGGTTTGTAGAGAGGGGACAAAAGAAAACAGGAAAGGCTAGAGCAGGAAGAGCTTGGAGTATGAAGGGTTAAATGAGAGGTGAGGTCATTCAGGAACTGGTGTCCTGAAGCCACATGTGGAAAACAGTTCTGAGAAAGTGCAGGGGTGCACAATAATTAGCCAGGCAGTGGTGGCGCACCTTTAAACCCAGCAGAGGCAGGCAGGTCTTCGTGAGTTCAAGGCCAGTGTCATCTACAGAGTAGGTTTAGGAGAGTGTATGTGGTCTGCGTGAACCATTTAATGTGAAACAGTGGGTTGTATTCTATCTCACATCGTGTGCTTTCCTCACGTGTGCCTCACACACATCCTCTTGGTTGCTCCTTGTTGGTCTCCCCACAAACAACCTGCCTTTCATTTTCATGCCTTTGTGGGTATATATACTTCTTTTTTGAATGAGATTTTCAGTAGGAGAAACCATATGATACTTGTATGAGTTTGGCTTGCTTTGCACACTATATTCACCCCCATCTCCATGAATTCTCTTTCTCATTTCATATCACATTTTCTTTATGTACACATCTGTTGCTGGGCCTCAGAACCATGGCTATTGTGACTAAAGCAACATTAAACATGGATGTGCAGGTGTCTCTAGGAATTCATTTCCTTCTAGTGTCTACCCAGGAGTGGTTCTCCGGTCTGATGGTCCTGTTTCTAGTGTTCCTTTGTTTTGTACTGATTTACTTGCCCACTAACAGCACACAAGCTTTCCTTTCTTCCCTCCCTCAGTCTACAGCATTTGTTATGGATTTCTTGATAGTAATGTGGACTACTTTGCTCCTGCATGTCCCTAATGGTTAAGGCGTGTTATGGAAATAAGAGTAGTAGAACTACTGATGAAAAATCAGCTATAACGAAGACGGTTATTGTTCATTCATAATTGAAAAAAAATTTAAAATTTGAGTTCAAATTTACCAAAAATTTAAGGTGATCTTTTCCTCCGTTCACCATCGCCACACAAGTTCACAAACTCAGTACACCTCTGGGTCAGGAGCTCCAGTGTGAAGGATGTTAGGCCAGAGGGTGTCAATAAACCTGGATAAAAAAATAGAGTTTAAAGAGAGGAGATACTGTGTAGAGTAAGAGGTGTCTCTGGCTCAGGCCCTGAGTGAAGATGTCGCTGGAGGCACCGGAGAAAGCTGTGCCTTAAAGGCAGCCTTGGGCCTGGGGAACTGCAGAGACCTGGCAGCGTGCTTTAGAGAAAACTCAATGTTGCAAGTCAACTAGCAAGTGGAAGAGAGGGGCCTGTGCACAAGCAGGGGTGACATCTGCTCAGGAGACAAGTCCGTGATTTATAGGGTAGGGTGGTAAGGGCACTGGTGAGAAACCCTGGTCCAAAATTTTCTGAAGCATCTCCAAGGACCATCAGCCTGTGGCAGATTTCCAGGTAGGATTCTGTTGAGCACTGTTTGATCCCTGAAGAAATGTTATCCCAGACTCACCATCCCCAGAGGAGAGAACACAGCTCTATTTAGTTCTGGGAGGAAGTCCCTAAGATGGTGAGGCTTGGTGTGAGCAGTGGAGGGCTTGGGAGCTGGGGGCTGGTGTCTGACAACAAATCACATGTGTTCTTTCCATTCTGTTTTCACTGCTGGCCCCAAACCTTCAGAGCCGGTAAGTAATGACAAACTGACTGTCCTGAGGGAAGATTTGGGGGTCTTTACAAGTAAAGAAAAATAAGCCAGAATAGTTAATTATGCATGTTTGGAGGTTAGTGTCTGCAGCTTACTTTTTTTCTAATCACTTGAAATGCATAGACGAATTAGGCTATTCTAATTAGGAATGTTAAAATAAATGTTAATGTTTTACTTTGTTTGTATCTGTTTACCCCTTTTGGTATTGTATCTCTTTTAAATCTAACAGTAAATTTGTTAATCAGCAGACTGATTCTCTTTACATTTGTTTGTTTGCTTAAGGAATTAGCTCTCCGCAGCCAGTTGCCCACACTGGAGCAGGATGGAGGGACTCAGAATGCAGTGTCTTCTCCCGGGATGTCTCAGGAATTGAGGACAATGACAACCAATAGTTCAGATCCCTTTCTTAACAGGTTGGTGAGAATGCTGGCCAGGATCTGGAAAGGACCCTTGCTTTGTTCTGCTTTGAGATTTATGGCTGTGTAGAATATCTGTGTGAGCCAAAACCCCATAGCTGTCAACCATCTCTCCACAGAGGCCAAGCACAGTCAGAGCTGAGGAGTGAAGGGCTGAGGGCTGACTGTTTAGGCTTGTGGAAGGATCGGGGTCAAAGCCCCCAACATGCTCACTTCTGTGCACGCTCTATGCTAAAGTCCCTTAAAATTAGTCTTGAAGGATAGAGTGAATGCCTTTCTGTAAAGCAAGCAAACAGCATCTTACCCACGAGGATGTTAGTGAAGGATGGGAGGTTGTTATGCCTCACCCAAAAATTTAAAACATAAGGTTGTTAGTGGCATTATTTTAAACACTGTAAGTTCCAATGAGTTTACAGTCCTTGGGTTTGAATCATTTATGATTAATATTTAACTAAAACCTACCTTGCTGTGTTATGAAATATCTGCCAAGGTTGCTTTGCGGATAGAATACTCCTGTGAGATAGATCCCCACCTCCCAAGATGTAGATAGAATACTCCTGTGAGATAGATCCCCACCTCCCAAAATGCTTTCAAGCAAAATACTTTTTCCTTCCCTTTGTTTGTTTGTTTTCATTTGTTTGGATTTTGTTTTGTTTTGCTATGAGTTAGGGTCCCTCTCTCCTCTCCCCTCCCCCCCTCCCCTCCCCCTTTCCCTCCCCTCCCCCTTCCCCTCCTCTCCTCTCTCCTCTCTCTCTGTGTCTGTGTGTCTCTCTCTCTCTCTCTCTCTCTCTCTCTCTCTCTCTCTCTCTCTCTCTCTCTCTCTCTCCTCAGCCATCCAGGTGCTAGCATTACACAGATGAGCCGTCATGTCTAATTTACAACATCCTGTTAGAATTGGTTGGTTTAGGAAGCTAGATGATAGTGGCACATGCTTTTAATCCCAGCAGGAGGCATACACAGGGGCAGGCTGCTCTCTGTGCATTCAGTGTCAGCCTGGTATACAGAGTGAGTTCCAGGACATTCAGAGGGACCCTGTCTCAAAAAATAAATCACCCCTTAACCCCTCAAAATATGGCTTAGGAAAACTATTTGAATTCTTAGCAGTTAAATTAGAAAATGTTTTAGTTTTAACAGGAAAGTATTTAATCCTATTAGAACATTGTGAACAGTTGGGTTTTCCGTCATTTCCCTGTGCCAGGCACACCTCAGTCCCAGCACTGAGGAGCCAAAGAAGCAGGGCTTTAATGCCTGAGTATGAAGACAGCCAGGACTACGTAGTGAGATCTTGTCAAAAGAAGCCAAACTCAGGAGTTGGCCTGGATGGTAGGTTTGTTTTCAAAGGCCATGAAAGGCTGTTTGAATCTGGCCTAGGGTGCTAACTCACACTGTGATCCCAGCACTTGGGAAGCTGACACACGTCTGTTGTGTGTCCCTATGTGGGAACAGTGTCCCTGCCATTCATGGCAGAAACTAGCAGGCACCCTGGGCTAATATACATGGCTGTGTTGTATACCAGTGGTCTCAGGCAAGTTTATGTTTCTTGGATTTGTATAAGGCTTCTGAATTTTGCAGCTCTGGCATAAAGCAGCGGTTGTCACGTAGAGTGGTGAGGGAGAGGACAGGACGAATGCACCTAACAGTTAATTAGGGAGAAGGTTAGACTCCAACATTTGTACTGCTGGGCTGGATTGGCGGTGGTGGGGTTAGGTTTCTTTTGTTTCTTGTTTCTTTTTTCAAACAAACACTTTAAATGTCCATCATGTGAGAGAGTCAGTCTACATTTGTGGTCAGAAGCCAGTAAGAGCAGCTGTTGCCCTCGGGGTTGGGATTATTGGTTTGTTGGTTTGTTTTAGTGTTAGTCGAATTCCGGTTTCCTACTTGATAGCAGCTATTATTGCCAGGCATAACTTAGGAAAGTATTCTTTCTCTTCAGGAAGCTTCAGACTGCTTTCTGCTGTTCTTGAGTCAGTCTCAGGACCTTGCATTCAGCCTTAAGTAAAAATGTGTGTTATCTCCTGTGTCTCCTGAAGGCTCACCACTTTACCTCCCTTTTCTTCTAAAGCTTGGGCCTCTTAGCTGTGCTGAGCTGTTTGAGTGTTCCCCTCCCCCAACAGAAGCACAAAGATCTAGTCGTGGGACTTTTATCTTCAGTGACTCAACTCTTTTGACAAAAAGGCCTTCTGTCTCTTTATTTGGGCTTAGCTGTCCATGGCCTAACTTCCGTGCTGGGGCTGGAGCATGAGCCTAAAGCAGGTCTGATCCCTCAACCTAGGGACCCCAAGCTTCAATAGTTGACGGGACTTGTCACTTTTTTCTCTCAGTTGCCTGCCACCAAGCTTAGAACCTTCAGATAGCTCTATCTTTAGCAGCTGCCACTTTAGTTGGGATCACTGTGTCTGTCCCATTCCAGGACAGAGGCTGTCGGGCTCTGCAGAGGTACTACAAGGCAAGGATTGTTCACTGCTCCTCTAAGAATCATGGTCATGCTTAACACATGTTTATTTTTGTCCTGAGCTGATTGAATTTTCCTGTGTGTCTTTTCAATATTTGATAGTGGCACCTATCACTCTAGAGACGAGAGCACAGACAGTGGCCTCAGCATGAGCAGTTACAGCATCCCGCGGACCCCAGATGACTTCCTGAACAGTGTGGATGAGATGGATACAGGTGAGTATTGACTCCCTTTCAGCCTCAGGTGGCCATTAGTTGTGCTTCTCCTTCCTTCCTAGACAGGGTCTCACTGTAGCTAGCACAGGCTGGCCTGGAACGTAGAGGCTCTTGAGTACTGGGATTCAGGCACAAGCTGACACAGTGTGTTTTCCTTTCTTTTTGAGATAAGGTTTTGCTGTGAAGCCCACACTGACCCTCCTGCTTGGCCTCCATAGCGCTGAGATTTCAGACATTCACCACCATGCCCGTTGTGTGACCTGTTTTGTTTTAATGTGTTTGTTGGGCCTATTAAAAAGTCTCTCTTTTTAGATCTGTGTTCTTAATTTTGAATAATTTTTTGTGACCCATTTCTATGAATACTTTGGGTTCCACTGAGTTGTTTAAGGTGTTACAGGTCTAGGAAGCCATATTTGGGGAAGAGTGCTTAGAGTAAAACCCACTGACTTTACAGTTGAAATAGTTGCACAAGTATTGAGGAGCCTAGACCTTCCTGTCTTGGGGCTGAGAGAGCACAGGATAGTGATACAAGACCTTCCTGTCTTGGGGCTGAGAGAGCACAGGATAGTGATACATTTTCTCCCAAGTATCAGAAGTCTTTCATGCCTATCTTTATCTGACACATGAAGGCGAAATTTTAAGAACTTGTCCCCTGCTTCCTGAGTTCACTCACCTAGATCAGAAATCCCATTTAGGAGCTACTTGGGCCTACCTCATGTCTAGCCCCATCCTGGGCCCTCTCACCAACTCTCATAGCTCACCTCTCTGGCCCCCTTGTAGCACTTAGGCTATTTGTTTTTCTGATCATAAGTTCTGGCAAAACTCCACGGAGGAGTGCTAATATCATAGATAAATAAAAGTTCTCTGGGCACTAAGTGCGAGAAATTTAGAAAGAAGTCTGGGGAGGTCACATGTCTTCAAGGCCTCAGAAATGCTGTTCCTCTGTTGCATGTGTGAGTCTGCAGTGCTTAATGTTAGTGTCCCAGAGTACAGCTTAAGACGAACGATGCTCCATCTTGACATGCAAATGACCTAGAAATAGTGATGCATTTCTAGGAGAAAGAAGAAGGTCAGGTTGTCTTTTCTCACTGCTACTTAAAGAATTTCAAGGAGTTTCAGTTCTTTGCAGCCTGTCAGTTAACACTTTGGCAGTAAGCAGCCAGGCTGTATTTTTTTTTTCTTCGAGACGGGGTTTCTCTGTATAGCCTTGGCTGTCCTGGAACTCACTCAGTAGACCAGGCTGGCCTCGAACTCAGAAATCCACCTGCCTCTGCCTCCCAAGTGCTGGGATTAAAGGCGTGCACCACCACCGCCCGGCAGCCAGGCTGTATATTTATATTGCATGTCTGTGAAGTGATGAAGCAGGGTGAAACTTGGTGTTGAAACCCAGTGGTCTCTGTGTGTGGTTTTCTAAGGTAAACGCTGGGTACTTGTGTATCCCATGGCATGGCTCTGTACTCACACAGGCAGCTCTGATGCTTCTCATAAAACATTTTGTTCATCCCTCCCCAAAACTAGGAGACACCATGAGCCAAAGCACCCTGCCGTCACAGCAGAGCCGCTTCCCTGATTACCTGGAAGCCCTCCCTGGGACAAATGTGGACCTTGGCACACTGGAAGGAGATGCAATGAACATAGAAGGGGAGGAGCTGATGCCCAGTCTGCAGGAAGCGCTGAGTTCCGAGATCTTGGACGTGGAGTCTGTGTTGGCTGCCACCAAGCTAGATAAAGAGAGCTTCCTCACGTGGCTATAGAGCTGCAGGGAGCCATCGCCAAGTCTGTGAGGGGTCCACAGAGTCTAAGATGTGCACACCTGAAGTTCAGATAAGCCAGTGGGTGATTCTCTGGCTAACACAGAAAACAAATGAACCAGTGTCCAGCAGGGATCTTCATCATTGTTCGCTCTTCTCTGCCCGTCGCTGCTCTTACGTTGCTGACCTCTTCATGGCCAGCCCTAAAGAACCAGAACCACAAACAGAACCCCTTTGTTAACTTTGCTATGTTAACTACCATTCTCTGGGATTGCCGGGGGATAGCCTGCTGGATAATGATGTTCTTCCTTTTTTGTCCAGTGGTCTTTCCACCCATCATTTCACTGAACACACAGACTGGGAACTGAAATGCTTCAGAACATTTGTTCAAGAGGTGGTTTCTTCAGCTGCCTTTGGCCTTGGGTCCAACAAGCCAGAAGCATTGCGTCTGATCTCGCGGAAGCTCAAGAAGACCCATGCTGAAGACTGATGGGCTTTCCATTTCTTCTCATAGTAATACCACTAGGCACAGAGTGACCGGAATTTTATCTTAGAAGCTTATGAGGCATGAGACAGTTTCCATAGAAATATATTAATTATTACCACATACTCTAGATTAGGTTTGAATGGGTATTTTCTGTGGGTGTTTTGGTTGGTTTTTCTTTCCTTTTTCCCCCCTGTGGTTGGTTTTGGTGCAACATAGGCAAATTAATGAAGTCATTTATAGCTGTAGCTTGGGATGGGCAGTGCCATTCTTTGGGGGTTGGGGGGGTCTGTATTTCTTGGCTTTTTAACATCCTATTTAAATCTTGGTTATCTCCTCTCCATATGTACACACTCTTACAATGTCTATGGTAGTGTGATAGCAGAATGTATCTTTATAAACGTTTCCTTCCTTTCCAGTTTTATTTTTTTTAATGGTAGCCTTGAACATACGCATTTAGACACAGTAGTTTATGTTTCACAAATAGTTTAAAGTCTGGTTGGGGCAATCTGCAGGTGTTTGAGGGAGGGAGGGCAGTGTTGTAGAAAGGGCTCTTGTCGTGGGTAAGGCCAAGAGGAGCTCTCCTGCCCTCTGTGCACTGTGATGATGAGGACAGAAGCCAACAGTGGCCTCACTCCCCTTGGACCGATTTGTGTCCTGCAGACTCTGAGCTTTAAGCTTTAGAGAGGCGGGCCTTCCTTCTGCCTCCGCCTCAGCTTTGGGTGTATACTCAGATCCTTTGAGGCCAGACTGAGTATAACCTACAAGATCATTCTCATGTGTCTGTGCTGAATGGACCCTGGGTAGCATGCAGAATGCTGTGAGGTCACGGGTTGGCTGGTAAAATGATCAGATTAGTAAGTGTGTGGGGGCAGCTGGGCTCAGCAGAGAGCTAGGCTAAGCATGAGTGTGGCTTTATTTTTACAAGAAGGAAGATCACTAGAGTATGTGTCTCCAGGAGTAATAATGGTTTCCAAAGAGTATTTTTTAAAGGAACAAAATAAGCATGAATTAACTCTGCATATAAGCTATGAAGTAATAGTTAGTATGAATTGTAGTGGCACCTCATCATTTAAGGGTCTTTGAGTGCTTCTAGAAGAATCCCTCATTTTCAAGGGTTCATAAAGAACAACTACAAACCCACCCCCACCCCCCCTAAAGCTGCTACTATGAAAATCCTCAGCTTAGGAAGATAGAAATCTAAGTATTTTGGCCTTTTGATTTAGTATAGCGCAAGAATGAAGTACTTTGAGTGCTGAAAAAATGCAATCAGTGTATTATATATGATTCATTGGTCAGTCATTAGAGGCCATTGACTCTAAGGCTTTTAATTAGAAACTAGTTGAAGATTCACCCTTGAATTAAGTCTGGGGAAATGACCACCCAGAGGATGCGTTGACTTTAGAACAGAGATGAAATTCTACTCTAATTAAAAATTGAGTAGATGGATAACCCACAGTGGTGTGTGGGGAATGGGCAGATGATAGGCTCGCCGAGAGCCTGTCATTTGCCAGTAAGCCGCAGAATAAAGGACCGCATCTTCTGTGGGCAGACTAGCTCTAGTGTGGGGAGCGGGAGGGCATGGGCTGGTGAGAGGTCGCGGGGCCGTGATAGAAAAGCTCTTATGAACTTGTTTCTCTTCAGTGGAGACTTATCTCTCCTATTGCTCCCAGTAAAGAAGTTGTTCCTAAGTTTCCAGCTGCTTAACCTCCCCCACAAAGTGAGATGTGCCGTCTTCCTTCTCCCTTGGCATGGTGTGCCTGGTTATACCTCAATGTCCAGCAGCCCCTGGTGCCTGACCGTGCTCTCTGACCGTATCAAACCCTCCATGCTGACTGTGGGAGACTTGAGCACCCTTCCTCTCACTGAATTTGAATCACGGCCTCAATGTAGTCTTTCTTGTTGTGTCCAACAGTGTTTAATGCTTCCTGGCTGTAGTGGGTAGCATGCAGATAAGAACTTTAACTGGTTATTCTTGAATTTCTTTTGCAATAAACCAATTTTTGTAATCTGAAAAACTTTTTTATATTTGTGTTCTTTTAAATTAGGACTTCTTCTGAGTCCCTTGGGAACAAGGGAAGAGGTTGGTTGGGGTTTCAGAACAAGCAGTTTTGTGTATCATAACTAAATGCAGAGACTTAACTTTCAAAAGAAAGAACAGACGGTCCCGCCCGAGGAAGCAGCTGTGGAATGTGTGATGTTGCTGTGGTAAGTGCTCATATAAATGAAAGTGTGCCTTACAGAACACAGTGAAAGACTGAAAAAGAACATTAATGAGCTAAATACTTCAGAAGCCGGACCATTTGGTGTTGAAACTTAAACGTTGAGGCGGCGGCAGCTGTGCCAGCTTCAGAGTGCCTGTGCACCTGGGGCCAAGATGAATCTTCGAGACAGGGTTTCTCTGTGTAGCCCTGGCTGTCCTGGAACTCACTCTGTAGACCAGGCTGGACTAGAACTCAGAAATCCACCTGCCTCTGCCTCCCAAGTGCTGGGATTAAAGGCGTGCGACACCACCGCCCGGCGCCAAGATGAATCTTATCTTGGCAACGTGTTTTTGTAAGGGTTATGGGTAAGGATCTCTTCATTGTTGTCTATTCTTTCAAAAAGTATTCTCCGGTTTGTTTTGGTTTTTCAAGACAGGCTTGGTTTCTCTGTAGAGCACTGGTTGTCCTGGAACTCATGTTGTAAACCATCGTTTGCCAACCCATGCAGGTCTGTTTCTTTCAAGACCTGGAATTTGAGGACCTTAAAGAATGGGCGGACTACAGTCTAACCCTGTAGACAGCTTTACTTCAGTTTCAGTATCGTTTTATACCCAAATGAAACAAATCGACGCTCAAGGAGGGCCATTTGAGTTCAGAAAAACATGTAAATAAATGCCAGTAAACACATACTAAATATTGACAGAGCAGCCCTTCCTTAGGACTGACCAACTTAAACACAAGTTGCTGGGCACATACTATAAATTGTGTCTGAGAAGGCATGCAAGCAGGGCAGAAGGCCATGTCAGGTTCACTGACAACCAACAAGATTAAACATGTCACAGGAGGCATGAAATCGTGTCCAAGAACAATCCAGGGGACAGAATGCCTCTGAGGTCAAAGGCCCTCTGCCTATTCTCCTGGAGCCTCTCACTGTTAATAAGCAGTCCACCATTCTTTGATTCTTCCAACAGTAGACCAGGCTGGCCTCCAACCCACAGAGATCCGCCTGGGTGTGCACACTTGTCATATATAGACGTATGTATAGAACCAACATTACAATTTTATTTTAGATACAAGTGGATGCTCAGATGCTCATATATTATATGCTGCCTTCTTGTCTGTTCATGTGGTTCAAATATATACTTCAACTCTTTCTTAAACTTTAAAACTTCTTTATCACTTACTGATTTTCTGCTAGAACAAATACTAAAATTAAATGCCATTGGTAGTAATCACTGGAGACTCTTTACAGATGTTGGTTTCACCTTCAAGAGGCATGGCGTAGGATCCCATCTGGTTTGTTCTTTTTCCTAAAGACTCCATGCAGCATCACATAGGAAACAGGTGGCCATGTCACTGTCTTTTATGATGGGCTTGAACTTCTGGTCCTCCACCTCCCAGGTTCTGGGATGACCAAGGCGTGGTACCACACTCAGTTTTCATGGTACTGCAGATGGAGCTGAGGCTTCTGCACGCTCTGTAAGCACTCTACACCCATCTTTCCCCACCCCTGCCTTTATTTTTCCAAAAAATTCCCACATGATCTCCAAAACAAATTATATTTGTGAAAGTCTTGTTTTTATAAATATAAAAAAACAAAACAAAAAAACATGGTATGGCCTGGGTATACTTCGAATAAGAAATAGATTTGATTTTTTTTCTTGATGTATGTTGACAAAGTCAACTTTGGTCAGGCAGATATGCAAGCCTTTTAGACATTGCAGTGTAGGCTTTTCCACGATGCTAAACAGCAGCTTGGGGAGATAACATTGTTACCCGATTTAGCACAAAATACAGGGATTCTGCATCTCAGAACCAACTGCCTTGGGGCTAGAGGTGTGGCATGAGCTTAGCCTGTTAGAAGGCATGTGTTTTTGATGCACCAGCACCAAAAGACACGCCTTGTGTTCATACCACTGCCCCTTGTGGGCAGTGCCCAGGGGCTAGGCACTTCGCCTGTGTTGACAGGAGTGGCTCATAGAAGAAGGCAGCCTAGGCAGACACTACTGCTGCCTCTGGGGCTGATTAGTGCTTAATAACCTCTCTTCATTTCTTCAGAGCTGAGGTTACATGAGAAAAGCTGGCAGGAGAGTTAGGTCGTGTCCCCTAGAGGAGCCAGCCTCTCTCTCCCTGGCCTCCAACAACCAGTACTTGTCCTAAACTGGGCTCTGGGAGAGTAAATATGGAAGCTACTCGCTTCAGAGTTGGCACATTCATGCTGATTAGAGTCATGGGGCCCTTGCATAGTCATCCCTGTGGTCCTACCCCAGTTAATTTGTAGTTTATGTATCTGTTGCTTATGTGAGTGTGTGCAGCTACCCACAGAGGCCAGAAGAGGGTGTCCTCCCCTGGAGCTATAATTACAGGCACTTTAAATGTATGTCAGTGTTTTGTTTTGCATTTTAAGAGTTTAACAGCTTCCAGTTGAGAATTAGAGTGGAGCAAGCACACTGGTGCTGCCCTGTAATCCCAGCTATGCAGGAGGCAGAGGCAGGGGGATTGCCAGAATTCACAACTGCGTCACTGAGACTGTCTCCCAAACACAGGTCATACATACGTCAGCTCATGCATACTTTAGGTAAGCTTAGCCCTCAGCCTTCTACCTCCTCTAAAGATGTCTGATCACCTTCAAATCTTACGTGAGTGCAAAGGATCTGAAGCCAGGCCCTCAAACTTGTATAAGCAAGTACTTCTACCCACTGAGCCATCTCCCCTACACAGAATTACAGTGGTGGCCTGGCTACCTGGCCAACTAAAATAGGAATTTTTTTCTGAAGCATGCCAGACCCTAAAATAAGCACTCGGACATTTCATTTGTCTCAGTACAAGGCCAATGATTCCACCCCTGAAATAATTTCTTCAGCAACTTACATTTAAGTAGCCTTACTACCGATGTAAACTTGGGCCGGGGAAGGGACTTAGCAGGTAATAGTACTTGTCTCAGACCTCAGTTCAAATCTGCAGTGCCCACAATACACATCTACAACTCCAGTGCCTTTGGGGACAGAGCTGGGAGGACTGGGGCTTCCTGGGTACTAGTTTAGCTCCAAGGTCAGTAAGAGACTGTCTCAAGAGCTACATCAGGAGAATAAGGAGGGAAGGATAGAGCAGGACACCTGATACCGTCTCTGCTTTACATAGTTATACACATACGAAGTTGAGCTCCTGGGGCAAAGTTTCAACAGATACCAAAGTAGGCTGCTTCTCAGGAGGACCTAAGTGACATGTAGGTGACCAACTTTTTGTCTTACACATATATTCTTCTTGGGTGCATGTGTATGCATGTGGCCATTGGAGGACAACTTGGAGTCATTTTCTCCTACCATGTGGATCCTGGGGCTTAACTCAAGGCCCCAGGCCTGGCAATAAGCACTTTACTCAAAGAGCCACTACACTGGCCTGACATGGTCACATCTGGTGGCTGGCTATGAGTCAAGACATCCTGGTTTGGGGGTTTGTTGTTTGTTTATTGAGACACAGGTTTTCTGTGTGTAGCACAGGCTGTCCTGGAGCTTGAGTGTAGACTAGGCTGTCCTTGAACTCAGAGATCCACCTGCCTCTGCCTCTGCCTGGATTAAAGGCCTGTGCTATCACTGCCCAACAGGCCTTAGGAATTTCTTTTTTTTAATTAAAATTATTAATAATTTTGTGTGTATGTGTACCTGAGTGTAGGTGCCTGTGGAGACCAGAAGAGGGCATGGTATTCCCCCAAACTAGAGTTACAGTGAGCTGCTTGGTGTAGATGCTGAGTGCCAATCCCATATCCTTTACAAGAGTAGACCCTTACACTAAGCCTTGCTTGGATTTTATGAGAGATGTGAAGATACGTTCAGGAGCAGCCAAATGACTAACCTGAAGTCACTACCAAGTCACATGTTCCTAATCTTCTTGAACTCCAATAAATTGCTCACACCCTATATAAGCCTGGTTGTAGTATGCCGAGGATGTGATCCAAACCATTGAAAAATACAGTTCTATATTCCAGCTTCATCAGGGCATATAAGGGTTATCAACAAGCTCCAAGGTCCTGAGGGAGGCCACGTCTTGGCCTGGAGTAGAGAGGCCAGTATTGGCCAAATCTGGAGGTGGGAGGAGGGGGTAGGGGTAGGGGGCAGTGGCTTAGAATTTTAACACTGATTTGAACTAAAAATTACTGACAAGACTCCTGTCAGTTTCCTAAGCTACTGAAACAGAATCCCCAGGCCTGACAGTTTCTAGTTTCCATTGCGCTGAATTTTGTGCTACTAAAGATGATAAATTGGTCCAGTCAGGTTGGTGTGAACCAGACTCTCAGACTCTCCCACTGGGCTTAGGGGAAATGTACAAAAAAAACAGCACCTCAGATGCTGACTGAGAGCAAAGCCAGAGGCTGGAGGCATGGCTGGGAGGTAAGGGTGCTTGCTGTCCTTCCAGAGGACAAAAGTTTGGTTTCCAGCACCCACATCAGCTGGCTCACCACAGTCCCCCATAACTCTCTTCCAAGGGGCCAGCATCCTCTTCTGGACTTCACATACCCATACACAGACACATCATGTAATTTTAAGAAAAGAGAAAGATTTTAAAATATTAACTAAGAAGCTGTCCATATTCTTTTAAGTCCGTTTTTAATTTTATTTTGAGACAGTCTGAGGTAGCGCAGGCTAGCACTGTGTTTGTGCAGCCAAGGATCACCAGTGCTTTGTGCCTCCACCTCCCAAGTGCTAGAGTTATAACTGTGCTCCATTGCACCTAGGTTATACAGTGCTGGGAAACTTCTTATCTTGTAACCCAATTTAAAAATACAAGAGGAAAGAAGGAATAGTAGAACACATGTAATAGGAAAGAAGCAGGGAATGCTGGGAAATAAACGCAGGAAGGATAGCGGGGGAGAATGGGAGAAAAGGTGGGTTGTATGAAAAACTTTATGGAGACTCACTAATTACAGCATACCATTTTTAAAGGGTTTGAATGCCTGCACTGAAGGGTGAGAACAGTTCTGTTCCCAGAGGACATGAATTATTAAAAGCCTAGTGCCATATGGGCCATGTCCTACCGGTTACTTGTCAGGAAGCCCCAGGAGTTTCTAGAACACAGGCCATTGCTCTTAGCTTCCCACTATAACCAGATAAGACCACAGTGCTGAAGACACCACACATTTTGTTCAAGACAGAAGAGAAATCAACTTCAGGTTTCCTTTCTAGTGGCTAGTTTTCACAGAGCCAGAAGTGCTATGCAGGCAGTGGGGAAGAAAAGCTCTCAATGGTCTTCCTCAGTCCTGGATATACATGCTACAGTAACAGTCTGCCAGGTAATAATGTGCCTACTGATACAATAACGGCGCCATTGTTAGGGAGGTAACTGCTTTCTGATAGGATCTGAGGCAAGCTTCACAGAAGGAATTCATGTCTGACACTGTAAACCTGGTCAAAGTGTGAGGCCGTTATAAGCCCCAAGGGCAGAAGAGCCTACTGTTAGTATTTTGCTAAATGGTCTTGCCAAATGACCTTCTAAACGTTTATGTTTATGACCATAAATCTTTGTTTAACTCAACCATGGTCAGAGGCTTCTTGTTTACAGTTGGTAATGACCAGGTTTGGTGATATATGACTTTAATTTCAGGGGGGGTGGGAGGGGAGGTCTCTAGAGGTTCAAAGCCAGCCTAGTCTACAAAGTGAGTTCCAGGACAGCCAAGGCTACACAGAGAAACTTCTGTCTAGGGGCAGGGAGGGGTGGGGAGGAACCAAACAAACAATAAGGGGGAAACCCAAACAGATAATAGTAGTAAATACAGTTGGCAGCGGTTAGTACAGAGAGTCATGCTAGTCAAAGGGCGTGAATAAGTAATTGTTAGATGCTGAGGCATCCTAAATGGAACATCTATAGGAATCTCATCAAGGCTTAGGGAACATCAGGAAATGGGAACAGAAGGACCCTACGTGGGGTAGACAGCACGGAATGATGTGAGATGCTGTCCTTTGGAAGTGATGTGACTGTCGCACTCATGAACACACAGTGGAACAAGACTGAGCCAGTAAAACTGCAGAGGAAATGAGAAAGCAGCCATGAGGCCTCCCCTCTTGCTGGGAGCTATTAGCGAGCTGAGATTACCAGCTTATGGCTGCTACGTGCTCAGAGAGCCACTTCTCTTTGAGAGTGTGGCCACTGGTAGGTTGACTCTGCTCCAGTGGATGGCTCCACACTGCTTTATCGTATGCAAGAAAAGGACATAGGGTTGGAAGGGAGGACATTGGCTAGAATCTGTGGGAAGCCTGAGGGGGGATGGGTACCACCTGTATGAAATTCTGAAAGAATAAAATTTAAATGTTATTCAAGAAAGAAAGAAAGCTTTGAGAGGGGTGCTGAGAACACTGCCAGAGATTCTAGATCTTGAAGGTGGGACAGGGAGTCGTGGTGCTGGGGAGTCGGCAGCCACGATGCTGAGACGGGTCCATCAGACAGCCAAGTGCATGATGCGGGAGAGAAATGTATCACACGAGAGACAGAGCCCTGTGGGAGAAGCTAATATTTTATTCAACCGGTGGGTGGTGAATACCTACAAGGTAGTTAAAAGAAATCTCTGTGGGGAGAGCTGGGATGTGGTAGAGCCCTTGAACCTGCTCTTCAGAATGAGCTCCAGGCCAGCAGGAGTTGCAGAGTGAGACCCTGTCTCAAACCCAGCAAAATGATTGCCTTGGTTGTCAAAGGACAATGAATTCAGAGCAGAAAATACCAAAGAGAAGAGATGCACAGAGGCCAGCACCATCCCTGTGGTTCAGAGCCTGAAGGTGGACCAGGTGCGAGAAAAGAGAGATAGTAACAAAAAGGACAACTAGTTCAGATAGTGGATGTGACCAGCAGATCCAGACTAACACATCTCATTCTCCCTGATAATTGTAGCAATAACTTCAGACAGCAGCCCTCTGAAAAGGTGGCAGGTGGGACTTACCACTCTGTTAGTCTTCACATTGGCAGCAGCATTGAGCTGTTGAATTAGAATTATCAGCTTAATGAGATTTAGTGACTTCATGGAAACACATCCTAGGTGTATCTCTGAGCATTTCCAGAAAACTTCACCGGAGCAGAGAAGAGTCACCTGAGTGTGTGTGTGTTTGGAGGAGCGGGGTGGGGAGGCATCCTATGGGTGTAGGGACCTTGACTGCATAAAAAGAAAGAGCAAAAACCAAGTTGAACAGCATTCATCCCCCACCTTCCTGCCTGCCAACGTTAAGACTGTCACGTGATCTAGCATGGTGAGGCTAGACCACATTCTACCGTGAGGCTTCCCATTCCAGACATGCTGGCTCCACACACAGGAGAGTTGGCCTTTCCTCTTGCAGTCAGAACAAGCCTTTCCTCCAGCAGAGTCAGGCCACGCTCTTCCACCCATAAACCGCCTTTGTTAGGTATTTTTGTTAGAGCAAGGAGAAAATTAACTAATGTAATTCTCTACTATGGGAACTTGATGGAGGCCTGAGGATACTGGGGACTTTGGGGAACAGCTGAAGCTCTGCATAGGCCTTGGTTTAAAATTATAGTGGTTTGGGGGGATTTTTTGTAGTGTTGGTGGTGATGGTAGTTGGTTTGAGTTTGAAAAGTGGTCTTGTATATCTTTGTGTGGCCTAGGCTGGCTTTCAATTCCCAATCCTCCTGCCTTTAGTTCTGAGTGCTGAGATTACTTGTGTGGCCCCTCACACTGAGATGTTTGTTTCACAGGACAAATAGAAGCACTACAAGTGGCTTGTAGGGAACCCGTAGACAATAAAGCACTACGGGGTCCCATGTGTTAGACCATGAGATCCGCATTTACCCTGCCACCTGTGGCTTCCCCAGCTGGCCTCCAGCCTGGCCTCTGTCTGCCAGCGCTGCATCATGGGTTTTGTCCCATTGGTAATAAGCTGGGGTAGAAGCTGTTTTGTTCTTCCCAGTGTCTCTTAAGATCTTGGTGTCGGTTCAAAGTTCACTCCAATGTTCTTTTTTCCCCCACTTATGACACAGACTTTTATTTACATAAGCTTCACTCTGTCCTGGGCTGAGGACAAAAAACATCCAATGACCCAAATCTTCCCAGATCCAAGGCCAGAGGGGTGGCAGGGTGCCCTAGCCCCAACCCTGCAGGACCAATAATAAAGTCCAAGGTCTGAGGCTCACCCACCCCCCAACATTCTTACCCCCACCCCAAGCTTTGAGTTACTTCTTTTACACTACCCCAAGGAATTCCTGGCATCTCAGCTTCAATTAGCAGGGGTGATGGGGGGCAGGACAAGGAGGCCACCCAACCTTTGCACATGGGTGAGAATGACAAACTGACTTCACAAGGCTTCTCTCACTTAAGGACACAGGTGGGCATGAGTCACTCACCCCCACCAGACCCCCCCTGTGACTTCTAAGTCTCTGCTAAGATGGTGGTCTGTGAGGTTCAGGAACCGGCCAGCTTATGCCCAGCGTCAGTTCAGGCCAAGCAGAAAGTACAGCATCCCTCAGGAGTCTGTCTACTTTCCAGCCCGGAATTTCTCCTCCTCCTCCTCCTCCTCCTCCCCCTCCTCCTCCTCCTCTTCCTCTTCTTCCTCCTCCTCTTCCTCTTCCTCTTTATCCTCCTCCTCCTCTTCCTCTTTATCCTCCTCCTCCCTTCCTTCCTCCTCCTCCTCTTCATCCTCCTCCTCTTTCTCCTTTTCCTCCTCTTTCTCTTTTTCTTCCTCTTCCCCCTCCTCTTCCTCTCATACTTTTATCCTCTTTCTCATTTTCTACCTTTATTTTAATTTTTTTTTTTTTTTTTTGGTTTTTCGAGACAGGGTTTCTCTGTGTAGTCCTGGCTGTCCTGGAACTCACTCTGTAGACCAGGCTGGCCTAGAACTCAGAAATCCACCTGCCTCTGCCTCCCAAGTGCTGGGATTAAAGGCGTGCGCCACCACCGCCTGGCTATTTTAATTTTTTTAAGGATTTACTTTATTTTTAAATTATTCGTGGGTGTGTGTCTGTATGAGGTATTTAGGCATAGCTGCTGGTGCCCTTGGAAGCCAGCAGTGTCTCCTGCACCTGAAGTTACAGACAGTTGTGCTCCATGATGTAGGTGCTGGGAACTGAACTCAGAAGAAGACTGCTGTGACCTAAAACCAAGGGCCTCAGAACCAACACTTAGGTACTGTAGACAAATCATGGAAAAATAAAGAACTCACAGGAGTTGGATGCCTGTGGCAGTCTTCCAGTGTAACCTACACTAGGAGCCAATCTTTGGAAAGGTGTGTGTGTGTAGGTGTGGGTGTGTGCATATATATGTTTAGATATACATACACACACACCACACACATATGCATGAGTATACACACACACATAAACATACATAAACAGTTTAATTGTATTTCGCTTTTATGTGTGAGTGTTTGCCCTGCAATATGTTTCTGTATCATGTGTGTGCAATGCCCACAGAGGCCAAAAGAGGGCACTGAATCCCCTGAGAATGGAGTTACAAGGACTTGTGAACTGTCACATGGGTAACTACTGAGCCTTCTTCACTCCTGGAGGTAAGCTTTAAAAGGTGATAGCAGCTTACTTCACTCTGTCTGGAGTTAGTAGGTTTAGGAGGAGGCCAGGGAGATGTTGGTTAGCTTTCTTCAAGATTCTTCAGTCAGCTGTTGACTAATTTTGACACATTCCAGTATGGTATCTTAAACTGACTTTAAAGACTATCTCACTCAAGGAAAGCATGGGGCTGGAGAAGTGGCTCAGTGGTTAAGGTCACAGACTGCTCTCAAAGAGAATCCAGGTTCCCGGCACCCATGTGGTGGTTCCAAACCATTTGTATCTCCAATTGCAAGGGCTCTGACTTTGTGTTCTGGCCTTGGCAGGCACCAGGCATGCATGGACATGGTACATTTACATATGTGCAAGTAAAACACCCATGTACACAAAATAAAAATAATGAATCTTTTTAAAGAAAAGCCTTTGTTTTGTTTAAAGAAAAGAAATCATTTGTGGTGGTACACACTTTAATCCCAGACTCAGAGGCAGGGGGATCTCTGTGAGTTTAAGGCTAGCCTGGTCTACAGGGTAAGTTCCAGTTCAGCTAAGGCTATGAGACAGAGTCTTGAAGATTGAGGAAGAAGAGGGTGATGGATGTGAGGTTAGGAGATGACGCATTGCAAGAGAATGAGAACAGTACATTTTGAAACTGTCCTGATTTGTCTTTTAAAACTCTTAACAACCGCTTGGATAATATGCTTTAGACTTGTGATCATTTGGTCCCCAGGTTTGTAGTCTCTGGCTACAGGAACCTGTTAAAGCGCTATAGTATCCGTTTGAGCAGATGAAGGGACTTAGCTCATTCTAAATCCTGAGCCTGACTTTCAGACACCTGTGTTTGTCATTTAGCCAAATATTTCAGTGAGTGGACGAACCGCAGGACGTACGACCCAAAACTTTACTTGAATCTTAACCTGGAAGCTTCACTGGAGTGAGTACTTTCTGTGGGAGATGCTCAGCTCCACCAAAGGCACTGCCCAGTCAAAAGACCTGGTCAAGCTGAGGGTCGCTGCTAACAGACACTGTTTCCCTTAAGCTAAGGTCAACAAATCATGACTGGTTCTGTTTCAGAAAAAAAAAATGTTTTGATCATGTTCAAGGAACATTCATTGTAAACTTGAAAACCCTATACAGAGGGGAGTGTGGACAGACAGCTGAGTTAGCTGCTTGCCTATCCACTTCATCTGATGAATTCGGGACTTTTAGAGGTGGGACAAGAATTGGCTTCACCGATGAGCAGATACTGTATTCCAGAGGGTGCAGTAAAGAAACTGCCCAAACCAGAGCTCCATTGTATGGTTAAGGGAAGGGTTAACCGAAAGGGACTCTACAAAAGCAGCAAGTGCTCAGAAACAAGGAGCCAACTCTCCAGTCCCAAACAGCCCATTTACAAAAGACCTGGTGGCCTTGTTGCTGGATAACGATACTCATTAGGCACGTGGGCTTGTAATACCGGGATTATTTATGTGTTGGCAAACCAACAAGTGTAGATTATGTGGCTTTTTAATATATAATCTTTTGTTTTTAGCATGAGTATATTACAAACTTAGAAGCAGAGTTGGGGGAGTAGGGGGTGTATGGTGTAGAAGTATGTCGAACTGTGGTGAGCTGTTTATCCGAGGTGAAGGTACAGTGTCTCCTGTCAGAGCAGGTAGTATTCAGGGCCTGGGGGTCCAGAATGCACAGGTCTAGTTCTAGCACGCTGCGGGGTTGCTCTACAGAATGGACACTTGCCAACCCTAGACACTAGTCCATGTCTGACCATGGAAAGAGTGAGGGTAGGTGGACTGCAACTTCCACAGGAGGAAGGCATTCCCCGGAGGTAGCACTAGATTCAGGAAACCTTACAGAGAACATCCAGTTGGGGTTCCGGTGAAGTGAACTGAGGAGCTACAATTGCTGGGAGGTGGCCATTCCACCCTCTCGCAAGGTCTTTTTAATCCCACTGCACCCTCTCACGCAGAACCGCTGTGTGTTGCTTTGTGGGGCTGGAATATTCCAGAAAAAAAAAAACAAAAAACAAAAACGTTGCGGTGGAGGGTTGGAGTTTCACAATCATCCTCTGCCTTACGTGAGAACCCAGAGTTCGAGACACTTCCAGCACCTACGCCTGCCAGCCAGCTTGGCAGCTCTAGAAAGGAAACAGTGATGCTCAGATTTATGGGCGACTTTCTGCCACGCCTCCTGGCTACTGTGACTAGTTTCCTGGTTTTCCATAGCATTTCCGGTATGCCTGGGCCAGACTTGTGTGTCAATCGTTCTTGCTGGAGGCTCTGCCTCTCCCGCCCTGCGCTGAATGGGCGGGGCATTCTGAAGTGCTCGGGGACCGGAGGTCCTGTGCACTACGCATGCGCTAGGCCTTTGCTCGCACGCTGAGCCCTGCCGCCTGGCCAGTGGGATACAGCTCCTCCTGGCTGTGGGAAGGGCACAGTAATGACCTGGGACTTCTGTAATCTTGCTTTTGTGTCCCTTGCGCAAAGTACTGCGTTTCCCACGCAGAGAATGAGGTTACTTTGATCCTTACCTTGTGCAGCTGTTTGATAACCGAAAAACTTTTATCTAGTTTGTCTTTACGCGTAGCCCTGTCAGGCACTTACTAGTGCTAGTTTCTTTTCACTCCACGTACTGCCACAATCAACAACTAGCTTAAAGGACCCACTTGTTTCCAAAACTGCGGATTGAATGGCCAGGCTTACTGTCTGTGAGGAGGCAGACAAGCACACCTAGGGGAAGCACAGTAATTGCAGGATTGCTAGGGTCGGAGGAACTCGGGGAGCCCCCAAACTGCGCTTAATCCGCTCTCAAATCGGCACAGAAGCCCTTCCATGAAGAATCAAGGGGACAGGGAAGTTGGAAAAGGCCTGATTGTGAGCGAATACCTACCTAAATGATAACACGCGGGCCGTAGAGCTTTATCTTGGTTTGCCTGTTTTGTTAAGACAGGGGTCTCAGGTTGTATCAGACGCATGACATGACAATACCAACGCAAATGCTGGGAATGCAAACAGGAGCCACCCATCCTGCCTGACGTACGCGCGCGAAGTGCGTGCATGCGTGCGTGTGCGTGTGCGTGTGCGTGTGTGTTCGGATTGAACCTGGGTCTCCTTGCACATGAGCAAGGTAAACACCCTTTACCATAGGCTACACTTAGAGCCTGTAGATTGTTTTTCTGAAGCAGAAAGAGGGTATTGAGGGTCTTAGAAGGTTTGATTTTAAGGAAGGCTTTTAGGACGATCTCCCTAGTTAGATGTCATATCGATATGCAAGGCCTGCTCCAGCTGCTAAGGCTATACCTACTTTATAAAAACATAGCCCGGAATCCGGCATTTTTAAAGTAATGTGTTATTTTCCCCCATACTAAATAAAACGGTGAACTGTAACCTAGAGGTCACATGACTTCCTCAGGCATTTCAAAAACAAATGGAAGAATTTGAGGTGAGACTATATAATTCTAAATTCTCAGATACTAGTGGGATGATCAGTTTTTCCGTCTATCAAGGACTGAGTTTGGCTTTAATGACTCCTCTGTAAACTTAGGATGTTAAATCCAAAAGCAAACATTAGTTCTTAGCATAAACAAAAATCTTTATGCTTTTTTCCTTCAACTACCTCCTTTGTAGACTTGCTTCTTGCTCGCTTCAGCTTGTCCTATCCCTAGGCTCAGGAAGCTAGGGGGCCATGGGAAATGTTATCAGACTTGCAGAAGGAAGCCGCTGCAGGCCTGGGCTTGCAGGCTGGCTTGGGGGATTAGAAACCGTAAGTGAGCTAGCAGAGTTAGGCCTCTCCTTGGCATTCTGTTAGGTGACAGGTGAGTTGAGCGTGCTCTTATTTCAGTGATGCACCCTGTCACACTGCTTTTGAAACAGCAGTTTGCAGAATTAGCTAATAACTGATACTTTCGTTCCTATTTAAACCCATTGGTCAGTGACTGCTGGTGTGCACGCTGAACCTGAAGCTCAGATTTGGCTAGGCTGGCTGGCCAATGAGCTCTGGGGTCCACCTGTGTCCCCACCCCCTCAGCACCGGAGTTTCAGATACACGCTATTAAACCCAACTTTTTACATGAGTGTTGAGAACCAGACTCATGTGCTCGTGCTTTTGTAATGTTTTCCTGTCTATGCCATCTTCCTGGCTCACTTTGTTGGGTTTCTAAGTACCTTTAGTTTGTGGAATGAATGAGAAAAAAAATATTAATTTCACTAATTTACTCACAATTGATAAAATTTTCATTAGCTCACTTACGCTAACTGAATATGTAGCCAATGTGCCAGGCATTGAAATGAATGTTTTTCAAAGAGAGAGCGGGGTAATTGCCAGAATCAGTTTTAACCTTAGCCCAGTTGTCAAAGGCACCATCAGACTGCGACATCTGAAAACCAAGAAGTTGGCAACGGTCTCACACTTTTGGAAGTCACTTGGCTAGTCTTGATAGAGACTTGATAGACAGGAAAGCCCAGCAGTCCCTCTAGATTCTCACCATGAAAGTCTGCAAACTAAGCAAGTTCACACTTCCCCACACCCGGGATAAGATCAGCCCTCTGTTTTGCTCATGGATACCACACAGCTTGCTTCCTTCCTTTTAAAGAAATCTTTATGTGAAGATGTGGTTGTGTTGAGGGTGTTATTTGAGAAGGTGTGCATGCCCCAGTAGCCTTCCAAAGTCTCCATTATCTTCCAATTAGGACACAAATTAATCAGGTTAACAATGGATTCATCCATTGATGAGTTTAGAGTCCTCATGACCAAATCACCTCCCCGAGCACTGCCGGATCTAGCAGGTGAGATCCCTTGGGGACATTTCAGATTCAAACCAGCACAATGACTCCCCACAGTTCCAACATAAGGAGACTGAGCATCACATACGAACTTCTGAATGCCAATCAGAATCAAAGATACAGGTAAATTGTGGAGACAAACAGTTGTTTTTAAGATTGTATACATACACGCAGCGTGTGCAAGCTCGATCCTCTGGAACTCCAGATACAAATACTGTCTGTACCCCATGGCGTGGGGACTTTGAATTAGATAAGGTCCTCCACAAGAACAGCAAGTGGCTAATGGCTGACTTATCTCTCCAGCCTCAGAACTGAGTAAATTTACCGAATGCTCTGAAACAGACATGGAGGGAGGTAGTTATAGATTCCTAGACTAGCCTCCAAGGGAGTCTCACCTCCAGTGTCCCTGCTTCCTATAGTTTCCTCCTACACTAACTAGACTGGCCTATGTGACCCATAGGATATTTCTGAGCTGACGTGGATCTTTGGAGGCAGAAATGTGACTTCTGCCCCACCCTCCTCGCGTTGCTCACTTTGGGGAGGTCAGTTGCTGTACTATATGGGCGCTCAGAGCTGTTCCAGCTGGGTTCTAGGTGGCAGGGAACTGGAGTCTTTTGCTAGCTCTGAGCACCAACGTGACATGGCAGGTATCAACATGAGATGGTTTGGAAGCAGCTCCTTCCGTCGCTGGTAAGCTTTCAGATGACCCTAGTCCAGATACCACCTGCATCTGAATGTCACCTCAGGAAAGACTTAAAGGCAAAACAGTACAGCTAGACCACACCTATATGAGATAAGAAAGATGGTTTGGGGACAGGCTACAATTTGAGGGTAATTATTCAGCAGAAGATAATACTTTAGAGGTGAGTTAAATTTAGTTAATTTTGGAGATAAGTTAAAGTTGCTCACAAGCAGCCAAAGAAAGGCTAACAGCTTGAGGTAAATCACCTCTTGCCATTTAATCCGCAGGCCTCTAAGGTCTGTTTTTCAAAAGTAGAGCTCTTCCCTCCCTGGAGAAGTCCATAAGTTACTGCATCAGTGTAGGTGCCTAGGACACATCATCCTCACCCTGCTACCCAGTATCATCCTCACCCTGCTAGGCAGTATCATCCTCACCCTGCTAGCCAGTACCATGTCATCTCGCGGTAGACTCAGCTCTCCTCTAAGAAGTATTTGCTACAGACAGCAGAGACTGCAGTTCTAGGGACAGCTTCTCAGGCAGGATGAGGGACGCAGGCCTGCCGGGACTCAGGAGCTCTGAGTTCTTCTGTTTCCAATCTCAAGGTGCCTTAAAAGCTTTTAGAATTTGCCGTGATGCTTTTGTACCACCATTTCTTCTTTTGACATTTTAAATCACAATAACTTTTTGTGTGGGGGGGGCTGGAGAGGTGGCCCAGTGGTTAAGAGCACTTTTTCCTCTTACAGAGACTCAGGTTCAGTTTCCAACATGCACGTAATGTCTAACGGCATCTGTAACCCCAGTTCCAGGGGATCAGAACCTCTATGGGTGCCAAGCATGCAGATAACATACATGCATGCATGCAGGAAAAACACTCATGCATACATAAAATCGGTAAATGTAATATTATTCTTTTTTTTAACTGTGTGGCTGGGTGTGGAGGTGCAAACCTTTAGTCTCCAGCACTTGGGAGGCAGAGGCAGGTGGATCTCTGTGAGTTCAAGAACAGCCTGGTCTACATAGTAAAAATAGGCAGGGTCTTGAGAACAGAACAAAACAAAAAAACAAAACTGTGTATGTGAGTGTGAGTGTGTGTGAGAGAGTGTGTATATGTGTGAGTGTGTATATGGTGTGTGTGTGTGAATATCACACATGCATTCCACATACAGGTGTGATGCTCAAAGGACAGACTGCAGGAGTTGTTTCTCTCCTCACATGATGTGATGTGGATCCGGAAGATTGAACTCAGGAAGATTGAACTCAGGTTGGCAGGGTTGGCAGCAAGCCCCTTTACCCACCAAGCCATCTTGCTGGGTCCTGCCGCTATTCCTTTACCAAGCCCAAACACTGAAGTTATCTAAGATTCTTATCTTTATTACCTTGTTATATATATATATATATATATATATATATATATATATATTCATATATTCAAATATAACATACTCATATTTCCAACATGTATTTTGTATACCTTCTCCCTTTTTTATATGGTGGCAAGGACTGACCCTGGGGCTTCACATATGCCAAGAAAATACTGCTATATACCCAGTCCTTATACACATACTCATTCTAGTGAGGGACAAGGTGTACTTACAATCAAGTATTAGACACCTTTTCCAGGGAGGAGTATCTGGGAAGGGAAGCTGATTGGCTAACTCCTCAGGGCCTCTAGGTACCTCATTAACATGAGGAACTCTGTTTTGGACTACACGACTGACATGGGAGTGTGGCACTTGTTCCAGGCCAGGGATCTGGCAGGGAGCAGGGAGCCTCCTAAGTCTCAGGCCAGTGCCCAGGTGCCAGGGACTCAGATCCACTCAACCTGACCAAGTATCCTGACAAGGTCCAGTGTCCCACATTCCAGCTCTCACCTCCCTCATTACCTTGAACCGTGGTGTCTGCGCCGAGCCCGAGTATGTTATGGCTCTGTTCCAAGTGCCTCAGTGGTGCAGTAGCCCTCAGAGCATAAAACAAAGAGTGCCTAGCCAATGGCTTTTATTCCCTTTTCACTAATAAATAGAAGCCACTAGAAGGGAAAATACACAATCTCTTGACAGCAAAGCACCTAATGCCTGCATTTGTTCCCAGGGGATCTCACCATGAATTGTCCACACTCTGGAGGCAAACACCTCCACTGTGTGCTTATACCCTGTACTCTCAGTCACTATTAATATCCCCTCTCTCCCCCATGTCGTCTCTTCTCCCTTCCCCTTACCCCTTTTGAGACAGAATTCCAAGTAGCCCAGGCTGGCCTAGAACTTGCTATGAAGGCAAGGACTCTGCCATTAATATTCATCAGTCAAGGCCTGTCTTCTTGAGGACTCAACCTCTTATCAGTCAGGGTTCTCCAAGTTGAAAAACTGGTGCAGGAGCTAGAGAGATAGCTCAGTGGTTGGTTAAGAGCACTGGAGGCTAGACCCAGGTTTGCTTCCCAGCACCCCTATGGTGCCTCATAACTCTCTGTAACTCCAGTTCTAGGGGGGCTGATGTCCTTATGTGGTATACGGGTATACATGCAGACAAAACACCATTAAAGGAAAGAAAAGTGGGCTGGAGAGATGGTTCAGTGGTTAAGAGCACTAACTGCCCTTCCAGAGGTCCTGAGTTCAATTCCCAGCAACCACATAGCGACTTACAACCATCTGTGAGGGGATCCAATGTCCTCTTCTGGTGTGTCTGAAAACAGTGACAGTGTATTCATATACATAAAATAAACAAATAAATCTTTTTTTAAAAAAAAAAAGGAAAGAAAGAAAGATAATACTTACTCATCCAAACCCTTAGAAAGGAGTTGGGACTTTTGCCATGACAGCCTTTGGTTTCTTTTTGTTCTTTCACGGTGATTCTTTGGACTGCAAGGCTGGGGTTTACCCTTGTTGCCTGCCCATGTATTTTGCCCCAGGGCAGACTGTGTTCAGTTATGCATTTCTATCACTCCCCAAGGTGTCCCTGGCTGTTCCTTCTGATCTTGTCTGTCATTACAATAATAGCATCGTTCCGTTTCTTACTAGGCAGGCCTCCCCACCCTGTTGCTTCGAGGTCTAACCTCCGCAGAGTTCCTCAAGATCTCTTGTTCTGTAATGGGATCTCTGCATCAGTGCTATCCAGCAGAACCATCCCTGAACTCCCTGGAGCTTGTCAGTCACTGCTTCCACAGCTAAACAGCTGACATGTTGTCACAGGTGACAGCAGACGCTGATTCTCGCAGCTGTAAAAAAAGAAATTCAAGGCAGTGCAGGCCAGTTCAGTTTTGTAATCCTCCTGAGGGGAACAAGGCTGTGGCCTGCTTGTGGCAAGGAGACAGCTATAATGGTCTCATGACCTTAAAGGTCCCGATTCTTCTTGCTAACACATTGGTAACAACTGACTTTGGGTGGGGTGGGGACAGATTCAAACCGTAGGCATGAGGCTGGTCCTCTCTCACTAGTGCATTTCTTACATAGCTCTGTGCCATTGTTAACAGACTTCCTGGACAAGACTGCCCAGTCAGCCTTGGCAGCAACCTCATTAGAGTCCACTTTTCTAAGCTTCTACCACCGCCTTCTACTTCACCTCAGTGTGCTTTGCTTTCACTCTGCCATGCTTTGGCTCTTGAAAGCCCCCTAAGGGCCCGTGTGTTGAAGGCCAAATCCCCAACCTGTGGCGCTTCTGGAGCATGAAGAGGTGAGCACAAATAAGTGCCTTTCCCAACAAAGTTGATTTCGTGTAAAGTGTGTAGCACGATTCCCTACTTTTCCTTACTTCTCTCAGCCACACCTCCTGGCTACGATTTCAAGTCTTTGAGCCCCTTATTTTGCTCCGGGCTAGTGAGCTAACTTCCCATATCCGCCTTCTGTTCAGAGTTTTTTCAACTTGATTCTAAGCAGGCTGTCTCCTGGCTCCTGCCAGTATGCTGGCCTGGCCAAGGCTTTGCAGTCATTCATTTCCTTATCAAAGCCAGTGTGAGCCCATCAAGGTTATACTGTAACTTAACACTGGTAATAGCCTCGGGCTCAGGAGCTTCTGTAGGGACTGATCCTGGGACCTGGCAGTAGATAAGGCCTCTTAAGTGTAAATTGCTTTAAGGTTAAGCCAAAAATCTCACAGAGAACGTGGAAGCTTTTGACGGTAAGCACTGGATATAATTATACTCCTTCTGAAACTGTGCAATGATAACAAATTTCTTTAAGCTCAAAGGCAGTAAAATACATTTCCTTCAGGTTTTTACTTGTTCATACCTGATTGCCATTTTCCATATCCCCTTCCAGTTGTTTGAGCCTTAAGAATGCCGTGACTGGGCTGGGGGGGTGGGGGGGGTGGGAGGGGGGAGCGCTCAGCTGTTCAAGGCAAGGCTCATGACCGAAGATACAAGAACACTGTGATTTATCATCTACTTGGTGTTTATAATACAGAGTCTCATGAAGCCCAGTTGTCTTAGTTTTATTGTTATGAAGAGATACCATGACCAAGACAACTCTTATAAAGGAAAATATTTAATAGGGGCTGGTTTATAGTTTCGGAGGTTTAGTCCATTATCATCACGGCAGGAAGCATGGCGGCATCCAGGCAGACATGGTGCTGGAGAAGGAGCTGAGAGTTCTGCATCTTGATCCACAGCAGAAAGGAGACTGTGGACCACACTGGGCATAGCTTGAGCATAGGAGACCTCAAAGCCTGTCCCTACAATGACACACTTTCTCCAACAAGGCCACACCTCTGAAGAGTACCACTCCCTGTGGGCCAAGCATTCAAACTCATGAGTTTATGGGGGTGGGGGAGCATACCTAGGCAAACCACCACACCAGTATATCATCAAACATCTAATCCTCCTGCCTCAACCACCTTAGTGCTGGGCTTTTATGCATGAACCACCAGGCCTGGTTTATGCTGCCTCACTGGGACTTTGGGAATACAAAATCTCTACCAACTGACAAATCCTCAGTCAAGCTTTAACTCTGCAAGCAAGGATGACCTTAGACATCTGATGGTCCTCCACTGTAATACTAAACTTACAGGTGTGTGACACCAGTTTATTCAAGCCCAGCACTCTGTGCATGCTAGGCAAGCACTCTACCAACACACACCAGCCTCCAACCCAGCTTTTTGTTATTTACTAAAAGAGATAGCTTTTGTGCTTGTTCACAGGCAACGAAAGTGTGAGAGCTGGTCTCCATTCCCACTGACCAGCAAATTGACAGCAGCACCCAGCTGATTTGATACAGCAACGTGATAATTCCTTCAGATACATAATTTGCTCTTCCAGAGAACCTAGACTTGATTACCAGCACCCATACAGTGGCTCACAAGTACCTGTAATTCCAATTCCAGAGGCCCTGATGCCCTCTTCTGGCCTCCCTGAGTACCAGGCAGGCATGTAGTGCACAGGCATACATGCAGGCAAAACACTCATACGCATAAAATAATAATAAACCATGTTTGTCTTCACAGTGAGGTTCACTAAAACTAGCATTTTCGAGGCTTCAGGCTCCAGCTCTCAGAACAGCCTGTCCCAAAGCACAGATGGACAATGCTCCAAAAATGTCATTGAAAATGTCCTTAGAGCCCTGTGCAATGTTTCCACAAGAAACAGGAGGTGAGGGTCAATCGGACCTGACCTCCTCCTGCTATGTGCCTCCAGCACATGGACATACCTGAAATCTGTCTAGCAGCAGGACTATTTGGCATGCCCTCTGTCTCCTTCCTGTACCATAATCTTATCTGCTCTCTACAGTGGCCAGTGACACCTAAAACAGAATCCTCATTGTACAGCTCAGTACCTGACACCCTACCCGAGAACTCTGTAGCAAACAAATTTTGGTTTTAATCCCCATGTCTTTCTTTACTCTCTAAACATTCCTATCTGTTTTCTTGGAGGAGATACATGCATCAAACTTATTGTCCCCAACTCCATCAGTTCTTTGTCCCATGCCTCCCTGCTGATGACATCATGTCTACTCTCAAACCTAACCTACACCTGTATGTGTGATTTTATGTGACAGCATAGGACCTAGGAACCACAAATTTGAGACTGGCGTGATGACCTAAGTCTGTTGTCTCTCATGGCATGCACGTGGACGTCAGAGGACACCCTGAGGAAATCAGTTCTTTTCTTCCACCATGTGGGTTCCTTCCAAGGGTTGAACTCTGGTTGTCAGGCTGGGTGGCAAGCATCCTCTGACCCTTCTCACTGACCCACAACTCACTTTTAAGACCTGGTTTGTTTTTATACTGACTCAAATACTTCCACATAGTATTTTCTTTATGTGGAATTTCCTGAGAGATTCCTGATTAAAGCCAAGTGGGAACTGCTTTGTCTTCCTATTGGCAGAGAGAGAGTTACTTGTCCCTCATCTTCCTAAACACTTTCGTCATGGCTGGGAGTGCTGACTAATCCGTGGGATTACCGATATGAGAAACTCATACCCTGTCCTGCCTGGTGGCCCAGGCCTATTACGTATTTGGGAGGTAGAAGCCAGAAGAACTGGATAATCAGCCACACAGTGTATTGAAAACCAACCTGGATATGTGAGACCCTGTCTTAAAATATCAACAGCAACCACAGTTCTCTCTCCTATTCTCGGGAGCTCACTCTAGAGTCTAGACAGAAACACAAATTGGTAATTACAGAGAACTGTGAGGAACCCTTTCATAGGCAGGTTTAGGGCTCTGTGGTTTCTAAGGACAAAGGAGTAGCTAGGCTGACTTAAGTTGGAGACCTGGAAGTAAAAAATGAGGAGGAGGTATTTGAGGGGACTCATGAGGGGCAACAGGAACCTCATGGAATGTTCTGAGGGAGAGAGGCATTGCAGGTAGAAAGCAAAACCTCAGCGACAGGGGCTGGAGCATTGAAATTGCAGAGGCTCCAAGGCGAGATGTGTATGATGTAACTACAGAAAGTGTGTCCAGCAGAGAAGCCCAGCGAGCAGCTTACGGAAGGAAGGGTGTGTCTAGGCTTGTGGTTTGACTGTACAGGCGGTCACCACCAGGAAGGCACAGTGTTGGAAGAGGCTCTTTAGGCTGTGGTAGCTAGGAGATAAGGCCACTTGTTCACATCTGGGCAGATGAAGATCGAGCAGGAAGTGAGGCCAAGCTATAAACATCAAAGCCAGGAGCCTAGAGATCCACTTCATCCAACATGGCCCTCACTCCAGAAGGATCCAGAGCCACACAAAATAGCACCATCCCATGGAGACTGACTACTCAAACACACAAGACGTGGGTGGACACTTTGAACCTCTAAAGTTTAGAGTCATATCACTAGGTATGAAATCTCCACTTTATATTGTACAAAGATCCAGGCACGGTGATACATGTCCATAATTCTCACACTTCAGAGATGGAGGCAGGGGAATCAATTCAAGACAGAAAATTTAGGGCCAGCCTATCTCTGAGAAGACTATCTCAAACAAACAAAATGATTTCTGTGTTATTCATATCACCTGTGGCATCTATGATTGGCACGAATCAGGCCTTCTGTTTTACATTTTAAATAATTTGTTAACTATTTTTTTTTTTTGTGGTGGTGAGGTAATCAAGCTCTGGGCCTTGTGTATGATAGGCAAATGCTGTCCCACTAAGCAAAGGCCCAAGCCCTTAAGATATTTAAAACAGTTCTTGCCTTCTCCCATCGAGAAAGTCTGGGAAATTATCCAATATGCCTGAAAGCTAAGTCTGTAAAAAAGCTACAGGGTAACTTCTTATTTCTTTGTACATTTTCTGCTATTATTTTAATACAGAAACAAATGGAGAGATACAAGAAAATGTGCCAACATTCCCCAGATAGAGCCCCAAATGCCAAAGCTTGACAAATGATCCTTCTCAAATCACTGCCCAGGCGATTAATTAGTTCATTTCGAGCCCCCTGGCAGCATTGCGCTGGATCATAGATGACTTTTGGGAGGACAAATTGGATTTTTTTTTCCCTCTCAAACAATGAGTGGTTTCTTTTAAAGTAGGTGAAAGGTAAATGTGAGCGGAAGGGGGAGCCCAGGGCTTCACAGATGGAAGCTTTAGAGTTTGCCAAGTACTTAGCAGAGGGCTACGCTAACTTCAAAGGGTTGGGAAGTATAGTGAAATGTGAGAAGCACGACCCAGAGGTCAGGCCTCCAGGTCAGCTCTCACTGCCCCGCCCTATACGCTGGGAGCACCACAAACAGTTTCAAATCATGGAGCCTCTGGTGGGCAGTGAATGAAACGCAAGGGGAGAAAATCGGTGATTGCTCCTGATTTTAAAAGACTTAATTTTATTTTATTTTTTTTTTGTATGTGAATATTTGCCTTCGTGTATTGGTGCATATCATGTGTGTATCTGGTGCCTATGAGTCACCATGTGGGTGTTGGGAACTGAACCTAAGCTCTCTACAAGAGCAGCTGGTGTTCTAGCCACTGGGCAACCCCTTGGCGATTGGCTTTTTTGTTTTGTTTTATTTTTTTAAAGTGAGATCCTATTTACTCTGAACATAAGGAACACTTTGCCTTGTCCTTGGATAAGGATTTTACGCTTGAGTGGGGAGATGGCTCAGTGGTTAAGGGTAGTAGCCACTCTTCCAGAGGCCAGGTTCAATTCTAGCTCTCACATGTCTGTAGCTCCAGGTCCGGGGCTCTTGACACCCTCACATAGACATACATGCATGCAAAACACCCATGAACATTTTAAAAAGAGAAAGGAACATTTTACACGGGATGTTTCCCTGTCTTGATGAGAATTCTGTTTCTTTACGAGCCTGAGAATGTGTGTTCTAGAACATTCTGCTGCTTGCTAAAGACGATGGCACTCTGATATGAAAAGAGATTTCTGTAGATTTGTTAGCTCTGAGTCAAGTCCCTTCTGCCTTCTATAGTGGGGCTCAAGCCAGGACATGCTGGCATGCACTTGTTGGGCCAGCTTTCAGGAAGCTGAGGTGGGAGGGCAGAGTTCAAGGTCATCCCGAGCTAAATCGTGAGCCTTTTTGGGAAAAAAAGCAAACTAATGGGAAGCTGGACAAACTCAGTTGGAAACCTTCCCTCTAGGTACTCCTGTGCAGGAGCTGCTTTTTCACCACAGACCTCAGGCATGGGTGTTTCCAAGGTGCAGACAATCCTGTTTTATTTCACCCTTCTTAGAGAACACTATCTGTCTCAACCTGCCTGAATCTGGGGTAGAGGACAGGTTTGGCTGGAGTTTCTGATTGAGAGCTCTGAATTCCACCACAGGCAAGCTGAGGCCTTTCCACCTGGGGACAGGAGCCTGTTTTTCCTCTTAAGAAGGTGACTTCCTGTGGGGTGGGGGTGGGGGGGTGGAGGTGTCTTTCTGGAGTGAAAGTTTACCTGAAACTTCAGAAAGAAATGCTTTAGCCATCTGCTGCTCCCTGCATCTCAGATAAAACTTCATTTTAAAAAGATTATTATTATTTTTTTTGAAACAGGGTCTTACCAGATAAACCTGGCTGTACTTAAACTCACAATAAGCCTCCTGCCTCAGCACCGGGATTACAGGCCCAAAGCTTCATTCTTTTTTTTTTTTTTTTTTTTTTTTTTTTCAGATGCTAATCAACACTGTATAGCCTTAACAGAGCTTTTGGCTCTGTAATCATTTCCACATAGCTAGAATGAGACCCTATTTGTTCTGAACATAAGGAACACCAGCGTCTGGAGGATTTGGTGAGAGGGGGGAGAGAAAAGGTTGCTTTAAAAAGAGTAAAGGCGGATGGATGACTGAAGCCAGCCTGGCTTATACATCAGGACCCAAAATCACAAACCAAACACATACACAGGTCAGATGTGGTGCATGCTTGCAATCCAGCACTTGAGAGGCCGAGGCAGGGGGACTACATGTATTTGAGACTCTCTAGATTACATAACAAAACCCTACTGCAAAAAGCCAAAAATATAGTTCAGTAGTGGTCTGTTTGCCTGGCATCTGCAAGGCCCTGGGTTTGATCCCTGGCACTGAAAAAAAAAAAAAAAAAAAAAAAGTTAGTAGGCATTGTGTGTCGTTCAGTTCCATTTTTTGTTTCTTAGGGTCTCACTAGGTAGCTGTTGCTACCTATACCAGCTGAATTTGTGGCTCCACTTCTTGAATACTGAGAGAACAGATATGTACCACCGCAGGAGAATGTCTCTTTGTTGACAGGGCTACACCGTGCAGCAAGCCATTTCTAAGTGCTTTCTCTACAAAGAACAGTTAATCTTTAAATTAAAATGAAAATCAACCTTAGAGAAATAGATGCCTAAATCTTCCTAATGGTTTTGTTCTCCAGAAAGACACGTATGCCTGTACATGCACCATGTTCATGCAAGTGCCCATGGAGACCAGGAGAGGCTGCAACCTGCATAATCGTCCTACCTCAGCCTCCAACTGTGGTAATTGAAAGCATGAACCGGACTAGTTAAAACATGGATCTTCACACCAAACATGGATCCCATGTGAGCTGCCATGTTTGGTGTGAGGAACTCAACTGGGGTCTTTTGCAAGAGCGCTGAGCCATTTCTCCAACTTCTTCCCCTACTCCGTTTCTCTACCAAAAAGTAATTGCAAGGGAATGTGGGGAGGGGAGCACAACAACCACAGTTTGTGCTTCTCTAGAGTATTTCATGATGGCTGAAGACCTGGAGTTACACTGAAAAGCTGCCATTCTGTGGGTGAGACCCATACCTCAGAGGACATCTGCCTCAGTGGAAACTGAGGCAGTGCAAACAGGCTTTCTCTAGCTCCTGTATCTGTCTTACTGAGGTCTAGAAACAGAGTCTGTACACCATGTCAGGAGATTGTCCTGATGACACAGGTTCTAATCCACATTATCTGAGAGGCTCAACGCCTAAGAGAGCATGTTGCCTTTCCTTCCTCGTGCTCCGTCAGTGTGTGACCGCCACCCTCTGGGACCTTTAAGCCCCATTCCTTCCCATTAGCGTCAGGCACCTGTTTCATATTTTCTATGTCTTCTATGCCTGTGTATCTGTTAATACATCTCTTTCTCTTTTGTCCTGCAAGTCTACTGGTGATTTATTTTAGTAGATTCAATGTAGGTTTTTGTTCTGGGTGTGTGTGAGGGTGTGAGGTGGAGTAGGGAGACTGAGTAATCAGGGCTTAAGTCCAGGCTCTGTGCATGGAATACGCATGGCACACTCACTAAGCGTGCACTTTGTCATTGGGTGACGTCATAGTCAATTATTGAACCTTCAGAAGAAAAGTTTTTGAACTTTTTGTAAAAACAAAAACAATCAAACAGAAACCTCTAAAATATTTCTGTTGCAGTTTATTTTATTTTTCTTTGTATTCAATAGCAACAGGAAAACCCATGCTCATGTTTAGGAAGCTGAGAGAAGGCTGTGGGGGTGGCACAGATAACTGTGCTTGGAGAGGCCTTCAAGGTGTCTTTCTTTAGAAATGCTTAGAGAATATGTAACTAGTCCGGTTCATGCTTTTAATTATCACAGTTGGAGGCTGAGGCAGGATGATTACACAGTTTCTAGGCTATCCTAGGGTGCACAGTGGGATACTTTCTAAATGAGCAAACGAACAGACCACGGGGCAGTATGTTAATTTTAATTTTGTCTTTCAGATTTGAAGCACTTGGACTAGGCCAGCCGTTGAAGGGTGGAATCACTGTGACACTTGTGCTCTGTCCCTGTGGGGTGGAAATCTCACTGGCGATGAGATAGATGTCTGTGGTTGGTAATGTTTGTATCTGACACGGGGTGGACAGGTTACAAAGGATGGGTGGATGGGTGGAGTTTAAACGGGTGGCCACTAGATGGCAGTGTTCACTTGGGCCTGTGCATCTGGGTCCAATCTGTTATTTTGGCAGCTCAAGGCAAACTCCTTTTAACCATTGGGAGAGGTGAGATGCAGCTGAGTTGCTAGAGTGCATGCCTAGCTTGTGAAAAGCATTGGGTCAGAGTCCCAACCCTGCATACTCAGATGTGGTCAGACACAACTAACTCCAACAGACTGGAGGTGGCGGCCAGTGATCAGATGTTTTAGATGACTTTTGACTAGTGAGTTTGAGGCAAGCCTGGGTTATTTGACCCCCTGTCACTCACCAACATTCTTTTTTTAAACATATGAAGCTTTTTTTAAACGGGATGTATCCTCACAAACTGGTGTTTGAAATTAGGTTGTAAGCAATTTCAAACACCAGTTTGTGAGGATACATCCCGTTTGTCAGGGAGAACTGAGATCGCAGGTAGCCCTGGAGCTGAGGAACAGCTTTAATCTTTGGCAAAATCTGCAAGTCCACAGTTTTCTGATCAGCCTTTTTGCTGCTCTGTAATTTCGTGTTTCTTCTCTGTGTGGAAGATCTCGCCCTCCTGACGGCTGGGCTTCCGCAGCAGCTGCTGCTTCTTGAAGTAAGCGTCAGTCAGGTGTTTGGGGATTTTAACTCGCTGATATCAACTTTTGTAGAGGCGGAGATGACAAACTTCTGGTGACTCACCAACATTTCTGTAATCTGTTTGCACAGTTCTGGAGTGCGAGTGTTATGGTTGGTATATGCTCAGCCCAGGGAGTGGCACTATTAGAAGGTGTGGCCCTGTTGAAGTAGGTGTGGCCTTGTTGGAGTAGGTGTGTCACTGTGGGTGTGAGTTTTAAGATCTTTGTCCTAGCTGTCTGGAAGCCAGTATTCTGCTAGCAGCCTTCAGATGAAGATGTAGAACTCTCAGCTCCTCCTGCACCATGTCTGCCTAGATGCTGCCTTGCTCCTGCCTTGATGATAATGGACTGAACCTCTGAACCTGTAAGCCAGCCCTGACTAAATGTTCTTATAAGACTTGCCTTGATCATAGTGTCTGTTCACAGCAGTAAAACCCTAACTAAGACAGTGAGTGTGTCTTAGTTAGGGTTTTTATTGCTGTGACAAAACACCATACCAAAAAGCAAGTCCATCACTGGAGGAAATCAGGACAGGAACTCAAGTAGTGTTGAGACCTGGAGGCAGGAGATGGTGCAGAAGGCATGGATGGGCACTGCTTACTGGCTTGCTTCTCCTGGCTTGCTCATCCTGCCTTCTTATAGAATTCAGAACTACCAACCCAGGGATGGCACCACCCACAATGGTCTGGGCCCTAATTAATTATCACTAATTAAGAAAATGCCCTGCATCTCATGGAGGCATTTCCTCAACTGAGGCTCCTTTCTCTGTGATGACTCTAGTTTGTGAAAAGTTGACAAAACAAACGTGAACTTTTCCAAAGGTTGGAGGAGGTAACGATTCATTTCAGAGTTTTGTCGGCCCCGCATACCTGAACCTCCCCTGTGACTTCTCTTTCGCCTCTAGCCAGTTTTCTAGGGTGTTGAGAATAAATAGACCCCCTCTCACACTGGAAATAGTTTTAGATGTCATCTTTTATATTTCAACTTCAAGCCAAGGAAATAGGAGACATGTAAACCTCAAGCCCCACAATGGTAGAATAACTCAGGAGCTGGTTTAGCTAAGCTGTCTCAAACTTGGGGTTCAAAAATAAATATGATGTGCTGAGATATTTGAACAATAAAGATGCACACACTGAAAGGAAAATGTTCTTCATGGATTTGATGTACCTCGTTGTACACACATGTGATCCAGTCATAGCAGTCTGGTGTGCTGTAGCTGACGCAGGGGTCCACCCATGCTATGACACTTTTCTGTTTGCCATGTTAGTATAGAACATTGGGCCTCTTACACCCTAGGCAAGCATTCAACCACTGAGTTAAATTTCCAGTTCCCTTGCCCCCTTATTTTTAGACAGTCTCACATAACCCAAGCTGACCTGGATCTCACTCTGTAGTACTATAGGCAAGGATGACCTTGAATGTCTGATCTCCCGGCTTTCATCTCTCCAGTGCTGGGTTACAAGCATACACCGCCACACCTGGACTGGCCTGACACGTTTTATTCCTGGAGAAACTTTGAGATTCCTTTGCTTGCTGCAGTTCTACTGGCTTTGTTTGCCTTTGACCCTAAAACCATCCTGTTTTCTCTCTCCTCATAGCATGTGGGGTGGTCTGAATAGGAATACCTCCTCCCTTCAATAGACTCCTGTGTGTGAATGCTTGGCCCACAGGGAGTGGCACTGTTAGGAGGTGTGGCCTTGTTGGAGTAAGTGTGTCATTGTGGGGGTGAGCTTTGAGATCTCCTATGCTCAATACCCAGGATGACACTTCTGCTCCTTCTGTTGCTTGCAGATCACGATGTAGAATTCTCAGTTCTTTCTCCATCTGGAACCATGTCTGCCGCCATGCTGCCACGCTTCCCACCACGATGCTGATGAACTGAATCTCAGAAACTGTAAGCCAGCCCCAATTAAATGTTTTTCTTTATGAGTAGCCTTGTCATGGTGTCTCTTCATAGCAACAAAACCCTAGCTAAGACAGTAAGTGACAGGATTTTTAAATGTGAGAGGTTCTAGCTGTAAGAAGCAGCAGCATCTCTTTAACCCATTGGCTTCTGTTTCATGGAGTTCTGGCCTCGGCACGTGGACTCTGTCATAGCCAGCTCCCAGTGAATCACATCGGCACACTTCAGCAATGTTACTCAAATGTACTTTTCCCCAGAGACTCATACACCCAGTCGGTGTCCTTTGCTCAAACAATCACCAGGGTTGTATTTGTTTACAAGAACCAACAAAGCATCTCATTATCAACAGTCGCATGCAATCAGGAAAAAAAAATACAATAAAACCCATTAAGGAGCTCAGGAGACACTTTAGTTGGCAAAGGGCTTGCCTTGTGTGTACAAGGACAGGAGTTCCAACCTGCAGGGCCCTATAAATAGCTGTGCAGGGTGAGTGGTATGTGCTGGTAATCCTGTGTTGAGAAGGCAGAGGTAGGCAGACTATGTCTTGCTGGCCAGACAACCTATCCTGTCTCCAAAGAAACTTAAGTTGGGTGGGTCCTGGAGAATGAATGGATCCTGGGGTTATTCTCTAGGCTGCACACCAAAATCAAACAAAAACATAATAAGCACCTCTTGTGCCAGGGAGCATTTGTTCGTGAACCCCAAAAGACCACCAAGGAGAGGATTCCAATGTAATTGCATTAGGGTCTCTTTATTTAAGCTTGATGCACCCACCAGCCCTGACACAGCAGGAAGGTAGAGCCCTGAGCCTAGTTTTAGGCAAGCATTTATAGAAGCAAGAAGGGGTATCTAGCCTGGTACACATCTGATTAGGGGGACATTATGGCCTTTAATATAATTGGCTGGTGTTGGGAGCCAAACCATAAATTTAACTTATTTTTCCTTCTTGATTGTTAGTTGTTAGGAAGTGAAGTATCAGGGGCAGGTTTGTAACCTGGAGGTGCAGATTTGTTGGGGAGTAACCTGGAAACCGGTGTTAGTTGTAGGTTTTGTTGGGGGTAACCTGGAAACTGGTGCTAGGTACAGGCCTATTAGTTAATCTGAGTTTAACCTTAGGTCAGATTCTCTAATATGGGATCTGAACCCCAAAGATTTGGTCTCTCAACCCAGTACCAGGGTGAAAATAAATAGTAAGGTCTTTTGTTAGTGAAAAAAAAAAAAAGAAAAAATATTCTTAAAGATCATTATAGCAAAAAAAATTTATCTATAAAATAAGACTACTAGTCCTTGCCCAAACTAGTATGAAAATTCAGACTTTCTCTTCCTCTCGCTTCTACTCCCCTCCTTCCTCCCCCGCCCCCGTGTGTGTGTGCCACTGTACACATGTGGAGGTCAGAGGACAGTTTTAGGAATCTATTCTTTTTTGTGTGAGTTCAGGGAGCTGACCTCAAGTCAGTGTAGTCACACAGAAAGTTCTATCCACTGAGCAATCTTTGTGGCTGGGTTCTCTGATTTCATTGACAGGCCTGGAGTATGTAAGCTTTTCTGCTCAGGTCCTTTCTCAGGATGCATCTGAATTTATCGGTCAGCACGTCGAATCATGCATAAGGTGGTGAATATCGATTTCCCCCCTAAAAGCTCACACGGAGGATACACTTTGCATCTGAAACTGTTTAGGTGTGACAGACCCCGTCTTCCATTCTTAGGTACGTCTTGAGGTATGTTTGACATTGTAGAAGGGGAAAGGGGCATTGCCCTCCATTAGTCACGGAGAAGCAGCCGCCATGCTCAAAGTGGCATGCCTGAGGCACTTTGTGTGCCAAAGGATCCAGGTTGCCAGATGCACTGCTGGGAAATGGGTGTGCACGCAGCCTATGCAACCCAGCTTCTAAAGCTTCTTTACCCCTGCCTATTTCATTCTCATTCTGTAGCCCAGGCTAGCCTGGAACTTACAATGTAGCTCAACCTAGTGTCAAACCACTGATCCTTCTGCATATGTCGCTCCAATGCTGGGGTCATAGGCATGGGCCAGCTTTCCTATTTTCAAGCTCTTGTTTAATAAGGACAAAGCTCCATCATGTGCTCTGCTTCAGGAAACACAGAGGAAGTAGCAGGAGGATGTGAACTTAGTGCTTCCCAAACACATATTTCCTCTTTCCTCTTCTGCTAAGCATGCAGGGCTGTGTGTTCATTGCTAAGTATGATGCTGTGCTGGACAGAGGGTAACAAACTGGAGTCCATGTGGGTATTTATAAAGCTGAAGGATGTAAGAAGTTCACATTTCTACATCCTCTGAAGTATCTTTAACTTGTTAATTGTTATTTATTAATTTATTGTGTTTTGCTTCATATGCCACATGGAGATCAGAGGACAACTTGAGGGGGAATCATTCCCTTTTCTTACCACGTAGGACCCTGGAGATTGAATTTAGATCAAAAGGCCTGGTATTTACCCATTGAGCCATCATCCCCAAAGTTCCCTCTGAACTGCTGTGATTGTTCTTTGGGTTTTTGTTTATCTTTGTTGAGTCAGGGTCTCGCTATGTAACCCTGGCTGTCCTGGAACTCACTGTGTAGACTAGACTGGCCTGGAATTCACCATGTAGACCAGACTGGCCTGGAATTCACTATGTAGACCAAGCTGGCCTTGAATTCAAAGAGATCCTCCTTTCTCTGCTTCCTGAGATTAAAGGCAGTGTCTGGCTCAGGGTTGCTCTGGACAAACTGGATAAAACTTATGAGGAGACTATGCTCTGAAGTGACTTCAAACTATCTTAGCTTAAAATTATAGTCTTTTCAACTTTAAACATTCTCTATAAAATAAAAATGCATGTACATATATGTATCATATGAATGTCGGTCGTCATGGAAGCCAGAAAATGACACTGATTCTACTGCAACAGGAGGTGCAGGCAATTGTCAGTTGCCCAGTATGAGTCATGGGAACTGAACTTGGGTCCTTGATATTTGCATTCTGTCTAAACTCCACCCCACAGTTCCCTGGCAACAGCCAGGTATGTTCCTCCCCACAGTTACCTGGCAACAGAGTAGCTGGTTAAAGTTTTCTCCCAGTCTGTACACTCTGCTGGGAACTCCATTTGCTGGGCAGAAAAGGTCATTTTATGTAGTGCCATCTTTCAATACCTGGGGTCAGCTCGTGTACTATTGGTGTTCTGTTACCTTCATGTCTTGGAGGGTATTCCCTAGTTATCCTGGCCTCAAATTCACTGAGATCCTCTTACCTCTGACTCCCATGTGCTGGGTGTTCCCAGTTTTAAATTAATGTCTTCAACCTATTTTAAACTGATTTTTTTTTTTTTTTAACAAGGCAAGAGATGAGAATCTAACTGTACTCTTCCCAGGTAAGAAGGTAGTCTTACCATTTGTTGAAAAGACTAGCTTTTTCCAGTTTTTGCCTTCTTTGTCACAAATTAAATGGCCATAGCTTTGCTGTTTTGTTCATGGTCCTGCACTGTATTCATTTTCTCCCTCAGTACAGACTTGCTTTGAGGACAGAGATTGTCACGTCTCCAGCTAGGTTTCACTGTCATTGCTTTGACTATTCATGGTCCTTTTGGTTCTGTGTAAATTCTTGGATTGCTTTTACTAAACATCATTGAATATTTCTTTGGGATAATTTGTAAAACTGCCTACGTCTGGTATTTGGGGGTTTTGCAAGAAGATTATATACTTAGCCAACTTGACATTTTCCTTGCTTGTGTGCTGGGGACAAAACCCTGGACCGTGTATGTTTACTAGGCAAACGCCGATCAATTGTTAGAGGACTTTTTTTTTTTTTTTTTTTTTTTGATAGGTTTTCACTGGACTCAATCTAAAGTCAGTAAGTTCCAGAGTCTGGCCTTGAAATTCTTATTCTTCTGCCTCCACTTCTGCAGACACTACCTGGCTGTGCCTTAGTTTTGATATAAAATTATTCCTTAAGAAAAAAGTTATATTTGTGCATTCATCTAACAAAAACCATGTCTGGGTTCCGTGTCTCCCCTCTTAACTCAGATGTCTATTCACACTTATTAGTGTGAAGACAAGAGGGACAAAAGGTATGCCCTACCCAGGGGGCACACGGGGACCATACCGGACTACCCTACATATACTGGAGTAGCACATATCAAGAAAGAAAACAGCAGGGATATAGGCTGTGGTTATAAATGTTATCAGATAATGAGGGTGCATGGTGGCCAGCAAAGCCCAGAGGCCTCTGATTCAGCACTGGGAGGTGTTGCAGAGGGACCCAAGTCTCTCTCAATCAGCTTTCATTTCTGTCCTCTAGAGAAGAAACATTCTTCTTTTGTAAGAAAGTTGGCCTTAAACCCTTTTTTATTGCAGGCTCACAGTGTGGCCAACAGAGCAGGAGAGAAAAGACCCCTGAAAGTTGTCCTCTGACGTCCACACAAAACCAGTTAATTAATGTTTTTACTTTTATTCCATCTTACTTATTTTGCTCTCGTACACGTGTCTATGTTTAATGTCCTTTGATTCTATTTAGCCTCTTCATTGCCCTCTCTTGTCCCCTCCTAGTCCTGCTGAACCTCTTCTTAACTAGTCCTCCTTCTGTGGTCATGCGCACATGAGAGACCACGTGAGTTTCATTACAGATGCTTATGTAAGGGCCCCAGGAAGGGAGGACCTCACCCAAGCCTCAGGAATTCACGGCCACCCATTAACTCACAAGACACTGAACTTGATGTAATCAGCAAGAGGTATATTTTGATCAACAAGTTGAGGTCAAGACCCATGACCCACGCAGGGGCAGAGTGGGGTCTGACCCTGGGCTTTGGAGACAGAGAGAATTTAAAGCCAAAAACCACAACTCAGGGGAGAAACCACAACCCAGGGGGAGTGAAGGAGGGCTATTGGAGAGTACCTGTGGAAAGTCTCAGCCCATTATTCGGTTTGTGACAGGGTCCAAGGAACAGTCATGGGGAACATTTTGTATGGGCTATTCTCTAAGAGCCTATTCATAACCAACCATCTATCTTGTGGTCAGCCAAGTTCCTGAAACACAGAGCTCACGACCAAGCTGACCTGCATGCACTCTTGGTTCTGCTCAGCTTGTTAGGAGTTTTTGAAAATTTTTAACCCTTTCACTTACAGGAACACAAGTGAGGGGTTGCTTACCGGAGCAGGAGCATGGGCACCTCCAGTGGCTCCCCAGAAGAAAGCATCTCCTGTCTCCTTCCTCCAGCAACCATGGACTTCCTGATCCTCAGGAAGAGGTCTTGTGAGTCTCTGCCCATCTCATGACAGGATGTTGACAGGTCTTGATTAATGACTGATGTGGGCAGGCCCTACCCACTGCAGGTTGATGCCATCACTGGACAGTGGTCCTGGGTTATAAAAAGAAAAAAGCAGGATGAGCAAGCTCTGAGGAGCAAATCAGTCAGTAGCTAGTAACCAGCATCCCTCCAAGGCCTCTTCTCTAGTTCTCTGCAGGCTCCTTCCCTGAATTGTAGCCATGATAGACTGTGACATGGAAGTGTAAGCTAGAAAGACCCTTCCCTTCCCCAAGTTGTTTGTGGTTAGAGTGTTTATCACAGCCACAGAAACCAGACTAGGCCATGGAGGTAGCCAGCAAGTGTGGTGTGAGGGGAAGTTATGTCAAAAATGGCGGCCACCAGCACCAGTGCTATTGAGCACTTTAAAAGGTGTATGGTATTGTGCCCTTCCCCCAGGCCTGAGCAGGCCTGCAAAGTCATTTACCACAATAGACCAAGCAACAGTAGGACCTAGGAGAGGCATTGCATTATCAGCCTTGGCGCCTTGGAGCCTGCTACCTGAGCTAAGAAGAATGGACTGCCTGCTGAGCTAGCCTTGACACCTTCGGACTGCTATCTCCTTGCCCAGCCCCTGGGCTGAACCGAGAAGAGACTCTGGGAGGTGGGGCTTCCCCTTTATATGTGAAAGCAAATTATTAAACTTCGGGCCTTGATCAGAATACTTTGTCTTGGCCCCATGTTTCTCTTGCCCTCCATTCCCGTTCATTCCTAGGCTTCCTCTCAGGAGAACCTGGTAACCTGTAGCTGCAGGCAGCTACATGATATCATTAAGGCGATGCACTTTTAATTTCAATTTAATTTAAATAAAATTGCACTTAAGATGTCAAAATTAAACAGACGAGGCCAGGCATGGTTGTAGGCCTGTGTACCAGAGGCTGTCCGAGTGGATCTCTGGCCTGGCCAGGTGGAAGGGTTCAAGCAAGGGGGAAAGGTGGCAATCAGGGAGGGGGAATTGCCTCCATTGCCTCTGCTGCTGCTGCTGCTGCTGTTGCTGCTGTTGCTCTGAGATGCTGGGAGTGGGTGGAAGGCTGGCTAGCCAGCGAGAGGAGTGCAGGGGAGCTTTTGGTGGCAAAATTTTCGAGAGAGCAGTTCTCTTCCCTGGCAGTGTTACAGCTCTTGTGACAGACGCTTTCAGACAACTGAATAATTCTTACATACCTTTATTCCTTCTGGATAGGATCTTATATACAGTTTTGGGGGTGGGTTGGGGTCTGACAGTAGGTGTTTCCTATTGACTTGGTCTGAGATGTTAGGGATGCCTCATCTACATGTGGAAGGGCTTGGGGCATTGCCCCTATATGATTGATGGCCACAAATTTCTTTATGGGGGCTGCAGCTATGTGAAAGGGTCCTGATGCTGGGAGCAGGCAAAGCTCCTACTGTCCCTTCAGGGTCTCTGGGGCTTCTAGCCTTAGCTCAGCCTTACCAGGCTTCTGTAAAAATAAATTGTAAAAATGAAATTTTAGGTCTCAACGTGAGAGTTTCTTAGGTTCAGAGTTTCAATTTACACTCAAGTGTTAGCTGCCCCTGGGGTGCATTCCAAGGGCTTGAATAAACATTTCAAAAGCACAAAAGACCCAAGATAGAGGCAATAAAACACCTGGGTAAACGGAAGTCACTTCAAAGGAATTCTCCCAGGAACAAGATACATATGTAAAATAGGATAGCCTGGTTGTAAATTGAGGGCTAGATAGAAACCAGGTTTGGGAACGGATGTTTGAAATCTCTTTTATTGTCTAAGAAGCAATTTACTGTCTTTGTGAACTTTGTATATATACCATCCTTTTTGGTCACTCGGGGTTCCTCTTTCTCGTTGAGGGTGAGGGACCCCGGTGCACCGGCTACTGTTATTCCAACTATTCATCAAATAAATCTCATGCGATTGCAGCGACTCCCTTCCGTGAGTATTTCTGAAAGAGCGCTTCCCGTGGGTTTGGGTTTGGATTCTTAGAGTCCAACATTTCTTGGAGGTTCCACCGAGATCCGCTCTCTCAGACCCCACGGGGTACAGGGGTCGGAGGTTTATTTCGCTCGAGCGTTTGTGTGTGATCTTTGTCTAAGTCTCTGTGTACTGTGTCTGTGTGCCCTGGCAAGGGCGGTCTGTGTAGCTTGGTTTTTTATGCTTGTGGCAGGAGCAGGAACTGAGTTAGCCACGGAGAGCAGGACCCTGGGAGAGGGTCCAGACCCTGAGAGAGGGTCAGGTTGTGGAAGCAGTACGATAGACGTATCAGCATACTGCAAGCCACAGTTCCCTGGGGACGCCCAGGGTTCGCTTGTGTGAGAGATAGGGTCTAGGAAGACCCTTCTCTGTGTGAAGGTGGTTTTTTTTTACCACAGCCGCCTGGGGCGGTGTCAGTTGTGCTCTCGTGGCAGTATATCCGTGTCTAATTCTGTCTGTGTTGTTTGTGATATTTGTTGGACTGACGAACCATTATGGGACAGACGCTAGCTACCCCACTATCTTTGACGCTTGACCACTGGTCAGAAGTTAAGGCTAGAGCTTATAGTTTGTCAGTAAGAGTGAAGAAGCAGAAATGGCAAACCTTGTGTACATCAGAATGGCCATCTTTCCAAACCGGGTGGCCACCAGAAGGATCCTTCTTCTTAGAAAAGGTCAGACGGGTAAAAGAAAGAGTCTACCAGAGGGGTCCCAGTGGACATCCTGATCAGATCCCCTACATAACTGTCTGGGAAAACTTGATTCTCTCTCCCCCTTTGTGGGTCCGCCCATTTGTTTCACTTTCAGGCCCATTGAAGACCGAGGTACTCGCTCTAAAAGACGGAAACGAGGAGATGAAGGCCTCACATCCCGTGAGAGAAAAAAAGATTTTAACCACAGACGCTGACCACCTCTTGTTAGATCCTCCTCCCCCTTATCCACCAGTACCCCAAGCAGCTGCGGGACAAGGAGGCTCTGCCTCAGCAGGGGAACCGGGAGTTGTAACAGCAGCTGCCGGACAAGGAGGCTCTGCCTCAGCAGGGGAACCGGGAGTCGTAACAGCAGCTGCCGGACAAGGAGGCTCTGCCTCAGCAGGGGAACTGGGAGGTGTGACAACAGGTACAGGACAGGGAAACTCCGAGGAGCAAGGGAGTACAACCTGGGTGGAACCCTCGGCCCCCTTACTTCACCTGGAGGAGGGAAGCCTAGAGGGTCCGGCAGCTGGGACTCGGAGTAAGAAGGTAGTGTCTCCTGACTCTACTGTCTTGCCTCTGCGGGCGTATGGACCCCCTGATGATCAAGGGAACCAGCTTTTCCAGTATTGGCCTTTCTCATCAGCAGATCTTTATAATTGGAGAACTCACAATCCTCCTTTTTCTGAGGACCCCCAGGCCTTGATAGGCCTAATTGATTCCCTTCTTTTCTCTCATTGGCCCACCTGGGATGATTGTCAACAGCTCTTGCAGGTACTCTTTACAACCGAGGAGAGACAGCATATCCTCTTAGAAGCCAGAAAGAATGTTCCTGGGACGGATGGCAGGCCCACCTCCTTACAAAATGAAATAGACGCAGCCTTCCCGCTGACCAGACCAGATTGGGATTTCAATACAGCAAATGGTAGGGAGCACCTCAAAATCTACCGTCAGACTCTAATGGCGGGGCTCAGAGGAGCCGCGAGACGGCCCACAAATTTGGCCAAGGTAAGGGAGACAATCCAGGGTCCTGCTGAATCCCCCTCAGCCTTCTTAGAACGGCTGATGGAGGCTTTTCGACAATTTACACCCTATGATCCAATGTCTGATGAACATAAAGCTACAGTGACAATAGCTTTCATTGACCAATCAGCCAGTGATATTAAGAGAAAGTTACAGAAGTTAGATGGATTACAAGACAAATCTTTGAGGGATTTAGTACAGGTGGCGATTGGCCGGGAACCTCGCGACCACCCTAGACACACGACGACCCCTTGGAGGTAGGTTTGTGTGAGTGTTGTGTGTGAGAGTGCGGCGCCGCTGTCCTTGTCTCTTTGTTTTGGTTTCTTCTGCTGTCTTTGTTTCTGTGTTTTGATATCGGTTTCTTTGGTGAGGGGAATCTTCCCCATCGGAGACTGAGTGCAGCTGTCATTGTGGACCGTGAGGGCCCAATGACTGTGGATGGACAGACGTGTTGAAACCCACAGGCTGCAGCCCGGGAAGGACGCTTCACGGGTGGTTAGGGAGTCAGAGTGGTCTGGCTGCCCTTGGGGAAAGGCGGTATCCTTTCCCATCTGGGTTAGGGAGTCAGGGAGGTCTGACTGCCCTGTTTTGGAACAGGAGATGAGTGCTCCTGCTAGGGGGAAGATGTGGAATCCTTCCCGTCAGAGGTCGCGTTTGGCTGGTTCTATGAGACCAAACTCGGGCAAGTGTGTCTGACTGTGTTAGTTCTGTGTGTTTATATTTTGTGTACAGTCTTTCTGGAACCCCTCCCTGCCGCTACTGTGTGGCAGAGTACCTGAGCCAGGCTCCACAACCACTGGCTGCCCTGGCCCCCTCGGTGGTCCCCTCTTCGCCAGCGCTCGAGCCGCCCTGGTACTGGAAGCCAGAGTACATGCAGGTCTCCCACCCACCGCAGTTTAAAAGGCGGGAGATGAGTTCCCAGTCTCCCGCCCGTGATGAATTAAGTACGAGCGGGAGGCGAGAGGCGGGTGGCGAACACCTGCAGGCAGGCGCCTAGCGAGAGATAAGGGCTTTAGTGAGTGCGCTCGACATCCTGAGAACTACGTTTCCCAACAGGCTTTGCAGCTTTGACAATTATATCCAAGATGGCAGCCGGCCTGAGAACTACGTTTCCCAACAGGCCATGCGGTTTCCAGACACTGCTGCGATTGTTGACAATTCTGTGCCACTGATATAGTGATGGGGCAGTCTATCTTGTTGTCTTTCCTTGTCTTTTCTTGATAAACTTCGTTCTGTGTTATTTGTTTCACATGTTCTTGGACTCTGACTGACAACTGACGTTCCTTTTCTTTTTTCTGGACTGATACTGTGTTAACATCCTGAGTTTTAAAAGCAGAAGCAATGAGACAGGCTGGTCCTGTTCCACAGCTTGTGGCCAAGAGAAAGCTCTGTTCCTCTGGAAGAAGAGACAGAGTGTGTCAGGTGCCTGATTTGGTGTGATGAACTACTAAAACTGCTTACTTAATTTAGTTTAAAACTTACTTGTGAGACGTCCCACCCTAGAGGCACGGGGGCAATGCTGCCTTAGAGGATGGGGCTTAGTGTGTATACACCCAAGGTTAAATGACAGCTTGTGATTACAAGATTAAAGTTGAAATGTGAATCTAGAGTTATATAGATTTGTTCCTTTTACAATTTCTCTTTATTATATATGTGATTTTATGTATATATAGACAGCTATGTGCCACAAAATGTGAAAAAGTCAGAAGACAACTTTGAAAATATGTTACAAAGAAAAGGAAATGTTTTAAAACCCCTAGTCAATAGAATAGAGCCCAAGAACCCCTGCTAACAGATACCTAGTGCCTAAAATTGATAAATGGTAGACTTACAGCTCTGGGTTAACACCATGTGTTTCCACTGCTATCTTTGATAAAAACAAAGATTATTGTATACTTGTCCAGCTAGATCCCGCTGGTACTCTTGAACTGAGTTTGAGATACACCCTAGATGATTCTGCAGAGAGCCTATTTTCCTTGACTCTAGCTGTTACATTGTGACTAGGAGTGGCCATAGATATAGAGAGAGTGTGGCTACATTGATACAGACACCTCATTATTTTCATCAGCTGAGAGCTGCCACTGATGTAGATTTGAGAGCCCTAGAACAGTCAGTAACAAAGTTGTTACTAGACTTGCTGTTTCTTAAAAGAAAAAGTCTGTGTGCTGCTCTAAGAAAAAATATTACTATTATATAGACCATTCAAGAGTGACCAGAAAATAAATTCAGAGAAAGGTTATAGATAAGGCTATTCATTCTGATTTGGTTTCTTTCTTAGAGCTTCAGAGGTGAGCTCACATTACACCTGTGGACAAGGTACTGTTTGCAGACTGAATTAGGTTATGGTCTCTAGTGTGATGTGAACAGCAGTCATGCAGCCTCACAAATGCATCAGTCTACACAGAGTTCAAAGCAATAAATAAGATAAAAGCCTTGCTTTCACAAGACCTTTACAGGTTCTGGTCTTCAGATTGGGGACCCCGTCAATTGATCAGGCCGTGGTCAGCAGCAGGTCAATTTGGAACAGATGTGACTGAGACCTCCATGTGACAGAAGGTAAGGGACACCCAAAGGCCCACGCCAGATTCCGCTGATAGATCTTGAGAGAGAGGGTTATATGAGACCCCACTAAGTTTGATCAGGACACATGAGGTTAAGCAAGGGTCAGATAAGTTACCCACAGCCTTTCTAGACTAGCTCATAGAGACATTCTGTCAGTGTAGACAAGGCTCCAGAGGCTACAGAGACTACAAGATAAGTCATTGAAAGATTTAGGAAGTATACTACATATTAAAATGATTGATGGTAATAGCAAGTGAGAGAAGATTTAAAAGAAAGGAATAGAGAAGAGGAATAGAAAAGGTTTAGTGTAAGTCTAGAAGAAAGGAATAGAGAAGAGGAATAGAAAAGGTTTAGTGTAAGTCTAGAAGAAAAGAGTAGAGAAGAGGAATAGAGATCAGTTGCTGTGAGTCCAGAGGAATAGAGAGAAATAGAGGAGACTAGAGAGAGGTGAAGAAAGAGAAAGGTGACAGGAAAGAATTTACAGAAAGCAGAAAAAAGGGATTCCAATCAAAGAGAGATAAAACTCTTTGAAAAAGACCAGTGTGCGCATTGCAAGTAAAGGAGCCAGCTTCAGGGTCCAAGAGGGCCCTAACAAATAGAAGCCAGGGCCAGAAAATCCCAGGCCTCGAAAAACACCCCAAGTGGCGAAGATAACAGCTCTGTGTGAAGACGGCTATTGAGATAGACGGGGCAGCTTGGAGCCACCCAACTTTTGATAGACACAGGGGCTTCCTCCAGGCCAATGGGTCAAAACGTATTCATGGACTACCTGAAAATGGTGGACTAAGAGATGGGCTGGGTATCCCATTCATTTATGATCATCCTAGCCTGCTCCTATCCCCTGTCTGGTTGAGGGAATACTCCCTAGGATGGACATACAGATACAACACTTCCTGGGCTGCAACTAGCTGACAAGAATTCAACGGATAGAAGACTGACTTCAGCCAGGAGCCAAGGTAACCTGCTTTACAGACGGGAGCAGTTTTCTCCATGCTGGTCAGAGACAAGCCAGCGCTACTGTGGTGGACACATGCCATCTGGACTGACTCCCCACCCCTGAGATCATCGGTGCAGAGAACTTGGGACTTGGAACTTGGGGCTGACATGAAAGCCAACATCTGCATGGACAACAGGTATGCTTTTGCCACAGCCCATGTCTGCAGGACTATATACCAAGAAAGGAAACCCTGATGAAGCCAGGAACTGTGAGTATCCGTTGCCCAGGACACCAAAAAGGGAGGAGACTCAGTGGCCTGAGGCAATAACTGGACAAATCAATTGTCTTGATATGAGAGCCTGTTCCAGTTGTGGGCCTAAGAGATGGCCTCACTTAAAACACAGAGTAAGAGAAAGAAAAAAAAAAAAAAACTCAAATTGCTAGCCATCCTGCCAGATACTATCTAGTAGGAAAAAGACAATGGTGCACACAAGAAGGGAAAACTATACTCCCCAGAAAACAGAAGATTTACCAGGTTAAATACACAGATGGACTCTTAAGATAAGAGTGCAACCAAGCAGCCAAGAGATTTAAAAACATATAATAGACCTCAGGTTTTGGGCCAGAGAAATGATAAGACAGTGTAGGATATGCCAACAAGTAAAGGCTTATGAGACTTAGAGTAAATAAGAAAAAAAGCTAGAAGGGAACAGCCTAGAATAGAAGTTGTCCCAAGGTTTTCAAGCATCTGAGATAATTAGATCAGATAATAGCCTTGCCTTTGTCTGTAAGATAAGTCAGAAATTGTCAGAAATATTAGAGACTAATTAAAAGCTCCACTGTTTATACTGTCTCCAAAGCTTAGGACAGGTAGAGAGAATAAACAGAACCCTAAAAAACTAAATTACCCCTGAGAACTGGCGCTGGCTAGAGTGTCCCTTTCCTTGTCCCTATTCTAAACCCAGAATGTCCATCTTGTGTGAGAGATGATTTTTCAGGCTACTAAGAAACTATTCCTGATGCTGTTGAACATAACTTGGGCTGACACCTGCGTCTGATGCCAACTGGAGAGAACAGCTGGACACCTGAACAACCTCCTCAGGCTCAAGATCACCTGCCATTCTACAAGGCCAAGGACCAGCAGGCCTTGACTCCTGAGATATGCCCATCCTGGAGACACAGGGATAGAGATTGCCCAATTGTCAGAGATAAGAGACATTTGAATCTAAACTGTGTCCCAGACACAGCCTTAAAGAGTGGGACTTAAGCTACATATGTACATCCCCGAGATGAAAAAAAAGCCAACAGGCCCATTAGTGTGTGTATATATATATGTGTATATGTATATGTATATGTATAGAGAGAGAGAGAGAGACAGCTACTTTACCTAAGTACATACTAGAGACCATCCAGGGGGTGAGAAAAAGATAGTTAAAGATTCAATGACAAAGATATAATTAGACAACAATATCACTCTTTACACCCAGATGATGATTCATAATTCCAAGATTGGAATTTGACCATGAGAGAAAAGGAGGAAATGTAAAAATAAATTGTAAAAATGAAATTTTAGGTCTCAACGTGAGAGTTTCTTAGGTTCAGAGTTTCAATTTACACTCAAGTGTTAGCTGCCCCTGGGGTGCATTCCAAGGGCTTGAATAAACATTTCAAAAGCACAAAAGACCCAAGATAGAGGCAATAAAACACCTGGGTAAACGGAAGTCACTTCAAAGGAATTCTCCCAGGAACAAGATACATATGTAAAATAGGATAGCCTGGTTGTAAATTGAGGGCTAGATAGAAACCAGGTTTGGGAACGGATGTTTGAAATCTCTTTTATTGTCTAAGAAGCAATTTACTGTCTTTGTGAACTTTGTATATATACCATCCTTTTTGGTCACTCGGGGTTCCTCTTTCTCGTTGAGGGTGAGGGACCCCGGTGCACCGGCTACTGTTATTCCAACTATTCATCAAATAAATCTCATGCGATTGCAGCGACTCCCTTCCGTGAGTATTTCTGAAAGAGCGCTTCCCGTGGGTTTGGGTTTGGATTCTTAGAGTCCAACACTTCCTCTCATTGTCTACCACATGGTGGCACATACCTAGAATCCTAGCAACTTGGTAGGCTGAGGCAGGATGGTGTCTATGTATTCAAGGTAGGTTGGTAGGTTTCAGGCTATCCTGTGGGATTGTGGTCCTGCCTCTTAGACAAACAAATGTGAACAAATGTAAGCTGATTTTCTACACTAGAAAGCTAATCTGTCCCTTAGGTTCTAGTTATTCGTGGGTATCAAGGGGGATCTCACCTGAAAGGAACATGGGCGAGAGAAAGGACGAGACCAAGGGAATACAAACTCGTCAAGGTCTCCTTTAATGTGAAAGCAACTCTCAACTTATACAAGAAAATGGGGAGGGAGTTACAATACGAGGAAGAAGAGCAGTCCATATCGAAGTCAGCCATCTGGGGAGACATCCTGATGGGACATCCTTGTGGTCCTTCTCATATCGAAGTCAGTCACCGGAGGGACGTCCTGTGGTTTTATCTCGTTCCTGTAAGCTGCTGTTCTGATATCAGGAGCAGACAAGCTTCACTTCCTTGTGGAAGCTGCACTTCCTCAAGCTTAGGAAAATCGTGGAAAGAAGATTTCAACTGGTCTCCAGCAGAAAGCAGTCTTGTTTGGACAGGTCTGCCTTTCATCTGAACTGGCACAGTATGCCAGGGGTTATTGTGACATCTTCCTATGTATTGTGAGTACGTGTGTCCAGTCATGGACACATGTTGCCAGTCTAGTTGGTATCATCAAGATGACTTAAAGGAGATGATTAATGGTAATAGGACCTTTCAAATGTTTTCTGCAGAGAGGATAGGTCTCACTGAATCCTGCATATGCCGGTGTATGTATGTATATACATGCACGTGAGTGTGGGTGCTCTTGGACAACAGGCTGGGGGGGGCGGTCTTCTTGGAGCTGGAGTTTTAGGCAGCTGTGAAATGCCTGAGATAGATGCTAGGACAGAACTCAGGGCCTCTGCCAAAGCAGCAAGTGCTTGTGACCACTGAGCTCTCTCCAGACCACAAGTTGGTATTTTTGTGGAAGCTTTCTGTCTAGGGACAACATGTGGCCAGCTGCTTTATGCTCCTGTGGCCATAGCTTGCCCTGCTCTAGCCACCATGCCTACCCCAGGAGGAGGATGGTACTCTCAAACCGTGACCAAATAAGCCCTTCCATGGGTCGGGTTTGTTAGATATTTTGTCTCAGCACAGAGGAAGGTAACTTTTACAGTACTTAAACCCTTCCCTGCTCTGTCTGCCCAACTCTTCCTCAGAGGTGTGTTGTATAACCCCCACTTTACAGCAGAAGGAGGGATTGGTGCAGAATGGTAATTCAGGGCATCTTTTAGATTCCTGGAGCTGGATGGACTTCAGGAATATATGCTCTACTGTAGGATATACTCGTCTCAAGTTAGAGTAGCCAGATATGACAGGGGGCATAGGCTGAGAAGGAAGGCAGCAAGGCATAGACCTGAACAGAGGAATGGGAGCAGCAGTGGCCTCAGGAGGGTTGTGTTCTCTCATAAGCCAGCCATATCTAGCCAATGAAACAGGTTACAGGGGGAAGCAGCTCTCAAGCACTGAAGACCTCAGGGTGGGGGTGGTGTATAATCTGGGCAATCCTGATATTGTGTGGTGACAGCAATCACACAGGTAGGCCAAAGCCAAGCAGAGGTTTGAGGAAGACTGTAGGGTTGTGGGTCCCACATACATTCTGCCAGAGTACAGCCATTTGGTGAGGCAGGCTGTGGGAAGTTTGACTGTGCTTACCCCATGTAGTTGCTGGGCAGGTATTAGGCCATAGGGAAAGCCCTAGGGCACCACTCCGGGGTGGGAAAGCTCAGTCTGAGGTGCAGGACAGCAGGAGCTGGCTCTGGGGTCCCCAGGTCTATGAAGAGGCTGGGGTTGTGGAGTTCCCTGACTCTTGGACACCCAGGCACTGCTGGGAGTTGTAGAAGAGCAGAGAATGGAATCTGGGCCTATGGGGCAAGGGGGAGCTCCAGCTGGTCCCACGGGGGGAGTCCTTGGCTTGATGGCAGTGGCAGGCTTGGGCTTGGTGGCCATCATGTCTGGGAGTGCAGAGAGGCCTTCTATGGGAGATTAGACAGCCTCTCTGTAGGCAAAGGCCTTCTCCATGGCTCCTCACAGTGGATCCAGATGAAAAGAGACAGTCCATGGTTCTGAATAGTTTATTGCCATGGTGGAAAGTGTATGTGTAAAACCATACGCCCCTTCTCAGGGTGGGCCTGAGAGTAAATACCTTTTGTAGGGAGGAATGTCTGGGAAGGAAAGCGTATTGGCTAAGCCCTCCAGGTCTCTAGATATCATTAGAATGGCAATCTCTGTTTTGAGCCTACACAACCACAGGTCACATCTTTTTCCTCATCTACATGTGGAGGGACTTGGGGCATTGCCCTTATATGACTAACGGTCACAAATCTATGGGGGACTGTGTCTAGTGACAGGGGCTTGGTACCTGGGAGCAGGTAAGGCTCCTACCGTCCCTTCAGGGTCTCTGGGGCTTCTAGCCTTAGCTCAACCGGGGACCAGGCTACTTTTCACGGTCTCACATCTCCCCATTAGGTTTTTTTTTTTTTTTTTTTTTTTTTTTTTTTTTTTTTTTTTTTTTTTTTAACTAGAAGACCTCTAGTTGTGATACGAGTCTGGGCATTCTTTTCTGTTTTGAAGGCCCTGGGTAGTGAGCCTAAGGCCTGTGCTTACTATACATAGCTCTGTCTCCAGCCTCGAGCACAGGCGTGCTGGAAGCTCTGCGGCTCCTACCCTTGACTTGCTAAGCCAAGTTTCTTGCATTCTGGAGTCGTCAGAGCTGTCCATTTTTTGTTTTGTTTGTTTGTTTTTCTTTTAAGAAAACACACAGGAGCTATTCAACAACCCTCTTCTGCTTCTCTTGCTGTGTTCTGAGGTGCCGGTTGGGTGCACATTCCACACGCCTGCAGAACTGGGGCTCTGTCACGTGACTGTGAGAGTGAATAGTTACAGCACTCATGTTCTTCTCTTGTCTCATTCCTGTGCCCTTGGGAAAGGGACTATGGCTGTGCCCGTCCTTCAGGTCAGCAATCCTGCATTCCTCTGACCTTATCAGTGAGCACAAACGTGGAACAAGGGTCGTAAATGTCTTGAACTCATGTAGTCAGCAGTTAAATCTTCTCAGGACTGTGCTAGGACTGTACTCTACAGCTAAGAAACAAACACTTCCTGTAGAAAGCCTGGCAGGAAGTGAACTGAATGGGTTGGCCTTGTGAACATGCCTGTGGGAAAGATTGTCTTGATCACAGATGTCAGAAGATGCCACATTCGGTAAGGGGAGGCACTATTCCCTAGGCTTGGGGTACTGAACAGTACAAGATAAAAGAAAACTAGCCAAGCAACCAGGGATGCGAATGCATTTGCTTTTCTGGTTCCTGACTGTGGGTATGATGTAACAGTTGCTGAAATTCCTGCCTTTATTTCTCCTCAGTGATGGACCCTGACCTGGAATTGTGAGAGAAATAAACCATTTCCTCTCCTGTGTTGCTCTTTATCAGGATGTTTCATCACAACATGAAAGATGACCTACTATGTATAGTAGGACTCACAAGCCCTGGGCTCAATCCCCACACTGCATGCATTGAGCATGGTGCTACACCTCTGTGATCCCAGCATTCAGAAAGTGGAGGTAGGAGGATCAGAAATTAAAGGCCACCCTCAGTTACTTAGCCAGTGTGAGACCACCCTAAGATATATGAGATACGAGATCATGTCTCAACCCTTCTCCAAACCTCACCTTCCATTTGAATCTCTGAGAGAAACTATAGTTAGCACCACTGTCCCCCAAGGTTAGGGATTAGCAAAGATTTAACTCAGACTACATCTATTTGTTATTCTTGAGGCTCTAACTAGTGCAGTAAAGAAACAAAAAGAAACACAAGGAACACATTGAAAAGGAATAGCTGGACATAGTGGCCCATGCCTATGCCAGCACTTGGGGGTTTGGGGGTTCAAGGCCAGCTGGATTAGGGGTACAAGGCCAGCTGTGTTATATAAGACTCTTTCTCAAAAAGTACAAAACTAAACAAACACACCAATACCAAAAGGGTAGCTTTGAAATGTAAACAGTCACAGAAGAAACCTAAATCACCAGAAAACATACAGCTATGTGCTTAACATGGCTACCACCAGAGGCTAAGACCAAAGCAGGAGGCAGCCCCTCGTTAACTGCTGAGCTGAAACTGGAAGTGCCAAGGATGGTTAAGTGTGGAAAGTTCATGTAGCCACAGAATTCCTTCTATTATCTTGCTGGTGGGCGTTTAAAACCCGTTGTTGTTTTGCTTTGTTTCTTTTTCTTTTGAGACAGCAATTCCTTTTCTGTTAGGTCTGAAAGCACTGCAGGAAGACCAACACTCACCTATGCAACAGGCAAGAATGCTTTTATTTCACAAAAGCAAGAAGCCTGCATGCAGGGTCGGCCACGTAAAAAATGGCGACCCTAGACAAACGGGAGCAAGTGTTTTATAGGAAACTAGGGAAATTTCCGCAAAGGTTAGGAAATCTAAAACGTCATTGGGGAAGTTACATGGGTCGGTTTCTGATTGGCTGCTGTGTTATTCTCACTATATTTGGTGATGCCCTGAGGACATTTCAGGAACCCACTCTGCTCTGATCTTATCCTCCCTTTTTCAATGATGACAGCCATTGTTAGTAGCTCCCTCTGAGGATCCCAGTCTGCTTCCCTGGGAAACCAAAACTTCTCCATTCCCAAGGTTTGTTTGTTTGTTTGTTTGTTTGTTTGTTTTTAGGAAGGCCTCTCATTTTTTTTCCACAATCAATTAAACTAAGAAGACCCAAATTGCCTGTGAAGGAGAGTTCATAAGTGGTCTGTGGTATACAGGGAAGAGGGATGCTGTGTTATAATAATGGTGTGTTATTAATTACTCTTTTCATTGCTGTGACTAAATGCCTAAGAAGAAGCAATGTGAGGGAGAGAGGGTTAATCCTGGTCATGGTTTGATGGGACACAGTCTATCATCATGGATAGGAACGCATGGTGTTCACACCCAGGAAACAAAGAGAGAGGATGGTGGTGCTTAGCTGGCTGCGTCTTTTTTTTTTTTTTTTTTTTTTTTTAAATTCAGCCTAGGACCCAAATCCAAGGTGTGTATCTAAGTCCAATCAAGTTGATGATGATTGACCGTCACAGACAAAGTGAATGTACTTCAACACTGCAGAACCTGAGAACTGTACTGATTGGCAGGACCGAGTGCTTGAAGTTCTTGTGACATTCAAGGTCAAACAAACCGCCCTTTGTACCTTTGGCCTCCAGGCTGCTATACCTTCATCTTCTGTACCTTCGGTCTTCCCGCTCCCCACGAGGCCCAGTTCAGTCTGAACTCTCTCAGATGTGTCTGCCTCTTGATATGCTCACCCTATTATCTACAATAAACCTTCTCCATCATACTTAGGAACACTAATATCCCGTCCCCTCCCCTCCCCTCCCCTCCCCTCCCCTCCCCTCCCCTCCCCTTCCCTTTTCTCTCCTCTCCTTTTTCCTTCCCTTTCCTTTTTTTACCTTTCCTTCTCTTCTCTTCCCTCCCCTTCCTTCTCCTCTCTTTTCCTTTCCTTTTCTCTTTCTTTCTTTTGTTCCCATTCATCTGGTGCTTGAAACCTGTGAGCAGCATAAATGAGCTCCCCTTCCAAGAGGCTCAGCCTCTCCTAGCTTAACCAAAAAGCCAAATTCACCCTCCAGGGTGTGGACCACTTACCTGTGCTGGCTTCTGCCACCCCACATATTTGGCTTCAAATTCGGGAGTCCAGCCTCTCTTTCTGCTCTAATTATCTGTCTCTACTTGGTAAATATCTTCTCTTCCTGCTATGTCCTTTCAGCTCACCACTACATGGGCACCTTCCTACTATGCCCTTTTTAGGGTGCCCACTGTGGGCATCTCCCTCCTGTGCTCTTTGGGGCTCCACCATGTGGGCAGTTCTTCATACTAAGACACTTGTACCTCTCCAGCTGTTTTCTCCTTCACCTGCTCTGATCATTTGTCTCTCCCCTTCTACTGGGTGTGTGTCATCACGAAGCTACCTGTTTTGTCTTTTTTTTTTTTTTTTTTTTTTAAACTAGGAAAGGCACACCAGTATGTCAGGAAGCTTCCTCTCACCCTACTGGACCCCATCATGTTGTAATGGATGCCTCTGCTCTGTGATTTGGGATATTTCTTGCTGACAAGTCTCTCAGTCCACTTGGGGCATGGCCCTGGGTTGACATTCTTGCTTCCATGACACTGGCCCCCTCTGCTCCCTCATGACTCCTCTCAGCTCCTTCCTAGAACTTCCTGGTCTTCCCCTAGGAGCTGCTTACATACTCCTGGGTCTAGGACTCTTTTCTTGTCCCATTTCTCTTGGAATTATCTGCTCTATCTCTCTTCCCTGCCGCCCCCCCCCCCAACCCCAGGGCCTGTATGTTGCATTGTTTCTTGCTTCTCCCTAGAAACTGCTTGCTAAGTCCCACAGCTTCTCTGTGCCCTTGTGGAACCCTCTGTTGGATGGAGGTCCTGTTTGTTCCTCTTGTCACTAATGGCTACACAGTTCTCTCTCTTAGCTGCCTAACCCTCCCTATGGGAGAGTTCCTTTTGTGACCTTCCCCCTTTTCTCCTGAGATTCAGTTCCTTTCTTGGCCTCAGGGATTTTCTTAAAGTTAATTAAAACAAAACAAAACAAAACCAACCAACCAAACAAAAACCAGAGAAACCAAATCTGTGGCTTGTGGAAGGCAGAAAGTCTATTGATACTGATTGGAGAAGCATGTGGAGGGAGGGCTGGTGGCCATGAGGTAATGATTGAGGGATTCTGGACTTATAGAAATGTCCTGCTCTCAATCTGGCTGTTGGTTACCTGAACACACTCAACTGCTAAGATCCATGGAGCTGGCCAGGCATGATGGCTCAGGCCTATAATTCCAGCACTTGGGAGGCTGAGGCAGGAAAATGGTCATACGTTTAAGGGTAACCTCGGCTACATTGTAAGTTCCAGGCCAACCTGGACTACAGAGTGAAACTCTCTCAAAAAACAAAACAATCCGTTTTCTGGGATGGCGATATAGCTCAGTAGGTAGAGTACGTGCCTAGCATGCAGAAATCCCTGGGCTTCATCTCCAGTACACAAAGACCAGGCATGGTGGTATGCACATAGTCCCAGAACTCAAGAAGTGGAGGCAGAAGGATCTGAGAGTTAAGGCTAGTCTGGGCTGCATAAAATCCTCTCTGAAATAAATAAAAACAAAAATTAAAACTCTGTGGCGCTTTATACTTAAAGATCAAGGAGGTGGCTCAGGGGGTAAGGTACTAGCTATCAAGTCTGATGCTCTGAATTCAATTCCCTGGTAGCAGAATAGTGGAGAGAAAGAACCAACTCTGTAGCAGTGAATTAGTTAAACTGCTTTGGCTCCTGGCAGGTCACTCTTCCAGCCACCCAGCAGAGCCCTCTGGATTCTCAAATGAAACACACACACACACACACACACACACACACACGCAAAATATAATATAATTTTTTTTAAATCTCTGTGCTTTGATGCCAGATAAATTTTATTTCATTATAATATAATCAGGATAAAATTAAACTAAGTTGCAATTTATTAGGGATAAAAGTCATCATTACAGAATTGGTTGATAGTGAGCTATGTTTCTTTGCTCAGTTGGATCTTCATGATGAGTTTGTTAAAACTGATCTGGTTGTATTTGTCTTTCTTTTTATTTTGTGACAGGGTCTCACGTATAGCTCTGGCTGATCCAGACCTTGCTGTGTACACTAGGCTGGCCTCAGCCTCCCAGAGCTCCACTTGCCTCTGCCTCTTCACGTGATGGGACTGAAGTCATATCACCAAATCTCACCCTGGCTGTGTTCTCCTTACCAGAAGTCATGAAGTCATCCCTCAACCAGGAACTCTCTCCCTGACACTATCACTTTGGAATCAGGATGGCATGGTCTCTTTTGAATTTTATTTTCATGTTTGGGAGGTGGAGAAAGGCAGATCTCTGTGAGTCCAAGGCTAGCCTGGACTACATAGTGAGTTCCAGGATAATGAAGGTTGTGTAGAGACTCTGTCTCAAAAAAAAAAAAAAAAAAAAAAAGTGAGGAAAGAAAATGTGAAAAAGGTAAAAGTTCCAGTGGTATGGACCAGAGAGATGGCTTAGCTGTTAAGAGCACTGACTACTCTTCCAGAGGTCCTGAGTTCAATTCCCAGCAAGGACAAACATCTGTAATGGGATCTAATGCTTTCTTCTGCTGTGTCTGAAGACAGTGACAGTGCACTTGCACACACGAAATAAATAAATAAATCTTAAGGAAAATGTTTTAGTGGAAGGTAAGTTTCAACAGGAGTCTTTGTGGTATTTTATGGTGTGAAATCCTCAGGAAGAAATCATGACAGCCTTTGAGGGAGAAACACTTTTAATTATTTAATAAGACACCTGGGACGTGTCACAGGGTCTGGGTGCAGTTCAGCCTGGCTTTCGTACCGATGGCAAAAGGGAACTGGTTGTGCAGAGAAAATGAAGGTTCTGTGTCTACCTCTCTACTTTCTTCAACTGTTTCCGTAATAATGTCTGTTTGAAAGGCCTGTTTAGGTCTGGAAAGCTGGTTCAGCACTCAAGTGAGTGTGTACTCTTGCAGGAGACCAGAATTCTGTTCCCAGCCATCATATTATCCTCTATAACTTTAGCTCCAGGGCATCTGCTGACCCTTCTGGCCTCTGTGAGCATTGCACTTCTGCATATATGCACGAGAGCCCGTGCACACACCACACACACCACAGATACCACACACACACACACCACACACCACACACACCACACACACCACACACACACACACACACACACCACACCACACATACCACACACACATACCACACATACCACACACACACACCACACACACACCACACACACATACACCATACACATAATTTGAAAATAAATAATATCTTTAGATGGCTATGTAGTGAGCTACTTCTGAAGATTTAAATGCAGGTTGGGAATGAAGAAAACCCAGAGGATTGGTTGGCTCAATTTATTCATCAAGATATTAAGCACCTATTACATACAGTTATCCTGCTGATGCTAGAATAAAGCATCTAATAGAAGATATAGTGTCCCTGCCCATGCAGGTTAGAGTTTACCCAGAAAGTAATGGGTCTAAAGTACTATCTATTTTCAGGCATAGTCTAACTCTGGTCCAGGCTGGCCTGGAACTCATTCTGTAATCTAGGTAGGTACAGCTGAAGCATGTCCTCTGCTTCAGCTTCTCAAGTTCCACGTCACAGGCATGGCTCCACAACTTGCTTAGTAATAATAATAATAATAATAATAATAATAATAATAATAATAATAATAATAATAATAAAGGCCCCTCAGTAAAATTGCGCAAGCATTGCAAGGGAGCCTGTTGCTCTCACAGGTGTGACTCTGCCCTCAGATAGAGGCTTGAAAATAGGTGGAAATCTCTGTATGACCGCAAACCAAGTTCTTCTGCGAGAGCTCCAGTTGGCACTGTGCTCAGTCTCAGCTGAGCCTACAGTACAGCATTCTGTCTCTAGATTGGCCTGGGCTGGTCCCTCATCCTTGTATCAAGTCTCCTTAAGTCTGATGCCAACCAGCTGAAGACACAGGAAGACAAAGTTAGACTCCACAAGTCAAGGGTTTGTTTTTGTTTTGTTTTCAACTTTGTTTTTCAAGACACAGTTTCTCTGTGTAGCCTGGCTGTCCTGGAACTCATTCCGGAGATCAGGCTAGCCTCGAACTCACAGAGATCCACCTACCTCTGTCCCCTGAGTGCTGGGATTAAAGGCATACATCACCACTCCCTGGAAAGAGTCAAGTTTTTATGAGAGCATTGATATAGCTTAGCACCTTCCCTTGAAAGAGAAAAAGCTAAAAGAAGGAATTTTGTTTTTCTAGATTTATCCATTCTGTTTATAAAAGAACAACAAGGAAAAAAAAACAAAAATACAAGAAAAAAATCACTAAACAGGTTAAGACAAAAAAGAACCCCTAGGCTTTTAAAATTATTTTAAAAAAGAATTTATATATGCATTTAATATGTGAATGGCTGTTTTGCCTTCCTGTGCGCATGCAGGTGCAGTGCAGATGGAGGCCAGGAGATGGCAACGGATCTCCTGGAACTGGCGTTACAGGTGTCTGTGAGCTATCTTGAGGATGCTGGGAACAGAACCCTGGTCCTCTCCAAGAGCAGCAAGTATTCTTAACTGCCTTAACTGCTTAGCTATCTCTCCAACCCTCACACAGGGCTTTCAAATACAAGAATTAGTGTATCTCCAACATTTTTAGAAAACAAAGCCTCACTATGTAGCCCAGGCTGGCTTGGAACTCACAGAGATCCTTCTGCCTTGGCCTTCTGAGTTCTGGGATTAAAGGCATTTGCTGATATGTGCAGCTGTAGTTCTGATCTTTGAAACAACAAAAATAACCTGGGGGAAAAGCAGCAGCAGCAACAACAACAACAACAACAACCACCACCACCGAGATCCATATGTTTTTTTTTTTTTTTTTTACATTGTTCCTTTCTGCTCTTTCTTTTTTGATCAAAACAAAAAGTGAAACCAGAGAGACATTTACAGAGTTACTCCATCCCTCTGCCCCCAAAGTCAAATTTATTTTGTTAACTTAGCAGATGTGTCTTGGACAGTTGTGGCTCTTTTCACAGTGAAGGACTTGGAGGCTCCAGGAGGGGAGCGGGTCGGGGAAGGAAGGCCTCTTCAGGCGCAACCCACAGGCTGCGCATCTGTTTTCAATGTTTTGTAAGAGCCGAGCGCCTTGAAGTAAAAACTTTCAGTAAATGACACGAGGAGGATCTGGGTCCAGGAAGTCACGCACAGAAGGGTTACGGAAATCCCCCGGCCGGGGTGGCCACCAGGGGTGAGGAGGAAGTGCGTGTGGTTTTCACCCTGGAGTTCCCCAGAGCCCTGGAGGAAAGCACCGCAGGCTAGAGCAGCCCTGGGCGGGGCAGGGTGGGGGCGGTGGCTAAGGCCAAGCTGAGGACAATTTAAAGGTGTCGCGACACTCAGCCACACCCAACAGGCCAAGCGAGGGTGCCACCCCCGGAGATCAGAGGTTATTGCTGGCGTGCAGAGCCTAGGAGTCGGGCTGCGGTGAGTACGCGCGCGTGGGGAGCGGGCCAGCGTCCCCGTGGTGGCTCGAGGATCACCAGGGTGGCTGGATCCGAGCGAGGGCCTGCAAAACCGGCTTTTGTGCATCGGTGGTCCTGCGGGAGGGCGACATGCAGGCTCCTTCCTCCATTGACCCTGGCTGCCTATCCCCGCCTCCCCGGCTTGCTGGAGCTTCAGGTCTCTTTAACTTTCTGAGTGAGGCGTCAGTGCCAAGGAGTTGGCACTTTAATCCGGCTGCTGTGGGAGGCATCTGGGAGACTTGACACAGTGAGAACCCAGGCTTCTAAGGATGAGCTTGGGGGGAAGCTCTCGATTGTTTTCTTAGTGATCAGCTCAAGAAACCAGTAGGACTCTTTCTTTTATAGGGGAGTGTGTCGGAGACCATCTCATACGATAGCTGAGACTGGCTTTGAACCGGAAAAATCCTCCTGCCTTAACCCCTTCAGTGCTGGGATTACAGGTCTGAGTCACTGTACTCAAATTTCTCAGCAGTGCTCTTAATCTAATCGGTAAATCGCTGGAGTCGTTTCTGTCTCCGGCCTGCCAGGTTCTGATCATCAGTTGTAAGAAGCAGGTGCCATTACTATCTCCATTTTGCACCGAGGAAACTGAGGCACGTGTGGTTTTTCTGGGTCTCACTATGTAGCACTGGCTAGGCTGGAAACACTGACATCTAACCACCTCTGCCACCGGGGGGTATTGGGATTAGGGGTGTATCTGGCCACTTGGTGGCTTTCTTGCCCAACTGGCACACTCTTGGTGGAAAAGGGACTGACTCTCTTGAAATCCTGTGATGTGTGACTCCAAGGCCTGGGAGTAAATTGTACGAGGCCAAGTCAGCAGTCACAAGGGAAATTAATAAACGGAGGTGCCATGAACATGCTGGGCTCAGGCAGCTGTGCTAAGAAATTCTTCAATGACAAGATTTGCTGTGGTTAGTAGTGCAGGCCTCCACTTGGGAAGTGGAGGCAGAAGGTCTAAGGCCAGCTTGGGCTATATGTCTCACACAACAGCACCTAGGCACTGTGGCTGTGGCTACTACAGACGTTAAGGCATATTTCCTATTCTGAAGGAGATATGGACCAAGGTGGAGGGAGAAAGACACGTTTATCCTGCGGGGTCAAGGAGGTGGCACAGCTCACTGCCCTAGAGGGTGGGAACACCCAATAGTCCCTGCGACTACTGGACATGGTAGAGTAAGCAGAGAAGAAACTGGGGTGCCAAGCTCATCTATAAGGAACCACTGGAAAGGGAAGAGGGCTCCTACACACTGATGTGGACAAGGGCAGGGATGCGGACATGCCTAAGAGGAAGTGGGCCCAGTGGCAGATGCCAGTGCTTCCAGCAAATTTGATTTTATGAGTGTGGAGACTGAAGGGCGCTGGCCCATGCACTGACTGTCTGTGTGGAGATGTGGTTTATAAACAAATGTTCTGCTGGCTAGGCTGTGGAGGGAGGGCCAGACTCAGGAGTGGCTGGAGTAGAAAGAGGGGATTTTGAAGAATGTTCATTCCGAAGCAGAGAGAGCCTTCAACATGATTACTGTGTGGAGGGACTGGGGTCCTGCAGGGTTTGAGGAAATGTGAAGGGGAGTCCTTCAGAGCAGTAGGTCCATGAAGGGGCAGTTGTTCTCAGAGGTGGCCAATAGGTTTGTGAATGGAGGGCAGGCAGAGGAAGGCAGGCTGAGGGTCTCGCCTAGTGAGGAATGGAGCCAGTTGAGTGAAATAGTGAGGTTGGGAGGGGACTGAGGGATATTTTCGCTGCTTGGGATGCGGAGAAAACAAATGACTCTGTTGCTGGGGACCTAAGCTAGTCTAGCCTCTACAGAAATCAGTGGAACGGCCCCTCGAAAAATTGAAAACAACTACCACAGGACTCTACTGCTTCTTGGTAGGCACGTGGAGGAGTGTACCTGAGTACCTCTGACTTAGCCACTGCACTGAGAGGAGACACCATGGCCAATAAAGGAAGGCATTTAACTGAGGCTTGCTTACAGTTTTAGGGGGAGAGTTCATGATCACCATGATGGGGAGCTGGCAGTGTGCAGGAAGTCATGGTGCTGGAGCAGTATGTCTTACTTAGGGTTTTGCTGCGGTGAACAGACACCATGGCCAAGCATATACAAAGATAGAGGGAGAGGAGGAGGAGGAGGGAATGAATGAGGGGGGAGGGAGGGAAAGGGAGAGGAGAGAAAGACTAGGCTTGGTGTGGGCTTTAGAAACCTCAAAGCCCATCGTCTTCTCCAACAAGAACTTACCTCAGATTCCTTCTTAAACAGCCCATAACTGCGGACTGGACATATAGATGCCTGAGCCTATGAGGGCCATTCTTATTCAAATCACCACACTCTGGTTATTGTACCACTATTCAATATGAGACAAATTGGATGTCTGTTAACAGGACAAAGAAAAGTGTGTGTGTGTGTTTGTGTGTGTGTGTGTGTGTGTGCGTGTGCATTGAAATACTATTTAGTTGTAAAGAAAATGTTATCATTTGAAGAAATAGATGAAACAGGAAATCATGTTAAGCAATAAATAAATAAATAAAAGGCAGAGGTATAAAGACAAGCGTGCCTTCATTTCTCCAAAGAGGGGCTGTTAACCAGTGGAAAGGTGGGAGGGGCAGGAAAGGGTTGAAGAAATGTGTGTGTGTGTGTGTGTGTGTGTGTGTGAGTGTGTCACAGGCAAATCCACTAATTTGTTTAATTTGTTTATAATCACTATGCATTAGTAACTCTAATGAAAATGATTAGAAGCTGAGTTACTGGCTCATTCCTGTAACCTCAGAACTCAATAACTCATGTTTTTATGAGTTTGAGGCCAACTTGGGCTGCAGAGGCCAGTCTGTGCTATAGCATGAGTATCTGTCTCAAACACGAAAAAACATAAAGAGGCGCATGAGAAGGATAAACTGAAGTACTGGGACTGTTGAGAAATCACTGAAAGATTTCAGAAAAGCGGGGCTAGAGAGATGGCCCAGTGGTTAAGAGCACCTGCTGAGTGCGCATGCGCTGTGCATGTGCGCATGCGGTCTGGTCTGCCACTCTGTTGCTTCCGTGTAAGATCTCTTGGCTCATGGTACCCAGTGCAGCACTATTCTCTCCATGCTGGCGACCATGCCTGGGCCTTGGGTGTGCTACCATGTGCCCCCACCGCTGAACCCCAACTCCAGCCGAAATTTGCATAGCTTCTCGATATATACCAATCTCTATTTTGGAGAATTCATCTTAAGGTAGAGGTCATGGTGGTGCTTGCTTGTGATCCTAGCATGATCTCTTGCTCTTGGGAACACGAGACAGGAAGATTATGAGTTTGAGGCTGTGTTCAATTACATAGGGAAATCCTAGCTCCAAAGAGAGGGAGTTGAGGGAGAAAGAAAAAAAAAAAAAGCCATTGCGTTATGTGACTTTAATTTCTCTATTTTAAACAGGTTAACAAAGGACACAAACCCTTCTGCTATTACTAACCTTTTTCTCAGTTTCTTCCATAAACCAAAACATCTCAAAATGGAGACCTAAAACCCTTAAAAGGGACTTAGTCTGATCTTGGGGAGGTGGTTTTGTGCCGGAACAGACAAAAATGTCTAAAAATGCTAATTCAAAGCAGGTAGTCTTGTTCTCTGAGGGGTGGTTACTATGACTTGGTTGTGCATTTGACTTCTGGAAGGGAAAGCAGTTCTGTGGCTGGGGCAGTTGTGGAGCACCCTTCAGAAAGTTCCCTAGCAACCTCCCACTGGCTACCAGTGTTTTTAAAAAGTGCCTAGGTACTGGAGAGATGGCTCAGTGGTTAAGAGCGCTGGCTGATCTTCCAGAGGTCCTGAGTTCCATTCCCAGCAACCACATGGTGGCTTATGATCATCTGTAATGGGATTTGATGCCCTCTTCTGGCATGCTGGTATACATGCAGATGGAGCATTCATATACATTAAATAAATAAATAAATAAATAAATCTTAAAAAAAAAAAAAAAGAAAGTGCCTGTGTTCAAGAAAGATCCAGGATGAGTGCTGGTTATCCAGAAGAAGTTAGTAGTCATCCTTCTGCAGGATTACAGAAGTTTGCCGAGGAGGTTGCCAACATGTTGCAAGCCTTCAGCAATCACGGAGAACAAACAGGAACAGAATGTTCTGATAGGCGTAACAAACTTAGAGGAAGTAAGACAGATATGAGAGTTGATAACTGTCCAAACACGGGGCCATTGATGTTTAAAAGGTCTTCCCTGGAGGTCTTTTTGATACACTGCAAGGATTAAAATGGCAGTGGCTACATTAAGTGAGCCAGCTTATTCAGAGAGAAAATTTCATAGAATGACCAAGTTTTCATAAACTTGTGGAGTGAGATGGTCAAGCTAAATTGACTCCATGACAGGCTTTGACATGCCAGTTCGAGGGACTAGGCTTAAATTTCTATTTCCCAGAATTGGAACAAACCACTTCCAGGAAAAACCACTGCCTGTGAGGTGGTCCATCAGGAGCTGCCCTGCCATTTGGCCTGAGGCACCTGCTCTACTTTCTTCTTTGGCCCCTGAGGTGGATTTCTGTCCTCCCTTCTGTTTCTGTTCCTGATGTCCCTGCTGGTGCAGGCAGAGGGAGAGGAAAAATCTCAATTTCACATGGAGTCAGCCCCACAGCTGGGGCCAAACCGCCACCTGATCAGGGAACATATCTTCTTCCCTTATTCCCTTTGCCGCTAATGATCTTGACAATTGGAAGTTCAGAACCCTAAAGTCTCAAAACCATCTGCTCTGATAGAGCTCTTGGAGTCACCAACCCCCTGGGATGGCTGCCAACAACTGCTCTAGGTTCTTCTTCACTACTGAAGAGAGGGAGCAGATTGTAGGAGCTGGCCGGAAGTTGGTTCTGGGAGCCAATGGGCTGCCCATTGGATTCAGGCCAGTACTGATGTGGCCTTTCCTCTGACTTGGGCAGATAGGACTGTAACACTGATACAGGTAAGAAGAGACACACAGTCTACTGCCAGGCCTGTAACACTGATGCAGGTAAGAAGAGCCTCCCAGTCTACTGCCAGTTTCTAATGAGGCACCTCCGAGAGGGTGCTAGACGGCCCACAAATTTGTCCAAAGTATGTGAGATAGTGCAGGGAAAAGATGAGTCACTAAGAAATATCCTGGAAAGATTGCTGGAGGCCTACGGGACCTACACTCCATCTGATCCAGAGGCCAGAGAGAACCAATCTGCCATAAACATGACCTTTGTCAAGATGCTGCTCCTAACATCTGCTGGAAACTTCAGCATCTGAATGGCTTTGTAAGCAACTAACTGAATTAGTGGCTAGAGCTGAGAAGGTTTTCAACAGTAGAAAGACCCCTGAGGATCATCAGGCCAGAGGACTGGTGAAAGTGCTGCTTACCGCCATAAACCAGGGCTGCCCTGATGAAAGACAGCTGAAAAACCTGGCCTGAGGAAGGGGCAGAGGTAAGCCAGTCCCCACTGAAGGAGAAACCCAACCTCCATTACAGTGGGACTGATGTGCCTATTGCAAAGAGAAAAGCCATTGGAAAAATGAATGCCCTAAGGAAAACCCAAGAATGGATACAAAGGTTCTGGAGTTGGAGGAACTCAGTGACTGAGGGCATCAGGGCCCAACCCCCTCCATGAGCCCTGGGTAACCCTAAAGGAGAAGGGAAGCCCATAGACTTTCTGGTGGACACAGGGGCATGGGTGCAAAGGGTAACAGGCACCAAACCCTATCCATGGACTACCTGAAGAAGGGTAGACTTGGAAGAGGGGCAGGTAACCCACTCATTTATGGTCATTCCTGGATGTCCATACCCCCTGCTGGATGAGACCTCCTCATCAAAATGGGAGCCCAGATCCATGTTGGCCCAGAGGGAATGGAAGTACTGAGTAAGAATGGCCCCATCCATGTTCTGACCTTGGCCCTAGAAGAGAAATACAAATTGTTCCCTCAGCCAGCCCTTTCTCCAAGCACATTACTCCAGAGGTTCCTAGCAGACGTCCCCAAGGGCTGGGCAGAAAAAAAATCCAATGGGACTTGCCCGACATCGGGCCCCAGTTCTAGTCTAATTAAAAGCTGGGGCTACTATGCCTGAATCAGGCAATATCCAATGCCCAGAGAAGCAGAGCAGGGATCACATCTCACATCGACTGGCTCTGGGAAGCAGGGATTCTGATTCCTTGCCAATCAGCATGCAACACTCCTCTCCTTCCAGTTCAGAAGCCTCATTCCTGTGATTACTGACCTGTGTAGGATCTGAGGGAGGAAAACAAACAAGTAGAAGACATCCACCCCAGAGTTTCAAACCCCTCCCAAGCACACTTATGTACACTGTGCTTGACCTGAAGGATGCCTTCTCCATCTTGCCTCTGGCACCCAAAAGCCAGCCTCTATTTGTAACATTTAGGGAGAGGCTTTAAAAGACAAGTGACTTGGACACATCTGCCTCGAGGATTTAAGAACTCACCCACAATCTTTGATGAGGCACTGCATGAGGACCTGTGTGAGTACCAGGGGGGCTCACCCTCAAATAATCTTTCTCCAGTACGTAGGTGACCTAATTGCAGCCCCTGACCTGGAGACATGCCTAGAGGCCACACCAGACCTACTACAGGAGCTGAGTCAACTGGGTTACCGAGTGTCTGCTAAGAAGGCCCAGCTTTGTCAACTTGATGCCACTTATCTGGGGTACATACTCAAGGGGGGCCAAGGCATGCTGTCAGATGCCTGTAAGCAAACCATCCTCAGCATCCTGTTTCCAGCAACCAGAAGGAAAGCATGGAAATTTTGGGGGTTCACTGCGTTTTATAGACTCTGGGTGCCACTGAGATTGCAAAGCCATTATATGAGGCCACCAGGGGTCAGGAAGATTAGAATGGACCCGTGAGATGGACATGGCTTTTAAGACCTTAAGAAAAGCTGTATTGGAGGCCCTGGCCCTGGCCATCCCAGACATTCACAAACCTTTCCACCTGTATGTAGATAAAAGGAAAGGGTTAGCAAAGGAGGTGCTTATCCAAACTTTGTCTCCGTGGAAAAGACCTGTGGCCTATTTATCTAAGAAGCTGGATTCGATGTCTCGGAGATGGCCAGCCTGTCTCTGGATTATAGCTGCCACCACTCTGCTGGTCACGGATGCTGACAAGATAACTATGGGGCAGGAACTTGTTATCACCAACCCCCCACGCTATTGAGGGGATTCTCCAGATTCCACCCAGCCAATGGCTATCCAATGCTAGACTGGTACACTTCCTAATACTGCTTTTGAATCTCTCTGTATAAGATATAATCCACTATCTGCCCTAAACCCAGCCACCCCGCTGCTAGACCCATCCTCAGACATACAGCACGGTTGCTCTATAGTTCTGGGGCATGTTCAAAACATTAGGCCACACCCAACTGACATAGCCTGGCTGGATGCTGAGCACATCTACTTCCCAGATGGGAGGGAGCAGCTTCATCTCCAGGATAGAACCAGGTTTGTGAGGGTGGGGGTGGAGGCGGGAGGGCAGTGGTGGACTTTGACTTTGTTATTTGGGCAACTGCTTTACTGCCAGGAACTTTAGCCCCAAAAAGCCGAACTAAAAGTTCTGACCCAGGCTTTAAAACTGGTGAAGAGGACCATAGTTAGCATTTACACTGACTGTAGATATGCCTGTGTCATGGCTCGTGTGTATGGGTCCATATACCAAGAGAAGGGACTGCTGACTGTTGAAGGAAAAACCATCAAAAATAAAGAAGAAATACTTGCTTTATTGGAGGTATTATGGCTTCCCGTCAGGGTGGCTATAATTCATTGCCATAAGCATCAAAAAGGGATATCAGAAATAGCCCGAGGTAACAGGCTAGCTGACACAGCCACAGGGAGGCTTCCGCTGCTCAGATCCTGGTAGCCTTGCCACCCTCTGTACTCCCAGCTGTCCCCACATATACTTCTGAGGACAAACAAGATCAGATCAAATGCTAGGAAATCTACAGAAGACATGGATGGTTGTTTATTGCCAAGGTCTGCACCATCTTACCTACGAAGTTTGCTAAACAACTCATCCATCAAATCCATCAGGCCTTGCATCTGGGTCTCCAAAAATTAAAGGAATCATTGCAAGAGGCAAAATATAAAATATTTGACTTGGGACACTTGGGAACCCCTCAGGCCTCAATCAAGGAACTCTGGGAACCAGAACTAGAGACCAACAGCCAGAGGCCAATTGGGAAATAAAGCCAGGAACATAGGGATATAAATACCTGCTAGTTTTTATAGATACTTTTTCAGGATGGGTAGAATCCTACTCTACAAAGAAGGAAGCTGCCAATGTAGTCACAAAGAAGATTCTAGAAGACATAATATCCAGGTATAGATTGCCTACCCTGCTTGTCTCTGACAATGGACCAGCATTCGTTTCTCAGGTAACTCAATCCCTAGCACAGGTTCTGAGGATCAATTGGAAGCCGCATTATGCATACAAACCCCAGAGCTCAGGACAGCTAGAGAGCATGAATCAGATCCCGAAGGAGGCCTTGACCAAATAAACCCTTGAAACTGGCGGTGACTGGGTGTCTCTCTTACCTTATGCCTTATATAGGGCTAGAAACACCCCCTATAGCTTGGGTCTCACCCCCTTTGAGATCCTATATGGGAGGCCCCCTCGCATGTTGTCTAACCTCTAGTCTGATATTCTAGCAGAATATGACCAACATAAGTTCTTGGAATCTTTGGGGCCCTCCACAGAATCCAGAAACAACTTTGGCCTTCCATCTGTCAGGTTTATGAATCTGCTCCTCCCCCTAATCCTACTTTGAACCAGGTGATGAAGTCTGGATTAAGAAAAAACCACAAGACTCTGGAACTTTGAGGACCTCACACTGTGATCCTGACTGTGTCAACGGCTGTGAATGTGGATGAGATGCGGACATGAATATACCACTCCCATATTAAGCCTGCCAGTAGAGAGAGAACCCAATAATTGAGGTCCCATCAGGAGAGACTTCCAGACAACTCACTTTAAGAGCAATGGAAGGCAACCCCACATCCCACCAAACCATTAAATCTTCTACTTCAACACTCCTAATCCTGCTTGCCTACTGTTTACAGCTTGCTGCATCAACCACTAACCCCACTATCCCCTGAGTCTAACTTGGCAGATAATTCTGCAATGGGTAAGGTTGCCACCTCTAACATCCACTTGGCTCCCTCGGACACTTGGTTCCCTGACCTTCATGAAGACCTCTGTGACTTGGTGGATGAGGGATGAGACCCCTCAGATCAACAGCCTTTCCCTGGTTATGGTTGTAACTCACCTGGGGCCCCAGAGGTGTACACGGACGGACTCTGGCTTTTTATGTCTGCCCAGGACATTTTCAGACTGGAACCAGTGGGCCAAATGTGGTGGTCCAGAGTCCTTTTTCTGTGTGGCATGAGAATGTGAATCTACTGGATGGATAAACTGGAAGTCTCCTATTAAAGATGATTTCATCGCTGTGACCTGGTTTGGGGATACACAGAACTCGGAGCTGGGTCCTGCATAAGAAAGGATACCCAGCCTCCTAGAAAAGAGACTTGTGGACCTTGCTTTGAACCCCCTTTAATATCTGCATACCCCCAAGGGGCGATGCAACAACATTATCATTAAGTTTACAGATCCTGGTAAGAAAGTGGATTGGACTGAGGGTAAGACATAGAGATTAAGACTTTATATCTCTGGCTATGATCCAGGACTTCTATTCACCATCCAACTGCTTCAACTTGGCCTCTTGCAAACCCCTGGTCCCTTTAAGCACCAACAAGGTGTTAGTAAAACCAACTCACTACCCTTGCCCAGAGAGGTCCCACCCTGTAACCTGGGTCAGGACCTTACAGTTACTGAAATCCACTTTCCAGGTTCTTAACTCCTGCACAGATCTAACCCAGACTGTTGGTTATGCTTGGATACTTAGCCCCCTTTTTATGAAGGACTAGCAGTCCCTGGGGATAATTCACAGAGCACAGGTAGTAACTGACGTAGATGGTAAGTCAGGCAGAGGAAAGCTGACCCTGAAATCAATAACAGGACAAGGACTTGGGTACCCTCTGAATATTCCCTCTTCATAACCCCCACCATGGCCGGATACCTGCTGCCCCCATTGTTGCGCTTATGCCTCAGGGCTCACCTCATGCATTCATGCCCTAGTTTTAAGTGTCTGAGGACGTTTGTGTTCTGGGACAATTTAGGCTTAGTCAGGAGAGGATAGACTAAAATCAGTTGGTTCCTCCAGTGGACCGGGTAGAAACAGTAGCTGCAGCTGCATCCACCCTCTTAGGGTTGGCTGGCCCTGCTGGCCCTGCTGGCATAGGTGCCTCAGCCTTGATGCTCCAGGATAAAAATGATAAGGCCCTGCAAATGGCTATAGATGCTGATCTGGAAGAGGTAGAAAAATCCATTACTGCCCTAATGGGGTCCTCTTCCCTGGCAGAAGTAGTCCTATAAAATAGAAGAGGCTTGGATTTACTGTTCCTTCAGCAAATAGGTCTCTGTCTGGCCTTAGGGTAACAATACTGTTTTTATGACGAGCATATCAGGGTTGTTGAAGAATCGATGGCCTCCTGAGAAAAAGATAGCATGACAGAAAAATGGAAAGAGAACAGTCTCAAGGTTGGTATGAGTGTCTCGTTAACTGATCCCCTTTCTTTACCACCCTTGCTTCAGCCCTGGCTGGACTTATCATCCTTTTACTAGTAGCCTTAACTCACGGACTCTATATAATTAATGCTTTAGTCAGGTTTGTCAAGGAATGAGTTTCCACAGTCCAACGGATGATTCTCAAGCGACGGTACCAGCCAGTCCATGGAAACATCTTAAGGATTCAAGTTAAGCTATTACTCAAGTGGGGAATGAGAGGACTGAGCTAGACTGACCCCATGACAGACTGTGAGATGCCAGTTCGGGGGTGGGGGGACTAGGCCTAAGTTTCTGTTTCCCGGAACTGAACAAACCAGTTCCAAGAAAAGCTATAGCCTGTGGCCAGCCAATCAGGAGCTCTCCAGCCATCTGGCCTGAGGCAAAAAATAGTCACCAACAGTTCTGGAAAGTCTCCTAAACACTAGCCAATCCCAGAGACACCCATACCCCTAGAGTTAGAGCAACCAATCAGGATGAGGGTCACCTACCTCTCCCTGGAATTCCCCTAATCAGCCTTAAATGGAGCCTGCAAGCTCACCTCAGGGTTGCCATTTTGATGAATGGTAGACCCCTGCATGCTGGATTTCTGCAGAATAAACACTCTTTGCTTTTATATACTATTTGAGTCTGGGATGTTATTTTTGGAGACTCATGGACCCGTACGGGAGGGGCCGGTGACGTTAGATGCAATGATGCCTCCTGAGGGAGGGAGACTCTTGGTGACAACTGTGCTGTTTCTCCTGTTACCTGGAGCTGATGAGTTGGTGTCCTTGGTAGCGAATCTGCCATATCAGTGTACAGCAGGAAGTCATACCAGCCAGTGGCAGCAAACCCTGAAGCCTCGGCACAGAACTGATTTGCTAATGGTTAATAAATCTCACATGAGAAATTCTTAATTCTGAGGTCTCTGCTGCTTAGATGATAATGGGCTTTTCTTTTTCTTTTATTTTGATAAATATGGGCACAGGAAATACCCTTTGAGATAATTTCTGGCCAAAACTAAAAGTTTTTAAGTCTTAAAGATGGCAGTGGTGAGCATGCCTTTAATCCCAGCACTCCAGGGGCAGAGGCAGGAGATATATGAGTTCAAGGCCAGCCTGGTCTACAGAGTGGGTTCTAAGACAGCCAGGGCTATACAGAGAAACCCTGTCCTGACCACCACCCCCAAATAAAGAAGTTTGAACCTTGCAAGATAACTCAGTGGTTAGGCACAGGCTTTGTTTACCCAGGGCCCTGGGCTCAGTCCCTAGTGCTATCCACACGAGCAGCAAAGGTGTTCTGAGTAGAGGATTAATGAATAACTCTGATCTTGGTCCTTTGAAAGGAAACAAAAACTAAACAAAAAGCTTTAAAGAGATTTATTATTTTAAAACTAAGTCATGCTTTCATTCTATATGAAACATGGGTTTTTAGTGCAGCTTGAGTAACTAGTGCATCCCAGTGGCAGAGCGAAGCAGACTTGTCCCTCAGGATGCCTGGCACACAGGGGCCCCAAGGACTGTGCTTTAGAACGGGCTTTACCTTAATCGTACATTGGCGCCAGGGGTGGTGGCGCACACCTTTAATCCCAGCACTTGGGAGGCAGAGGTAGGCGAATTTCTGAGTTTGAGGCCAGCCTGGTCTACAAAAGTGAGTTCCAGGACAGCCAGGGCTACACAGAGAAACCCTGTCTCAAAAAAAAACCAAAAAAAAAAAAAAAAAAAAAAAAAAAAAAATCGTACATTGGCTATTAGGTAGACTCTAGTTTTTATTATATGCATGAAGATTATACAAAGGTATGGTTGTGTGTAATTGTGCTTTAAGATGTATCGGGGTACAATTTAGAATTTCATCCTACTAAAGCCCAAAATATATAAAAGAAAAAAAATGAGTTTGTTCTTATTTTAGGTATCAGCCTAGAAGTAAAACTGACCAAAAGCCATGCACAAAGCTACCTTCCCGGAGAAAGGCTGGTCCCTTCCCCTCTCTGTCGTCTCATCATGAACATGGTTCAAGACAGCGCCTTCCTGGCCAAGCTGATGAAGAGTGCCGACACCTTTGAGTTGAAGTACGATTTTTCATGTGAGCTGTATCGATTGTCCACATATTCAGCCTTCCCCGCTGGAGTTCCTGTCTCGGAAAGGAGTCTGGCTCGTGCCGGCTTTTACTACACTGGTGTCAATGACAAGGTCAAGTGCTTCTGCTGCGGCCTGATGTTGGACAACTGGAAACAAGGGGACAGTCCCATTGAGAAGCACAGAAAGCTGTATCCCAGCTGCAGCTTTGTACAGACTCTGAATCCAGCCAACAGTTTGGAAGCTATTCCCAAGCCTTCTCTTCCTTCCAAAACGACAAGCGCCATGTCTCCAAGCCTTGCTCATTCAGAGAGCACTGGCTATTTCAGTGGCTCATACTCAAGCTTTCCCTCAGAGCCTGTGAACTTCAGAGCAAATCAAGATTGTCTTGCTTTGAGCACAAGTCCCTACCACTTTGCAATGAACACAGAGAAGGCCAGATTACTCACCTATCAAACGTGGCCATTGTCTTTTCTGTCACCAGCAGAGCTGGCCAAAGCAGGCTTCTACTACATAGGACCTGGAGATAGAGTGGCCTGCTTTGCATGTGATGGGAAGCTGAGCAACTGGGAACGGAAGGATGATGCAATGTCAGAGCACCAGAGGCATTTCCCCAGCTGCCCATTCTTAAAAGATATGGGTCAGTCTGCTTCGAGATACACTGTCTCTAACCTGAGCATGCAGACACACGCAGCCCGTGTTAGAACCTTCTCTACCTGGCCGTCTAGTGCTCTAGTTCATCCCCAGGAACTTGCAAGCGCGGGCTTTTATTATACAGGTAAGAAACAATCTGAGAATTATAAAGATCCATCATGTGTTATATTATACACGCAAGTGGGCAACTGTTACATATTTATATGTTTTGGTTCAAATGAACTTATTTTAGGACACAGTGATGATGTCAAGTGCTTCTGCTGTGATGGTGGGCTGAGGTGCTGGGAATCTGGAGATGACCCCTGGGTGGAACACGCCAAGTGGTTCCCAAGGTAACTGCGTTGAAATTATTGCATCTTTTATGGTTTTCATGAGATACATTATCTTCCTTTATAGCAAGTGTGCCTCTTAAGTCCCGAAGGTTTCATTTTTATGTGCGTGAGTGTTTTGCCTGCATATGTGTCTGTGTACCATTTGTGTGCAGTGCCTGCTGAGGCCAGAAGAAGGCGTTGAAGCCTCTGTGATTGGAGTGCTCGATGGTTGTGAGTCAACATGTGGGAGCTGGGAATTAAACCTGGGTTCTCTGAAAGAACAGCCAGTGCTCTTACTTGCTGACTCTTCTCTCAAGCTCCATTACTTCAGATTTTAAACACTGTGAAGAGTATAAAGAATATTCACATTGATTTTTTTAAGGTGCTTTACATTGTGGTTTTTTTTTTTTTTTTTTTTTTTTTTTCTTTTACATTTCTTTGTTTTCTGTGTATGTGCTGTGGAGGTCAGAGGATTTTTTTTGTTTGTTTGTTTTGTTTTGTTTTGTTTTGTTTGTTTTTTGAGACAAGGTTTCTCTGTGTAGACCTGGCTGTCTTGGAACTCACTCTGTAGACAAAGCTGGCCTCGAACTCAGAAATCTGCCTGCCTCTGCCTCCCAAGTGCTGGGATTAAAGGTGGGTGCCACCACCACCTGGCAGAGGACAACTTTTGAGGGCTGGTTCTCACCTTTTACCCTGTGGGATTGAACTCAGGTTATTAGGCTTGGTGGAAAAGTACTTTAGCTAGCTGAGCCATCTTGCCAGCCCCAACTGTGAATACACAGGGATAACCGTGAGCCTGTTTTGATGTTGTCGTGATTCACTTTGTACTAAAATTTAGTAACGTGTCTGTATTACCTCAGGGATTGTCAACCTCATCAGTAGAGGAGTCCTAAGGAATGTCACATTCTTTCCTGAGAGTGTACCTATGCATGTTTGCAGCCCATAAAGTTGTCATGGAGACCATCAGATGACTTATTTAGGGGACTCATTGTTTCTACATTTGCTTAAGGGTATTTTTAAGAAGTTTAGAAGAGTGGAGAGCAGTGAGGAGCTCTGAGGAGAGGCTGGAGGGTGGTAGCTGAGAGGCTCCTCGTGGCCACTGCTCAGTGGCTCAGCTGCTTTCTTGGTCCCTAGCACCCGTGTCAGGCATTCACAACCGCCTGTAATTTTGGTTGCTGAAGGACCAGATGCTTGCTGCTTGCTTCTGTGAGTTCCGTTGAATTCACACACGCAAACCACACATAGACACAGCAATATACACAAGCAGAAAATAAGTCTTCTAAAAAACTTCAAAAGGAAACCGATTCGCATAGAATCAGCGTGTGCTGAGCTGCGGCTTCTTTATCCTTCCATCGCTAAGACTCTGACCTCCAGCGTCCTTCACCGCTGCTTACCCTGCTTCCACGTGAGACGAGCATCTGGACATGGCTTTGTTATTCAGTTTTGTTTCGTTTTTTAAAAATTAAGATAAATTGTCAATCATAAAACATGAGCTACACATTATAAAGCCGATGATGAGCAATGGTGTCTTACTAAGTGCTTCCTGATGTTTATGTTTTAGGTGTGAGTATTTGATCAGAATCAAAGGCCAAGAGTTTGTCAGCCAGGTTCAAGCCGGTTACCCTCATCTACTTGAGCAGGTGGGAGGCCTCCCTTGTTTTTTGTTTTTGTTTTTTTTTTTAATTATTTTTATTTTTTTTTAAATTATTGGTTCACAAAATTATTTTTTAAAATGTATTTGTAAAAATAAATCGGAATAACATTTCAGTGAAAAAGTGAAAGCTGTTTTTAAAACACACCCTCCTTTCTTTTCACAAACCTCAAGTGTGCAAGGTAACTTCTCCTTTGAGAAAACCGATCTGTAAATATTAGCCACATGAAAGATGGCATTTGTTCTATTTCTCTTTAAGCTCTTGTCTAATCAGCTGCAACAATAAATTAACCTCTGAAATTAATAAGTTAAGTAATAAATGCGAGGAAAACAACTTTACTGTGCAACCTTTTCTTAAATAATTTGAGAAACATTTGTTGGCTGCTCCTTGGCACAGATAATGAGATCTTATTTCATTGTCTGAGGTTCAAAAACGTGTTTGCAATGGCCAGCCGATCTGACTGGCATGGACTCTGTCCCAGTAGATGACCAGGCAACATGAGATTTGCAAATTCAGGGCTAACATGCTGCCTCCCAGGAAACCCAGCCTGTCCTGCCCAGTGAGGACAGACTTTGCTCACTGGAGCATACGCTCCATAGGAAGCTGTTAGTTTAAAGCCTCCTTATTCAAATCCCTAGTGAATGTAAATGAAATATTGCTTCTGACTGAGAACATGTCCAGTTGACGACAAAGTCATGCAGTGGTAGGTTAACAGGAGCCGATCTGCTGGTCATTTGCAGTGCAGTGCTAGGATGCAGTTTATATTTTAACATGTGTATTTTTTCCCTGTAGCTGTTGTCGACATCAGACTCACCGGAAGATGAGACTGCAGAAGCAGCAAGTATGTATAATGATCATAATTCCTGCGTTAAAGTGATCCGTTTTTGTATTAAGGTTGAAGGGGAAGCTGGGTGCAGTTGTAATCCAGTATTTGGAAAGCAGAAGTGGAAGGCTTATGTGCTCAAAGCCCTATTGAATTATGTGAGACCCTGACCTAAAAATAAAAACGATTGAAAGGTCATCATAGGAAACGAATATTCATGTTGATTTCTAGTTTATAATTGAAATGTGACTTATAATTAAGACACCTGTTACTGTCTATCAAACATCAATATGCAACAAGAGTTGCTTGGAGAACATTTAAAAAACAGCATAAATGTCTAGTTTATGCTTCTTCAGGCCTCATGGATTAATCAGTGTATGTAAGTGTGTCTATGTATGTCTCTGTGTCTCTATGTATAGTTGTTTTCGGTAGTCCTGGGGATTGAACATAGGACCTCAGGCATGCCAATCATAATCTCTTTCCCTAGCTCCATCCCATGGCAGTAAGCATCTACACTTTAAGCAAACTACATACATCTAGCCTTACCCTGTTGAGCAGTTGTGGGAATAAATACACTGTGCCTTCTGTTGCTGGCATTCTCTTCCTGTCTGTAAGAGAGGATGGGATACAGAGTTTCCCCTCCTTTCAACCCTAGGCTCAGATTGCTAATGGAACTTACTTGTTACTTAGGCCTGAGAAGATGGAGCAGTCGTTTGAACAGGTGCCTTGACTCTATGTTTTAGCGTTCAGTGCAGTACATTTTAATCATTTGTTTACTTTCATTTTATGCACTGGTGTTCTGCCTGCAAGAATGTTTGTATAAGGTGTAAGGTCCCCTGGAACTGGAGTTACAGACAATTGTGAGCTGCCATCGAATGCTGGGAATTGAACCTGGGTCCTCTGGAAGAGCAGTCAGTGCTCTTAACCATTGAGTTATCTCTCCAACCCTAATGCAATTCATTTTCATTGTGGATTTTTGTTGTTGATGTTGTTCAAAGGAAAGAATAGAAACCAAGATAAGCATGTGACTCTGTTCTCATGAGCTAATGACATTATGGGACACATGTGTGCTCGGATAACAGAACAGGATTGAAGGAGAAAGTGAAGAGACGAATGTCTAAGTCTGGGGACTAGAAAAGGCTTTCTGGAAGCCAGATGTAGCAGCATCTGTCTGGACAGGGCCTGCAATCTCAACACTTGGAGGGTTAAGGCACAGGGTCATACATTCCCAGACAACCTGGGTTATATACAGTGAGTTCCAGGCCAGCCTGGGTAACCTACTGAGACCTTGTCTTAAAAGAACAAAACAGAGCAGGCAGATGGCTCAGCCAGAGTTGTAGCCCCTGGACACACATGGTGGATGGGGAAAACTAACTCCTGAAAGTTGTCCTCTGAGTACCCACATGTCATGGCACAGGCACCCATGTGCCATAACACACACACTCCTTCTCAAAAAACAAACTAAAAACCCAAAAAGAACCCATAAAATAAAACAAACTAAAAATGAAAGAGAAGGCTCTCTGGGGGAAATTCTTGTCTTAGCAGAGGGCCCAAGAACAAAAGCAATCAGTTAACTGACATGGAAGAGTATAGTCTGGGCAAAGACCGTATCAGAGGCTGAGCAGTGTGGAACAGGGACATTCAAAGAACAGAGCAAAGATTTTGTCTAGCCAGAAGAGGGAGCTGCAGGCAGACACAAAATTATGTGAGGCCAGCTCTCTGACAGAATCTATCTGCCTCAAAAGCTATCAGTTCACACGTTCCCGGGCAGAATGCAAGGGGCAAGTGCTTGAGGCTGCTTATGACCTGGGAGTAGCAAGAGGTGAGGCAGAGTGTCTGATCAGAACGTGTAAGCCAGAGTTAGATTTGAAAAATTTTTTGGAAGGTAATGGTGTTGATTTTGGGGAGTATACGTTTTAAGTTTGCATTTTAAGTGTTGGGTTATAGTGTTGAGTAAGCTGAAAGGGGGGTGGGCGGTACTCTGGGACACTTGGGTGGCTGGGCTGAGGGGTAACAGTGGCTTCTTTTAGAAGTGTGAAAACACAATAGTGAAGTTATAGAGAGAGCCAAGGTGCTCACTGCCAGGTGGATGGAGAAGGTAGTGTTGTGCACACCTGTGACCTCAGCATTTGGGAAACTGAGGCAAGATCCTGGTCTATATGCTGAGACCTTATCCCTCACAAACAAGCAAAAATAAAGGAAGAAGATTACCCAGCCATAAATTAAAGCATGAAACCTCGCCACTTGCAGGAAATAGAACTAGAAATATCAAAGTATGTGGAATGTGAATATAGCACAATAAAAACATTGTAGACACCAATAAATGCTAACACTGAAGAAACAAGTATGTACAAATATATATTTGAAGCCGGGCGGTGGTGGCGCACGCCTTTAATCCCAGCACTCAGGAGGCAGAGGCAGGCGGATTTCTGAGTTCGAGGCCAGCCTGGTCTACAGAGTGAGTTCCAGGACAGCCAGGACTACACAGAGAAACCCTGTCTCGAAAAACCAAAAAAAAAAAAAAAAAAAATATATATATATATATATATATATATATATACACACACATATATATGTATATATATATATATATATACATATATATGTATATATATATGTATATATATTTGATACAGAAAGCCCATTAGTTTATTGATTATAGAGAATTAAGCCCCTGGTTCTGGTGGAATGATCCCTGGCATTTGGTTCTCTCTTCTCTAGAGTAGAGCTAATCACAGACTTGAATCTCAAGGCAATAGTATTTTATATTCTTACTTCAATGGTTGAGTGTATGCTATTTTAAAGTTGGTAAAATGCAGACCATGTAGTGCCTATTTAATTTTTGTTTTTATGTTTTGGATAGTGCTGTAACTTTCTACTTTAAAAGTATACGAAGCCCGGCAAGTTGGTTTGTGCCTGGCACTTTTCTCAGGCAGAAGAATTGGCATGAATTTGAGGTCAGCCTGGGCTACACATAAGCTTGAGGCTAGACTGGCCTAGAAGGATTCCTAAAAGAACAACCACAACAAAAAGGTGTATGGGCGCTGCGAATATCTGTTAAATTCCCCTTTCCTTCCAGTCATGCATTTCGGCCCTGGAGAAAGTTCGGAAGATGTCGTCATGATGAGCACGCCTGTGGTTAAAGCAGCCTTGGAAATGGGCTTCAGTAGGAGCCTGGTGAGACAGACGGTTCAGCGTCAGATCCTGGCCACTGGTGAGAACTACAGGACAGTCAGTGACCTCGTGATAGGCTTACTGGATGCAGAAGACGAGATGAGAGAAGAGCAGATGGAACAGACTGCTGAGGAGGAGAAAGAGTCAGGTACAGAATCACAAGGCTTTCTCCGGAGAGATGTGCTGTCGCCCATAGAGTTCTAAAAGGATGCCCAGTCACCCAGCCTGACCTTTCTTATGTTTCATATTTTAAATTCTAATTCCAAAGGTAAATTCTTCCCTATAAAGTGCATTGTGGAGGACTAGGGAGTCAGCTCAGCAGGTAAAGGCGCTTCCTGCTGAATCTAATCGCCATAGCTTGATCCCTAAAACCCATGTAATGGAAGGGGAGAGCTGGCTTGACTCACACAGGTTTTCCTGTCCTCTACATGCATGCTGTAACACATGTACACACATAGACACAGACACACACACACACACTATTAGAAATACATCAGAAGTGCTTATTAAATTTAAAAATGTTTATGTTGAGCAAATGTTAACATTTTTTAGATTTATTTATTTGTTTTTACTTTATGTGTATGGCCTCTTGCTTGCATGTGTCTGTGAATGATTATGGAGGCCAGAAGATGGCGATGGATTCCCTGGAACTAGTGTTACAGTCAAGTGGTCAGTTACCACGTGGGTGCTGAAAATTAAACCCAGATCCTCTGGAAGAACAGTCAGTGCTCTTAACCACTGAGCCATCTCTCCAAGCCTGCAAACTTTTTTTTTTTTTTTAACTTAAATTTTTAGGATGAATATTTGGCTTTGAATATAATTACTCATGGAGCTTAAAAACAAAAACAAAACAACAGCAAGAAAAACAACAAAACCCCCCAAGCTTTAAAAGTCCAAAACAATCACACTATATGCATCCTTTTTATTTTATGCACGTGTGCACATATCTTCTCAATTAATAAGCCTTTATGTTTTCCTCTTAAAGCACAAATTGTGCACTAAGGATGTTGGTTTCAACATACTACTATTACCAAATTCTTAATTTTTGAAAAGGTGTATGTGTGTGAGTGTGTACGTGGGGGTTGGGGGGCTGCCATGCCAGGACAGATAGATAGAGGTCAGAGGTCATCTTATCGGAGTCAGAACTCTCCTTCCACATTCTTTTGGATCCCAAGTATCAAAGTCATATCATTAGTTTTTTGTTTGTTTGTTTGTTTTTTCGAGACAGGGTTTCTCTGTGTAGCCCTGGCTGTCCTGGAACTCACTCTGTAGACCAGGCTGGCCTCGAACTCAGAAATCTGCCTGCCTCTGCCTCCCAAGGCTATGGACATCGCTAGATTTGCAGAGCCACTGCTGAGCAGTCACAAAGCCCTGGGTTTGATTCCTAGCACCTCATAAGCTGGGCCTGGGGCCATCTGTCTGGAAAGCTGGCACTCAGAGGAGAGCAGCAGAAAAATCAGAAGTTTAATGTCATGGTGAATTGGCCACCAAGCTGAAGTACACGAGATCTTTAAACAAACGCATACGATCTCATTCATGCATTACGTAGGTATGGAAGGCAGTTGTGAGCTGAGTTTGAGCCTGTTTCTCTCTCTCTCTTCATAAAGATGATTTAGCATTAATCCGGAAGAACAAAATGGTGCTTTTTCAACATTTGACGTGTGTGACACCAATCCTGGATTGCCTCCTAAGTGCCGGGGCCATCACTGAACAGGAGTACAATGCTGTGAAACAGAAACCGCACACCTTACAAGCAAGAACACTGATTGATACTGTGTTAGCGAAAGGAAACACCGCAGCGACCTCGTTCAGAAACTCCCTTCAGGAAATCGACCCTGTGTTATATAGAGATATATTTGGTAAGTGCTAGGAAATTATTTGAGGGAACTTTCTAGGTCAATTGCAAAGAGGGTCTTATTAGTAATTGGAGATTGTCAAAAAGGACTCAGTCCAGAGTATACATTTTAATTGCACAAAATTAAGGACTTTTGTTGAATTTTTTGTCCAAAGTGTAAAGTGTTTAAAATCTGCTATGTATGGTGGGAGGGTCCAGGGAGCTGGTGAGATGTCTCAGCAGGTAAAATGCTTGCTCCAAAAGCCTACACAAATCTGATGACCCAAGCTGGCATTGAACTCACAATTCTCCTGCTTCAGCCTCCTGGATGTTGTGATTGTAGGTATATATTACCATGTCCAACAGCAAACTTATTTATTTACTTCTTATGTGTGTACGTGTCTGTGTGTGTGTGTGTGTGTGTGTATCTCTCTCTCACACACTCACTCACTCACATATGCCAGCTTGGGTAAAGAATAATTCTGTGTCTCAAATAAACATTAATACTAGATAAATAAATTTTTTAGAATGTAAATACCAGCCTTGATTCCCGTACTAATGCTTTCCCCTTCCCTCCTCCAGTGCAACAGGACATTAGGAGTCTTCCCACAGGTGACATTGCAGGTAATGGTGCTACGACTTTAAACCTGCAGAAGTCATTGTTTTTATTTTCTTGGGATTTCACTAGAGGAAAAGCAACTTGCTCTTCATTGAAAATCCTTTTCTCTTCCCTCACATGACTTCATATACTGTGTGCCCAGTGCTTACAAACTGGAGGTGGGAAGATCAGAGCTTGAAGTCAGGCTGTGTTTAAAATACAAATTTCCCCTCTTCACAGCTCTACCGATGGAAGAACAGTTGCGGAAACTCCAGGAAGAGAGAACGTGTAAAGTGTGTATGGACCGAGAGGTGTCTATCGTGTTCATTCCATGTGGCCATCTGGTGGTGTGCAAGGACTGTGCTCCCTCTCTGAGGAAGTGTCCCATCTGCAGAGGGACCATCAAGGGCACAGTGCGCACATTTCTTTCCTGAACAGGACTGATGGTCCACGGCTGCGACCCCAGCCAGGAGGAGCAGAAATTCAGTGTCACTCCCAGCTCCATAAGGAACTTGAGGCCAGCCTGGACCACATGAGACACTGCCAAACAAACAAATAGAAAAATGAAAAACATGGGAAAAAAGAAAAACCTTTGTCTAAACTCAAGAATGAATGGATTACTTATATAATAATTTTAATTGGTTTCCTTAAAAGTGCTATTTATTCCCAACTCAGAAAACTATTTTCTGTAAACATATTTACGTACTACCTATATCTAAAGCATATCTGTTCATAATTCAGATGCCATGAGAGAGGGTTTTGTTCTTGTTCCTGAAAAGTAGGGATTGCCTGCACTCCTGAAATTCTCAGAGAAGATATACAATGTTGGCATTTATGGTTCAGAAGTTAGAATCTTCTCGAGTTGCTTTAAGAAGGGGGAGCACAGATTTCCATGTGTTTTATGCATAGAAATTTTTGTTATTTATTGCATGACATTTTAGAAATATGGAATTTTTTATAAAGAATTTGTGAAGAAAAATTAATAAAGCAATGCAATTACAGTTTATTAAAAAACTGATGCTGGGCAGATTAATCACACCCAAATTCCTACAATATCCTTTAAAGAATTTTTAAATGATGGGCCCAAGATGGTGACTGGCAAGTGCTTGGCACAAAAATGTGACGATCTGAGTTCGAATCTCCAGCAGCCCCATAAAAGTCAGGAGTTGAAGTGACATTTAATCTACAGGAATTGGTTCAATGCTTTGGTCTCAGTTAGGGTTTTATTACTGTGAAGAGATACCATGAAGACGTAACTCTTATAAAGAAAATATTTAATTGGGGCTGACTTACAGGTTCAGAGGTTCAGTCCATTATCATCAAGGCAGGAGCATGGCCGCATCCAGCTGGTGCTGGATGAAGGAGCTGAGAGTTCTGCATCTTGCTCAGAAGGCCACCAGGAGACTGTCTCTTCTACAGGGGATGGTCTTTGAGCATTAGGAGGCCTCAAAGCCTACCCCCTACACACTTCCTCCAACAAGGCCACACCTGATACGTTTATAAAAAGATAAAGAGATATAGAGAATATGTTCTATGGGTGTGTGGTGAGGTATGGGAGAAGGGGATGTCTCAGCGGGCCCATGCTGAGGCATCCTTTTCCCCTTGAAGGACCAGCCACAGGACCGTATAGTAGAGAATAGAGTTTATTCAGGGCATGGGGAGGGGAGTTAAGAAGGTAGTAGGGGCAGAGAGAGGCAGAGAGAGAGAAAGTAGAGAAGTAGAGGTCAGCCATGGCCATGACTATGTGGAGAGAGAAGGAAGGGGAGAGGGGAAGGGAGAAGCAAGAGATCAAGAGCGAGAGAGGAGGGGGCAAGCAGCCCCTTTTATAGTGGTGGCCTACCTGGCTGTTGCCAGGTAATTGTAGAGGTGGAGTTTAGACAGAATGACAACAATACCTCCTAATAGTGTCACTCCCTGTGAGCCAAGCATTCAAACATGTGAGTCTATGGGGGCCATTCCTATACAAACCACTTCAGCTTTCTTCACTGGAAATGCACACAGAGTGAGCAGGTGGTTTTGGGCTTGAGTTGGCCACTGTTGTTTCTTGTAATGATGACTCCCCTGGCACTCATGAGTTTGTCATGGATGGTGGAAGGGGACTAGAGTCCCTAGTTATTCTACATAAAGGAATCTTGAAATAGAGAACTTGATAACGCCGGAGCAGCAAGCTCTTGCCTGAAGGCCACCCTTAAGTTCAAAGATTTGGGAGCTAATCAAAGGAAGTATGAGCTCATGACTGTTGTCAAGTTGACTCACCTGGTTAGATTGATTCTCAGTAGAAATGTGGCCTCCATCAGATTGGCCTATGGGCACATCTGTAAAGCATTTTTTAAGAAAAGATTTATTTATTTATTTATTTATTTATTTAATGTATATGAGCACACTGTAGCTGTCATCAGACACACCAGAAGAGGGCATTGGATCCCATTACAGATGGTTGTGAGCCACCATATGGTTGCTGGGAATTGAACTCAGGACCTTTGAAAGAGCAGTCAGTGCCCTTAATGGTTCAGTCACTGAACCATTTCTCCAGCTCCTGTAAAGCATTTTCTTAGTGGCCAATTACTGTAGGAGTGGTCCAGCCCACTCCTGATAGCGGTGGTGCTATCTCTAGGCAGATGGTCCTGGATGGTCTGAGAAAGCAGGTTGAGCAAACCTAGGAAGCAAGTCAATTAAGCAGTGTTCCTTCATGGTCTCTGCTTCAGTTCCTGTCTCCAGGTTCCTGCTTTGGCTTCCCTGAATAATAAACTGTAACCTGTACACAAATTAAATCTTTTCTTACCCAAGTTAGTTTTAGTTACTGTTTTATTACAGCAACAGAGAGCAAAGTAGGACGGAGGCCAAGCATGCAAGGAGTCTTATTTGGATATTCTGGACAGATAGCATGCCAAACAGGTGGTCCCTCATAGGAGAAGCCCTTTTAGAAACAGCATGGAGCCACAATATTCCTATCAGACAGGAATATGACTATGACGGGAGACGTTTCAGAAGAAAGTCAGACCAGGGTCTTTCCTGTCTATATGCCCGGCACAACAGCAGGATGGAGGGCTTCAATGTGGTACTGGTGATCAGGGTCTGGGTTGGGAGTCAGCAGATTTTTGAGTATCTTATTGAGAATGAAATAGCCACAAAGCAATAATGTCAAGTAGCAGTGGGCAGTGTGAGTGTGAATGCTCAAGGCCCCACTGATTGGGGCTTTTGTGGGTTTCAACAGAAGAAGGAACTTGGTTGCAAAAGCCATGGTGAGGGTTCCCTATTTTGACTGACAGGATTGGATGATGTAAGCCTTCTCTCACTGCATGTTCCTTCCCATGATGCACCTGATTTTAATCAAATGAACATCTAACATAAGATAGTAAATAGGGGATTTTCCCTGTAAGTTCACTCAAAGGATACAGTGTGCCTTACTGAGCATCAACCCAAAACCAGTCTAGGCCAATTGGCCCATTTCTCCTGTTTTGGGGCATAGCTGAATAGAAATGGACATTATCAAGAGGTTGCAAAAAGAACTAACTCATTTCAGTTGTTTTAAGCAGCTATCTGTGTAGCCTGATCCAAGAGGAAGTACCTTGCTTGCCTCAGGTTGCTAGACATATTGTTCTGGTAGTAGTATATGTGTCGCTCAAGCCAAGTGGAGCCCCAGGTTGGTAAGATACCTTTATTATGCTTGTCTGCCTCAGGAAGGGCAACGGTGGTCTCTAAAGCCCACCGTTTTATTGTAGTTTTATACTACAATAGTAGTTTTGTAGTAGTATTGTATTGTGTAGTTTTATTGGGTATTAAACATCGGGACGGCTCTAAATGGCTAATCTGTTGGAACAAGGTTAAAAGAATGACCCGTGGTGAACAATACCTTGGGCAACTGTGAGAGAGGCTCCAGGAAGAAAAACAGAGGTCCTTTTATGTCAGGTGCATTTTGTCCCCTGGATTATTTTTGGACATGGTTTTATGCCTCCTGTGACAAATATTTATGTTCAATTCATAAGACATGTTTAATCTTGTTGGTTGTTGGATCATAGCTAAACCCAACTGGTCTGTGAGTGTATCATGAATCTGATAGGGCCTTCTGCTTTGCCTTTTTTTCTTTCCCAGATATAATCTATAGTATTTGCCAAGCAATTGTGTAGTCAATTAAATTAAATTAAATTAAATTAAAGTAGTCAGTCCTGAGAAAGTTCTGGGAAAGGGCTGTTCTGTTAATATTTAGTATGTGCTTACTGACATTTATTTACATGTTTTTCTGATCGTGTTTCTCTGAACTCAAACAGCCTTCCTTGGAGAGCTGCTTTCTTTGTTTCATTCATGTATAAAAGCACACTGAAACTGAAGGTTGTCTATGGCATCAGACTATCGTCCCGACCCGTTCTTTCAGGTCCAGGTCAGCTGTCGGGGTCTGTACAGGTCAGCTGAGAAGTTGACAGTAATCTGAGCAGAGCAATGGGATGTGTAAAAATTCAAGTCTGGGTTAGGTTAGGTTTTAGTGTAGAGATCCCAAGCCGGGTTATACAGAAGAGAACAGATGGGGCCCCTCATACAAGGGCTCAGCAGAATTAGTGGCTGGGCTTCGAATTCAGTTTTAAAATGAGACTTGCAGAGATTCTAATACATAGTAAATGTATTACATAGCATCTACCATGTAAGCCTTTAAATAGTATTTCTGGAGCTCGGTGTGGTGGTTCCTGTTTGTCCTCTCTGCCCTTGGAGGTAGAAATGGCATACGTTTGAAGGTAGCGTAGGCTTTGTAATGAGTTCTAGGACAGCCTAGGCTAGAGATTGACACCATGACTCAAAATAACAGAAACAGCTAATCAAAACCCTTTCTGAAATTAACCTGGTTAGCATCTGTTTGTTTGTTTTGTCAACTTGGCACAGATTAGAGTCATCTGGGAGGAGAGTTTCCATGGAACAGCCTCCATCAGATTGGCTCTGCACATACCTTCGGGTATTTTCTTACTGTGGGTGGTGTCGCTCTGGCCCTGTGCTGTATAAAGAAAGGTAGTTCAGCAAGCCAGTAAGTGACATTCCTTGGTGGTATCTGCTTCAGTTCCTGCCTCAGGGCCCCTGCTTTGGTTTCTCTGTGATGAACTGTAACCTATAAGCCAGCTATTCCCTGTCCCAGTGGCTTTAGGTTGTGGTATTTATCTCAGCAACAGAAAATCAACCCAGGGAGGGAGCCGATGTCAAGTAACAAAGACTGGCCTCAAATTCACCATGCAGCAGGGGCTGGCCTTGGATGTGTGGTCCTCCTGACTTCCACTGAGTCCAGAGCTTCATGAGTGCCAAGCAGATACTCCACTAGGCCCGGAAAGTCTCTTTTTCAACATAGTATTTTTATTGATTCTTTGGGAATTTCATATCATCTACCCTGATCACACCCACTCTCCAGTCCTTCTATGTCTGCACCCCTACCATGTGACTCCCCCAAAAAACTTCCAACTTGTTTTATCTATATACTCATTGGAGCATGGTCAAAATCTCAGCGGCCCTGCCCTTTAAATAGGACTGAGTCATTCCCCTCCTGAAACCTCTCTATAAGCCAGCATTTTATCACACTTTTAAAGAGTTCTCTCTGATGGTTTGCTGTTTAGATGTGGGGCGGGGGTGGGGGGAATAGGTGTTGACACAGAAGCCTTCTATGTCCCTTTTGCTCAACTGTGCATCTGCTGTCATTGTTATCTTCCTTGCACTTTACTGTCAGTGGCAGTGTGGATCCTGGACATCCACAATGTTTATGGTGACAGCATGGACCACCAACACCAGCCTTCTGCTACAGCAGGTCCACAGACCCATAGAAAGCTCGTGGAGGCCACCCTGACCACAGATATCACCATGGCCTCAGGTGCCAGGGCAGGCCACTCAAATCAGTATGGCCCCTGGCAGCAGTACAGCCCACATGGTTTCAGGTGGCAGCATGATCGGCATGGCTTTCAGGGGTCACATGGGCCATGGATATCAACATAGACCCCAGTTGCAGCAGGGCCTTAAACCTAGTCATGCTCTCACTTGAAAGGTTTAATAAACAAACAACTTTATCATATGTGCTTTTCTTTCTTTTTTTTTTTTCAGATAATTATTATTGTATGGAAAATAAATAAATAAATGAAAATTGGGGTAAAGAATTCTAATGCAGCCACATTTTTGCAGATTTGTAATGTCTAGGAGTCTGCTTGTTTGCATTTCTTTCTTTCTTTCTTTCTTTCTTTCTTTCTTTTCTTTTCTTTTCTTTTTTTTTTTTTCAAGACAGGGTTTCTCTGTGTAGCCCTGGCTGTCCTGGAACTCACTCTGTAGATCAGGCTGGCCTCGAACTCAGAAATCCTCCTGCCTCTGCCTCCCAAGTGCTGGGATTAAAGGCGTGTGCCACCACTGCCCAGCTTGAATTTCTTTTTAACTTAAGAATATTTCTAGGTATTCTGGGAAGCACACATGTTATCTGGGGCACACTGTCATCCAATCTCCTTAAATTTCAGACTCTTCCCTGAGCATCCTTTTTCACCAACAACATTACTAGAGAACATTCTATTTGTTTAACACAAAGTTTTAAAAGATTTATTTATTTATATATATGAATACACACCAGAGGACATCAGATCCCATTAGATGGTTGTGAGCCACCATGCCGTTGCGAGAATTGAACTCAGGACCTCTGGAAGAGCAGTCAGTGCTCTTAACTACTGAGCCATTTCTCCAGTCATTTTGCATAATTTAATTTTTTTAAAAATTTTGAGACAGATTCATCACCTCGACTTTTCTGGAACTTGCTACAGGGTCCAGATTGGTCTAAAACTCAAAGTCCCGCTGTACCAATCTTCCAGTTGGTGGGGTTACACATGTGTACCACCACACCTAGCTTTATGTTTGCTTAATTCTTATATACAAAACGTGACTTATATAGCTGGTACATAGGAAACATTTATTCTCATTCAGAACAGAACAATCTGTTTAAACTTCATTGAAATACTCTGTGTTGGGCCTGTAAGGCGGTTCAGTGGGTAAAGGCATTGGCCACAGTGTGACCAACTGAACACAGGTAGCTGACCCCGGTAAATTATCTTTTGATTTCCATGTGGTATGTACATACACATACTCCCCCCCCCCAATAAACAAAATTAAAAAGTTAAACTAAAGGGACTGGGGATTTGGCTTAGTTATAGAATCCCTAGCATCCATAAAGCCCTGGGTCCACCTCCAATGCCACCAAAACAAAACAAGGGATTATTGTACAACTAGATGTTTGGTTTCAGACCTGGGATGAAGGACTTTGAGGTACATATTTTACACATCAAAGCAGACCTGCCCTCCATGTTCTCCCAGCATCCCTCAGTCCTTACCTGGTATATCCTGCCCCTAACCCTGAACTTTCCAGCCCAGGAGCTGGGCTGCCCTCCCCCGCCCCCAGAGGGGGAATGTAATCCACACATTTTGGCCTCTCCCGCTCTCCCTCTTTCTTTTTTCTCTCACCGTGAGTACTCCCCTCACCCCCAGGCTGGCTTTGATCTTGAAACAATTCTCTTACCTAAGCCACTAACCCTACCTCTTTATTGCTTTGTAAATCAAATATTTAAGTTGAATATATTATGCTGTGCCTCCGCTGTTTATCAGCAGTACTGCTAACATTTGTCTCTGTGTGCAGACTCTGAGATTTAGCAAGCGGAGAAAGGCATATGACTAAAAACGTGCAGACTGCCACTTTTTATTCATTTATATATTTTATCTTATGTGTGTTTTGCCTGAATGTGATTGTGCATTGCATTAACTTGCATGCAGTGCCCATGGAGGCCAGAAGAGGGCGTCAAATCCTTTGGAGCTCTAGTTACAGATGTAAACCAGTATGTCTTGAGTTTACGAATTGAACCAGGGTCTTGTGTAAGAGCAGCCAATTCTCTCTTCTCTTCTTTCTCTTCTCTTCTCTTCTCTTCTCTTCTCTTCTCTTCTCTTCTCTTCTCTTCTCTTCTCTTCTCTTCTCTTCTCTTCTCTTCTCTTCTCTTCTTCTCTTCTCTCCTCTCCTCTCCTCTCCTCTCCTCTCCCCTCCCCTCCCCTCCCCTCCCCTCCCCTCCCCTCCCCTCCCCTCCCCTCCCCTCCCCTCCCCTCCCCCCTCCTCCTCCTCCTCCTCCTCCTCCTCCTCCTCCTCCTCCTCCTCCTCCTCCTCCTCCCCCCTCCCCTCCCGTCCCGTCCCCTCCCCTCCCCTCCCCTCCCTCCCTCTCTCTCTCTCTTTCTCTCTCTCTCTCTCCAGCCCCTGGTTTTATTATACATTTTATGTTGTAGAAATCTTTTCAATTGTATTTTTCTTCAAATTTGTCTTGAACTGTATACATTTTGTATATAAAGATGAAAGATGTCTTGATAACCACCTCAACATATATATATATGTATTATATAATAATAAAATATAATATATATTTTTCAAAATTACCAAACTCTACACGGGCAATAGGGAAGGTCTTAATTGAATAAAAGGTCAGGCCGGGCGGTGGTGGCGCACGCCTTTAATCCCGGCACTTGGGAGGCAGAGGCAGGCGGGTTTCTGAGTTCGAGGCCAGCCTGGTCTACGGAGTGAGTTCTAGGACAGTCAAGGCTATACCTGTCTCAAAAACAAAAAACAAAACAAAACAAAACAAAAACTAATAAAAGGTCAACAAAATAAACAATTGGACTCCAAGATTATACAATATTTAAAAAGAAGTAATAAGTTACAAACCTTTTGAGTTTTGGGCATTGAAAATGTCCTAAATACTGAAGTAGATTCACTATTGGTCAGGACAAGAACTGAAAGGAGACGTATTCTTGAATTCAATGTACACAGGTCTTGTTAGATTCCCACACATATTAGGAATGTTTTCTGTAACTTTCCGAGAAGTAGTGACTTGAACAAGGCATTGTGGCACCATGTGTACTGTTGGAAGTTTAGTCACTGGGATCTCTGTATCACAAACTGTTATGAATACTTTCTTTTTACTATCAGCGTTTAGAACAGAAGACTGCCTGTTCTGTGACTGACCGACTTGCAGGCAGAAATGATGGGGAAAGGAAATGGGAAACGGTTCAGAGTCCCGGAATTCCCCTGGCAGCCTAATTTAGTGGTCTGTTATTTCTAAGTTTTTAAAATGTTTGCCCCTGGAGTTCCCCCGGAGAGAAGATCTGATTTCATTGGTTAAGACCGTCTAGCCCAAAGTAAATTAAACCGTAGAAACCTCCCTGGTAGTAGCCTACATTTCTAATCAGCGCGCAGGAGGCTGTGGTCGGATGCTAAATCCTAAACTAGTCTGGGCCCTAGAATAAAATCCTATCTTAAACAAACAAAAAACTGCAAGCGCTAACCCCAAACAACCAAATAAGCATAACAAAGCACCCAACCGGGGAGGGTGGGGGAGCACGGGAAAGTCCTTCCCTGCATGCTAATGCTTTTGCAGCACTTTCTGCATGGGAAAGGCAGCGGAGGATGGGGATGGGGAGACAGAAAAGCTCGTGAGCAATGGAGTCAAGGTTTTAAACGTACTCTTCTACAATCTCACCACAGATAGTGCACTTTAATCATACTCACCCCCATTACACCCTCAACCCTCCTATGCCTTCCTCCAAACTAGTTCCCAGCTTTTTCTTTATCTTTTTGCTTATGGCCTGCCGCGCTTAATTTGGGTCGCCTGCAAGACCACCTTTTAAAAAAATAATAATAATTTTAAAATGCACAACCGCCTCCTCGCTCCAATAGGTCTCAGGTAGCCAGGTGTGCTAGCCACGGTGGGGTTTGAACCGTTAGGATTCAAGGTGAGCGGGCTCCAGGCCGGCCGGCCAGAGGAGCCCACTTGTCAGAATTGTTAAAGACCATCTTACAAAAAAAAAAAAAAAGGTTATATTTAATATACATGTACACGACTGCATTCCAGTTCACTCAGGCGTTTCGAGGTCAGCCCACGAGCCTGAGGCGTCTTAGCTACGAGGCCACGTTTGTTCTAGTGCCTGGCGGGGGTGAGGCGGGAAAACGCCCACTTTTACAGGGTTTCCCCAGCTACGAGCTGCGGCTTGTGGTTGCTGCCCTTTAAAGGTGCACCGCGTGTTAAAACACTTGATATCAAAGCCCGGAACACCCAGCGGAAGCAGGCGGGCCGGGATGGACCCTCGCGAAGACCCAGCCTCGTCCCTCCGGGTCCCTGGGGCCCGAACGGTCAGCGTCCAAATCTCGGGTACGCATGCGCGAGCGCAGGCACAGGCGCAGGCGCAGGCGCAGTCGCGCGCGACTGGTCTACAGTCCCGCCTCTCCCACGCGTTTCCGACAGTGCGTTGCGCGCCTGCTGACGTCACCGCGCGTCACCGTAACGTCCCCCTGGCCGCAGGGGCTTTTGGGAAGGCTGCGGGTCAACCGTCCGGCGTCTCAGCTTCCCGGCGCAGGAGGTCCGGCTCCGCGGTGAGTGCGGCTCCATTCGCAGGGCGGGCAAACGTGCCTCTCTACGGCTGGGCGGGCGAGCGGGCCTCCTTCGGCCCCGAAGTCCTTACACAGCCGGCGGTGTAAGGACTGTGCTCTCCGGGCCGTCCGTCCGACACCCGCTCACCGCCCCAGTCCTTGGGCTTGTACTACAGTTTTGTTTTCTTTTCCTTTCGGTTTATTTATTTTTTTTTTGAGTCAGCTCAGGCTAGTCTCGAAATTGCGGCAGTCCTCCTGCCTCAGCCTCCTAGGTGCTGGGATCACTGATGTGCGCCACCTCGGCTTTCTCTTCAGATGTTCTGCAGACTTTTAAGCGTTAAGCCCGAGCGGCATTTCTTTAATGCCTTTAGATCAAGACAGGTGTGCGGCAGGGAGATGACGGTTGTCACATCGGTTAGGGTGATGGGTTGCCATATCGGTTACTGCTTGCATCCAGTAGACATGTGAGACGTTTCGTTTCACTGGGAAAAGGTCTTCTCTTTCCAATGGACGTGTCGCCCCCCCTGCAGTGGGCATAGAGCAGTGTCGGATGGGTGGTTGCTGGAGTTGTAACACCTAGTTTAGTTAAGCCACACGTGTAGTAGTAGCCTTCTCCCAGGCCACTGATTTAACCGGCAATTGTAAATTTTTGGTTTTGAGATACTACCTGTGGTGGTTGCTTTGAAATTGTTAGGAAATGGTTGTCCTTCACGGATTGCCTTAATGAGCTCTTCCCAATGCATTTATCTTGGTCAGTTTAGTCCTGGCTAGTTCAAGTGCTCTGTGTGGCAGGAGCATCTCATCCTGGCTTGATCTTCCAAGTGTTGAGATTGAAATTGCAGGCATGTCCCAGGAATCTCAGGAAATATTTATATTTTAATATAAAATATCTATTACATATTATTTATTTTGTATTGTATTATTTATTTTGTGTATTATATATTTATGTGTATAAATATATGTTATATATTATACTTCACATTTGTATTATTCATTGTACATTTTAATTTGATGTTTTAATAGAATATAAAAAATACATATTTTTTTCTTGTGATTCTTGTGATTAAACCTAGGTCCTTTACCTGCAAGGCAAGTGTTCTAACGTGGAGCTATCTCAGTAGCCCTACAGACCATCTTTCCATTGTTCACGGGGGTCTTTTGTCTCCAGTGAAGTGCCAGATCAAAATATCTTTAAATCAGAAAATGAAAGGAGCCTGGTGGTAGTGTGGTCCTAGCACTTGGGAGGCTGAGGCAGGAGAATTCCAACAAGTTTTAACAGCAGTTTGGGTTACATTGACTTTCTAGCCAGCCTAGGTTACAGAATAAGACCCTGCCTCTTTAAAAAAAAAAAAAAAAAAATGTTCATGAAATATGGTACATTTTGTTTAATAGTAAATAAAAAAAGACATAAAATGAGCAAACTTGAAATTGGGGACCAATTTTTGACAAGTGGAAATGTCCATTTGTTTTCAGAGTTTTGCTTTTTAAACTACAAAGCTGCGCATTTTAAAGACAACCGTAAGCAGTACTTTGGGAATGCTTTTGCAGTGGTGTGTCTTGATTTAGACCCTTTCTAAGGAGACTGGTTGGGCGAGGAACTGCCGTAGTCGAGATGTATTATCTAGAGTGTGTCATTTTTAGACATTACTGAATAAATGGAAGAGGACAGTTCTGTGCAATTAATTTTCTGAAATATCTTTTTTTTTTTTATTTCAGATTTATACCTCTCAAGAGTCTTCATGTTCTCCCATGTTTCTCTAGAAATAAGCCCAGTCATGGAAATCTGAAAATTTTTATAAGAAGATGCAGTTTGCTTTGGGGTGTGCTTTTGTGTATGAATAGTTATATAAAATACTGAGTTTTCAAAAAGAAGGCTAGTGCAACAGAAAAGCTGTGGTAAAACAGGTTCTTAGGTATTTGTGATAACAGAAGAAAGCTATTTCTCAAATTGATTCATTCTTAATTATAACAGACTTATAGTGGGAATGGGCCTTAAACACAGGTGGACTTTATAAGATGCAGTCTAAGTTTGTGTACAAATACTGTCTATTGACCAGATGTATTAAAATGATAGACACATTATTAAGGGGGTGATAGATAAGATTTAACAGTGAGAGAGTAACAGTTTAAGCTTTAAGCTCAGTTCCTTTACCACGAGTCCTACAGTCTTCATAGAGCTGTGTTGCTTCCTCAGAAGTTAACTGCAGTTGATGTAACCCACTTTAGAGACTACTGTGATAATGAGCAGCTGTATGACTCTTAGGAAACACCAGATGCAGACTTCACTTCCTTCCATTTGGTAGGAAAAGTAGTTCTGATGTCATATTTTTAAGTCCTTATAAGGGAAAAGAGCTGAACCTGAATATATGTCTTAGTATCTAGGCTTCATAACTAGTAATGAGAAGTAAGTAATGGGTAAATAGCTCTCAGATTACCTAGAAGAGTTCATGTGACCCCAAAGAGTCTTGACTAGTGTCTTGGCATGTGAGACAGATTTGTCCTGTGTGAATGTCAGCTCACCAGTCCAATCAGAAGACAGTGAATCGATCCAGTTAGGTGCCTGCTATTTCATTTCTATCTGTGGTAAAGATCTAATGTGAAGTGGTGAGAAGCTTCATATGGAAGTTTAAGCTGTCAGAAATACTATTTTTATTCATGAACAAAACTGTCTCCCAGAGGTCCAAGGTACCTTTCACTCAAAAACTAAAAGTATAATGGAGAATAGCACAATCTTGTCAAATTGGACAAAAGAGAGTAAAGAAAAAATGAAGTATGACTTTTCGTGTGAACTCTACAGAATGTCCACATACTCGGCTTTTCCCAGGGGAGTTCCTGTCTCGGAAAGGAGTCTGGCTCGTGCTGGCTTTTATTATACAGGTGTGAATGACAAAGTCAAGTGCTTCTGCTGTGGCCTGATGTTGGATAACTGGAAACAAGGAGACAGTCCTGTTGAAAAGCACAGACAGTTCTATCCCAGCTGCAGCTTTGTACAGACTCTGCTTTCATCCAGTCTGCAGTCTCCATCTAAGAACATGTCTCCTGTAAAAAGTAGATTTGTACATTCGTCACCTCTGGACCAAGGTAGCATTCCCTCCAACCTGTCCTCAAACCCTCTTAATTCTAGAGCAGTGGAAGATTTCTCATCGAGGATGAATCCCTGCAGCTATGCCATGAGTACAGAAGAGGCCAGATTTCTTACTTACAGTATGTGGCCTTTAAGTTTTCTGTCACCAGCAGAGCTGGCCAGAGCTGGCTTCTATTACATAGGGCCTGGAGACAGGGTGGCCTGTTTTGCCTGTGGTGGGAAACTGAGCAACTGGGAGCCGAAGGATGATGCTATGTCAGAGCACCGGAGACATTTTCCCCACTGTCCATTTCTGGAAAATACTTCAGAAGCACAGAGGTTTAGTATATCAAATCTAAGTATGCAGACACACTCTGCTCGAATGAGGACGTTTCTGTACTGGCCATCTAGTGTTCCTGTTCAGCCTGAGCAGCTTGCAAGTGCTGGATTTTATTATGTGGATCGTAATGATGATGTCAAATGTTTTTGTTGTGATGGTGGCTTGAGATGTTGGGAACCCGGAGATGACCCCTGGATAGAACATGCCAAATGGTTTCCAAGGTAATTGGTTCTTTTTGTTTGTTTTCAAGACTGGGTTTCTCAGTATAGCCTTGGCTTTCCTGGAACTCACTATGTAGACCAGTCTTGACTTGAACTCAGAGAGATCTACCTGCTTCTGCCCCCTGAATGCTAGGATTAAAGGTTTGTACCACCACTGCCAGGCTTGATAATTGGTTCTTAAAAATGTTTAAAACTGATTATTATTGTGATATGGAGGATTGAACCCAGGGCCTCACATCTGGTCGACAAGTTCTCTTGCCTACATCTCTAACCTCTTAATTTTTATTACTGCTTACAATAAATTTAGGAGCACAGTTGTTAGTGAAATAAAATAAGAAATTTGTATTTGAAACTGATCAGCTATGTGAACTTGGACCTCATTTCTAAAATGAATGGGCTGTTAGGTGTTTTTATTTATTGTGTTAAAATACACATAAAGTGTACCAGTTTAGTCATCTAAAATGTATTCTTCTGTAGTGTAAACTACATGTGTACTGTTTTTTAGTCATCTCCAGAGTCTTTCTATGCTCTCAAACTGAAACTGTAACCTATACACTTGCAAGCACAACCCCTGGCACCTACTCTTCTGCTTGCTATATCTGAATTTGTCTACTCTAGGTACCACAACCACAACACATATGTGGAATCATACAGTAAAGAGAGCTTGGACCTGTGCATGCCTTCATGATAATGAGGAATTGTTGGACTCTTTGAGGGAATTACAGGGACCTTTAGTCATTTTTGTATGGTGCATGATGAACAGGAATTTCGATGTAACTATTTACATTATTAAAATATAAGTAGTTAAAAATTATATGATGGGGCAGGTAGTACACCCATGTCCTCATGCTTAATCTCTAATCTCAGCCACTGGGAGCAGAAGCATGCATTCTTTGTGAGCAAAGGCCAGCCTGGTCTACATAGCAAGTTCAGATAGCTAGGATTGCATAGTGAGACCCTGTCTCAAAAAAAAAAAAAAAAAAAAAAAAAAAAAAAAAAAAAAAATATCATGAAGAATCATCAGAAATTTTATATGTCAGATCCAGTGCAATGTTAACATTCAGGAGTCTGACACAAATTTGAAACCAACCTGGGTTACTTAGAGAGAACTGTCTCAAAAATCAAAGCACAAAAGATAGATTTTGACTCTTTTTTTTTTGTTGTTGTTGTTCTTGTCCTGAACACTGATATATTTAAGTTACTTAAAAAGTATTAATTTTGGCCAGATGTGGTAGTGCACCCTATAATTCTAGCAGTTTGGAGGTTGAAGCAGGAGTGTTCTAAGGTCAACGTTAGCTTGGGCCTGGGCCACATTGTGAATCCCAGACCAACTCAGCTAGGTGGCAAGACTGTCTGAAAAAATAATAAGCAAAAAAATTATTGGGCAGGAAAAAAACACGTACAAATCTGTACTGGAGGTCAAAGAACAGCTTTCCTTCCACCGTGTGGGTTTGGGGGATAAAATGCAGGTCATTAGGATTGTGGCAGGCACTTTTACATGCTGAGCCATCTTGAAGGTCTATAGAGTTTATTTTAAGCCTTCTGTTTAATGACATTTGGCAAGTCATTCCAGAATCACTTCGAGTTTGGTTTTTAAGAACATGTTTGGAAAACAAACCAACATGTCCTCCATAATATTGTGCTAGTATGAATTTAGTCTTCATTATTGAAAAAAAAAAATAGTATAGGAAAGCATGTTGCCTCCAGTCTGCCTTGTAGCATCCAAGAATTCTCAGATTAAAATGTCATAGACATTGGTGCTCTGGTAAAAGCTTAAGTTTGCTAATGTCTCAAGTTTGGATTGAAATGTCAGAATTTTAAATGATTTAATCATTTAAGTGGACTTATGTGTTATAATTTGAAGTCTGACTGTTATATCTAAAATATGAAAACATTTAAATTCTATTTAAGTTGTTATACTTTGTAAAACAAAATTCTCCACACTGTGTTTTAAATAGTTAACTAAGGGAACTAATGTTTTCTGTCAGTTCAGCTCTGAAGAGGTTTTAGCTGTGACTATTTTTGATCTCAGTAAAGACAAACTGTAACATGATGATCACTAGATTTTAGTACATACAGATTACTTATTTATCAAATAGTTAGGTGCCTCCTAAGCAGGATTTTAGGTGCCAAGGATTATAATCTTTTCTGAAGGAAGAGTGGAGAAGGAGCAAGTGTGCAGTAGTCAGGACTTAGTGTACTATATGTCTTTATTATTTTGCTGGTGTAGTTTTTGTTAACTTGACATAAACTGGGGTCACTTGGGAAGAGGGAACCTCTGTTGAAGAATTGCCTCCATCAGATCTTAAAGCAGTCTGTTATGTAAACTGGTAACTTGATTCCATTTGTACACAAAAACTCTGCCTCTGTCCTTTCCAACAGTGTATGGTTTTGATGTTATCTTTTTAACTTATGTCATTGTTTATTTTTCATATGATAGCTATAACTGCATACTGTCTTTAACAGGACAATTGTAACTAGAGTTACAGCTGCAGTTCCTTTCTGCACTGTGCTGGGGTAGTACTAACGATTGAATCTGGGCCCCAGTGTTTTCTTTTTAACCTTTGCATTAGAGTTGAATGATTTACATACTACCATTACAGTCTACAGTAGTCTGAAGGCGTTTACGTTACTTGTCTTCACCTGTAAATTTTTTACTTTCTTATGCTCTTGAGAGTTGCGTATTGTATTCTTTCATTATAAGCTTGCATTATCTGTCTTGTTCTCTTGAAACTCACTAAGCTCCCTGAAGATGAGTATTAATTGCATATCTGGCAGTATCTAAGTACCTTTCTCTTTCTTTTGAATTGGATCTTGGGAAATTATTTTGTTCCTTTATTGTTTTTTTTTTTTTTTTTTTTTAAAGTTTCTTCTAACTCTGCTTTTTAGATTTTGTGACTGTGTTGAGCAAAGACCTTTAACTGTGGGTAGGTGTTGGGCTGTGGGCATGGACTTGTTAAAGGATATAAACTCTGACTCCTTGAGAAGTCCACAGCTGCAGCAACTCTATTATCTGAAGTCATTGTCAGTGAGGATTTCTCAGTGTCCAGGGCAGCATCAAAGCATTTGGTGGCAAGGCTGAAAGACTTAATCTCCTTCTGTTGTGGAAAACATCCTGGCCAGGGACCTATATTGATTCCTATTCTGGCTCATGAGTGTTCTCACGATGGTGGGGCAGTAACAATGGTGTCTTGATATTTTAGAGCCTGAAGAGCGACCACAGAGCCGTGTGTGTGTGTGTGTGTGTGTGTGTGTGTGTGTGTGTGTGTGTGTGTAGAGGGGGGAGGGAGGGAGGGGGAGAGGGAAGGAGGGAGGGAGGGAGTTCGAGAGTGAGCACTAACTGCTGTTCTATGCTGCTGCCAGTGTCTAAGGTAAGGACACATTGAGTAGCCAGAGTGGATCCTGGAGCACTGGTGTGTGCAGAACAGTTGGAGGGCTGGGGCTAAAAGAGCACAGGAGCAGAGTGGATGTAGGGTGAGCGCTGGGATACAGAGCATGGCTTAGGAAGGAAGGTGATTCCTTTCTAAAGGAGAGGCATAACAGCATCTGTCTCCAGGGTTCCTCAGCAGTAGTAGTGGTGGGAACTGGCAGAGGAGGTTGTGAGCTCAGTGCCAGTACACACTAGAGAGACCTCAGGAAATCTACGATTATCTCAAGGCTGTTGACAGCTTCTTCTCGGTTTCTCACCAAAGCAGGCCCTTAGGGTCATGGTGGTGTCTATAGACTACTGATAGAAATACTCCTGTCCTCCTTTGAGCTCACATGTTTCTTTTTTTTTTTATTGGATATTTTATTTACATTTCAGATGCCATCCCCTTTTCCCATCCCCCCCCCAAGAAAACCCCTATCCCATGCCCCCTTTTCCTTTTTGCTTTTATACACTTTTTAAAAATGTTAATCAAAGACTTATAAGTTTGGTAATGCTCAATCAGAAGTGTAACCCAATACCCAACCTAGATATATCAACTATCTTTGACTGGTGGAGACACGTGAACATCTGCCTCCATATTCCCTTCCTCTCATTCTCTCTCTTTCTCTCATCACCTAGCTTCTCTCCTTCTTCTCCTCCTCTCCTTACTCCTTCTCTTCCTCTCAGTACTCCTCCCACCTTAGCTCCTCCTACATATCACCCTTCTTGTTAAAATAAAACTTTTCTCTCAAAATACAATTAGAACATAATTATGCCAATTTGTACCAATGAGGTACAAGATAGTCCTAATACCCAGTCCATCATTTTGTTGACTAACCAGAACCTCTGTCATCTCTCCTAACTAAAACACTTAGTTCTGAACCTGGCTTTTTCCTTGGCATTAGAATGAATGTCAGCTGAAAACCATCCACTCAAATATTTTCTCTCAAGGTAAATAGCCAGGATTGACTATGAGACTATAAGTTTTCAACCCCGTCAGAAATCCAGAATGGCTGAGTTAGCTAAAATTATGGGAAGCACATAAAAGCATAGCTTCTAAAACTTAGCCAATTTATAGAGACTGCTGAACACCTGGACTCTCCCTATACTACAAAACATTGGAGCATCTGATCTTCAGCCTTCTGGCCCAGGATCATCTGACAGACCTTAGTGCTGCAGAATTATTAAGGGCTGATTACTCTGTCTAGGCAGATATAATCAGTTGACTATTCTGCAAGTGTGTCCTTTTCTGGACAGTAATTTGTCTGTAGGTAGAAAGAGGCAATTTTTGCCTAGTGGCTGTCACCACACAACTGGAGTAACTCCAAAGATTGAGCTCACCTGTTTCTTGCTTTCTCTGTAAGCCTGTCCTCCCCAGTGGGTCTGCTGTGGCTCCTCTTCCCCACTTCCTTCTTTTTCTTTTTTTTTTTTTTTTTAAATGTGTGGTTTCCCACATTTTTTCTTCATTTTAGGTGAATTGGATTACTGAGTCCTCCCTGGGCTGTTTGTCTTGGTTTGTTACAGTGATTAGAAGACTGGTACCTCTCAGTTTGCCCTATAGCTGATAATTTCTTACAAACTCTCCTTTAATATGTGCTTTTATATTTGTTACTCCCACCGAATGACAGTGAAGACCATTACCCAAATTCTTTAGTCAAATTAAACAAGCTTTATTTTCTCAGGGTTATCTCCTTAAAGTGGGATTTGAAAAAACTTGAAAAACTATCATTGAACACAGAAGGTAGGGTTTATATAGTCAAAAAAGCAAAAACAACAGCAACAACAACAAGAAAACCCTGCACAACTAAAAGGTTTTCAAGAGTTGGGGAATTTCCAGAGGAATTTTGGTTACGTAGGAACTTGGCCGAACATTTTAAAATTATTTGGAAGAACATCTTATCAGGGTATATTCAACGTGTGACTCAAATGCCATACTTGGGAAACATGTTAAATTCCAGAAACAGGTTAAAGCAGGTCAACTTGAAATTTTCAGCAAAAGGAAATGAACTTGTTCTGACCTTATAGCAAAATGATTTCCATCCTTAAGATGGAGTCAGGCTGGTCTATCAGTATTTTCACTTCCTTAGGTTAATTTTTACTTATGTGTATGTGTCTGAATGTATTCCATGTGAGTGCAGGTTCCAGAGGAGAGCATAAAAATTCCTAGAGCTGGGGTTACAAGCAGCTGAGAGCCACTTCACATAGATGCTGGAAAACAACTCGGGTACCCTAGAAGAGCAGCAGGTGCTCCTAACCACTGAGCCATCTCCAAAATGCATTTTTTCATTTAACAGAGTCTTTTGAAGAGCAGATGTCTTTAATTTTGATGATGACATTTTTTATCAGTTTTATCTTTTATGGATTATGGTTTAATTAAAAATTCTGTTTTTTAATATTAAGTTCTGTGCTTCAGAATGCTAAGCAGAGACTCTGTATCTGAGCTCTACTATCAGGCTTTTTGCTTTATTTTAGATTTATTTTTTACCTTTTTAAATTATGTATGTGTCTGGGTTACTATTGCTGTGATGAAACACAGCAACTTAGGCCAAAGCAGATAAACAAGGATTTATTGGCTTATGCTTCCACTTCATAGTTTATTATAAAAGTCAGGGCAGGAACTCAAGCAGGCTAGAACATGGAAGCAGGAGCTGATTCAGAGGCCATGAGGAGTTCTACTTACTGGCTTGCTCCTATGACTAGCTTAGCCTGCTTTGTTATAGAACTTAGGACCACCAGCCCAGGGGTTTCCCCACTAATAACCTATTATTATTATTATTATTATTATTATTATTATTATTATGGGCCTCCTACACCAGTCACTAATTATAAAAAGTGCTTTACAACTGGATCTTATGGAGGCATTTTTCAATTGAGGCTCCCTCTTTTCAGATGATTTTAGCTTATGTCAAGTTGACATAAAACTCCATCATAGCATGTGACTGCATGTGGGAATGCGCACCAGAGTGTAGGTGCCCAAAAAGGCCAGAAGCATTGAGTCCCCTGTACCTCGAGGTTCAGAAGGTTGTGAGCTTCCTGCCATGGGTGCTGGAACTGATCTCTGCTTCTGTATTAACAGCAGCAAGTGCTCCTGAGCACCGGGCACTCTCTCCAGCCTTCTTATCTAGATAGAACATTCTGACATAAGGAAGGACAAAAGGACTTTTCTTGCATTTAAGGTTATGGTTCATCCTTAGTTTATTTTTTGTATGTAGCATAGATCAAGGTTTTGTGTTTTAAAAAGAATTTGCATGTGGAATCCAGATGTTTATCGGTTTTTCAAAAGGGAGTAAAACGGAAGATGTTACCTGAACTTCCTCCAAGAAGTCTTAGTAGGTTAAATATTTGAGAAACATTGTGGAGAATGTGGAGAAGTAACTTGATTATATGTTTCCTGGAGGGAGTATGGTGTATTGTACTTCAAGATAGGAGAGTGAACTCTGGACCAAGATTGCATATTACTATGTTATGAACAATGAAATGTTAATAGATAATGACTAATAGGTTTTGAAATTGTGTTAAGCATGAAAAAGACAATACCTGTAACATTGTGTTTCACATGCCAACTTTACCCCTTTCTAAGTGCAGACTTTTTCCCTTTTTTGTTGTATATGAGGAAGTCAGAAAAATAATGGTATGCACCATCACAATGAGATTGTAGTGTGTGACTGTTTGGATTCTGTTAGATTAAATGTCTATTGGGTTGTGATATAAACAGTTTTTTGTGAGGTATAATGAAGATGATTTGAAAGTCATTTCTCTAGAATAATAAGTTTATTTTTGATATGAAGTACTTAAAAATAGTTTTTGTTTCACATTTTAGGTGTGAGTTCTTGATACGGATGAAGGGTCAGGAGTTTGTTGATGAGATTCAAGCTAGATATCCTCATCTTCTTGAGCAGGTAAACTGATTTTAAAATTTACACGAGAGCTGGGGAGATGGCTCATTTGGTAAAGTGCTTACTATGCACTATGAAGCCCTGAACTCAGATCCCAGCACCACATACAAAGCTGGGTGTGGCAGCATGCATCAGTAATCCCAGGGTGTTGGAAACAGATAAAACCCTGGAGATCACTGGCCAGGTGGTCTGGCCAGATCATTCAGTGAGTTCCAGGTTGAATGAGACAGAGACCTTGTCTTAAAAATACACCTGTGTCTACCTTTGTCCTCCACAAGTGTGCACACATAGATGCACATACCCATGTGACCAGGTTAATATACTTTCTACAAATATAAACAAAAATATAGCATTGAACTATACTATGAAATAATAATTACAGAAATCTTAGAAGTGATATTATTTTTATTTCATTTACATAATTTTAAGGCAAAATTGGAGTTTATTAAATTTTTATAGCATTTTAAGCACTGTAGTTATGAACAAAATATTTAGGAAGAAAGATACACCTAGTTTGGGTGTGTGCTTAGAAGAGCTGGAGTTCAAGTCACCTGGCATGTAGCCACAGTAATGGCATCCCTGGCAGTTTTGTTGTTAGCTTGCTGTTCAGGGTTCTTTATAAATGTTGATTTTTACTTTTTTGAAAAATCTTAAGTCGTGCCACTTTACAGAGTTTTTTTTTTGTTTTGTTTTTAACAGTGTCTCTTTAGTCTCTTCTAGGGAAAACAAAAACAAAAAACAAAAACTTGGTAGGAATTAAGACCTTTGAAGAGTTATTCAAATGAAATACCACTTTTCAAGTGGAATGGGGTGGCACTAATGTGTCTTCCTGTTCTCTAAAATAGTGCTCCACTGGAGTTTTAACCTCGATGCAGATAAAAGTATACGCATAGCTTTATGATAATTATGATAAATATACTTTACTTTGTTTTTATGATAATTATCAAAAAAAGTAAAGTATATTTATCATATTTTATGATAATTATGATAAAAACAAAGTAAAGTATATGTGTGTGTTTATTTTAGAGTTTGGGGACAAGGTTTCTTGTCTGAGGCTTGCCTTGAACTCCTGATCTTCTTGCCTCAGACTCTTAAGTGCTGAAATTACAGGAGTGTGCTAGCATACCTGGAGTTTGCAAAAGGATACGAACATTTACTTAAATGTCTGTTTGCTTGGCTCTGGTGGCTTACTCCAGTAATCCTGTTACTTAGGAAAGCTTTGGCAGGAAGATTTCCGTGAGTGCTAGGCTAGCCTCAGCAGCAGAGTGAGATCCTATCTTAACAAGGCAAATCCCTGACTGTGCTGTTTAGACTATTTGAGATTTCTGATTTACCTGTCAAGTGTTCTCTTATTTCATAGCTGTTGTCCACTTCAGACACCCCAGAAGAAGAAAATGCTGATCCTCCAGGTAAGTATGAAATAGTTCAAATACAACTATGAATTTTTATGAAAATGTTAAGAATGAAAGTATATTAGCGAAAAGGGTGTTGGTACTTTTGAAGTCATGGGAGCAACTTTGGGATGTTAACTAGAAAATTTATGCTTTTACTGAGATTCACCACATTTATTATATATTATTATATAAAGAGCTGACGTATGAGCATATGAAGCTACAAGACACATGCAGAAAACAAATAGCTTGAAGCGTACCAAAGGAAAGCTTTACCTCCAGAAAGGAGAAGGTCACTGTGCCTAGCATGTATTAGAAGAGGCCAGTCTGTAGGTGATTGTTGGTGGAGCTGAAGATAGAATAGTGATTCAGTGCAGGGGTCTGCATGAGAGCTGACTTTGGCCAGATCTCAGTAGTTACATGTGTGTGATCTACCTGTGTTGTGGTTAAATAACTGTCACTCTATGTGCTGATCATATCAGAAGGGGAGTGCTGGTTCTGGTTCACCATTTGAAGAGAGGCATTGGCAGCTTTGCAGCTGATACAAAGAAAGATGACCAAGAGATATAAAAGTCATAGAAACCTTGACTCGAGTAGATAGGGACTTGGTCATGGAAACTGTGCTCCAGTGGGTAAGGCCCTGGGTCATGTGTAAGAGGAAGGAGTACCTGAGTATGTGGTAACTGCCTGTGTAAGGAACTGGACAGGGCGAAGTAGTAGGTAGCTGTTCTTATTCAGTGTTTATGTAGGCTAGAACCCAGAGCCTTGTGGATGCTCGGCACTCTGTGTCACACTGCACTATGCTATACATCTTGCTTTTGTTTTCCCATCTTCAGAATGATTGTTACACATTTTCTTTCTTTATAGATTGCTACTTTTAATTTATAAAATAATTTTTAAAAGAATGTATGAGAGATGCATGTATGGTGTATATTTAGACATGTGCCACAGTACACATGTAGAGATCAGAAGATAACTTCAGGAATCTGTTTTCTCTTAGTTTTATGTTGGTTCTGGGGATCAAATCCTGGCTTGCCTGGGAAGTGCTTTCTTGTCTGAGCCATCTGGACAGCATCATAGCTCTTCCCCCAGCTTTCCCCATTCATATGACAGCACAGAGAAAGTGGGAGAGTGAAGAGAACTTCTTTCTCTTAGAACCACTTATCTCAGTTCCTTTTTCTTCCCTCCTTAGTTTTCCCCCTCCTTTCTTTTCTTCAATCATTTTTGATACAGGGTCTCATAATATTCCCTGGGCTGGCTTTGAACTTTGGATCCTCTGGCGTTGGGCTCTGAGTGCTATATTACAGGTATAGGCCACCTCACCTGGCTTTGTACACTGGATTGTGTCCCCTCCTGCTAATTTGTAAATGTTGCTTTCATAATGACGAGAGTCACTGGAAACTGCCTGAGTAAGTCTTTCTTACCTGGTAGCTGGCATTTGACAGACACAGTTAATGTACTTTTGGCAACATCTCTGGGCACATCCTTAGCTGTCTCTGAACTTGGGATGCTACTGCTCCCCTCCTGCAGGGCAGGGATGATAAGCACACTGCACCACCCTGAGCTTTTGTCCTCAACACACTTGCTTTGGGTGGCTTCCCTGACTCTAGTCTTTCAGGTTTTTTCCTGTTCATTAGGATGATTTTGAATAGTTTCCTCTGCTAGCTCCTTTTTCATATTTCTAAGTGATAGACTACGAAATGAAGTGTACTTTATGCTCAGGTCAGATCCAGTCCAGGCTGGAATGTTCAGTTACCTGCGTAAATCTTAGAGGTGCTTCCATTTCTTTTTTAAAAGATTTATTTATTTATTTAATAATGTATGTGAGTACACTGTAGCTGTCATCAGACACACCAGAAGAGGGCATTGGATCCCATTACAGATAGTTGTGAGCCACCATGTGGTTGCTGGGAATTGAACTCAGGACCTCTGGAAGAGCAGTCAGTGCTCTTAACCACTGAGCCATCTCTCCAGCCCAAGTGCTTCCATTTCTGGCTCCAATAGCTGTCTCAGTAAATATGTCAAAACACTAGGTTTCCTCTGTTTCATTCTTGAAATGTTCTTCTCTGACCTTCCCGTCTCAGTTCATAACACCCAGCTACAGAACCAACGGGGCCATTTCCTGAGAAATCTGTTCTGCCTTCACAGCGTGTTCTGATACTTACTGTCTGTCTCTTAGTCCATGCTAGCCTGGTCTATCCTGTAGTTCTTCCTGATCCCAGGTTCCCGATCCTGAATCCATCTCTGCAGGATCACCAGTCCCCTTTGGAATAGCTCTCTGCTCAAGATGCTTCTACAGTATTCTGGCAAACTTAGGGTGATGTAGACACTCCTTACAAAGCTGTATACCATGGCTACTGTCCCTGCTGTCCGCCACCATCTTTATTTCTTGACTCTGTCAAGTTGAGGATCAAGCTGTCTTAGTATTTCTTCAGGCATACTTTTGACCACAGTTGCTCTCTACACACTTTGGTGTGTTTATTGTATCAGTTTCCAGTAGATGGCAGTAAAGTATCTTGGAAAAGTACAGCTGTAATGTCACAGAAGCACAGTATGAGCTTGCACTGGCCATGTTAACGGAAAATGCTTCCCTACGTGTCCCTCCGGCCTCCCAATTCCTGCATTTGTTACCTTATAGTTTCTTCTTCATACTCTCCATTCTGAATAACAGTACTTTTGCTTATTTGTGTTTTCATTACATCTTTATGCTGCCCATGCTTGTTTTCTCTGCCTCACTTATGGACCTGTTTAGACATTATTCATCATTCAAGTCTGATACATATCTATTGGTGTAACTCCAACCCAAGTGTTTCATGTGTGCTTAGCAAGAACTCATTACTATGCTAGGCCCCACACCCACACCTCATCTCTTTATGGGCGAGGGAGTAGATGCATGCATGTTTGCTGGAAATGGAATCCTCAATCATGCCAGGCAAGCCCTCCACCTAGGCCACACCCCCATTTTTAAATTCAATGTATTCTAAGCATTCTGTCATAGAGGTGTACCCCCATCTTAACCTTACTTCCTATTATTATTTATTTATCTATTTACTTATTTGTTTTTGAGGTAGTAGCTTGTTTAAATCTTGCTTATGAGTGTCAGGAAAGGACCTACTGAGCTTTACATTTGCCCTTCTTTCCTGCCTGAAGGTAATTTCTCATATGTATATTTTTGTGGTACATTGGTTTTAAAAAAATGATTGTATATTAGAATCTTTTGGGGAGATATTTAAAAACATTTGTCATATTTGTGTGTGTATGTATGTACATGAGAGAGACACACACAGAGACAGAGACATGGAGACACAGTTATTTTAAGTCAGTCCTCTCCTGTGGGTTTCAGGAATTGAACTTGGGTAGACTTGTGCAGCAAACATTTATCCATGCGCCATCTTGCCTATCTGATTTTTGAGGAAGAAACTATTTATAGTGTATGTGTGGGTGCACATGCTACATGCTACAGTGTGTGTGGAGGTTAAGAGGTACCTTTGGGCACTTGAGAGATACTCAACAGTTCTAAGTACTGGGTGCTCTTCCAGAGGACCTAGGTTCAGTGCCCAGCACCTACATGGCAGCTCACAACTGTCTGTGGATCTAGTTCCAGGGGATCCGACACTTACACAGACACACATGCAGCCAAAACACCAGTGCCATAAAAGCAAATAAACTATTTTTTTTTTTTTAAAAAAGAGGACAACTTTGGGAATTAGTTCTCTTCTCCCCCCCTTATGGATCCTGTGAATTGAACTTAGGCTGTCAGGCTTAGCAGCAAGTGGCTTTACCACTGAGCCATCCCACAGCACTGTTGGGATTGTTTTAACAGTCAGATTCCTAAGCAGATTGCCAAGAGGTTTTTTTTTTTTTGTTTTTTTTTTTGTTTTTTGTTGTTGTTGTTGTTTTTTGTTTGTTTTTTTATGTCTAGGATGTATGTACTGTAGGAAGTAATATTTTAGATGCATGGTATACTAATTATTCAAAATTCAAATAGTATTGAAGTTAATTTAATTGATGCATATGATGTGTCTCCCTTACCACGATATGAAAAATAAAGGTGCCACAGGCATTGTTTTCCATAGTTATAAATCTGTCAAGTTTAATATTAGCAAATTTGTTTACAAATAGTCGTGCATTTTGGCCCTGGAGAAAGTTCAGAAGATGTTGTCATGATGAGCACGCCTGTGGTTAAAGCAGCCTTGGAAATGGGCTTTAGTAGGAGCCTGGTGAGACAGACGGTTCAGCGTCAGATCCTGGCCACTGGTGAAAACTACAGGACAGTCAATGATATTGTCTCAGCACTTCTGAATGCTGAAGATGAGAGAAGAGAAGAGGAGAAGGAAAGACAGACTGAAGAGACGGCATCAGGTATTGGTGTTGGTGCCACAGGTTTTCAGTTATGTGTTATGTGCAGCATTGCTTCACACCCGTAAATGGCTGCTAACGCCCTCTGCCCCAGACATTTCTAAACTCTCTTTTTGCCAAGCTCAGGCTAGCTTCCATTTCGGTCTGTAGCTAGTGCTGTCCTTGAACTCCCCTCAGATCAGGAAACAGGTATATATAGCAGGGGGGCACATGAGCATTAAGTGGCTAGACTTGCCTAGGAGCCAAGCAGAGTCCATTGTGACTTGTAGGTTAAGCTCTTGAGCTCTGTAGTTCTATAGAAGGCATGAAGTCTCAGAAGGAACACTGCTCTAGGCTGAAGATGTAGCTTGATTGATGGGTCCTTTGGCATTCACAAACCCTGAGTTTCATCATCAGCACTATGTAAACTGGGCATAGTGGTTTATGTCTGTAATTGCAGCACTTGGAATGGAGGTAGAGTCAGGATCAGGGCTATCGTGGATACGTGTGGAACCTGGATACATTAGGTCCTATCTGCATAAATAACAAGCCCCCCTCCCCCCCCCCAAAAAAAACCAAAACCAACTAGTTTAGGATTCTAGGGAAAGAGAATAAAAGAGGGTACATGTTTTACTACTCTTAAAAGTTTTCTGTTGTTCTCAACAAATTTGATGGCAAGTGGCTGAGTCTATCATTGTGTAGACTTGAGAATGTTTGTATGAGCTGTGTGATACATCTGAGTTTAATCAGGAAGATTAACATGACAGCATTGACGTGCAATCAAGTAATTTCAAAGAAGTCCTTCAAGCTCAGTTTAGTGCATAATTTGTGCATAGGGTTGGTTGGGTGTAAGTTTGGGGCATTTGCAATTTAATGAAACTTTTTTCTTGCTTGTTTTTAAATGAAGGTGACTTGTCGCTGATTCGGAAGAATAGAATGGCCCTCTTTCAGCAGTTGACGAGTGTCCTTCCTATCCTGGATAATCTTCTTGAAGCCAGTGTAATTACAAAACAGGAACATGATATTATCAGACAGAAAACACAGATACCCTTACAAGCAAGAGAGCTTATTGACACCATTTTAGTCAAGGGAAATGCTGCAGCCAACATCTTCAAAAACTCTCTGAAGGAAATTGATTCCACATTATATGAAAACTTATTTGGTGAGTTTGTTGAGAAAATTATTTAGAAACCTAGATAGGGTTTTATTCATTTCTCTGTTGAGCAAGCAGAATAAATCTAGTTTTAAAAATTGTAATCTTGCCGGGCGGTGGTGTCGCACGCCTTTAATCCCAGCACTTGGGAGGCAGAGGCAGGTGGATTTCTGAGTTCGAGGCTAGCCTGGTCTACAGAGTGAGTTCCAGGACAGCCAGGGCTACACAGAGAAACCTTGTCTTGAAAAACCAAAAAAAAAAAATGTAATCTTGGGCTGGAGAGATGATTCAGCAGTTAAGAACACTGACTGCTCTGCTAGAGGTCCTGAATTCAATTCTCATATCCACACAGTGGCTCACAACTATCTGTAATAGGATCTGATGCCCTCTTCTGATGTGTCTGAAGACAGCTGCAGTGTACTCATATACATAAAATAAATCTTTTTTTAAAAAAAATTGTAATCTTTACATTTTACCGATGTCAAAAAAACAAAACAAAAACAACAAAAAAAAAGCTGATGTATTTTATGGTCTAGATAGTATTCTTTGTAATATATAGCAAAAGAATCTATCTAAAAATATTAGGTTAAAATAGTTTTGTATTGATAGAGTGATGCTTTTTGTATGTTTTTTTCTTCAGTGGAAAAGAATATGAAGTATGTTCCAACAGAAGACGTTTCAGGTAAAACAGAGTTAATACTTAAGCATTATTTCTGTTACTTTTTAGAAGCTGAATTTCACTAAAGCTCTTTTCTCAGGCTTGTCATTGGAAGAACAGTTGCGGAGATTACAAGAAGAACGAACTTGCAAAGTGTGTATGGACAGAGAAGTTTCTATCGTGTTCATTCCTTGTGGTCATCTGGTAGTCTGCCAAGAATGTGCCCCTTCCCTGAGAAAGTGCCCCATCTGCAGGGGGACAATCAAGGGGACTGTGCGCACATTTCTCTCATGAGTGAAGAATGGACTGAAAAGTATTGTTGGACATCAGAAGTTGTCTGAACAAAGAGTGAACTACTGATTCAGCTATTCAGCAGAATATTCATGTTCTACTCTTTCTCAAGATAAGTAATCTTGCTTTATGAAAGTATTGTATATTTAATCTTAGTCTGTAGCAAGGGAAGGTCTTTGTTGGTGAGCTACAGGAGTGTATATGTCCTAGAGCAGGAGTGGGGATGCTTGCTGTATGTCCTTCAGGACTTCCTGGATTTGGAATTTGTGAAAGCTTTGGATTCAGGTGATGTGGAATTCAGAAGTCCTGAAACCAATGGCCTTGGCACTCAGCAGTTACGGTGCCCTGTGCTTCTTGGTGCTTTTCCCTTGTGGAAAGTAAGGATTTTTTTCTATTATTGGTAAATAATATATTGTGAGAAACATACTAAAGTGTTTTTTTTTTTTAAAGGCTTGTTGTCGCTTCTCTATCCAACTAGCAGACAGGAACAACGCAACGCGGAGTTCTCTCAAAGCAGTTTATTCAGGAACCCTTTACAACATCTCTCAGGAAGCCTCTGATTCCAGTTGCGTTCGCTTTTTTATCCCCAAGCTGTCCCCCATATAGTGCCTGCCACGTGGGGTAGTTTCATTGGTACACGTCAAGTGGCCTGATAATGCGTAGCATCAAGACTGCTGTGGCTCTTTGTGGGGTGTATAAGGAAGTCAGGTGCTAGTCATAAGACTTGGCAGTAGTCCCAGGCGCCATCTTAGCTGGCCGCCAAACCTGCTCCTCACAATTCCCCCTTATTAAATTTTGGCAGAGAGAATGCCTGTCTTAGGTTGCCCCTTGCAAGCAACGCTCCTTACCTGTTATGGGGAGTCAAACAGCTTTGGTTCGGTCCTTGTCTTAGGTTGGTAGCTTGCCCAAGGAGTCTTACCCATCATTGACTACTTCTCTAGCATGCCAAGCCACACTTGAGGAGATTGTCCCATCTCCACTGCTACAAACGCTTGTACTATCAAGGCCTGATTCTCATTATGTCGGGCTCTCATTTTACACATGCACCAAAAGGCAAGGCAACTAACGAGGATCAGACACATAGCTACCCCTCCCGATTCCCGCCCACTCTTTAATGTGGGACATTGCTTGAAGAATCCAGCTGGTAAATACGGAGGCCAAGGAAGTATCCACTCTGGTAGAATTGATGTGAATGATGGATTGTCTCAGCTCCCTCAGCATCCTGTCAAAATCTCGTGACCAGTTTGCTACAAGATACTGAGAAAGACCTTGGGAGAGATTACTGGCATGACTCGCATTCTGAAATGAGATGGAGGTAATGCACAGGCCTGTGTATTTCCACATGCAGCCCAGCTGGGCTAATTCCATTAATATATCCACTTGTTCCTGAACAAGATCAACTCTCTGATTAAGTAAGAGAATGCCCGCCTTCAAATGACTATATTTCCTTGCATATCCAAAGCCTCTGCAACTGCTGCAGACATACTATTAAAGGCAGCCGCTGGTTGAACAGTTGTAGTTAATGAAATGGTAGCAGCCATGGCGGCAGCAGCTGAAACAGCAATGGCTGCAATTATGGCTGCTGTTATGCCAAAATCTCTTTTAGTTCTAAATAAGGTCATTACAGAAGGAGCCTCTACGGGCTGTTGCGGTAAATCTCCGACCCATTAAAGTCCAGTCAAGGAAGACACAACTTAATTAATTACAAATGTATGCTGCACGCCTAGATTGGGCAGATTTACCATTGAACTACTCTATTCCCCAGCTATGAGATCTCTTATAACTTGCAGTTTTCTAGGTCATGATCTTCTTCATCTTCAGTCCTTTTCCCCAACTGCCAACTTCTCCAACCGCTCTTCTGACTCCTCCCCTCCCTCTGGCTCCTCCCACTCCTACTGCCCAATCACTGGCTCTAGCCCTTATTTCCTTTATTTAACAAATTTGATTGGACAGAAAGTTCACAAGATTCACTCCTCCTTCGCAGCCCCTCCCAGAAGTGGAATTACCATGACAAGAGGCTAGGGCTATCCACAGCAACGGGCCATGGAATATATTGAGGTATATGGGCAATCAGAGAAAAATGATATGCAGAAGCATTCCAACATAATGAATAAAAACAACTATTATCATAGGGATTGCTTGCCGCAGTCTGAGTGGGGTTTTGATATGTCCAATTATATCCTGCAAAGGTTGCATTATGGATGCCCCTATATAAAGGGAAAATGTAAAGACATTTCTCACTACCCACCCTGCTTTGCGTGCTTGACATCCTGTCCATGGTGGTATAACATCTCTGCATCCCTTGCAAAAGGGAGCCCATTTAGGCTGAGCAGGTACGCTCCCATTGCCCTTTGGCACACGAGCAGGCCACACTCCTTGTATCCATGTTGCATTCACTTTTGTCCCATCATTAAGGGGCAAATCAAACCAAGCTACTGTCTATATAATTGAATACATGAACTATCTTGAGAAGTTTTTTTTTACTAATTGAAAGCATAAAACACCTCGTACGGCTAAATTAAATTCTTCACTCACTGGGGCTAAATCCACATCAAACGGCAAGTATGGCAATTGCAAGGAAACATTACTGGAAAAAGTCTAGGAAAAACCTGGGCAAAATGCATAATAGGTAATGGCTTTGGAAACACAGACAAAATACCCCATCGCAAATCAGTGCTCCGTATCAGTGGCGGCATCCACATCAGCACAGGCAACATCACCAGTAGCCTCATCTTGATCTTCTGATTGCACCACTCTGGTTAGTCTTTCCAGAACCCAAATCAGTTGTTTTTGATCCTGAGGGAACACAAAAACAGAACCTCTCGCCCACACCAACACTGGATCCGCCCACACCAACACTGGATCCGGACCATTCCATCTGCCTGTTAACACATCCTTCCACATGACCAAACTTTTTTCGTTGAATCTGGGTTGGCATGTCTATCAGCCACAGAACACCCGTGGTGCTTGTCTTCATTTACAAATTTAAAGTAAAAAGGGCTATGGCTAATCTCTCTCTAGGTGCTCGGCCAGAGGCTATTCCCCTTCTTTGTTTAATAAGGCATGCCTTCAGGGTATGATGAGCTCATTCTAAGATGTCTTGTCCTTGAGGATTATAGGACAAACCATGATTAAGGTGAACCCCCATAACTCTGCAAAATTGCATAAATGAAGCAGAAATATATGCTGGGCCATTATCAGTTTTTAAGCTCTTTACCATTCCCCAGGCTCCCCAGGCTTCAAAACAATGAGCAATAACATGGCGTGCCTTTTCCCCTGAATGCAGGGAGGCAAATAGAATTCCAGAAGTGGTATCTATAGAAACATGAATATATTTTAATTTTCCAAATTCAGAAAAATGAGTAACATCCATTTGCTAAAGATGTAAAGGGCGCAAGCCCTGGGGATTAACCCCCACACTAATCTGGGGTAACAAAGGAGCACAAGCTTGACAAGATTTAACTATCTCTAGCTTCAGCATGAGTAATTCTGAAACCAGAGGACAGAGTTTTTGAATTAACATGAAATTGGTTATGGAAGCTATGGGTCAGAGCCACTGCATCATGGATCAAAAATCCAAGAGAGGCCCTGGAAGCTTTGTCCACAATATCATTCCCTTCTGCCAATGGCCTGGGCAAGCCTGTATGCGTGCGAATATGTTGAACAAAAAGGGCGAATCTCTATCCCATAAAAGCTTCTGCAATTGAACAAGCAATTCTCCAATGGTGGATTTTAAATTTATTTTTCCCACAATTTCCAAGCATTTAAGAATATTAACTACATATAAGCTATCTGAAATTAAATTAAAGGAACAAGGGAAAGTTTCAAACACTTTAATCACAATCTGCAACTCAATAACTTGTGGAGACGCAGGAGAAAACTGAATAGTCACAGGTGAGGATCCAGCAACCATATAGGCTCCGCATCCGGTCTTAGAGCCATCTGTAAAGATGGTGGGACATCCTGTTAAAGGCTCCTTGCGGGTAACTCGAGGAAAGATCACAGGATGAGCACTAACCAATTGCAACAAAGGATCTTTTGGAAAATGGTTATCTATGGGAACATCAAAGGCACATCTCACTCTCCCAATCATCCACTGCAGCGGCTAAAACTTCAAGCCGAATAGATGCATAGGGAACAATCAAAGATCTAGGCTGAACACATTGACAAATCCCTAGCATTGCTAATTGAGCCACTACAGTAGGATAATGAGTTAACGTTTGGGCAGGAGAAATTTTAGGGTGTATCCAGAGCAGGGGAGCTCCTTGCCATAATACCCCTGTTGGTTGACTTTCAGTTGGTAAAATGCATAACAATATATATTGAGACTCATCTCTGCGCCTTAAAGCAGCTTCCTGAATGCCCTGTTGTACCAACCGCAAAGCTGCTCTAGCTTTCTCAGTAAGTTGTCTTGGGGAATTTAGATCCGGGTCACCTGGCAGATTGTCATACAATGGTTGTAGCTGTTTATTAGATAGGTGAAGATATGGTATCACCCATTGTATATCTCCCAATAGCTTTTGAGAATCATTCAATGTTCGTAGGAATTTGAATCTTCTGAGGAACTACTTGCTCTGCTGATATTTTTGTTCCCAAATAATTAACCATCAACCCCTTTTGTCCTTTCTCTGGAACAATTACCAATTGTCTTTTCTTTAAACTTAACACGATAAAATTATAGGCCTCATCGAGCATTTGCTCAGTAGGGGTGGCAACAAGAATGTCATCCATATAATGATAACACTTTATTTTTAAAAATCTCTCTCTAACTTCTTTTAATGCATTAACGACATATATTTGCCACATAGTAGGACTATTAGCCATCCCTTGAGGCAAAATGACCCCCTCATACTGTTGATCTGGTGCGACACGCTACCTCGCCGATAAGGAGCACATCACACTCAAGATTCTTCTGACAGCGTCTTTTATTGTTACAGCTCTTTTAGTTAGAAGGATGCAAGATGGAGAACAAAGGAAGGACCCCTAGCCCCAGAATGTTCTGACTTATATACTATCAAAGAGACATGATCTGTCCTCATTGGCTTACAGACTGGGGTCTCATTTACATATCCACTGATAGTACTTTCAGCGGGAAAATTCGCGCCTACGCGTGCGCACAGCTGCAGACACCAAGGCCAAGAAGAACCAGGAACAGGAAGCCAGCGCCATCTTATAATGGCGAGCGTATAGCTACTTCAGCAAACACAGCATGGCTCCTAACAATCTGGTTGTGCATGATTCAAAGAAGGAATAGTAAAGGCGAATCTGGCCGTATCCCTCGGGTGTAATGGAATTGAGAAAAAACAATCTTCAATGTCCAACACTATAATTGGCCAGTGCTTGGGTAAAGCAGAAGGCAGAGGTAATCTTTGCACAGGTCCCATAATAATCATCTGCTTATTAATTTCTCTTAAATCATGTAAAAGCCTCTACTTGCCCGATTTCTTTTTAATCACAAAAATGGGAGTATTCCAAGGTGATGTGGATGGCTGTAAATGGCCCAGCAAATTAGTAGTTCTACTAATTCTTGTATTGCCTGTAATTTTTCTGAGGGAAGTGGCCACTGAGGAACTCACACAGGCTCCTCACATTTCCATGGTATGGAGAGAATTTCCTCAGTGGCCCCCTAGGAAAAACCCACTCCTGTACGGTCTCGCTTACGTTGGGTGGGTATAGGAGATAGGTGTCCTTGTAGTTTCTTTCCTAGTCCTTTTCCTGGAACGGAACCCATCCCAGACATAATATTGCGAGACTGAGGGCTATAACTTTTTCCTGTTTCATTAGTCAGCACAAACCCCATATTACTCATAAGATCTCTTCCCCATAAGGAGACAGGCAGGTCCATAACATGGCTGAAAGGCCCCAGAATGCCCTTCATCATCTTTCCATTGTAAGTGGCAAGAGCTCATCTCAGGTTCTCTGGCATACCCTAATCCCCTCAATAATTGTTCTGATCTTTGTTTGGACCACCCACTGGGCCAATCTTTTGTGCTAATTATACTGCGATCGATCGGCAGCAGTATCTTAAAAGTCCAGGAATAAGTTTTCCATCAATGGTTAGGTTAAGCAAGGGTCGAGCATTAAGATCCAAGGAACAAAATATAGCAGAAGCTCCAGTAGAGCCAAAACCTTTTGATCCGCGCTCAACATTTTTGGCAGGGAATTGATCATGGCAGCTAGACAAAAGAAGCATCTGGGCTAGCCTGTCTCCTGGGAAAATAGCTGACACTCCCTTAGGGGAGGAGACCATAAGTTTTACCACCCCAGTATAATCTGGATCAATCACTCCAGGGTGAACAATTAAACCTTGCATTGTAGTAGAACTTCTCCCTAAAACTAAGCTTACTGTGCCAGCTGGTAAAGGTCCTTGAAAATCTGTTTCCACTAATTGAGGGCCCATTTGGGGTGTTAATATGAGTCTGGAGGTGGAACATAGGTCAAGTCCTGCACTTCCTTTTGCCCGTTGGGGCGGTTCCATTGCATGGGAGGCCTCAGCTTGGCAGTTCTCGGCTACTGTCCCATATATTTGAGGGCCTTGGGGATGGGGGCCCTGTGTCAAGTTTTTTTGCCTGGTTCCTCCATATCCCGAAGTTAAGGGTTGCCCATTGATGTCTTTCACTGATCTGTACTCACTTGCCCAATGATTTTTCTTTTTTGCATCTAGGACAAAGTCCAGGCATCCTGGCTCTAGCGCCATCAGGGGCCTGTAGCTGAGGGCATTGCCGCTTTAAATGGCCAGACTATCCACATTTAAAGCATTTTCCACTCTTTGTACCAGTCTTCCCTCGAGTAAGCTGCATCATGGCAGCTGCCAAGACAGCATTAGAAAGAGGGCCTCCTATCTCTCTACAAATTTTCATCCACACTTCCAATCCCTTGTTTTTATACGGGTTGATTGCTTGTCTACATTCTTTGGTGCGTTGTTCAAAGATTGTTTTAATAAAGGCATGGCTGCATCAGGGTCTCCAAAAATCCTTCCTCCTGCTTCTACCATCTGAGCCACAAAGTCATCGAAGGGCTCTGCAGATCCTTGAATAAGATAAGTCAAGTTCTCCGACACCTCACCCCTATTGGGAAGGGCTTTCCAAGCTCGAGTCCTTATAGTATTCACCTGTTCATACACCTGCAGAAGATAGTGGTCTGCTGAGTAGCAAATCTGCCTTGACCTAGCGGCATGTCTTGGTCCCAAACTGGCTGGCCATTAACAGCGTTCAACGCAGCCTGCTCAGCTGCAAATTCAATGAAGTAGGCTTTCCAATCCAGGTACTGACCAGGAGTCAAACAAGCCCTAGCTAAATTCTGCCAATCACTAGGGGTCATGCAGTATCTATGGAGGGACTCCAGCTGTGATACTACAAATGCAGCACTAGTGTGGTAAACTCTGACTCCCTCAGCCAATCTTTGAATTACTTTCCAGTCAAGGGGCTCGTGATAACGAATTCCCTGAGTGTCCTGAAATACTGGAAAAACATTGTGCTCTTAACTCCCTCCAGGCCTCAGGACAAAAACTCCTTCCCGAACCTCCGGTAGGAGCGTATGGAAGTGGCCGGGGTGGCCGTGGCGCAGAAGGTTCAACTTCCAGTTTCTTTTCTAGCTCTTATGCCAGCTTTTCTAGCTCAGAATTGGAAACCTCTTCCTCTTCTGAGCTCTCTCCTCGTTCTGAGTTCAAAGATCTCTCTTCTTTCAATTGCTCTAGGGCATTGGAACCCTTTTCTAACTCAGTGGTGCATTTGCCTTCCTTGTTTTCTACGCAAGATCTTACTAGCTTCCACACTGGTAGTACTCCCGTGGCTAGTACCCCTTGTTCCTCTGCCATCTTAAGATCCTTTCCCAGCTCTTCCCAACTTGGTAGGGTGAGGTGCCCCAAAACCAAAAACCAAGGCTTGTAAAAACTTTTCCACGGTAGCCTTCTTAAGCCCTACTCCTTTCGCTTTTAACAAACTCCGAAGAGCCTGCTTCACAGATTGGGAGGATGATGAGTTTCCCATTATGCTTGGCGCAACTTGTCCCAAAACTGGGAACTTATATCGTCTCCGATCCAAGAACTTGTCCTTGTCCCACTTACCTGGGAACTTACCAGTTAGCTGCTCTGACTGCGATGAGTTCTGAACTTCCCCGTACGGGCCACCACTTGTTGCTTCTCTATCTGACCAGCAGACAGGAACGACGCAACTCGGAGTTCTTCTCAAAGCAGTTTATTCAGGAACTCTTTACAACATCTCTCAGGAAGCCCCCGATTCCAGTTGCGTTCGCCCTTTTATCCCCAAGCCATCCTGATAATGCGTAGCATCGAGACTGCTGTGGCTCTTTGTGGGGTGTATAAGGAAGTCAGGTGCTAGTCATAAGACTTGGCAGTGGTCCCAGGCGCCATCTTAGCTGGCCGCCACACCCGCTCCTCACAGCTTGCATCATCATAGTGTGTGCAGGGATGTATGTAAGCAGAACACTGTGTACATAATAAATCTTTTAAAAAGTGTTTCTAATGTGATTCATAAGAATTCCTTTAGATAACAAGCTGTGTGTGCTTTGTAAATAAAAGTATTGGGTGCAGACTTCATCACTATCAAAATTTTGAGATAAATCTACATGAAAATTTACAAGAAACAGTTTACTTGCCTGGTGTGTAGGTGTTTGTTAGGATTGGAGGTTAGGAACAAGACAACGATAAGTACCTTCTTTGTGGACCAACCCATATATGTCCTGTCCCAGGACACCAGAATTTCAACAGAAGACTACTTTTCTCACTGTAAGACCCCAAAAGGGGACTCTCACCCAAGTCCGGACCTGTACGAACCCAAGGACACACGAGAAACCTTCTTGATGCAATTGCAGAGGAGGTTTAATGACGAGGGCCCTCGGGCCGGAATATATCTCACGCAGGAGATAGGGATTCCGACCCTCTAGCCCCGGAAACTTGGGATATTTATGGGTAGGGGTTGGGGAGAGCGGGAAAGTTTGGCGCGGTTACATATGATTGGATATCTCAAACATCCGTTCCCAAGCCTGGTTTCCATCTAGCCCCCATCCCAATTACCCTAATTTACATCTGTATCTTGCTCCTGGGAGAATTCCTTTCAAGTGACTTCCGTTTACCCAGGTATTTTATTGCCTCTATCTTGGGTCTTTTGTGCCTTTGAAATGTTTATTTAAGCCCTTGGAATGCACCCCAGGGGCAGCTAACACTTGAGTGTAAATTGAAACTCTGAACCTAAGAAACCTATGTAAATTGAAACTCTGAACCTAAGAAACCTAATTTTGAGACCTAAAATTTCATTTTTACAATTTATTCTTTCATCACCAGAGCAGAACATCAGGGATCTGCATTTGAAAACAAAGAGGATGGCTCTACACCTTTAACTGACTCACAGAATTTGAATTTTATCATTCTTTCTATTGTTGACATCAGAACAATAGCATAAGTTATTATTCCTTTTCTCACACCCATATAGCCTCCAAGATATGAACACTTTGAGGCATATCTCCCATTAAACTATGTTCTTAATTAGCCAAACCCTTCCTCTCATTGAAGCATTTTTAAAGACTCACACAGATGAAAAGGTAATTGACATAACAAGATAATGTGCAAATATCCCATTTTCTTAGAATTTTCTAGATGATTATTATTTCTGATATGAAAAATTAAAGAACACACAGAGTTGATTTGTAACCACAGTTCTCCTTGATAAACAGGCTGAGAAAGAAATTAGAGAAACAACCACCTTTACATTAGCCACAAATTATATAAAATATATTAGTGTAACTCTAATCAAACAAGTGAAAGGCCTTTATGACAAGAACTTCAAGTCCCTGAAGAAAGAAATCAAAGAAAACCTCAGAAGATGGAAAAAGTTGTCACATGCTCATTGATAGTCAGGATTAACATAATGAACATGGTCATCTTACCAAAAGGAATCTATTGATTCCATGAAATTGGAATGAAATGTCTGGTAGCTTGTGAAGATTTGAAGTATATTTAAAAAAAAAAGGCAAAGCATGGTGGTGTGCACCTGCTGTCTCAGCAGAGACAGCTGGATCTCTGTGCTGGTTGCTTTTTGACAATACAAATTTAAACATGTCTTGGAAGAGGGAATCTTGAGAAAGTATATAAGATGGCTTTTAGGCATATCTGGGAGCATTTTCTTTATTAATGATTGATGTAGGAGGGAGGGCCTAGCCCATTGTAGGTGTTGCTACCCCTGGACAGGTGGTCCTAGATGGTACAAGAAAGCAGGCCAAGTAAGCCCTGTGGAACAAGTCAGTAAACACACCTCGATGTCCTCTGCTTCAGCTCTTGCCTGCAGGTTCCTGCATTGACTTCCTTCAATGTTAGAGTATGATCTGAGAGTCGTAAGCTGACTCACACTTTCTTCCTGAGGTTGCATTTGGTTATGGTGTTTTATCATAGCAATAGAAACCAAGATAGTAAATATAGCCTATTCTGCATAGTGTGTTTCAGAGCAGCCAGGGATAGATAATGAGACTAAATAATAAATAAAACAAACCCCTTTGTATTAGTGTTCTCTAGAGTAATAGAACTTAGAGAACAAGACTCTCTGTGTCTAGAAAAGGGATTTATTAGAATGATCTACAGGCTGTGGTCCAGCTAATCCATCAATGGCTGACTATGAATGGAAATTCCAAGAATCCAGTAGGCACTCAGTTCACGAGGCTGGACGTCTCAGCTGGTCTTTAGTAGATTCGGGAATCTCAAAGGAGTAGTCTCCAGTGCCAGTGAAGGAATGGACTTGCTAGCAAGGGAAGAGAGTAAGCAGGCAAAGAGCAAAAGTTTCCTTCTTTCATGTCCTTATATAGGCTTCCAGCAGAAGGTGCAGCCCACATTAGAGGTGGGTTTTCCCAGCTCAAAGAATCTGGATTAAAGGTGTGCCTTCCTCCCTGAAAACCGGGAGATTAGAAGTAGATCTTCCCAGTTCAAACTAAGCAGAAATCCTTCATACATGTGTCTTCTGATTTGAGATTTTAGTTAATTCTGGATGTAGTCAAGTTGACACAAGGTTGTTGTTGTTTAGATTTTTCTATTTATGTGTTTCTGTTTGTAGACATATGTGCAATTGTCCAGAGTGTTGTAACCCTTGGTGCTGGCGTGATGAACTCTGGTCCTCTTTAAGAACTGCAAACTCGGCCGGGCAGTGGTGGTGCACGCCTTTAATCCCAGCACTTGGGAGGCAGCGGCAGGCAGATTTCTGAGTTCGAGGCCAGCCTGGTTTACAGAGTAAGTTCCAGGACAGCCAGGACTACACTGAGAAACCCTGTCTTGAAAAACCAACAAAACAAAACAAAACAAAACAACCCAAAAAACAAAACAAAAACAAACAAACAAAAAAACACCAAAAAACTGCAAACTCTTAATCCCTGAGCCATCTCTCCAGCTCTGTGAGGATCTTTGTGACTGGTCTGTGGCGCTCTGCTGTGCCTTTTGATGTGCTTCAGAGCACATTGGTTCTAGTCACTCAGCAACTGCACAGTAAGAACTAACCATGGTTTTAGAACATGATCTGGTTAAAAAAAGCAAGATCCTCAGAACAGAGAACCTTAGTGTCGTGTGTGTGCGTGTGCGTGTGCGTGTGCGTGTGTCTGTGTCTGTGTGTGTTATAGCATGCATGTGAAGGACAGAAGACAGCTTTGTCGAGTCAGTTCTCTCACCTTTACACACAATGCTTTTTAAGAATATGAGAAAATTTAAGAGAGTGGTACTTTATATTTTAGCAAAGCTTTATGTCTTGCTTGAAAGACTGCTGTATTCTTACCTGCTTGTACATGATTGCCTGTGAAATGTTTAGTGACACACATTTGGAAAAGGAAAACTGTTAGGTAACTAATGGGATTCTTTATGTTCTGACAAGTGGCAGGGTTTTTTGTTTGTTTGTTTGGTTGGTTGGTTTTAGGGTTTTTTTTGTTTGTTTGTTTGTTTGTTTTTTTGTTTTTTTTGTTTTGTTTTTTTTGTTTTGTTTTTTTTGTTTTGTTTTTTTTTTGTTTTTGTTTTTTTTAAAAACAGGGTCTCTCTGTGTAACAAGCCCTGTTTGTCCTTGTAGACCAGGCTGGCTTTGAACTTACAAAGACCCACTTGCCTCTGCCTCCTGAGTGTTGAGATTAAAGGCCTGTACCACCATGCCACCATGCTTGGCCAAGTTGCACTTTCTTAAGAATAGTGGGGATCTTGAATTAAAAAAAAATTGGTGGCAGTGGACATCTGAACCTCCCTAGGAAGGGGAAATAGACATGGGGGGAGTGAAGGGGGTGAGGCTAGGGGTTGGGAAAAGGGGGGAATCAAGTGTAAAGAGGATGGAGAGAGTAGTGGGAGAGACAACTGAAATTGGGGGGCATCTTAGAGATGAGATAGAAACCTAGTGCAATGGGAATTCAGGAATCTATGAGGGTGAACCTAGCTAAGACTCCTAGCAGTGGGGTATATGGAGCCAGAACTGACCATCTCATGTAACCAAGCAATACATCCAGTGGAAGAATCCTGTTAATGATTCAGCCATAAAAACTTTGACCTGCAATTTGTACTGCCTACAAGATGAGCAGGGGTAATGGAGTAGGGATTGTGGAAGTGGCCAACCAATGGCTGGTCCAACCTGAAACCCATGCCATGAGAAGGAGCCCACTTTTGAACCTGGAGGGCCAGAACCTGAGGCTGATAGCCAAGAGATCTAGGATAGAATCAAACACAACTGGCAAAAAAAAAAATCATTGAAATGTGTAATATTTTACTATACTCATAGATTGATGCCTAACCAAGCTATCAGGCTTTGCCCAGCAACTGATGGAGACAGATGCAGACACCTACAACCAAACATTAGAGTTCAGGGAATTCTGCAGAAAAGGGAGAAAGGATTGTAAGAACCAGAGGGGTTAAGGACACCACAAGAAAATCCGGTCTCACGGGGGCTCACAGACTAAAACCAACAACTAGGGAGCTTCCAAGGGGCTGACTTAAGCCCTCTGCCATATATGCTATGGTTATGTAGCTTGGTCTTCTTGTATATCCTAACAGTGGGAGTAGGGCCTGTCTCTGACTCCATTGCCTCCTTTTGGGACCCTTTTCCTCCTACTGGGTTGCCTCATCCAGTCTTAATATGAGGGGAGGTGCCTTGTCTTACTGTGATTTGATATGCCATGTTTAGTTGATATCCAGGGGTTGCCTGACTTTTTTGAATAGAAAAAGATGATGACTGGATGGGGGAAGGGCAGAGGGGAGGTGAAAGAGGAAACTGATTAGAATACAAAAAGTAATCAAAATACTCTGGAAAAAGCAGTATTAAAATTTGTTATTTATAGTGTGTTTAGGTGCATGAGTAGAGGTCATAGGAATTGGTCTCTCCTTCCACTTTCACTAAGGTTCCAAGGATCAAACTCTAATCAGGTTGTGTGGCAAGTGCCTTTGCCTGATGAGCCGTCTCCATGGCCCCTCAACTGATCCCAGACTGGCTATGTCAGGGTTCTGGAGAGGGTCCCAAAGGACTTAGGATGAAAATAAAGAGATCTGAAAGAGTCAAGGGTGGGGTCAAGAGGGCTGCATGGGTTGGTGACAGCTCTCAAACGGGGAAGTGGAAGTCAGGTTAGAATCACAGGGAGCTCAGAATATCTCAAGTTCCCCTCAAGGTGCATTCTGGGATGGCAAGCAAAGCATTTTATAGCTTAGTGTCTGGAACATTTAACCACATACATATAAAAGCAATGTTAAGTGGTAGTTCCTGGACTTCAGCCCCCAAGGGTCCTGGTGCCAGTCCACGAAGCCCCTCCCTGCCACCCCATCATCATAGTGCCAGGCAGTCTCTACTGTGGTCTTTCTGTCTGAAATGGATTTTCTTTGTTTGTTTGTGTCTTATGTGTAAGTATCTATCTGCAGAGGTGCTCAAAGAGGCCAGAGGCATTGGATCTCCTGGAGCTGAGTTACAGGGAGTTGTGATCTCACTGTTGTGGATGAGAACTCAACTTGTTCTTAACCACTGGCCAATCAATCTCCCTAGCCCTACTCAATGACACTTTTAAAGAGATATAATAGACCTTAAAGAGTTGTGTTAGCTAGTCTTGGTTGTCTACTTGACAAGTAAGACAGAAACTACTGGGCACTTTTCTTGCTCAGATTATCTGAAGCAGAAAGGTCCAAATGTGAGCTGCACCTCTGGTGGCAGCCCATATAAAAAGATGGAGGAAGAAAGGAACTTGGCTTTTCATCCCTTGCCCTGGTAAGTTCATCTGTCCTGTTGCGGAGGCATTCCTTCACTGATATTAGAAGCAACTTCTTCAGAATTCCAGTGCCCACTGAAAAACAGTAGAATTCCAGTGCCCACTGAAAACCAGTAGCTCTCTAGTAATCCTCCAGGCCTGTGGCACCACACTGGGACTGCTGAGACTTCCAGCATTGTGGACTGAGCAGCTACTGGTATGAGGCAACCATTTATGGACTCTGCAGACCACATCCTATGAGCCAATCTAAGAAACCCCCTTTATATGTTTTTTCATTTTGCCAGTTCTGTCTCTTGAGAACCCTCAAGTAGAGCAGCTCTAGGTGCGGTGTGGATGAGGTGAGCAGCCCAGAGTTCCCACGTACCCCCTTCTCCACATGTGCATGTTCTTCCCAACACAATCACTTAGAGCTTTGTGCTTATAGACTGTGTGTTTTGGCACAGTATCAACACAGAGATCCTAGCACACGGATTTCATTTCTTCAGGTGTTGATCCTACGGTGAGGTTGATGGAGCACATGGTTCTTGTTTTCAGTTTTCTGAGGTACATATTTTCCATGACAAACAGCTGTTGAAGGAGATATTTTAAAAACAGCCACTGGTCAGGCCAACTATCTAAGCTGCAGCGTCTCTGCCTAACTCAACCATGTGGCCTTATCTAAGGCCACATGTGCACTGCAGCTAGAAATGGCCAGCCAGAAACACCAGCCCTGCCACCCATGAGATGCCAGCGTGGGAGATGGCTCTGCCAATCTTCCACGCTGTCTCTGCAAGGCTGGGCAGTGCCCAGACAATCCCACCAACCACACAGGCTCTGTACAGATGAGACTCTAATGCTTAGATTATCCAAAGGCTTATATATTTAGTAATGATCAATAATAAAATGCCCTTACAATCAGAGGTGTAACCCAATACCCAATCTAGATATACCAACTACCTTTGACTGCTACAGACAAGCGAACATCAGCCTCCATGGTCCCCCCCCCCCGCCCCTTGTCTCGACTCACTCCTAGCTCCTCCTCTTCCTTCTCTTCCTCTTCTTCTTCCTCCTCTTTCTCTCTTTACTCCTCCCACCTTAGCTCCTCCTACAGACAGCTATGCTGACAGACTTTCCCAGGAATAGTGTTGCAATGGATCCATCCTCCTCTGGCCTCTGAACCATGGTCCTACCTTCCTTTGATGGCCACTGTAGGAAGTGGGTGGGATTTCCCTGGGATTTTAATTTGCATTTCTCTCATGGTTCGTTATGCACAGCAGGTTTTTTTCATGTACATTTTGGGCATTTGGATGCATTCTTTAAAATGCTTGTTCCAAAGGGCATATGCTCCACTATGTTCATAGCAGCCTTATTTATAATAGCCAGAAGCTAGAGAGAACCCTGGTATCCTTCAACAGAGGAACGGATACAGAAAATGTGGTACATTTACACAATGGAATACTACTAAGCTATTAGAAACAATGAATTCAAGAAATTCTTAGGCATATGGATGGAACTAGAAAATATCATCCTGAGTGAGGTAACCCAATCACAAAAGGACACACATGGTATGCACTGATAGTTGGATATTAGCCCAGAAGCTCACAGTACCCAAGATACAACTCACAAACCACATGAAGCTCATGAAGAAAAGTGGGGGTGCTTTGGTCCTTCTTAGAAGGAATAACAAAATACTCATGGGAGCAAATATGGAGACAAAGCATGGGACAGAAACTGAAGGAGGGGTTGTCTGGAGACTGGTCCACCTGGGTATCCATTCCATGTGCAGTCACCAAAGGTAGACGCTGATGTGGATGTCAGGAAGTGCATGCTGACAGGAACCTAATATAGCTGTCTCCTTAGAGGTCTGCCAGAGCCTGACATACACAGAGGCGGATGCTCACAGCTAACCATTGAACTGATCATGGGGTTCCCAATGGAGAAGTGAGAGAGAAGACTGAAGGAGCTGAAAGGGTTTGTGGGCCCCATGGGGAGAACAACAATAATCAACCAACCAGAGCTCCCAGGGTCTAAACCACATAGGGACCCATGGCTCCAGCTGTATATGTAGGGGAGGATGACTTGTCGGGCATTGGTGGGAGAGCAAGTCCTTGGTCCAGTAAAGGCTGGATGCCCCAGTGTGGGGGAATTCATGGGTGGGGAGATGGGAGTGGGTGGGGGCACATCCTCGTAGAAGCAGGAGGAGGAGGGATGGGATAGGGGGTTCCTGGGTGTGGGGAGATGGGAAAAGGGGATCACATCTGAAATGTAAATAAAATATCCAATAAAAAATAAAATGCTTGTTCCAGGTATTTTGCACATTTTTACCATTATTTTATTGTTGAGTTTCTTATACATTTGAATATTAAACTCTTTATCACAGGGATGACTTACCTTTTTTCTTTAGTTATTTTAGATCTTAATTTATACTATATAAATGTATTTGTATGTTTATATTATATAATTATATATTATACAGTATATATTATATTATAAATTTATAAATATACATCATCTATATAATATATATGTGTGTGTATGTACTGTTTTAGGTTTTACTGCTGGGAAGAGACATCATGACCATGGCAGCTCTTATAAAGGCAAACATTTAATTAGGACTGGCTTACAGTTTCAGAGGTTTAGTCCATCATCACCATGGCAGGGCGCATGGCAGTGTGCAGGCAGACATGGTGCTGGAGAAGGAGCTAGCTCTGCATCTGGATGGACAGGAAGCAAGAAGTGAACTGCCTTGAGCTTTTGAGACCTCAAAGCCTACGCCCTTGTCATGCATCTCCTCCAACAAAGCCACACCTACTTCAAGACCACACCTCCTAATAGTGACACTCCCTATGGACCTAAGGGACCATTTTATTCTAACTCCCACAGACACCACTATAGACTTTTAGGACTGCTTTGTTACTATAATTTAGGCCTTTTGGTTTACTATGTGTTAGTTTTCAAACATGGGACAAATGATTAAAGTGCTTATTTAACATCTCAAAATGGACACTGGTCCCAGGTTCTCCCAGCATCCTTCAATCCCTACCTGTTACAAGATATGGCTGGAATACCCCACCCTCTACCCTGAATTCTCCAGCATAGGGAGCTGGACTGTTCTTTCCTAAATAATCCAACTATTTTGTTTACCTGCTTCCTTTGTACCTTTGGGCCTCTTGGTTGCTGTACCTGGTCCCCTCTCCCCTCTTCCTCCCCTGCCCCTTATATGACACAGCTCAGCCTGGTCATATCTACTCTGGACTCTCCCAGATGTCCCTGTATCTGGCTGTGCTCTCCTACATACCTACAACAAACCACCACCACACCAGGAACAGTCATGTCCTTTCCTTTTCATTTCATTTTTTTCATTCACTATGTAGTCTAAGTCCCTCCTGATTTTCTATCTGATGCTTGTCATTGTTGAGAATAATCTCCACCATTATGTATGAGTGTACAGCAGACATTCACATGTTATTCCCTTGACAACTGATCTGCTATCATACACTGACCTTGCTTCTCATTTGTTTTTAACTTAGTATGATTCATCTAAATGTGGCCATATATATATATATGTATATATATGTGTGTGTGTATATATATATATATTCATATATATATATATATGAATTTTATTGGGATGACTTAACAGGCTTCAGTTCAGCTAATCCAACAATTGCTAGCTGTGAATGGGAAGTCCAAGAATTTAGAAGTTGTTCTGTGTCAGAAGGCTGGAATCCTGAAGAAGTAGGCAGACTCCAATGCCAGTGAAGGAATGGACTTGCTAGCAAGGTGAGGGGGAGCTGGCAAACAGCAAGAGCTTGCTTCTCCCTTGTCCTAGTACAGGCTTCTAGCAGGAAGGTGTGGCTTAGATTAAAGAAGTTTCCACCTCAAGATCCAGATCAAAGGTGTGTTTCTCCTGCTTCAAAATCTGGACCAAAGGCACATGTCTTCCCTCCTCAAGATCTGGATCACAGATGTGTCTGTCTTCCTACCTCAAAGGTCCGGACGAGAAGTGGATTCACCCACTTCAAACCAAGCAGAAAGTCTCTCACAGATGAGCCCTCCACTTCTAGATTGTAATTCATTCCAGATGTAGACAAGCTGACAAACAAGCATAGCCGTCACATATCCACCATTTTCAAATTTTGTCTTTAAAACCGAAGTGAATTTTTTACAGGTAGCATGAAATTGAGTCTTGTTTTTAAAATCCATTCAATGTTGTGTTCATGTGTGTGTTCTTCTTCCTATGTGTATGAGAAGTTGACTTTGATGTACCTCCTCAACTACTGGTGTTCTCTCTCTCTCTCTCTCTCTCTCTCTCTCTCTCTCTCTCTCTCTCTCTCTCTCTGTCTATGTATTTAAGACAGGAACTCTCACTGAACCTAGAGCTTACTTTTCTCAGGGGGGTAGACTGACTAACCAGCAAGCCCCAGGGATCTGTATCTCTCTGCTCCCCAGTACTTGGGGTTACGGGTAAGCACTGCTACCCCTAACTCTTACATGGGGGCTGAGAATCCAAACTTAGGTCCTGGTGCTTATATAGTGATCACTGGGTTCACTCAGCATCTCCGCAGCCCAGTCAATGACTTCAATTAGAAATTTTAGTTCATTTATATTTATTTATTAAACATAAAGTTGATTATCCCTATTTTTAACACCCAAAAGACTTCAAAACTCTGGGATTCCTGAGTGACATGAGGAAATTTCTATACCTGACTTTACATAACATGTTCAGTTAACATGAAGGCACATTAAAAATAGCATAGAAGTTATCTTTCAGGTAGTGTTTATAATAAGCACAAATGATTACCCCTAAGTATCCTACAGTACCAATAAGACACCTCATTTGCATATGTAAATATCCAAATGTCCAGAATCTGAAACACCTCTGTTCTCTAGCATCAGGTCAGTTGCTGAAGCTATATGGCCAGGCAGGAATTGTGTTAATTATTTAGGTCTTGCAAATCCTTTGTCTCTTGCTGCCTCCCTATGGGACTGGGTAATCTGTGTCAGCAGTGGTAATATGCTTTATTATTTATCTTACGTACCCACTGATTGTTTCTTTGTGGTTTTTTTTTAAGGTAATAACCACTTTGTATAAACTACTCTGTAATTATACCCCTTCCCATTTTTATTGTCATGATTTATCGTCTTGTCATATACCTGTTAACAAGTTAGTGCAGCTGTCATCTTAAATACTTGGTCTAAGTCCAATTCTAAAGACAAATGACTCACAAGACTACTCTGAAAAGCTTCTTTGACAGCCACCACCCATACTTTTGGCGAGTCTCTCAGTGTCTGAAGGACTTGCCGTTCAGTTGTGGCTTTATTTTTTTCCTCAGAACCTCGATTACATCATACCACCGACTCTTCTAGCATGTCAGCTTCCACTGAACTCATGATGGTGAAATAGGAGCTTTCGTTTGAATTACACATCTTTTTCTTGTTGTGTTTGGATCCTGTCAGTGCCTGGCAATGTGACTATAATGTCATGCTGTCATTTTGCATCAAATATGATTTGTGACTTTGAATCTTTCTGTACCTGGGTTCTTAAATTTTCCAGATTTGGGATGTTTCTAGTTGTTATTTAAATTTTCTTCCTTTAACACTGTCAGTGCTTTCACTTGTGATGCTGGCTCATAAACCGCATAGGATTTCTTCAAATCTCTTTTTTCTGATGACTGTACAATTTGTTGTCTGGTTTGCATTGTGCTAGGTAGTTTAAGCAGTCTAGTCATGATCTTAAGTGGATTTTGGTATCTTGGGGAGTCCTGGATCCAGTGCCCTGCAGGTACCACAGAAACAGCTTCCTCTGTTGTATGTTCTATGATTCTCTACCTTGCCATAGGCCTGAAAGCAGGCAAGTAGCCAACCAATCATGGATAGAGCTTCCCCCCACCCTCCATACAACTTAGGCAAGAACAGTCCTTTTTTTGTAGGCTATTAAGTCATTCCACCAGTCACATGAAGCTGACACATCATTCATTGCATTTGGCATTTCATCACTTGTTTAATTTTGTTAAACTTTTTATTATCTCTCAATGCTCCATCTTCCTTAAAATGATTATCCTGAATATATATATATTTTTTTGTCTATTAATAGTTTGGAGTGCTCCATTTACTGGGAAGTTGTGATTGTTTGGTACCAATGTCTCCTTGGTTCACATCTCTAGTTGATTTCTGTGCATTTAGTGGCACTGACTCTCTTATAGGATGGCTTTGGGGCAAAGGACTCACACTTGGAAGATAAATAGGTATGAAAAGTACAGTGGTCAGGTACAAGTGGGGGACAGCAGCTTATTCTCTGAAGCTGGCAGCTTAGTTTGGCCAACATTGTAGGGGCCCTCAGAGTGCTGAACTGTGAGTAGCTCAGGGTTTTGTGGGTCTTTACTTGTGATGTCTGCTGGAGTCATTTTGCCCCCAGAGGTGATAGCGAAGGCTTTTCAAGGCACTGGGTCCAACTAGCAGGCCCACTGTGACATCACCTGAAGTGTGGTGCCTGTGGAGTGGCTATAGATCCAAAGACTGGAGCAAGGGTTCTCAGGATCAGTGGACCTGCTGATGAGCTGACAAGTATTTAGGTGCCAGCCCTTGTGAAGCAGCCAAGAACTGGGAACAAGGGCATGTTAGCACACACATGGCCACAGTGGCTACAGGGTGAAGGTGAGGTCTAAGTTCTCTTTGGTGACTGAATGAGCTAACATTAGTAGCATAGGCACATTAACACAGTGGCCCCAGGTCCTTCAGGCATGAGGTCTTTTAAGCAGTAGCATTGATGTTGGATATCTAGGCCTTGAAGCTAAGGTCTGAAGCAAGTTCTAAGTCTCACTGACTGCTGAGCTGGTACTTTATATGTACATATGGCTCGAGGTCCATGGTGCAAATGAGCTTTCTGTGGGGAAGTCTCCCATGTCTGAAGCACAGGTAGAGTGTGGGCATGTAGGTAGAGGCCATAGTTTTGAGTTTATGCAGGGCCAGGAGAGATGGCATCTTTGGTTCCTGGTGTGAAATAATAAATGGCTGTTTTGTGTGGGGGGTGTTTGTGGGGGTGGTGGCCTTAGGTATAAATGGATGGCTGTTCATCTGTTGCAAAAGAGACTGAACCCAAGAATATTGAAGAAATGAGAGAAAACAATGGCAAACATCCAAGCCTGCGTCAAGGAGTGAGCTTTGCTGAGACAGAACCATTGAAGGTGTGGCCCACTGTGAAGCCGTGTATTCAACAGGAGTATGTATTACATAAATAAAAGCGGAACTTCTGAGCATATTCAACAAAGCACTAAACACTCTGAATGGAGAACAAATTTTATTCTAAAAATAGATCTTAGTAACAACGAGATACCAAAATTGGTCATTACAATAGAAAAAGGCCAATAAGGGATTGCTTTAGTCTTTCTCAAGATACAAAATTACCACATCATAAAATATGTTGCTAACTCTCATATTTCAATTAGTCCTTCTATGGATTTACTCATTGTTTTACCTTAATAAACACATTCTCTAGAAAAGCTAGGAAAGGGAAGCATTTGTTTAAGTCAGACTTGGAAGACAACTACACTTAGGAAACACGTTCAATTTTTACAGATTAAAAAGAAGTCTCTTCAACAAAAGTCCTGGTATTTGAAAGTAACAAATTAGATATTAAGTAAATTACTTTGAACCCCCAACTCAGTGGAAATGTAAGAGGCAAATAATATAATGAGAATGCTTTAAGAAAGTGGTTTATATCTCCAAAGTGCTAGAGAAACAAGTATTCAAGACAGTCTCCGGTGGGTACTGAAGAATGGAGCAGATAAAACAAGTTAAACTTTTAAGGCCCTCACTGCCCCAAGGCCCTGAACTGTGTTTCCCACAGGAAGCAGAGCAGTGGCTGCATGCCAACAGGAAGCATGGATTTCCCATAAGCCCTCGTTTGAAACTAGTCTGACTCCATGGTCCGTTTCCTAGCCTCTCTCTGTGTGTTAACATAATCTGAGCAGCCCATGTTTCGAGGTATCGGTTGGACCTAATGTAGAGCAAGTAGAAATGATTCTTATATATAAAAAAATTCTTGGTAGTTTGTGTTGTTATGAAAACCAGAAGCACATTACAAAAGTTAGACTTACATTTTTAACTGTAACATAGGTGTGTGTTTGCTCATATTTTTGGCTTATTTTTACACTTTTAGAAATTGCTATAATTTACTTTGTCCCTCTACAATAGAAATACTAAATTAGTATTTTGTAACTAAACTCCTTCTTTGTTAAATGTGGCCCTGAGTTTGACCTGAGTATAAATTTTAGAACTTACAATGCCACTGAGAGTGTGGCTGCTCTGGTGACCTGAGGCTGCTTCTCTGGAAACACCAGGTTGCAGCTCCCTTTCCAGAGGGTAAGGAGTGGGCGTGGGGATAAGAAAGCCAGAATTTACCAAAATACACTTTAGTATAAAAGTCATTTTCTCAAATCTGAGTAAGTTGACAGTTAAAAAAAAAGAAAATACAGCATTTGTACCCCGTGGGTTCGGGAGCCTGGGGCTCACAATTCCTGGCTTAAAGAACAGGGTGCTGGTCGGTGTGGGCTTCTAAACACTGACTGGCAAATCATATAATGGAGCTTTTTAAAAATAGCATTTTTGCATTCCATTAAAAAATTCTATATGGGAAGCAGTTCCACACTGCCTAAAAAACGTTCACTAGAACTCAAACTGACAAGTGAGTGTGAAAAGCAGTTCCCAAAGGTGGGACAGGTTTCCACAGCAGCATGACAGCGGTCTTCATGCTGCTGCGCCTTCTGAGAAGCTGGGTGAGCGCTGCAGCTTGCCTGAATTATGTACAAAGGAAGAGACAGCAGCACTGACAGCTGAAGAGAACTGATGAGCCAAGCTCCCAGTGCCTGACGGCATTTAGCACAGGAGCATGGGTGTGGTCGTCGGGCTGTGTTTGGATTGCAAGTTCCACTTCTGGATGAACTCTAATCTAAACCCTTAAATGCTGAGGCTTCCTTCCACTGCATTTGAAAGCTGGTTAGCTCAACCGTGGAGCCTGAGGCAGGAATTAGGATCACCCAGCTCTGACTAGCACTCAAGTGCTTTATGTGAGCAGCGAAGATACTGAGATCGGGAATGCTGTGACAGGCTCCTCAGATGTATGCCACATGGGTCCTGCTCCTCGGTGATGCTGGTCCTATGTGACCAATCAATGCCATGCACATACTCCAAAAGATAGGACTTGTCTTGCTATGACTTACTAAAGGAAATATGATCACCGGATAAATTACTGTTAGCTCCAAATATTCATTTTACCCAGACTACACCCTTTACCTATAGTAATGAGAAATTTCCAGATATTCATGGAATATACTGTTCATTTTATGCATGGCTTGCTTGCACTACTTCCAAGAAAATAATAGTTTCAACTAATATAAACCAAAATAATTGACAGGGCTGCAGTCTCTCTTCTCTCCTTGGCCACTGAAGTACTTTAAATGATGGCATCATGTTCATCACTGAAATATATAAAAAATTAAAATTATTGTAAAATCATTATTTGTGAGAAAGGTGACAGTAGAACAATTTTAATTTTCACAATCAAAATTATCATCGCTCATTAAGTTCTGTGCAAACCCAGCATACTGTAGTGGTTAACTCTGCCAAACAGGTCCACAGTCATGGGCCACCACACCTGGTATAGCAGTCTGCACTTCCAGTAAGTTCTATTACCATGGAAAATCAAGCAGTCAGAGGAATTTCTTTTGTGTCTGTGTCTTTGTCATTAAAAATAAAAAGCAAACATGTTTTGACTAAAAATACTGTTTGGTACCGATGATATCCAAGGTTCATGTACCAAGTCACTACACTGATGAGACCTGGCATGTCAGTTCTTATGAGACTGGTGAAAGCCAACAGAAGGAGCTTGCTAAACTCTGGTAAAGCAGCGTTTGATCGCAGGTAAAGTACAAGTCTGCTCACTGGTATGTATCCATTTGTAAACAGTCACAAGCCTGCACACAAGCACAACATACGTCCATCCTGAAGGTGAACACTGGCCTAGCTCTGGTATCGGTCATGATGGAGCATGCAGAATGGCCCAACTTACATGCTTCGGTAGCGAATGCCTCTTCTGGAATAATACATTTTGCATCCAATGTAGAGAACAGATAAAACTCCCAGTGTTAACACTATACCACCAACAAAACTGCCAATATCAAACTTTGATCCTTTGCCTTTGACGGGATGAGTAGTTGCTGAAACTAAGAAGAAAACAGTTACCTGTGCTTTATCTGGAACATTCTGAAGTCTGAATTTCTAGGTAAGAACACTGAAGTGTGAGTGAGAGAAGATTTAGGCACAAACAGTTTATATTTCTGTAGAATGGAATGCTGGCTCTCAGGTGCCATTTAACAGCTGATTCCCAGCATAGGAAACAAGAGAGTCATTTAATACATACCCGTTCCAGATGTCAGTAAACTACTGTGGGCTGTGGTTGTCGTGGATGCTGATGTCTGGGTGGAGTTTGGGGAAGCACTTGCTTTGGGTGTAGACTTTGAGGCAGTGGGAGTCACATGTGGTGAGACTCCCGGGGTTGATATTTTAACAACAGTTGCAGGTTTCACAGTGGTAACTGTGGTAGTTTTTGGCAGTACTGAAGGCTTCACGGTGCTGTTATTGTCTCGGGTCTGGTTGGAAACCACATGCATGGTAGTATTCTCTGAGAAAAAAATGCCAAGAATAAGAATTGTTGTTAGGATCTATGGTAAAAAATCCCCCACACGGCTACTTATCCTGGTACCACACAGAATGGGTCTGATCAGGGGAACAGCAGGAAAGTCGTGCTGATGATGACATCGCTGTATTACACCCAGTCTACCAACAAAACCAGGCCCACTAGCTAGGAAGCTTAGTGAGGGTAAGAAGACGGTAACCCTGTGAGACTGAATCTTGTCTGGTTATGATACTGTACCTTGCTTCCTTTCACATTTTAGGCTTTTAAAAGATAGTTTGTTTTTTGGGTCAGGGCCTTGTATGTAGCCCAGGCTAGCCTCAAACTTGTGGCAATCCCATCGCAGCCTGTCTGAGAGCTGAGAACACAGATCACCATAACCTGCAGCAAACGATTTCATGTCTAGAGGAGTAAAGTGTGAAAAGGCTTTCAGGTTCTCGGCCACACTCTCTCTAGAACCTTGAGGACAGCCAGTCCGTGCAGATTCCCACGCCACAGTAGGACAGGAGCAGGCGAAATTGTCCTAAGGTGACAACTTCCTGCGGTGGCTATGGGCTAACTGCCACAGTTAGGTGCTCATTTCGTGATGGTGATCGCTGTCCACAGGTTGTCTCGAAGCCAGTACGGCAGAGCCGCTTTACAGTGCCAATGCCTCAGCTCATGCCCAGTGCATATTTTTTGGTATGAAATATTATGTGAATGAAAAATAGAGAGGTCAGTCCTTAAATAAAACTCCCAACCACAGAACCGTGTCTTCTTCATGTCTTACTCGGTAGGCATTTCCCTCGAGGGAGAATAAAACACCCCACGTGACCAAAAGCAAATCCTTGTACAGTGATGGCCCAAATGGCATCCACTTTGAAGTTCTGCAACTGCTCACAGCACACATGTGTGGGGTGGACACTGGGACTGTGCCTCTGACTCTAAAGATTATGTGGCTTATTTCTGTGTTGGCTTTCCATTTCTCAGAAACAGAAACACTTATTGGTTTCTCTTGTTGACCATTTTTATCCTCATAAATAGTAAGATGAAAAAAATTAATCACGTGGACTTCTTGCCCCCTCAGCACCACGGTCCTTATTTCTCCAAATGATGACTCCAGATGTCACCATCTACAACTGTATCTCAAGCTCAGGAGCACAGACTGGTTTCAGGGCACTGCTTCTCCACCCCAGGTCTTAAAATGTTTACATCTCAGATACATTTGTCTGCTTTCAACCTAGCCTCTCCTCAGTCCTCCCACGCGGTAGTAGCTTTTTTATTTTTAAAGATCAAGAGAGCATTTATCATTATCTTAGTAGGTGCCATACTTGAACTAGCCTTTTTTTTTTTATTCAATCTTGAACACTATCTAATATCTAAGCCCACTTAGTAATATCTAAGCCCACTCTAAAATGGCTGAATGAATTCTACTGTGAAGAAAGTACAGCAAAGAGCAGTCCTGTCCTGCTGCTCACCGGAGTGCGGTCTGCAGGATACAACAGCAACCCTGCTTTCCATTCCGCTGCACACGAAGACAACCTTCAGACCCCATAAAGTGACACTGGTAAACAGCGCAGGCCATATTAGCGCTAGAGAAACATTGATAGGCTGGAAAGGGTCAAACACTCCAAAGGGAAACCGCTGTGAGGAGCGCGACATGAGCGCTGAATGTAAGGACGTCTTTAAGATCAGTGCTCATGCCTGGTCACTTAACTCCCTTATTCGGACGTATAATTAAACGTCAGGTGTTTCCTCCTGTGAATAACTACTAACCTAGGCAACGCGGCACACAGCTGGAAAGGCAGCACTCAGGAGCTGACGCAGGGCATCACACATTTAGGACTAGCCAGAGTTAAAAGGCAAAATCTTGCTTTAAACAACAAAACCAATGGGTAACGGGTGGGGAGATGGCTCAGTGGTGAAGGTACTAGCTGTCAAGCTTGTGGAGCTAAGTTCGTTCCCTGGAACCCTTATGGTAAAAGGAGAGGACTCTCACAAGCTGTCCCCAACCTCCACCATGTGCTCCGTCACACAGACATGCATGCTCACATACTCCCAATAAATAAATGGGATAAAATACAAACAATAAATGTAACATAATATATAAACAACAGCCATATTAAGCCTAATGTTTCTGCCTCTTTTTACTGTACAGAGACTGATGAGTACCTAAAGGTAGCAGTTAACAAAGTTGTCACCTGCACAGATATCACTAGAGCAGGCCAGCCGACAGTTGTTGCCCACCCAGCTGAGGTCCTCATTCTCCTCTAGTCTTAGTCTTCCTAATGCTGCAACCCTTTAATACAGTTCCTCGGGCTACGGTGGCCTCCAACCATAAAGTTATTTCCATTGCTACTTTGTAACTAATTTTGCTACTGTTATGAATCATAAATATGTGATATGCAGGATATCTGATATACACTCCCATTGAAAGAGTCATTGCACCCCAAAGGGGTCATAACCCACAGGGTGAGAACCGCTGCCCTAAGCTGAGGTTGAATAGGCAGGTGAGGGAATGGTGTTCTCTTCCATCCTTGGCCCAGGGAGAGAAAGTAAGAGGATGTCACTTCTCATAGCGACATGAGGCCCAAGGGAAACTCTCTGAAGAGCCAGACAGCTTTCTGCCCTGAGACAGGGCCAAGGACTGAAGTCAAGTCCCAAGGGAGGCTGGCTCAGGTATGTTTTTTTGTTGGTGGTGTTTTGGTTTTATGTTTGTTTTTTGTTTTAAATCTATGCATTAGCAAAATTTATGATGCTTCCTTTACTACAAAGTTCTTCTTCTTTTCCAATAACAGCCCCTTATACCTACAACAGATGCAATACAAAAAGGGACACACATGCACATGCTCGTGTTTGGGCCTCCAGCAGTCTGATCAGACTTCACTCCTCTAGCCCAATTACTTATGCCACAGGGAATAGAACTTAGAAGTCACTTAAATTCCCTAAGAGCCAGTGCCTGTAAGGTGCTGTACCACAGAGGGTATGAGCTGAGGTACTGTTAGTTCACCTCTGTGACAGCTGCACTGGAAAGGTCCCTCTGTAAAGCAAGGGGATGCTGTCCCCTACTTCCCATGGTGGCTGATAGCAGCCAATCCAGTTGCAGCTTATGACATGTTTCAGCTTAGGAAGAAAGAAGCAGACAGCCACTGTTGTCTAACAGAGGCAGTGATGCTCTCTGTGAGCCTGTCTCCCCAGCCGACCTGGATATCTGAATGGCTTCAGCTACCTCAAGCCAGGGAGGCTACTGTGAAGGAAAAATCTCCCTTAGTCCCATAACCAAGTCCCAAAAGACTGAAGGGTATCAATGCTCACTTAAACTCTCATCTGATTTTTAAAAACTCAATTCTTTTATCTGTAGTAGTAGCCTTCCATCCGTCACAATTGCTAAAAACCTAGAACTATTTCTAACACAACCAGAATGTTCTGATGACTGAGTGTTAGTTTGAGGAGGCTGATTGTGAGAACAGTTTGTAGCTTGAATACTTAAATAAAATTAAAATGCTGGCTTCCTGAAATTAAACAAAACAAAACCCCCTGAGAACCACTTTTTAGAGTGACAGCCTAATCAAGCAAGGGCTGGCTGGGTAAACTCAAACCAAAAAGGCCTTTTTAAACTGCAAGTCCAAATGCAGGTTCTAAAAATCCTAAATTCAAATTACTTGACAGAACACAGAACTGAAAATCTAGATTAAAAAAAAAAAAAAATCAGTCTTAAAACAAACCAAGCTAGAAAACTCTGTACCAAAAGTGGGGTCTTGGTGAAAACTGGGCCTTTTAAGAATCACATCAGCCCAAGGGACCGTTGATTCCCGAACATCAAATACTTTATGAATCTTATTTCAATCAGAGCAATCATCTAAAGGCCTCATAAGTCTGTAGAGAAATGCTGCAGGACAGCTGTTCCCTGCACTGCAGGATGCACAGGGCAGGGCAGATGGCATGGCTGCTCAGGGCAGGAAGGCTGCCCAGAAGACTATTTAGCCAGGGCCCTTGGAGCCTGCTTATTCCATTCCACAACAACATCCTACACCCACAAGAAGGCTTAGCTAGCTCCAGAAGACCCAAGACAGTGAGAAGGAATCAAGATCACCAGTACTGAACAATGTCCCTGCTCAAGACCCTCCAAGGGTCTCAGCAACTGCCCCTTAAATTCTTTGAGACAAGGTTTCTCTGCACAGTGTCGAGAACTCACTATGTAGACCAGGCTTGGACTGGAAGTCTGAGATCCACCTGCCTCTGCCTCTGCTAGAACTGGAAGTGTGTGCCACCACCAAAGACCCATCCCACCCTGGTAACATGCCAGTTACACAGTAGATCAGGCCTCAGTTGCTTCTTTCTAAGTGTGTGCTTACATGCTACGTACAAACCAAACACGATGCTTACACGCCCACTGACACAGAAGGCCTTACTGTAAAAGGTTCATGGTTGAGTTGACAGAGAGGGAACAGTGCAGTTACAAGCCAGGCTAGAGGTGGGGGCAGCCTTTCTCTCCTTCCAAAGTGTCTCTATCTCCCTTTCAATCAAATACATGGATTTTAGTCTTTATAGTTCTTAATTGTACTTTTATTATTATTACCTTAGAATTTAATGTTTCTTGGGACCAACACGATGTGCGCGCGCGCGTGCGCGCGCGCGCACACACACACACACACACACACACACACAGACACACACACACACAGACACACACTATAACTAAAAATTTTTCTCCCCATGCTGTCAATCTCTTTTGTAGATCAAGCAGAAAGGAAATGGTTTCTTCCCTTTTTAGGTGTTGGTATTCTAATGTAGAAGTATGTTTAAGGCAATTTTTACTTTCCACTTTACAAGGTGAATTCAACTTCTTCCTGTAGAAAATTAGAAAACGTACTACAAGGCAACGGGAAAAGGTTCTTGTGTAGAAACTGGCACATATGACCCAAGGCCCACCAGGCTGGCCGGGGCCCTGTGGCGGTACTTGGGGCTGCCTGAAGGTGCCTGCATGCCCTGGAGCTCCATTTGACCTCAGGGAAGGTGCCTCACCAACAGTGACACTGGCAGCACTTTCTATCCCTCCTGTAGAGGCACGTGGTGCTACCATAACTGAACTGTGACCTTGAATGAGCTGGCAAAGCTGAGCCCGTTCTCTGTGGCAGCTGCCAGTGTTCCCGGTGAATACTGATCGCATTCCGTGCCTAAGACTCTTCTATGTATTTTATAGACATTTGTAATTTTCATAGGTTTCTGAGGCAGATGCTGTTAGCCCCACTTACAGACAAGACAAAGGCATACAGAGGGTAACTTGTCCAGAGTCACAAATGTAGAAGCCAGGAAGTGAAGCTAGGCAATTTGATTGAAAAGCCCCTGTACCATGTCACCAGCTGGCTATGCTACAAGGGGCAGCAGTGCCACAAAGCCAGGAAGCCTTGGCTGGAAAGGGTGAGGAGTTATACCCCTGCCCAGTGCTAACCTTTATCATGCTCCTGGCTGGAAAACGGTGAATAAATTTTAGGTTAAAAAAAATTACATTATGAACATGTTCAGAATTCCTTAAAACGTACACATTTCAGCTAGGTGTGCACCAAACATGTTCCTTGAATCTGCATATAAGAAACACACCAGCTCGTCTGTCAGGAAGCCTACACAGCACTTGACAGAGACCTTCCTCATACCCCAGTCTGACTGTGCACTGTCTCTGCAGGGCTAATTATGCCTGAGATAACACTATTAAAAGCTGTACTAGCAATTTCATAGGCTCTGCAGATGGTGCTGTCATTCGGTTACAAAAGATTTAGGGCCTAAACACAGATTAGGCATGTGAACTCTGCAGCTGCCACAAAAGAATGTGGTCATCCATAAGCTTAAAGCCCACAACAAAGAGTTGTCAGCAAAACAGTGTCTGCTCAAATGTCAGCAAAGAAGCCCCTGGAGGCAACAGTTGCACTGAACCATCCTGGCAGGTGGTTTCAGTTCAGTGTGGAAGGGCACCACATTCTTTGTTTTGGTTTTTTTGAGACAGTGTCATGTTACACAGCTAAGGCAGCCTTGGAACTTGCTGTGTAGCTCAGACTGACCTCGAACTCAGCACCCTCTTGCTTCAGTCTCCTGAGTACTGAGATTATGGGTAAGGTCCCCGTGTCCAGCTTTGGTGCTGGTAATTTTGTTTTAAAGAGAAGACCTTCACTCTGTAGCCCATACTCACTTGAAACACACTATACTAAATCAAGGGTAGCCTCAGGCTATTGGCAATCCTCCTGCATCAGCCTTGTGAACGCTGGGTTACAGGAGAAAGCCATCTGGCCTGCTCTAGCACTAGAAAATTTAATACTTAATGCCCAACATTTCCCTTGAAAGACAAAGGAAAAGTGAAACCTTGCAACACTGAAATAGATACACACATGCTTAATGTTTCTAGGAATACTGCATTTAGACAGCAGCGGCTTCTGTGAGCCAGATGCCATTGCAGGCCTTCGTGTTTTCACTGTGTGATTTCTGTGAGAGAAACTGAGCCAACTCTCATGGTTCCTCCCAGCCTGGTGCCCCTGCTGCAGCTGCATTGTCTTCGTCTTCTCAGCTGCAAAAGCCCAGCTGATCCCACTTTGTCATACAAAGTGCTCAACCAGACACTGACTTCCTATTGGCAATGTTCAAAACACCACAGGCAGCATCAACATACTCAATCACAAATATCTGAAATGGAAAAGTTCGGGTTTAAAATCATAGAGTCTTACAACTTTGATTTCTGTTGTTTTTTTGGTGGGGGTTCAACCTGCCAGCTGGCTGTACCCACAGTCCCTTCCCACCTACCAATGTTGATGAATACGGAAAAGCTGCCAGCAACAGAAACATCTGTGTTTTCATTGGTCTCTGTGTTAGTTTTATGTCAGCTTGACACAACCTAAATGTCATGTGTGAGGACGGCTCCTCAGTTGAGAAAACGTCTCTATAAGATCAGGCTGTTGGTGAGCTTGTAGGGCATTTTCTTAATTAGTGACTGACAGGGGAGGGCCCAGTCCATGGTGGGTGATGCCATCCCTGGGCTGGCAGTTCTGGGTTCTTTAAGAAAGCAGGGTGAGCAAGCCAGGAGGAGCAAGCCAGTAAGCAGCACTCCTTTGTGCCCCTGCATCAGCTCCTGCTTCCAGGTCCTGTCCTGTTTTAGTTCCTGTCCTTACTTCCAATGATGAACTGCAATGTGGAAGTGTAAGCCCTTTCCTCCCCAAGTTACTTTGTTCATGGTGTTTCGTCAGAGCAATATCAACTCTAACTAAGTCCGTGCTGCCAATAAATCCCTGCAAGTGCAAGAATATAAACTGCTTCTTCTCAGAAGCCGTTGTCCTTAACTGGGGGCTTCACTGTACTACTCCACTTGATGTTTCTATGACATATAATGCTACTCTCCATGGCTTAAATTTTAGCTAATTACTCCATGACAGTATGTTTACTGACATCTGCTCTTTGCACTAAACACAGCTGGTTACTTAAAGTATTTAAACTCTTTTTTTTTTTTTTCCGAAGAGCTGTACTGTTACATAGGTTTGTTACATAATCAGGTCCCCCTGCCCCCCCCCCCCCATTTATTCCCCATGGTTCTTAGAATCTAACAACTACTGACTCCCAAATACCGTATCTAGGACTCTAGTCAATTCTAACTCAAGCTGCTAATGATGTATATGTAAGATCACCGCAGAACTACTTTAAGAGAATATGTGCCTATGGGACATGGCTAAGGAAACTATATGGATTTATACCACCCATATATAATGAAATAATACAAAATATGAAACATTTAAAATTATATCCCCAGAGCCAGCAATATGGCTCAATGGGCATAGGTGCTTGCTGTCAAGTCTCATGACTTGGGTTTAATCTCTGAAACTCAAATGTTACAAGGAGAGAACTGAGTCCTGCAGTTTGTTCTCTGAACTCCACGCATGCACAGTGTGTTATATTCCTATCCCCACAATATGACTACAAATTCTGTGCTATGCTTCCTTCCAAAAAGCGAGGGTTTTTTGTTTGTTTGTTTTGTTTTAAACGTCCCTTGTCTCAAGACTGTCTTCTAAGAAAAAGAATCTGGTGCAGGTGATGCCTCTGAGGCTAGCTTCTACAGCTCTCTTCAGGAGCAGGCTGCTGGGGAAACTTTTATCACTTGAGGCCTACAGACAGCCTTGTGGGGAAGAACTGGCCATGTCAGTCACCCGAGAGGGGACTCCTACTTGGTCACACCCATAATCACTGCAACATCAAAGTGATCCTACTGGCATTACTAACTCCTGATATATATGGATGCCACATAATAGGACAGTTTTAAACAACCAAGCTCAGAGCTCTGAGCCTGCAGTTGTACAAGAGAAAAAGCCAACAACATGACATGTGTCTCCATCATTCACTCCAGTGAACATTGCTGTGTCTAGGAGTTACTGGAAGGAAGGAGGCCTAGATCCTTTGGAATGTTTATGTGAGATGCTGAAGCATCACTTCAGAGACTAAATGCATATATTACTAATGTCCACAACTGTCCAAAGGCCTAGAAAGATTTTAAACAAGACATACCCTGCAGGGAGCAGGGGAAGCCCTGTCTGAATGTGCATTGGTGACACAGGCACAGCCATGTTTAAGACCTCACAGACTCAGAGTCAGAGGGATGGCATAGCCTTTCTTGGAACCAATTGTTGACAGTGTGTGCAGAAAATGTCCACCACAGTTTCCCCCTCTCCCCCATATTTACAGTCTGAAGTGTGTTCCCCGACAGAGGCTACCAATACTGAGTTTGTCCAGGGTATGCAATGACCCATCCCTCTAGTCAGTAAACTCTATATAATACAAACACCGAGCCTCCAGGGCTACAGTGTGTCCACTGAGTGCCTAGATCGCCTGACCCCAGCTTTCTGTGTCCTCTGTCTCTTCTTCATTCCACCACAGTCAGGTCTGAGCTGGGCTTGTGTATTCCTAAAACAACTGTATCTCTACTCTTGCAAAAGGGAAGTATGAAATAATTTAAATTTTAGACACATTGTGAGCAAGCTCTATCATGTGGTTTCCTGGCTGAGGCAATGTGAGGGCGGAGTGGGCAATTAGAGGAGGCATAGTCCTGGTACAAAAGACAGATGACTGACAGACAGCTAACCGAAGCTATCTGAAGCTACTAGACTAGTCGATGGGAACAGAGACCCCTCCAGATGCCTGTGACTCTGAGGGGATGTCTAAGGGCACAGCCACCTTAGGAGGCATTGTGCATGCGAAGCTCACGGACTGTGACCCTGGGCAGGGCTTTTACTGTCACCCTACAGGCTGGACACTGTGACCCTGGGCAGGGCTTTCACTGTCACTCTATGGGCTGGACACTGTGACCCTGGGCAGGGCTTTCACTGTCACCCTACAGGCTGGACATGAGTGTGGAACAGGGCACAGAAGACTCTGGATTCCTTTCCTGAGAGTTCAAATTTGACTTTTGGAGACACTGCTGGTTTTCAGGCTTTGTAAAGGGGCAAAGTTTGTCCAGATGACATTCACCTGGACATCCTACTTAACACCAGGCAGCTTGCTCAGAAACACAAATATTACAAGGTCCTGTTTATCATCAGTGTTGAGAAACACTGAGAAGGCAGAACACTCATCTTTGTAAAACTGTACAAGAGGAAATGAAGAATGTCCTGGTTTGCATCAGTTTTCATGGTCAACAATGGTAGGACATACCATGTCCTTGTCCATTAGTCAGCCACACGAAAGCCTCCAAGGGCCAGCTCCATTAGAAATAGAGTGAGCTCTGCCTAGGCACATTTTCTGGGTATCTTTTCCTTCCCTCTAAAGTAACCCCTGTGGTTACTGCGTTGCATGTGAGACTGCTTGTGCCAAGCCTGGCAGCACCATGCAGTGTGGGCCCCACCACTCACACTGTCCAGGGAACACACAGGGAAGATCAACTTGGCCCTGGGGAGCACAGCTGGGCTTGCTTTTTCTCACCTGGGCTCTAATCTTCCAAAGACTTGTGTCACTTCCCTCCAACCCTGCCACACCTCCTGTCAGGCCTGTTCATGATTTTCTTCAAAAAATTTGAAGACGTATTTTATATGGATACGTGGTTTGTATTTTTTTGTCTTGTTTTTGAGACTGGGTTTCTCTAGTTGTACTGGAACTTGCTCTGTAGACCAGGCTGGCCTCAAACTCACAGAGCTCCATCTGCTTCTGCTTCCCAAGTACTTAGATTAAAGAGCTATCAATATGTGTTTTGTTTGCACTACAGTAGTGCACTGTGTGCATGCTCGGTGGCCACAGAAGTCGGAAGGGGGTGTTGAACCAGTGGTTGTGAGCCACCATGCAGGTGCTGGAGTCTAACCTGTGGCCTTGGTAAGAATAAGCACTCAACTTCGGAGCCATCTCTCCAGCTCCAAGGTCACCTCCCCCTCTTCTGGAAGTTCTATGTTCAGAGGCTCATCTGGTTACCTGGATGTCTGTTTTTAGTTCTTCTCTCATATACTGTAGTAGTTTCCAATTGTAGTTTCCCTCCCCTCCCAAGTCTCTTCCTCCTACCCACTCTCTTCCCTAGATCCACTCGCCCTTCCCCCTCCCATCAGAGTGCAGCAGGCCTCCCAGGAACATCAACTAAACTTGGAATAACTAGCTATAATAAGACCAGGCACATACCACCACATCAAGGCTGGACAAGGTAATCCAGTAGAAGAAATAGGGTTACTCAGGTAGGCAAGAGTCAGGGACAGCCCCTGCTTCCAACTGTAAGGATTCCTACAAGAACACCAAGCTGCTACTCGGGCTTAACATATATGCAGATGACCTAGGTCAGACCCCTGTGGGGCGGTGGGCTATGAGAAGCAGCTGAGCACCTGTTCGAGCACAGGCTTCGAACCTCAGACCCTCATGGGATGGAAGAAGGCATTGCTCCTGGCTCTTTTCACTCAGTCTCTGCCCCCCACAGCTCCTCCCACAGAGAGGTCTAAGGTCACCAATCACGTAGGAATAGTGCCTCAGGCTCTCCCACATGCAGATGAGGCATCTCCAAGCTCTCAGACCAAGCCAATAGGGGTTATCTGTGGCCAGACCCTAACATCCTGTATATATTGGCCCTACTCAGAAGTAAAGTGTGTGTGAGAATCATCCCATTGTCAGAGAGTTTCTGTTGCAAGAGCTGTAACACTTGGGAAGAGATCTGCTTTTCCCAGGCGCTTTCTGGACCCTTCCCTCTTCGCCAGCTAGCTGGCACCTCAACAGCCCAGCAAGAGCTGTAACACTGGGGAAGAGACCTGCTCTCCTCCCTGCTAGCTAGCCTGCTAGCTAGCCAGAGGCAGCAGCGGACTCTCCCCTCTTGCACCCTGTCCCAGCAGGGCCAGAGATCGTCGTGGGACACCCTCCGGAACAAGGACCCATAGACCCCTACAGGCTCCTTGATTTCTACAAATCCCCAGTCAGTTTTTATGAGTCTCAGTCAGTTGATTCTGTGGGCCGTGTTCTCTTGATGTGTCCCTGACCACTGTTTCCTCTGATCCTTCCTCCCTATCCTTCCCAGGACTCTCGGAGCATCTGCTCTCATCAGTTGCTGGATGAAGTCTCTCTGGTGCTAGGAGCGCTCTGCAGGCAGGACAAGCTGTAAAACAGAGGGTTTGTGGCTGGGTTGGTGTTCTAATTCCTCCACTTGAGACCTTGGCTGGTTACAGAAGATAGCTGGTTCAGAGCCCCATCCCCATTCCTAGGAATCTTTGCAAGGGTTAGTCTTGTAGATTCCATTGCACTAGGTTTTCACCTCACCTTCAAAAGGGCCCCAGTTCCAGATGTTTCTCCCAGTATTTTCTCCTCCCTGATCTGATGATAACCTGTATCTTTATCGCCACGTTTATACCTGTCTGTTATTACAGCTTTTGTTCTTCCCACCTTCCACCTCAGCTGAGGCATCCTAGCAGGGTTTATCTATGTCTAGTTAAGTCTCTGTGACTCTTGGGACCTGACATATTGCCTATGCCATTTGGGATACATGAGGTACAAAATGAACCTCTGTTGAGTGTCATTGACCAAGGAATATCCAGAACAACAGCAGAACTGTCAGCAAATATCAATAAGGCAGCTGGCGGTTTGTAGCTTTAAGATTCTAAGTGACTATGGCACTGGTACCCTAACTCCAACCTTGACTTCATTCCTGCACGATGGACTCCATCCTAACAAGGATGCTAACAGGTACAGAACACCTACACGTGCCAGCTGATGCTCCAAGTATTTTACCTGTACTAACTCTAACCTTTGTAACCTCAAGAAGCAGTACTAGAAGGAAACAGAGTAACAGACCCTAAGGCTGTACAGTAAGTTCCCTCCTTCTAACTACACAGTAAAGTGCCACTCCAGGGTGGAGGTCTTGCCTAGCAGTGTGAGGCCTGGCTTCCATCCTCACCACATGGGGGAAGCAAGGGGGGGAAAGCTAGTAACAGAGAGTAACTGTCTAAGAGCTACAAGATCCAAAGGGATTTATTAATCCCAAACACTCACCTTCCAGCAGTCAGCCAGGCACTCCCTCCCCGTGGTCAGAACCTACTCATTTACTCTCCCTCTCAAGCACAGGATGCCCATCACTCATTACTCAGTAGGTCTCCACCACCTCCACTGGTAGTGACCGGAATGAGAACCATCCCCCACAGGCCTTTGTTCTGGAACACTTGGCCCCCAGCTGGTATCACTTCAGGACAGAGCCTGGATGAAGGAAGTGTGTCACTAGGCCAGGCTCTGTCCCATTTCTTGTCCCCTCTACTTTCTGTGTGCAGATGAAATAGGACCTGCCTGCCCTGACTGCTGGACCAGCTTCATGCTCCTGTAGCTCTACACCACCCTAAAATTCAAGCCAGAATAAAGCCTCTCTGCCTCAGCTGCATTTGCTGAGACACTGCATCACAGCAACTGAAAGGAACGGATACAACAGTCTATGAGCAACTTCAACTACCGGAACTTTCAAGTGTCAAAGTCCAGCAAATGTCCACAGACATTGGCTGAGCCAAGGTTTCCCCTTGCCTCGGTCTTTTCAGCTAACTGGCAGACTTCCAAAGCATAAATAATAAGATATTTTAAAAGTAAGATGTCTGGGGACAAAGCTCAGGGGCAGAACACCTGGGTTGGATCCCTGACTCCTTGTGGTGGTTTGAATAAAAATGGCCCCCATATGTTATAGGGTATTTGATCATACTGTGAACCCTGAGATTGTGTTATTTACTGGAAAAAACCTGTTTCTAGTTGTGGTGTGGCTCAACCTTAGCACACACCTTTAATTCAAGAGTTTTCTTCTTGAATATTGTAAACAGGATTAAATAAAGTCAAAGGTCAAGAGGCAGAACAAGTGACCCACTTGACAGGAAGTGAATATACTATTATTAAAAACCATAGAGAGTAGGGGGGAGTCGGGAGGATAGATAGAGACACACAGAAGTAGAAGGGAGGGACATACGGTTTGGAGGAGGTTTTTTTGAGACAGCAAGAGAGAGGGGCATTGCTTCTGGGATGAGACCTGAGGAGGAAGGCCAGGTGTTTTCTCTGCCTCTCTGAATTACAGGATTTCTGTAGCTGTAATCCAGCTGTAATCCAACATCTGGCTCCCGAATCTTCATTGGTAAAATAGAATCATTGAGAGTTTGTTAAAAATACAAAAACAAAAACAAAAGAAAACAAAACAATACCCATAGGCCCATAGGGAATGGCACTATCAGGAGATGTGGCTTTGTTAAAGGAAGTTGGGGGCTGGGCTCTAAAGGTTTCAGAAACTCAAGCCAGACCTAGTATCCTCACAGTCTCTTCCTGCTGCCTGCAGATCCAGATGTAGAACTCTTAGCTACCTCTCCAGCAACATGTCTAGTACCCTGCCACCATGTTTCCCAACATGACAATGATGGACCTCTGAACTGTAAGCCAGCCCAATGAAATGTTTTTCTTTATAAGAGATGCTGTGGTCATGGTGTCTCTTCAAAGCACTAGAGCACTAAGATGGAAGCTGGTACCAGGGACTGGGATGTTGTTGGAACAGGGCAGACCATGCTTCTTGTTGCTGGAATGTGGACTTTGGATTAGAAAAGCAACTGAATGCTTTTAAGTGTGCCTTAATGGGCCATACTTATAGAAGCATGGAAGACAGTGGTGCTGGGGGTGATTTGAAATGTGGGGACCTGGCTCAAGAGGTTTCAGAAAGGAATTTTAGTATGTGAACCACAGACTGTGTTTGTTATATTTGGTGAAAAATGTGGCTGCCTTCTCCCAAAAATCTGCCTGAGGCTAAAGTGAAGACTAATGAATTCACTGTTTTAGTAGAAGTGGTTTCAAAATAGTCTAACATTGACTGTGTGGCATAGTTATTAGTGGTCAGTCTTATGCATATCTATAGTGAAAAGGAACAACCTTGGCAAGGAAAAATACAAAATATAGATGAAAAGTTTACAGAAAAACCTGATGCTAAAGGGACTAAAAGGAGGGACCTCAGGACAAGACCCCACCCAGCTAAGCATCCAACCAGTGAAAAGGATTTAAAGGAAAGTTTAGGGTTGGGTGTGGTGGCGCACACCTTTAGTCCCAGCGCTGGGGAGGCAGGAGATGGATTTCAGAGTTTAAGGCCAGCCTGGTCTAGAGAGCAAGTTCCAGGACAGCCAAGCTTAGGCAATGAAAGAAAGCATTGGAATAGAGAGCAGAAGAAGGTGTATTTGAAAGAGAGGGCCATGTTCCAGCCTTAGCAGCAGCAGAACTTGGCAGCTTTGGCTACAGAGTTCTGGCTTTAGAATCAGGATAAAAGAAAGGGGTTATAGAACCTCCCGAGATGAGTAAGGAAAACGACTGAGGCTAGGCATGTCAGGGGTGTCCCTGAATTGTTGTGGATTGCCCCGCCTTGCATTTTGATGCTACGTTCACTTTCCTGGGAGGGGCTGCAGAGGAGGAGTGAATCAGCACACAGGTGACTTCTTGTGAACCTTCTGTCCACCTTAATTTGTAAAATAAAGGCTAGAGCCAGTGACTGGGCAGTAGAAGTGGAGGTGGAGGAAAAAGGTTTGGGGGTAGAGAGAGAGAGAGAGAGAGAGAGAGAGAGAGAGAGAGAGAGAGAGAGAGAGATTGAGAGAGAGAGAGAGAGGAGAGAGAGGATGTTGGAGGAGGAAGAGGTGGAAGGACAATGGAGAAGAAGCACGTGGCCTGGAAAAACTGCAAGTTATAAGGGTCTCATAGCTGGGGAATAGAGTAGTGTAGTGGTGAATCTGCCCAATCTAGGTGTGCAGCTTATATTTATAATTATTGAGTTGTGTTTTCTTTCACCGGTCTTACTTGGGTTGGAGATTTACCACAACACTGCATGGAGGCCTAGAAAAGCTATATGCGAAGCTGTAAAGGTGAAGCCTGGATTGCCTTAGAGATCTCAAGATGCTTGAGGTGGCAGATCTGTGGATACCTGCTGAGAGAAGCTGCTAGTAAGGAATGGGAACAGCCCAAGAGAAAGGCGTGTGCTGCAGTCCAGAGTTAAAAGGAGCTGGAGGTCTGAGGAGCACTTTGGGATCACACATGGTGAGAGTTTGGAGTTTGCCCAGATGGTTCTCAGTCTTGCACTGGTCCAGTGTATCCTCACAGTGCTCCCTTTTGGAATGGTAATCTGTATCCTGTGCCATTGTACGTTGGAAGTATCTGATTTGCTTCTTGATTTTGATTTTATAGTTAAGTCACTGCCAAGAGTCTTCAAAGAGACTTTGGACTTCTAAACAGGGCTGAGACTGATAGATAATGGAAGCTTTTGAAGTTAGACTGAATGCATTTCTCTATTATAATATGGTCACAAACCTATGGGGGCCAGGCAGTGGAATGTGGTGATCTGAATTAAAAACAGACCCCACAGTCCATAGGTAGCAGCACTATTAGGAGATGTGGCCTTATTGGAGTAGATGTGACCTTGGAGGAAGTGTGTCACTGGGGGTGGGCTTTGAGGTTTCAGAAGCTCCAGCCAGCTCACGTCTCTTCCTGCCGCCTGTGGATCTAAATGTAGACCTCTCTGCTCCTCCTGTACTACGTCTGCCTGCACGCCACCGCACTCCACACCATGATGATAACGAGCCAAACCTCTGAAACTGTTAGCCAGCTTCAATTAAATATTGTCCTTTATAAGAATTGCTGAGGTTATGCTGTCTCTTCACAGTAATTAAACCCTAACTAAGACAACCCCTAATATCAAAGACCTCCTGTCTCTAAAAACTGGTCCTTTACAGGATTGGTGGGGAGCTGGAGGCAGAGGCCTATAATCCCAGCACTGGGGAGGATGAGCACAAATCCAAATAGACAAGAGCTCTCAGGAGAAATCTAGCCCAAACTCTAGTAGACATGAGTCTAGAATCAACTTCTTCACTGAACTAGTCTACACTAAAGAGTTCGTTATGATATACACAATAATTGTTTTAATTATTTATTCACCTATGTACTTATCTGTTTTATTTTATTTGCAGTGCCAGGTATAGAATTCTGGGCCTCGTATACACTAAGCAAGTGCTGTACAATGGTACTAAATAACCTACAACCTTAAGTTTCCACTGTGTTAAGGAATTATAAGAACCACCCTGACTCTATACTATGAAGAGGGAAGTTTACAATCCCCACATTGTGCTGTGGGTTTTTTTTTGTTGTTGTTGTTGTTGTTGCTATCTAACATTGAAAGCCTTTCTTAAACTAGAAAGGGACGATAAAGAGAGCCTGTGGCATGTTTAAAAAAGTGTTCTTCCCAGCAAGGTGGCAGCTGAGTAAGATCGTTGGTGACCGCCTCCCACTGGCACACCGGCGAACAGCTATTCTTGTCCCTAAGTGCTAAGGAAATCAGTGGATTTGTTTTTGAAACAGCTAATTATAATCAAGGCTTATTTCCTTCGAGCTTCAAGGAAAAAAAGAAACACGAATCAAGACTAGCAGTTAAAACCTAAAAGTAGTAAACAAGGAACCAGAGCAAACTAGTCACTTAGTCACTATGCCACGACGGCTGTACAAGGAGGAGATACAACAAAACGAGAAAACTGGTTGTACCACAGCTAGACTCAGATTCTACCCAGCGATAGTAACCTTGCATGCAAATGCATTAAATCCTCCAATTAAAAGACAGTGACTAAATTTGGGCAGAACCCCAAGTGCATATCAAAATATATGGTCTTTATAATAAACAAAGTTCAACTGTTTGGGCACATGTAAGCTGGAAGTAAAAGGATGGAAGACAACATCCCGAGAAAACAGAACCTAAAGAGGGGGTGGCCTCATAGATAAAATACGTGTTAAAACAAAAGCAGTCCAAATAAACATGACCGTTACACAACGCTGGGAGGTTCAGTCCAGCAAGACGTAATGGTCTGAATACATGTGCTCAACATTGGCGTTCCCAGATATCAAGGCAAACATCAGTAAGTCTTGTGGAGATAAACCGTCAACACTGGTTCACCACTTTAGCATTTTCTGGTCAGCGTCAGGCAGCTCAGTAGTGCCTGGGTCTCAATGCAGAGGAGAGAAAGCCAGTATCTGCATGGCCACTTACTGCAGCTATTCACGATCACCACGAAGTACAAATGGGCTCACTGTCCACCCACTGATGGACAAAGACACCGCAGTGCAGACAAAGAAGAATGATACTGACCATCCTGTAACACAACTGGACTGGGGACCATTGTAATATGTGACATAAGTCAGAAACCGAGAGCAAAGCAGCACTTGTTCACACACACACACACACACACACACACACACACACACACAAAGGAATCTAAAGAATTTGGTGTCAAGGCCAGGCATGGTGGTGAGCACCTACAGCTCCTTCAGCCTACAGTAAGGTAGACCACGAGAGACCACAATTATAAAAAAATGGACAGAACTTGTGGAAAAAGAAAAAAAAGGAACCAAACCCCAAGCGATGGTTACTGCTCTTGCAGAAGACTGCACTTTGGTTCAGAGCACCTACTGGGGTGGCTCTCAAGTACCCACAACTCCAGCGTGAAAGGACCCAATGCTCCCTCTGGCCTCCATGGGCATCTGCACTTGAATGTAGACACATAATTAAAAACAAACTAATGTTTTAACTGTGGATACTGTGCTTGTTGAGATAGGATGGAGGGGAAGTGGGTGGGTACTAAGACACATGTGGTTGCCCTGGAGCCTGAGCAGACACAGAAGTGCTGAGAGGATGGCTTGGTGGGTAAAAGGGATGTCAATTTTTTTTTCAGAGTGTGTTTATAAAAAATAATTCAAAGAGCAATGACTGGAGAGCCATCTAAAACATGACTTGAAATAAAGACGACATTAGGGTTATGGTTTTGAAAAACCTTCACGTATATCCATAAAGTATACAAAAATTAATGTGCACACCTTCACACAAAGAGTCTCACAAAGGGCAAAGTTTTAATTCCTGTTTAGCTTGAAACAAAGCACAAATGATTCAAACTCATATCCATTTTCTTCTTTTCTCTCTCTTTTTACACTGGCATGAAAAGACTAATGGGGATGAGCTAACTTTGCAAAGGTTAGCTTTGATGCTTCATGAAATTTCATGGCTAATCCGGGAACAGGTGCCGAGAACACGTGTATTAAGCTGACCTAACTGGAATTAGTCTATTCTATTCCCTGTGCTATTCTCTCTGTAACATCTCATGTTTCAGTTTGGAAACTTCAGCCAAGTTTTACTTTCCTGGAGAGTGTTTCCTTTTCTCTCTTGATGGCTAATGGACAGACTATCAAACAAGGTTAGCCAGTAAATTACGATTCTCATCATAGTAATGGTACAGCTGCTGCTAACGCAGCCATGCCTCTGCGGTGCAGTGTCGGCTCTGTTGTACACAGGCTTGTATGCAGAGGCTACCACCATGTAACATGTTCTAAAACCTGGGAAGGAAACATCCCTCACTTGCCAAATACCAGCAATTGTACTTTTTTCACATCTCTGCCAGTTAATACTGCCATGCTGGTTCTAAGCAGATACTAAATGGTCCCTCAGCCACTGCTGGGGGCAGCGGGGAAGACACAGGACACAAGACATGAAGATGGTAACACAATATAGGCTGGAGAGAAGGTTCCAGAGTCAAGAGTGCTCTGGTGGTTTGAATAAAAATGGCCCCCAATGCTCATATATTTGAGCGTAATCATGAGAGAGTGGCACTATTTAAGAAGGACTAGGAGGTGTGGCTTTGTTGGAGGAAGCGAGTCACTGGGGGTGGGCTTAGAGGATTCAAAAAGCTTACACCTGGCTCAGCATGGATCTCTGCCTTTGGATCAGTATGTAGCTCTCAGCTTCTCGAGCGCCACACCTGCTTACTGCCACGCCCTTTGCTCTAATAATAATGGACTAAACAAGCCTCCAATTAAATACTTTAGTTTATAAGAGTTGCTGTGGACATGGTGTCTCTTCACAACAATGGAACAGTGACTAAGACAAGTGCTTACTGCTCTTTTAGAGGACTCAATTTCCTAAACTGCACAGAGTAGCTCACAACCACCTGTACCTCTTCTGGCTTCCATGGTAACGGCAGGCATGTGTCAGACACACAGACACATAGACACAAACATCAGCAGACACCGACCCACACCCACAGACACATCCACATGTAAATAAATAAAAAGACTGCAGCAAGTTGTGAAGTCTGTTAGAAGTTAAAAAGCGCTAGATAAGCCAACTGCCAGATACTTTTCCAGGATTCAAGGAGCCTTTGATCCACCAGAACCCTTTTCAGTGGGGAACTCTAAACTGCCCATCTTCAATGTGTAACCACCCCTGTCACTTCTGCCTCTCACAGACAAGGAGGCACAGCAAGAGGGAGTCTCTCTCTTCTGTACTCCAGTTCTTTCTCCTTGCTCACACAGCTCTGACTGTTGGGCCTCTCTGGTCTGTTGTGACCTCCCAGTGTTCCATCTTCTCCCTCTGAAATAATCTCCAAATGTGTGTGGTGTGTGTGTGTGTGGGGGGGGGGGGGGTTAAGTGTCGGGGTCACTGACCTGAATAACAAAACATCTGAGCTTAAAACACCAGCTTGCAGCCCTTGCTCCCACCTGCTACACCCAATCCCTCAGCAGAGCACCTGTTTACAGCTCCCCACTACTGGGAGGGGCTCAGAGCCATTTGTATTCAGTCAACAGGTTCCTAATCATGCACCTTGTTCTTTGAAATGTCAACCAAATCATGGGATTGCCCACCTTGAGTCTTTCTGTAGCTTCTGTTGAATTATATACAATCAACATAATCAACTTCAAACTCCAGGGGTGACTTCTGCAAGTCCTTGGGACCAAGCCTTTTCTATGCTCTCACAGATAAACAAGGAGCAGAGATGTTATCCTGACAGGAAAGCTGCTGGGTGCCAGCATCCTCCTGTGGAGGCCTTACCCAGAATGCAGCAGGACACAGCCTGATCTGGGGAAGAAGCAAGAGTCAAAGTTGCTTCTACAGAATCTAATTGTGATGACTCCCATGATCACAAGAGCTCTGTGCTCCTGTGCTGACTGCACCCTGGTGACTCCTGGAACCCAGGACTGGAGCAGCCCACACACATCTGCCTTCTTCCATACAGAATATTTGCTTATTTGCTGACTGTTCGAACAGTAATGTGTGCCAAGTCCTGCACTGGGCCCTGGAATACAATGGTAACTAAAATCAGCACAGCCCCTTCAGGCACTCCTTATAGAGTGATAGGAAGCATTAGTACTTGTAGACTGGTGAGTCATTGGGACACACACACACACACACACACACACACAATCAAGGACTGTTCACTGAGGAGTGGAGCCTGGGCATTCAGCATTCAGCATTCAGCACTCAGTGTGACAGGTGAACAGCAGGCAGGCAAAGGCAGAGACAGGAAAGGACCTTAGGTGTCAAGAACAGTCTGGGCAAAGGTCCTGAGACAGAGGAGCAGGGGGTCTGGAGGAGGAGGAGGAGGAGGAAGAGAAGGAAGAAGAAGAGGAGGAGAAAATGGAGAAAGAAAAGGAGGAGGAGAAGGAGGAACAGAACCATTTGAGTTCTAGCTTTTTTGGTGCTGCGTGCCAGGGGCTTTATAAACCACCCCACCTACCCTGTGCTGCTCAGCTGAGAAAAAACAGTCTGAGAGAGACTGCATATCACCTTTAGCCAATCAACAACATGAAATATATATCATGGGTAGACACAAAAAGCTAGTGGAGACAGCAAGCAGCCAAACCAGTTCCTAGAGCCCCCAGGCCAGTCTCAGAGCAGAGGCACACCTTATTAGTAGTTGTTTTTGTTTTTTTCTTTCATTTTCTTTTTTCCCTTTCCTTCCTCCCCTCTCTCCCTTTCTTGGCAAAGTAGAAAGGAAACTCAAAATACATTATCTGGTAAGAGTTAGAGGAGGGGAACCTGTGATCAGAATGTATTGTATGAAATTTTTTTTAAAACAACAACAACAAAAAGAAAAACATAACAAGATAAAAAAAAAAAAAAACCCACAGAACAGTGCCCATGCTTATCCCCCTGGTGAGCAATCTCTGCCTGTTGAACTCTGAAGAAGCCTCACAGAGTGATTGCTCTCTTGTTCATGTGGCCTACTGTTAACCTTGACTATGCAGCCCACTCTGAGCTGTATTATTGTTTTTCTCTGGATAAAGTTACCTCCCTTCTCTTGTTAAAAAAAAGAAAATAGAAAGGAAGGAAGGAAAGAGAAAGAGAGAAACAAGGAAACAAAGGAAAGAAACAAAGAAAGGAGGGGAAGACAATGGGCCACATACAGGAGGAGTGTAGTACAGGTCATGAGGTTCTGTAGTCCCCATGTTTCAAATACTGTGCTCATGACAACAACAACAAGAAAAACCGAAACACACAAAACAAAAAACCCCAAAGAAACCCAAAACTAACCAAAACCGAGTCCTTTTAAAAGTACACTTTTACCGTGTATACGCATTTTCACCATCTGTGGAATGACTAAGTCATGTCCTACCCCACATCTGTATTTTTTTATGGTGAGCCCTCACAATCTATTCTTTTAGCAATTTCCAAATATAAAACATTGTTATTGGGCTGGCGAGATGGCTCAAACGGTAAGGGCCTCGCTGCTAATCCTAACAGCCTGAGTTCCATCCCCAGGATCCACAAAGTGGACAGAGAGAACTCACTCCTATGAGGTGTCCTCTGACCTCCACACAACATGTGTACACACACATACAAACAAAATACCTCAAGTAATGGTGCTAACTATTGACTATACATTACAAAATTTCCACATGAACCCAGAATTACCTTTATAACCATAAAGGGGGAAAGGCACAGATAAGCCAGCAACAGAAACGAAAAAGAGAACCCAGTTACAAAAGCTGGGAGTGTTAATGTGCACACCACAGTGCAGTCTAGCCTGCAAGCTAGTGAGTACACAGCCCTAAGAAGGGCTCATCTGTCCCTAATTGACTATGAGTCTAATTCTTTCACTAGGTGGCAGGTTGGAGTCTGATGGGAAAGAGCTGCACTCAGAGGCAGCCAGGACAGTGCAGAGGGACTGCTCGTTGTCAGAGGGCCACGGGAATAGAAGAGAAACCCTTCCCTGCAGTATTACAACGGCAGCATGTTTTGTTTTGTTTGAGACGTGGCCTGTACTGGTTACTGTTCTCTGTCAATTTGACACAAGCTTCAGTCACCTGGGAGGAAGGAACGTCAGCTGAAGCTGAAGTTGGATCAGCTTGAATACACTTCCCAGGCCAGTACGGCTATAGACAGATGGAAGGAAACCTTGAACCTTTCAAATTTACCTGTCATGGTAACATTGGAGGTCAGCAGAGGCACAGAGTGGTTTCCACTTGGAGAGCCTACAAAAATAAAGGCATTCGTTATTAAAGCATACTGAAGATTTAGCTTGAGACATAGCAGGAGCCCTCTGGACTTCAATGAAAGGTTTGGGGCTCCAAGGGGTGTACATATTGAGGCCAACTGTCTGTCTTTGTGTGAGGGACTTGAAGTGTTGCTATACCATGGAAAGACGGTGTGGAAGAGTTCAGGCCCACGTGGCAGAGCTGCCAGGTTGTTGAGCAGTCCGTTGGACATGCTTACAGTCAGGCTGTCTCTAATTTTGAAGAAGGAACTGTGAGCTTGAAGAAAATGAGAGGCCCATTTAATTTAAGTGAATCTACCATGCATACACCCCATTCCCTAGCCCCAGATACTATCCGTCTCTGAGCCTGGAGCCTGTATGCAGACGACGGGGAGGGGAACTTGCAGCTGTAGATGGGCATGGCTGGCGGAGGATGGCAGTGGTATGGGGGAGGGAAGGTAATACCGCAGGAAGTTCTGCTTGTACCACTGTTGCTATGAAACATCCTGGGGCTGTCAGTGAGTTTGCGGCTGCACTGTTAGATCTCTCACATGGAACACAGCAAGCTTCCGTAGCAACCTGCACGTGCCACTGTCTGGTGACAGCAGCTTTGTCGAGGTGCCTGCAGAGGTGATGTCAGCTCTGTTCTGGGAGGTATGGACCACTCTGGAAAGGTCCTCCTTACTCCTGGGTGACTCCTGGCCTTAAAATCACCAGCACCCCAGTGTCACTCGGTGGTGAGAGGTCTGTAGGAGTCTCATTTTTCAGTGAAAATCTCAATACGACTTCTAATTTCTAAGCTAGTATTTTAAGACTTTGGCAGGTCAGGGGGATTAAGAGAATCCTGTGCAATCTTTCAGTGATTTATTTTGGAATCTGTATAAGGACTACAACCCACAAGGGAAGGGAGCTCAAGTAAGTGTCCCTCGTCACAGGACCAACCCTGTTGGTATCAGGCTGAGCCATACTCTGAGTCACTCCCTGTGTAAAGAGGCACAAAGGTGTTATTTATGTTTCTGACATAACTCACTCCCAACAATCCCCCTCGCTCAAAACAAACCGAAGAAACCTTTAAAAATTCAAAGAAAAGCCAGCAATAATAACTGTGAACTATTTAGCGACTGTTAAACCTATTTCTCATCTATCTTCCTGTGGATGGGACGATCACCCAGTGTGAGACAGAACTCAGAAAGGTTCTGAGCGATGCAGATGTACTTGGCAGGTATCAAGTTGTGGCCAACAATATTAAGTGCTTCTGGACGGAGGTTTCCTTCATCTTCACCTTCTGGGAACTTTATGACAGGAACATTGTTTTGCAGTGACAGGAACTGAGGCCCAGCAAAAGCTATTCAACTCTTCAGTGAGTCTGGACGTGGATCGGGTCCATTAACTGCTCTGTGTTCCTCCTCCCACATCTTCCTGGTGTTACATCAGCAGTGCTCCTTTCTCAGCCAAGTCATGGGGATTCCTCCCTCTACTGGTGTCAAGGTGCAACCTATTAGCAAGCAATGGGTCCCACATCTCCATAGTATGGTCAACCTATGTCTGGACTGTCGCAGGAGCCTCAATTACTGACACTTCCAAGACAGCATTTCTGGGCAAAATATGTGAATGTTTGGACAGACATTTCCACATTTAGTTACAAGTTAATAAAAGTTATTTCATTTCCTTAAGGTTGTTGAAAGTGAATTTGTCATTTGCCATCCCCCCCCTCCAAAAAAAAAAAAAACTAAAAAAACCCTAACAGCCTCCCAGCCTGACTCCCAAATGCTAGGACCAAAGGTCCTAGCCAGCACACCTGGAATCATTATTATTATTTATTAATTTATTTTATTATTATGGTGTTTGAGACAGAGGTTCTCTATACAGCCTAGCTGTCCTGGTACTCAGTATGTAGACCAAGCTTGCCTGAAACTCAGAGACCAATGTGCATTGTCTCTGGAGTGCTGAGATTAATGGTGTATGCCGCCATGCCAGGCAGAATAGCATTTTAAAAAGCCAGAAGTTCAATGGCATTATTTCCTCTTTTCTACAACACCCTGGACAATATTGTGGAATGAAAGCAGTAAGGCTGGTATCAGCTGATGTGGTGTGGTTTGGTGATGACATGGTTGAGTTTGGATTCTGCTCTGAGGTCAGACGTGTATTACTTGTTCTACTTTAAATAATTTAGCTTTATGCTCATGAATTTCTCAGCTATAAAATGGAGATGGTATGTGAGGTCTCTAAGGGTGACTTACAAACCTCACTTTAGCATAGTGGTGGGGAACATCAGCAGAAAATGTACCTGGAATATTAGCGATGTTTCAGAACACTTAAAAATCACCAGGTATTATATTGCTAATTGTGCTAATTGCATGAGGCACACAAAGACTACAACAGTTATTTGGTTTTTTTTTTTTTTTTTTTTTTTTTTTCCTGTCAAAATTTTTAGAGATACTCTCTCCTTTATGTAGCTCAGGCTGGCCTTAAGAAGTGCTCAGATAAGCCAGAGGCCTGGTCCTGAAACTCCCTTAACAACACCTTCTTTTAGCACAGTTTGAAGGAATCTCTATAGAACTGAATTAATTGGTTCTATTACTTCATGAAATCGGGGCATCAGAGCATTTTAGGTTTTCCAAATAGCACCAACCTCTCTAGTGAGACACTCCTAAACAGAGCATAGTGAGAAAGTAGGGCAGCAGCAACAAAAGTGTGTTCTGACAGCAAAAGATAGGAAAGAGTATTCCACTTCACTCAGTAACTCGTGAGAAAAAAATAATCAGATGTACTTGTACACACAAGGCAAGCGGCTGGGTAGGATAAAGGTCTCCTCCCATAAACAGTATAATATTTGCTCTAAGACAGAGTCTGAAAATAATTATACTGTCCATTCTTTCCTTAACTGATCTCAGAAATAGGTCTGCAATTCCAGTTTGTCAACAGGTACAAGTCAAAAGAGCAAACACAAAACATAACCAATAGAGGTGAAGGAGCCCTGTAATCCCCAAAGTAGAGTTAGGAATATCAGAAGTTCAAGGTTATCTTCAGCCACATAGGGAGTTCAAAGCCAGCTTGGGCTGCAGGGTTACAAGAGATCAACAAAACGAACAGTGCAATTCAGCACAACAAACAGAAATAGGGTTGTTTAATTCACCTGGATTATTCCAGTGAAAGCAGGAGTTGGGCCCAAATCATCTGCTTAAGTAAACTGGTTATCTCTCCATAGATAAGACTGAAAAGCACAAGAGATGGACTGAACTGAAAATCACAAAGCCTTTGGTCATTTAAAGTTTCTTATCCTAGTTTACTGTTTCCCCAGTGACTGGACTCTAGTAGGTAACAAGGGACAATAGAATTTTCACAAACTCAAGAGTTCTTCTCAAAGTGCCCAAAAGGTCAAGGTTTCGAAGAGAAACAAAATCCCCAGAAACAAAATCCCCAACACAGAAGGCTGTCAACATCATCTTGTTATGACCTTAATGTTGACGTCTTAGGCTTCGGACCACAGCAGCAGTAGCCACGGTCCTGGCACAAGCCTCACCTGAGCAGGGGAACAAGGTTCCCACCCAGCCGAACTGGCCCTGGAATACAACTTGGAAGTGTCTGGGTACCTTCAGGAGGAAGTTGTGTGGGTAGACAGTTAGACAACCAGACCTGTGTCTGCAGCAGTCAGCGGACATATTTCAATCTCAGGTCTTGCTACCAGCCACAGAACTCCAGGGAAAAGCTGAGGAACAACTTGAGTCTTCGGCCCAAAGGGCTATGCCAAGGAAACTCAACAAGTTCTGTGCACCACGCCGGCCTGCTGCCCACAAGCAGGGGAGAGCCAGAGCCTCGCTCCGCAGGTGGCCCGTGGGCAAGTGGGACCCCAGCCCCAATCTCAGTTTCCCCCTCGCCCACGGAGTCTACCGCAGACGCGTGGAACATTCCACGCGGACCCCCGGACGTGGAGAAGCAGGCCGCCGCAGAGCGCCTCCTCTCCGCCTGCTGACTTACCCTGAGCGTCCGTCCTGTCCACGGCGGTCCCTGGCAGAGCCAGCACCTGCAGCGCGCACAGCAGCAGCGCGGCCCGCGCGCACACCGCCATTGTTTCCAGGGGCCCTGAGCGCCCGCAGCAACCGCTCGGCGCCCAGAGCTGCCCTCCGTGCACGCGACCGCTCCGCGTCCCCTTCCGCCCCGTACCGCTCCCCCGCAGCCGCCGCCGCCGGTCCCCCAGTGACCAAATAGGGATAGGGCCAGGCGGCCTGGGGCGGGGCCGGGGCGTGGTCCACAAAGTCAGGAGGGGCGTGGCCCAAGGAGGCGGGGCAAGGAAGAGCTGCCGAACCAAGATGGGGGTGGCTTTGAGAGCTGAAAGAGGGAGTGGCTTACAGAGGCGGGGCAAGGGGCGAGGCCTCGGAAGGGAGGGGCGTGGTTCTGTGAACAGTGCGGGGGAGCCGATAAGAGGCGGGGCTCTCGGAGGCGGATGAGGGCGTGGCTTTTGAGCGTGGCTTGGTCCAAACTAAGTGCAATGACCACTGCGGTTCTATCTCAGCCATTTGAGGGAGAATCGTCTATCAGGACGTCCTGAAGACAGGCTTTAAATAGAAAATTTTCGAGTGGGGATTGGCGCGCATGCGACGCCAAGTAAGAGGGAGTCACAGGCTGGATGATTGCAGAGGCAGCTTCTCAGAGGAGTGTATAGGGAGGTCGGACTCAAACTTAAGTTTCAAAGTAACCATCATGATCTTCGTACTCCATTTGTGCCTCCTTATTTCTACAACTGTGGAAAAACTTGTAGAGTGGGCGGTGCGGTTTGCAGACCAGTTGGAAATTTAGCATCTATAACCTAGGTCCCTCTCTTCTAGAGTTTGCTGACCCGGCTCAAAAACAGCCTGTTGTAGTCTAGTTGTCTTTCTTTCTTTCTTTCTTTCTTTCTTTCTTTCTTTCTTTCTTTCTTTCTTTCTTCTTTCTTTTCTTTTCTTTTTTTCTTTCTTTCTTTTTTTTTTTTTTGCAAAATTCCTCGTAAGCCCTAAATCCAATGTTCCCAAAGACTGTATTTTGATTCCACTCAATACTCTAAAATTATGTGGCTAGTACACAACACTCAACTAATGTGGAAGACAGACCCAGGTTATTGCAGCTCTCTCATACCTGGGTTCTCCAAAAATAAGCCAAAATTTTTATGAAAAATACTTTTTGACTTTCACAAATCTTCTGTTATAGATGCGTGTAGGATTTGGTGATTCTATTTCTGAGGAATCTAGCCAAGTGCTTCCGGACATGGAATAGGAAGGAACATTCTGTATACAGAATAAATGTTTGCTCTGATTCCAGATGTTGAAACCCGGTGCTCAGTGTGATGATTTAAAGAGGTGGGTTATTGGAGAAGTGACTGAGCCAGAAGAACAGAGCTCTCAAGAGTGAAATTAATGCCTCATGAAAGTGTCCTGAGGAAAAATTTCACCCCTTCTGCTGTTAAGAAACAGTAAGAAAACCCAGTCTATGAGACCAAGGGGACTTAAACAGATACCAAGTCAGTTGCTGGCATTACCTTTGACTTCCCAGGCCAAGAAGAAATGTTTCAAGAGTACTAATATAATCTAACCTTATATTTTTACACAGTTCCCTAGCTGGTGTAGCAGCGCACACCTATAATTCCAGTACTTAGGGGACAGAGGCAGGAGGATGCTGACAATTCAAAGCCAATCTGAGCTATATAGTGAGTTCTAGGCTGAGCTGATCTATGAGAGCCTGTCTCAACCAAACCATCCAGCAATTGAGGCACAGTTCTGTAACTTCATCACTTGGGAGGCTGAAGGAGGATTGGGAATTCATGGTCATCTTTAGATATATATATATATATATATATATATATATATATATATTCTAAAGTTTGAGGCCAGCTTGAACTATATCAGACCCTAACTCAATAAGCCAACCAGCCAATCAAACAAAAACTTCCAAAATGAACGAAATAAAACATGAAGCTTCTCCTTGCTGTAACTTCTGTGACTATTCCCAGTGTGCAATGACACACACATTCCCATTGCAATGCTGTTCTCAGATAAATACCATTCTTCTAAACAGAGGTTAACACTGACTTTATGCATGGCGTCTACTGAGAGGTCGATGTTTGCTTTGCACCGTGTCTACTGATCTTCCCTTCTGTGCAGCTTTCGCTGGTCTCTCCAGACTCCCTTTACCGTTTATCTTCAACCATCTGGGCAGTTCTTTGTGCCCTGATCCTCCTCCCCTCAGCTAACTACAGATGTTGTGAGTCTTTTGCATATGAGATGGCTTACAAACTACATATTGACTGTTTAGTATATGATGAACCACAACCTTATGGTGTTTATAGTTGAGTGGTAAGATAGATGCTGATGGGCCCCAATGGAGGAGGTTAAAGTGTGTTGGGTTTAGGGAGGTGGCTAAATCAGTGAAGTGTCTACTGTGCAAGCATGAGGACCAAATCCAAACCCCCGACATTCAGGTAAAAATGTGCCAGATGCCTATAATCTTAGTGTTAGGAGCAGAGACAGGTGGTCCCTACAGCTTACTGGCTAGCCAGTTGGATTGTTTCTGGTTCAGTGGGACACTGTCTCAAAATAACTAGATAGTAGAGATAGGTAGAGGAAGTTACCCAGCATCTACCTCTGGCCTCCACACATGTGCACACAGACTTCCACATGCATACAAACACACATATGTTGTGGATAGCCCCAGCCTTTTGTTTTCATGGTATTTCTACTTCTGTAGAGAAGGAGTGAATCTTGTGAACCTTCTGTCCAATTGAATTTGTAAAATAAAGGCTAGAGCCAGTGATTGGGCAGTAGAAGGGGAGGTGGAGAAAAAGGGGAGGAGTCTGAAGAGGAGGAGGGAGAAGAGGAGTTGCCGGGGAGAGGGGGGTGACGGAAAGCTAGAGGAGCTGTTGGAGCCGTTGGTGGAAGGACAAGGAGGAGGAGAAGAACTTGGCTTAGAAAACCACAGGTTTTAAGGGATCTCATAGCTGGGGAATAGAGTAGTATAATGGTAAATCTGCCCAATCCAAGGCTTGCAGTTTATAATCATAAATATTGAGTTGTGTTTTCCTTGACCTGAAGTGTTTGGGTCAGAGATTTACCACAACACACATATACTAAATAAACCTGTGTCTTGATTTCTATTCTAAAGAAAGTAGAAGGGAAACTGGTGGTTTGAGTATTTATGACCCCCATAAACTCATCTGTTTGAATGCTTGATCATAGGGAGTGGCACTATTAAGAGATGGGCCTTGTTGGAGGAAGTGTGTCACTGTGGAGGCAGGCTTTGATGTCACGTATGCTCAAACTATGCCCAGTGTGGCTCACAGTCTCCTTTTGCTGCCTGTGGATCAAGATGTAGACTTCTCGGTTCCAGCATGTCTGCCTGCACACTGCCATGCATCCTTGCCATGATGATAATGGACTGAATTTCTGAAACTGTGAGCCAGCACCAGTTACATGTCTTCCTTTATAAGAGTTGCTGTGGTCACAGTGTGTCTTCACAGCAATGCAACCCTAACTAAGACAATAACCTAGTAAATGGATCTCCATTACTTACATTATAATTTACTTTTATAATCATGAAAGTCTAGTATTTTAATCATTAATTGTGGAACCGTGAAAGGCAGCCTGGTTCCCAGTTGAGCTAAGGCTTGAAACCCAGGTGACCTTGAAGGGACAGTTGGCATTCAGAAGCATTTGATAGTTTAAGCAGGAGAGAAAGACTGGTTGCTCGAAAGGACCTGACTTCTACTTCCATCAAACATATGACAGTTCACAACTGTCAACAACTTCAGTCGTGGGAGATCTGACGCCTCAGGGGACATCAGCATGCAGGTGGCAAACAGGCATACCTGCAGACAAATCACCCATACACATAAAAGATGACTAAAATAATATGTCTTCAGTCTTCCCACTGAAGTTTAGAATGTCCCACAGGCATGCACGTAAGTCGTCATCTAGGTGATTCTAGATTCTATTCTGTTAACATGACACTAGCCATCATACTTAGATGCTACATTTGGTCTGTGGCATTGGAACAGAAAAATGTGGGGAAGCTGTGTCTGAACGCAGTGGAATTTGTTGTCCTGGGAAGGTCCCTTGGGGGGTGTTTTGGTGGTGTGTTCAGAATGAAGTTGTCTTAGCAGGATACAGAGACTTCCAAGGTTCGGGTGCTGTAGGAAAACCCCAAGACCTTTCTACTGGTAAGCCCCCTGGTGTTTATCATATCTTACTGTCTTCTTTGTCTTTTTTATCTTGCTGTCTTTCCTTAGGGATTCTTGTTCCTTCAACCCTATGTGTAGAGTGTAGAGTCAATCAGAAGTCCTCATGGCATCTTGTCAGGGACAGAGAGGCAGCGGTCATGTTGCTAGCATGCTCTCCAGCAGCCTGTGGAGTTACCTCGCTTCAGGCCAAACCGAGATTTGTGGCTTTCATACAGAAAATAATTTCAGATCTAGTCAGTGAGAGAAAGCCAAGTTGGAGATTTTTATGAGCTTTAGGAGAAGGAGAGACACTTAGAAAAGGAGTAAGATGTAGCCAAGTGTGGGTACAGGCTCCTTGAAGGAGTGTCACAATGAATTGTCTCAGCATTATCCATTTTAGTGACTCCCAAGTTACATCTCGGAAGGTTGTTAAGAAACCCTTACCCCATTTTTTCCTTTCTTTAAAACATTTTTGATAAGTTATTTCTGCTTGCTGACTAAATGAGCCAATTCAAGACAAATTAAAATATAAAGGCAGGTTTATAGTAGGCCCCTCTTGGGGGACAGCTCACCACACAGGTGGGGCGGTCAGTGAAGTTGCCACACAGAGAGAGGCAGAGGGTAGGGGGAAGAGAAAGAAAGTGCAAGTGCAGAGATGCAGAGGGGTGGGGGGGGGGTGGGAAACCAAAATATCTGGACTATATACTAGAGAGCTGCTGGTTGAGCAGAAGCCCAACCCCTGGGCTGGAACGTTCAGCATAGAGGGAGGGTATGCCAGCCATGCCTTGTAACAGGCAGGGACTTAGGGATGCTGGGAGAACCTGGAGGCCAGGTCCACTTTGGTTATTAAATATGCACCTCAGCCACGTGTCCCAGATCTGAAACACAACACATTTTATTATGTTTTATTTACTTATTTATATATATATATGTGGTGTATATATTTTTGTATGTGGACACAAGTGCCAAGGGTCACGCAGGAGGAACGACAAATGGCTTTAGAACTCACGGAATGCAGCCCACAGGTTACCACAGCTACATAGGTGGTCCTCGGTGTGGCACGGCCCCAAGTCCTGAGAACTTCATGCTGTTATGGACTACTTCTCTGCTTTCTGCCCTCGCACCCCTCTTAATCAAAGAATTATGAAAACTTTAAGGGGCTTCCAGTCCATCACTGGACAGTATCTCTGGCATTCACAACAATAGTGCTTGATCTCTTCCAGGCATTGCTGCTGGAGCAGGTTGATGATTCTACCACCATCCCCGAGAAGAACTTAGAGATGTAGACTGTCAGCGATGACCACCGCCCTTAGAAAACATTGGGAAAAATAAGAGTTGTTAGTGAAGCCGGGTTGAGATGTTTTTACTACTGGCTCTGATATAGAAAATCTTAGGGAACAATATGAAGTTCAGACAGCACACTCTTATTACTTAAGCTAGTGACCCTTTATGGTCAGAGAGCAAGAACAATGGCAGCACTGGCTGACCTGATTCTCACCGAAGCTGGACTGGTGATGACTGACTTCTTGTGCCCATTTTTGCTCTCAGCTTCCTGATAGGATTCATTAAGAATTGCTGGTGAGTAGATATGCACTCTGAGGATAGGGTGCAGATATGACCAATTTTTATATAAAAGTTTAGATTTGTGATTCTTTTATGCTTTGTACAAGATTAGTTTTAAAGATAAATAATAAAATAATTACGCTTTCTCTGTAACTGCAAATTGCTGCCTGCCAGTAGAGACACTGGCTGAGAAAAACTACCTTGCTTGCTCACGCTTTGTTAGTCTATAACAAGTTGCTTGGTGGGTGTACGTGGGTTTTTGAGAATAATTTGTTTTCTTTACCTGTACTATGTAATGTTCTATCTTGTAAAGATATTGAAAAACACATTGTTTTTTAAGTGTTGTGGATAGCCCTGGTCTTGTATTTTGATGCAGAAGAGGAGTAGATCAGTATACAAGTGACTTCTTGTGAACCTTCTGCCCACTTTAATTTGTAAAATAAAGGCTAGAGCTGGTGATTGGGCAGTAGAAGGGCAGGTGGAGCTGAACAGTTTGGGAGAGGGGAGGAGGAGGAGGACAACTGAGGGGGGAGGTGGAAGGACAATGGAAGAGAAGCACGTGGCCTAGAAAAACTACAAGTTATAAGGGATCTCATAGTGGGGAATAGAGTAGTGTAGTGGTGAATCTGCCCAATCTAGGCATGCAGCTTTTTTCATAATATTTGCGTTGTGTTTTCATTGATGGAGCCTTTGTGGGTTGGAGATTTACTGCAACATTTAATAATCATTCACAAGAAGAAAATTAAAGTGTAATCACATTGTAATTGTATTCTGCTTGAAAGATTTTGCTGGGATATGTCAGTAATGGAGGAAAGAATAAAATGATGTGGCATCGTGTGGTGTGACATGGCGTGGTACAATATGATGTGGTGTGACATGGTATGGTATGGTAAGGTATGGTGTGGCGTGGTGTGGCGTGGTAAGGTGTGGTGTGGTAAGGTGTGGTGTGACCGGGCATGGTATGGTAAGGTGTGGTGTGGTGTGGCTGGAACATTGTCTCTGGCATGCATCAACTATGTGTGTATATGTAAAGTTTGTGTGAATGAGAGTTGAAACATTGTCCCTTCTATCCTCAAGTTGTGTGCATTTATATATGTATGTGTGACATACTTGGAGCCTGCTTGCTGGAGCTTTGCTCTAACCATTCTGTGTGTGAATGTGTATATGTCTGTCTGTAGGTCTGAATGCATGTACGTATGCATGTATGTTTGTGTGTATGAAGTTAGTGGACTTTGTCTTTTGTTTCATCTAGTGTGTTTCATATAGTGTGTCTGTGTGTGTGTGTGTTTTCTCTCTTTTCTTCCCTTTCTCAATGCCCCCAAGGAGTTAAAAGAGTTCACACTTTTTCACTGGCCAAAGAGAGTGCCAGCCCCAGTAACTTAAGCTTTGTTCCCTCAGAAAAAAAAGTCTGCTGAGCGGCTTCTCTAATCGCTAGTATCTGGATCCACCCTGGCCAGCGGCTGGCTCTAAGCATTGACCCTTAATGACTGCCTACCTCGGTTTACCCACCACATGGATGCCAAAGCCAGAGTCATTGGCACACAAGTATGCCTGCCACAGCTCAAATGTGGGAGGGAGAGAACTTGTAGGGATCAATTCTTTCCTTCCATCTTGTGAGTCCTGGGGATCATCTGGCTTAGTGGCAAGCTCCTTCATTCACTGGGTCCTATGCTAGGCCCTTTCACATCTCATTTGAGAGGTGAGCTAAGTGACATGGTACCAGAGTCACCTCAGGTGAGATTGACAGATGAAGCCAGGGTCTACTAGTGCTGCAGAATGTGTCCTTTCTCCATAAGGGGAATATTGTGGGGTGTCCACCACAGAAGACCACTTGGACACAGGTTTAATGCAATAGAAAGTCTTTGCTAACTGGCTGACTACTATACAGGGTATTGGTGACTTCTTGAGAATTTTCACACGAGAAACTGAAATATTTAGGGAAAAAAATGGGGCCTTAGAATATGGCTCAAGGATCTGTGCCTAGTCAGTATGGCTGAAAGGTCGGTGCCTAGTCAGCACTGGGGAAGCTCCTGGACCCAAACTTAGCATTGCAAACGTTTAAAAAGAAGCACTCGAAGGGATCCAGGGGCTGGCAATTGAGGCTATGATTTATTATTATTTAGTTTTATTTTATTTTGCTTAAAACAAAACCGTAAGGTCTAGCTCTATAATCTAGGTAGTTTGGTATTCTCTGTGAAGCCCAGACTGGCTTCAGACCCCTTAGCAACCCTGCTGTGCTCTTCCCAAAATTATGCAAGCCCCACGCCCAGCCCACTAAGAAGCAGACTACTTACTTTCTCACTGTCGTGAAAGATGTCTGAGAGAAGTAACTTCATGAAGAAAGGATTTAAGGATGACCGTGTGAGGACACAGTCTTCATGGCAGGAAAGTCATGGTCACCACTGTACTAGCCAGCTGGTCCCACGGCATCACAGTCAGGAAGCAGAGGTAGATGAGTGCAGGGGTACAGCTTATCTTCTCCTTTTTTACTCAGTCTGGTACCCAAGCTCCACTTCCAGAGTCGATCTTCCCTCAGTCAAACCTCTCTTCAAACACCCTCGTGTGCAAGCCAAGTGGAGTGTTTCCATGGTGATTTTTCCATTTAGCCAATTAGACTGTGAAAGTGAACCTTCACAGGAGGATGTGTGGGGTTGGAACTAGAATGGAAGTCTTGAAAATGGCAGGAGTGTATTTAGGATATGCACTGAATGTAAGTTCAATTTTGGATGTGGTGGCTGAGGGAGAGGAATTAAGGAGGCTTCTTTGTGCTTGGTCATTCCAATGTTAGCTCCAGACACGGTATTCTAAAGTAGTCTCACTTTTGTAACTCTATCTTAGAGTCTTTCTGACATTTCTGGATGTTATAAAGCCTCCATTAAGAATGCACACAGAGGGTTGGAGAGGTGGCTCAGCAGTTAAGAGCACTGACTGCTCATCCAGAGTTCCTGAGTTCAATTCCCAGCAACCACATGGTGGCTTACAACCATCCATAATGGGATATGATTCCTTCTTTTGGTGTGTCTGAGGACATAGAATATGTGGTGGGAAAAGGATAAGGTGCTTCCTCCCTTCTCTCATCCCTTGCTACCTATGGCAGGCTGGAGAACAACAGGGTGGGTCCCCTGGGTCAACAGAGTGGGAGAACTGGCACCACTTGGGAGAGCGGGCCTTGCACCTTGGCTGCGCAACACAGTAGAGCTGGCTCTGATGGCATGGGTTCTGGAAGAACCAGCACCAAGGGCATGAGAGTAGGATAGCTGTCTCTGCCCCCTGCTGTGGGTGGCATTGGATAGTCAGCTGGGGCGGGGCGGGGCGGGGCGGGGCGGGGCAGGGCAGGACAGGGCAGGGCAGGGCAGGGCAGGGCACCCTGATGCTGTGGGTATGGGAGAGTTGGTGGGGCCGACCAGCTCAGTTATCTCTCAGGCTCAGATTCAAGGCTTCAAACTGATAGTATGTGTGAGAGGACAGGTCCTCCCGGCCCAAAGCTTCAGGATCTCCAGGACACAGGGCAACAACAGGATATCCAAGAGGAGTCCCAGTGAGGTTCCAATATTGATAAGGTAGCAGAAGCCACAGGTCTCAATGAATTGCAATGATGTTTGCAAACAAAGAATTGTGGGCAAGAGTGTATACTGTGGGACAACAACGACACACTGCAGCTTCCGCAACAAGATCCCACTCTGGTCGAGGGGGCAGGTTGTGAGGGTGGAGGGCAGGTACTGAGGGAGGAGGAAGATGAGTGGGACTGGGGTGTATGATGTGAAATTGACACAAAACAAAACAAAAACAATAAAATGTTTTAAAAATGCACACGGAGGTGTGCAGTATTGTTCTGGGGAAAATCGAGTTTCCCGAGTTGGGAGCCTAGACTCATTAATGAAAGGATTTAGAACTGGACAGTGGGGGCTTGAGGACAATCTTCTTAGGAACACTACAGGGTGGGCAAGTGTGGTGGCATTTTATCCACTGAGAGAAATCAGTGGCTTAGACACAATTCAAATCTAGGTTAAGTGAGTTTATTCTTTCTGCCAGAGGTAAGGCAGACCTCGAGCCAAACAGCATGCCGTGTGGAAGTGGAGGCTAAGGGGAGTTTCAAGGGCAGCCGTCAGAAAGGTATGAATCACAAGTACCCATGGGATTCACAGCTGAGTGAGAAAAATTGTTTTTACATCCCTGGGTTGTCTTTTCCTTTCCTTTATATAGTAATAAAAAGACCACTTCATCCTTTCCCATAGTGCTAAGCAGGTTTTACAGAGGCAAAGACAGCTTCTAATACCTCACAGTCGGTTGTCTTGTTCTTATCTCACTTGAGGCTCTCCCGTGCATTTCAGAGCAAAAGGTCAACGGCCCTTAAAGCATGCCTGGCTGCATATTTCGCTCCTTTCATCCTCACGGATCTGAGCACCCAAATGACGGTGATAGAGAGCAGTGCATTCTGGGCAAGAAAAGATGTGGTGCCCTACACCTTGGAGAAAGCAGGCATAGGCTCGAGAGAGGGCTCTGGTTAAAAGTAGGTACTATTCTTTCTTTCAGAGGATCCAGTTTTATTAGTACCTGCGTGGGACAGCTCACTATTGCTCTAGCGTTGGGGTCCACACTAGCCCCACGTTGGGGGCGGCCAAAAATTGTCGCAACCCAGGCAAAATGTTGAGGCCCGGGCTGACCCACGTTTGGGCGGCCACTGTATCCCGGCCCAAGCTGCCGCTCGGGTCCGCGGGTCGGGGTTCAGCAAGAGTGAGAGTGAGGACAGACTCGAAGAATGCAGACCAGACAGAGTGTAATTCAATCCCGTTTATTCTTCAGTCTAAGTCCTAAGTCTTGAGTTCCTAGTGCCTAGTCCCTAGCTCCTAGTCCCTCCAAGTTCCAAGTTACTTCTTCCAAGTTCTCTTCCAAGTGCCTGCTACCTGTCTTCTCTCTGCTGTGTCTGGTTCTCTCCTCTGTGTCTCCCTAATGTCTGATTCTCTACTGTCTGCCTCTGCCTTTTATATGTCTTACTTCTAAGCCATGCCTCTAAGTTACATCTTTAATCATGCCCTTAGGTCTTGTCTCTAAATCTGATCTCTACACTTCTAAGTCATACTCTTAAGTCACACACCTTTAATCTCACACACCTTTAATCTCACGCACCTTTAATCTCACGCACCTTTAATCTCACGCACCTTTAATCTCAAGGTATCTAAACCAAGATTATCGGAGTGTGCTGAGCTGTTGTAGGCTATTGTAATCCAAGTCACATGTCAGGGTATATGGCTCAAGATGGCTGCAAAGCTGATAGCCGCTTTCTGCTAAAAGTCGGCCCCCAACACTCTAGGGACCTTCAAGGCTTTGGGCCTCCACAGGCACCAGCGTTAGTGTGCACGGACCCACATACAGACAAATGCGCACATACACATAATTAAAAATAGTAAAGCAAGCCTTTTAAAAAGATAAGAGAGCGGGCGGTTTCATAGTGAAGTATCTGTGTGACAGAAGAGAAGGGAGGCTTCAGGGAAAAAGAGCAAGAAAGACCGGTGTCTGGAAAGGCTGCCAAGACTTTGGTCAGTATCTGAAAGAAAAAGAGATAGGAGGACTGAAAGAGGAGAAGTCACACTCTTCTGAGGAGCTCTGAAAAGTACACACTTTTCAGACCACAATGCTGTGTGATGGTCGCTCTGCAGGTGCTGCACAGGGGAGAGGCTTCTGGATAGTATGTGAACACTGTCTCCTTAAGGAGATACTTAGCCCTCCCCATCTCCTTAGCGTGGTTTTCAGTGAATCATCTTCCCAAGGTGTCATCTTCTGGCCAAGGGATTATCAGGCCCCACATAGATTGCTCTTAATGGAGCAAACGGTAATATGTAATGTTCTCATCGTGGAGCAGACAAATGTCTCCACCCAGTGCCAGAGGTAGCTTCCACTTGCTTTTCTTTAATGGGAGTCACCAGGGCTCTGGTATCTATCTTCATGTGCTACTGTAGTATGTACCTCCAAAGCTACTACAACAACGCTACCTCCTGAGATGGAATTCATATCTACATGCTTCAAAGGAGAGCTAAGGCATAGCTGTTATGTAAGTCTACCGTGAGCCAGCAATACAATTGGGGTATTGCTTGAACTGAGAGCAGAGAAAAATAAGAAATAATGAGAAAAGGAAAGCTGGCTTTGGAGGGTGGAGTGAAGCAGGCTTAAGAGGCTGCTTGTGCTGAAAAGCACTGGCTGCTCAGGCCCACAGGGCTTCAGAAGCAGGAGCGTCTGGTATCTCCATGTTGACTTTGTTTCTGTCCTTCTGATCTTGGCTCAGATGCCCACTTAGCTCTGCAAAGGCATGTGAACCACTCGAGTGTTTGTTTACCTGACCTTTCCCTTTCAAGGCTGAAAGCACAAAAATAGTCATTGTCCAAATCTGTAGTCCCTCGGATTCCAGGGAGAGCAAAAGCCTCAGAGAGCAGATCCTTTCTCAGGGGAGGCCAATTATCCAGAGGGTGGTGCTTCACCCGGGATCAGAAGTCACCATTTTGTAAGGAGTCAGGTTGGTCCCCTTGGATAGTAACAGTGATTAACAAATTAACAATGTGTTGGACGCTCTAGCAGATGGCAGCTCAGATAATGATGAGCTGATGACAGATGAGTCCCACATCCTCACCAGGGATGCTTAATTATATAAACCTTTCACCCTCTATTAAACCAAGCTCATGTCACAATGCTGAAGACAGAGTTGGCCACATTGATCACAGCCAATCTCTCCGCTTCTCACATTGGGTGTCTATTTAATTGACATGTTGGAAATGAGGGGCAGAATCTAACCATTGAAATAGCTGGAGCCCAGGCTTTTCCCTCAACAATCTCCATGTCTAACAGCGTCTCGAGCATGTCATGTCAGAGAAACAGACAAACATGCCTGTGCTCTTATTTCTACAATGTCAGAATTATTGAATAACAATAAATTCATAAGATATGCCCATTTCACTGGCTGCAGCTTTCCAGGTAGTTAGTCTTGACTTCTGTTGAGAGGTAGCGTGGTGGTTTGAATAAGAACAGCCCCCACAGATTCACACATTTGCATACTGGTCTTCAGTTGATGAGCTGTCAGAGAAGAATTAGGAGGTCAGGCCTTATTAGACTAGCTGTGTCCTCCTTGGATGTGTGTCACTGGGAGTGGTCTTTGAGGCTCTACATGATGATAATAAGCCTCTGAAACTGTAAGCAAGGCCCCAATTAAATGCTTTCCTTTGTAAGAGTTGCTTTGGTCATGGTGTCTCTTCACAGCAATAGAGCACTGACTAAGACTTTTGGTAAAGGTAAATAGAGTTTTTTTTTTTTTTTAATTTCAATCTTAATTACTAATACCAACTTTATATTGTATATGATATATTACACAGTATGGTTATTACATATTGTGGTGGTTTGAATACGCTTAGCCTAGGGAGTGGCACTATAGGAGGTGTGGCCTTGCTGGAGAAAGTGTATCACTGTAGGCATGGGCAATGAGACCCTCTTCTTAGCTGCCTGAAAGAGACAGTCTTCTCCTGGCTGCCTTCCCATCAAGATGCAGAACTCTCAGCTCCTTCTCCAGCACCATGTCTGCCTGGATGCCGCCATGCCTCCTGCCATGATGATAATGAATTAAACCTCTGAAACTGTGAGCGGGCCCCAATTAAATGTTTGCCTTTATGAAAGTTGCCTTGGTCATGGTGACTCTTCATAGCAATGGAAACCCTAACTAAGATATATGTAATCTTAAGTTTCTCTCTCATTTTTTTTGTGATAAAATGCCCTGACAAAAGCCACTTAAGTTATCCAGGGTTTGTTATGACACACAGTTAAGATAATCTGTACCCCAGCATGTCCACTTGGGCCTTGGAAAATTGAATTCAGCTTGGTGCAAGTGCCCTTACCCACAGAGCCACTTCCCAGACCCCAAATGACTTTTTAAGGGTTTACTTTTTTTTTTTGTTTTTTTTTGTTTTTGTTTTTTCGAGACAGGGTTTCTCTGTGTAGTCCTGGCTGTCCTGGACTCATTCTGTAGACCAGGCTGACCTTGAACTCAAATCCACCTGTCTCTGCCTCCCAAGTGCTGGGATTAAAGGTGTGCGCCACCACCGCCCGGCAAGGGCTTACTTTTATTTTTTACTTTTGTGTATGCATATGTCTTAATGCGTATGCCATGTATGTGCAAATGCCTGGAAGAACAATATGTATTTTTAATTGCTGAGCCATTTCTTGAGCTCCTTAAATGATTTTAAGTGGTTTTGGCTTCTGAACCAAGTTCTCTTCTCTTTTCTCTCTCTCTCTTTCTTTGTCTTTCAAATAAATTATTTATTTAAAATATGTGTGTGCATGTGTGTGTGCACATATGTATACATAGGTGTGAGTCCACACCACTCCTGTGTGGAGGTCAGAGGCAGAGTTAGCCATTTCACTGTTCATCTTAGGATTGAAAATGTGAGCGCTGTACTGTATCAAGTTTCCTACGTGGCCTCTGGGGTGGGGCTCAGGCCAGCAAGCTCGCACAGCAGTGTTGTGAATCACTTAAGCTTGTCCACCTGGCCCTGAATCAAGTTTTTTTGGAAACTGAAACTGTCCTGAAGCCCAGCCACACAGACTCTGTGACACGAAGTCAGTAAACTATCTTGAAGTTCTTTGTTGAGTATTTACTGTTTGTGTTGGTTTGTGTTGGTCAACTTGACACAAACTGGAGTCACCTGGGAGGAGGGCACCTCAGCTGAGGAAATGCCTCCATCAGATTGGCCTCTAGTCAAGTCCGTGAGGACATTTTCTTGATTAGCGATTGAGGTGCTTGGGCTCAGCCCACTGTGGGTAGTGCCATCCCTGGACAGGTTGGCCAAGTTTTTATTAGGGAGGATTCTGAGGGCTGGAAAGATGGCTCACCTGTTAAAGGCTAGGCTCACAACCAGAAGCAAGCAAGCCAACAAGCAGCATTCATCATGGATGAAGTCTCTACTTCAGCTCCTGTCTTTAGGTTCCTTCCTTGAATTCTTCCCTTGGCTTTGCTCTATGGGCTGTCACCTGTCAACCAGGTAAAATCTTCCCTCTGGAGTCACTTCCAGTCATCAAGAGAGAGCAAACAAAGACACAGTGCAGCACCGCAAGGAGCATGGAAGAAGAAACGGGGCGGGGTTATGAGGGCTGGCTCTTGAGGCTCTAGACAGACAATGCATTTGCAGGGAATCGAAACCCAGCATCACAGGGATTGTCACAAGGCAAGGGCGGCTCTCATTTGATCAGAAGGAACTGTTAAATGTGTCTGGGTGATTTTCTGGGACTTGTCCTTGGAGTCCAGGTGACTGAAATGAGGAGGACATGACTGATCTAAGAAATGTCGAGGAGAAGGATTTTATTGTAAATATGGGAGAGTACAGCCAGAGGTATCTGGAAGAGTCCAGGCTGAACCTGACCGTGAGAGGAGGGGTGAGGGAAGAGTGGGAGAGGAGAGAGCAAACAGAAGAAAGTGCCAAGAGAGAGGGGGCCGAGGAAAAAGACCCAGAAGGGCAAAAGGGACCAAAAGTGTGTGGCCAGTCTTCATTCCAGCCAGATCACACAGAAGGTGTCTTTGAATGTGACCCCTCACCAGATCAGCCATGCTGCTGGATTAAGATTCCTCTACAGCTTTAGTTATTAAGTTATTAGTTATTAAGGTATTCTCTAATACCACGGTCAAAGGGAGCTTGAGCGTTAGTTACGAAGGAAGCCAGCAGAAAGCTCCTGAGCACCCACCTACTTCCCAGACATGTCTAGAATAGAGATAGCAATTGTGTTGACCACTTGTAGCACAATAGCACTTGTCGCACTACACTCTATGATGGCACGGATGGTGACAGAGCACAGCCTTTCCAGCCAGCACAGTCAGGACTCAGGAGCACCCTTTAAGTATAGAGAAAACAGGATTCTGTTTCAGACTAGACTTGGGATCTCTTATGAGAGGACCTCCTTCAACAGAGGGAGTCATGCTTTACAACCGAATGAAGCATAGAACCCCACAGTGGAAAATATGTGGGGCGCACACATGAGCACTGAATAAGGAAGTAGAAGAAACAGCTGTCCTGACAAGCTCTGCACTCACACACCTGTACATCCGACACCCATCCCTTTACTGTCAAACCTTCCCTCCTCCCCCAGCTACATAGCGGAAGAAATCCTCCCACCCCCATGTCCAAGTGCTGGGATTACAACCGTGTGCCACCATCCCTGGCCTCAAGTCCCTTTTGTGTCCATTTTTAGGCAGGTATTGTAACCATCTGAGATCTGTCCCCAGTCCATATGTCTGTTTTTAAATTGTTTTATCTATAATAATTGCTATCATATCATACGCCGTTAATCTTAGCTCTTGGAAGGCAGAGACAGAAGGATCAGTGGTTCAAGGCCAGTTTGAGTTACAGAGTGAGTTTGAAGTCAGTCTGGATTTTTATGAGATCCTGATTAAATGAAAGAAAGACAAAAAATTCTTTTGTGTAGATGACCAAAACCTGGAAGGGGGGCCCTGTGTCATGTTGACCAAAAGTCTAATGGAAGGCATGGCCCTGGTCCAGGTCTCGAAGGATGTGTAGCTGTTTCTACTTAAATGCTGTGAAGGTCCAGTGACATAATACATTTGGTTTTGTACTCTTCACCAGAACAGCAGCTAGGATATTGGAAACCTAGTTGGAATATTAATTCAGAAACCCAAATGCTAGCTTCTTTTGAAATATGGAAAGATTAGATGGTACTGGGCCTTTGGCACAATGTGTTTTCTCTTTCCCTCTTATGCAGTACCTGGGATGGAATTCTGAGCTTCACACTGACGTCCAGGTGTTTTTTATTTTTTATTTTTCTGAGACAGGGTTTTACTGTGTTAGCCCTGGCTGGCCTGGAACTAGCTATGTAGACCAGGTTGACCCCTAACTCACAGAGATCCTCCTGCCTCTTCCTCCCAAGTGCTGAGATTAAAGGTGTGTCATACATCCAGCATCTTTTTACTTTTTGAAAATGTAATATTATCTATTTATTCCTTGAGAATTCTATACATACATATAAAGTATATCAATCATATTCAATCACAGCCAACCTTTCTCCCTCCCTCCCTTCCTTCCTCCCTCCCTCCCTCCCTTCCTTTTCTCCCTCCCATCCTTCTCTCTCTTTCTCTTTCTTTTTTCTTTCTCTCTCTCTTCTTTTTTGTTAAATAATGCACACGTTGAATTAATGCTGCCGGTATATGCATTCGGTGGAACGTGGACAGCCTATCATGGATCACACCTCTGAAGAAAACTAATTCTCTCTCCCTAACCAGCCATCGACTGATTTATTCTCATTTACCTCATTGATTTCCAGAAGTTTCATTTGAATTTGTGACTCCATATAGAGCCATGATCTGGTAACTTGCTTCTGAAAGCCCCACTCCTGGCATCTCAAATGCTTCAATGTGCTAAAGATACCCCTGCCCTCCCAGTTTCTTCCTTATCTCATCTGCAGCATGAAAATAATGTGATGCACAGGAGCCAGGTTTCTGAGACTTCCGTGTAACTGGTGTGGACACGAGTGAACAATTTTGTCAGCTGATGTTCTAAGGAATACTTAGTGATTCTTCATGCATGCAGTTCCTGAAGACTGCTCACTGCTTTCTGTACTCTGTAAACATTTATAGCTACTTTTATTTTTTTCATTCCAAAAAAGTCAACACTGTCACATTAGTGTTAAAATTTAAATATAATATAGAAATATATACAATTAAATTCTAAAACCTTTTAATTGATTGTAAATTTCACATCATGCATCCCAAGCCCATTCATCTCCTCATCTCTCCATATCCACCTCTGCCCTGGCAACCCCCCAATACAAAACAAAAGAAAAAGAAAAAAAAAGTATAAAAACAAAACAAAACCTATCTTGCCACAGAAGCTGCAATATATCATAGTGTGTCCCACAATATACCCTTTTGCCCAAACAGTTTTTTTTTTTTTTTGCAAATGTTCATTGTAAGGAGTCTTTGGTCTGGTTCTAGGGCTCTAGCTTCTGCTACACTATCAATACTGGATCCTCAACAGGCCTCTTCTCGGATATCCTGTTGTTGTATCACAGAGATCAGGTAGTTTTGCATCTGTAGGACTGGCCCCTTCACACAGTTCAGCAATTCATTTATGAGTTAGATGTTGGGGTGGCCCAACTCGGATCTAGGCCTGAGTGGAAGGTGAGTTGGTCAGTTCAGCAGCATCACTACCAGAGTCAGCCCTCCAGCTTTGCCCAGGTAGGGGAGGGGCCAGCTCTTCTACTCTCATGCCCTCAGTATGGCCATCCTGCATCCATGCCATCAGGGACAGATCTACTGTGCTGTCCAGGAGAGGTACGGGCTCGTTCTTCCTACTGTGGTAGCTGGCCAGGGGCAGGGCCAGCTCACCTACCTGCTGCAGTTGTGGGGTGTAAAAAGTCCTTTCCATTTCTCTTCACCACTGTCTACATTTAGGTGTTTTCCTTTGCAGACCTCTGTGCTCTATGTTCCTTGTGCAGCATACAGTCATGTAGATGGTTGATACTGGAGCTCACAGATGAGTGTGCCTGTTAGCACAAGGCCCCAGGTCAACCCCAGCACTCCCTGTAAATGATTGTGAATATAGAATCATAGGATACACATCTTTTTTCCCCTAATACAGAAATTATCTGCTCTTACATGCCTTGAAAACTCTAAAAATGCAATATCTTGAACTGGAGAGATGGCTCAGTGGTTAACATACTGACCCAGGTTTAATTCTCAGCACCTATAAGGCATCTCACAAACATCTGTAACTCCAGGTCCAGGGACCTGTTGCCCTCTTCTGGCCTATGTGGGCGCTATATACATGTGGTACACAGATATACATGGGGCAAAATGCCAATACACATAAAATATTTTAAAATGAGTATTTTTATTTATTCTTTGGCAATTTCATACATACTCCAACTCCCCAGGAACCCACTCCTCTTCCCCTCCACTCCACTCTGATCACACACTCTCTATTTCCAGTTGATAACCCACTGAGTCTGGTTAGTGCTGCCTATTGGGATGTTGATTGATCTTGTTGATTTGACTTCTGGTAGGTATCCATAGCCACCGTGACCTTATGGGTGCAATGGTATGTCCATATCCCAAAGACAGGATGTTACAGCCCTCCTCCCCATTTTCTGGCTCTTACATTCTTTCTATGTCTCTCCCAAGATGACCTCTGAATCTCAGGGAGGGGCAGGGTGGTTATAGACATCCTATTTTGGGTCGAGCACACAGTAGACATTTATTTTCAGCACTTTGACCAGTTACTGGCGTTAACTGCTGACTGCTGCAGAGAGAAGATTTTCTGGCCAAGGTTGAGGTCAGCACTCCTTTGTGGGTGTAATCATAAATATTTGGAAGGCAGTTTGATAACATGTAGTTTAGCAAAAAGACAGTAGCCTGTTTCTCCACTATGGACTTTTGACCAAATTACAGTATCAGGCATGAATTCAGTATCAGGCCTTAATTCCTTCCTGTAGAGCAAGCACACTTCAAGCCCAATGAAGCAGCAATTGGTCATTTCGACACCTTGTGCCACAGTTTGTAGCAGTACACTCATTTATGCCTTGCAAACTATTAGGAAACACATCACACCCATTTTCTGTGTTTTACTGATGGACTTTTTCATTGTGATGCTTATAAAGCATTTACAGTGTCGGTGTAGTGGATTTAAAACTCTTACTTTTGGCAACTATTTGGGTTATGTCTGCTTTTTTACAAACATAAATTTGGCAGCACTGTAGACATCTGAGAGCCAGTGGCTCACGTTGGTGGTTTAAGACATGCTGCTGAAGAGATTTCTAGACTTTACTCCAGGAAGATCTGTTTTAACGTTTGATTCAGCTAGGTGTGATGGTTCATACCTGTGTGCTCGGGACCTGGGAGCCTTACATAGGTAGATTGCCATTAGCTCAAGGTCAGCCTGGGCTATATAGTGAGTTATTGGATATCCCGGGCTACAGAATGAGACCCTGTCTCAGAAAAAAAAAAAAAAAAAAAAAAAAAGTAACAAAGTGTCCTTTAAAATGCATACCCTTCCTCTTGCTGCCTATGACCAGCATCTGTCCCTGCTCCTGCCATGAGACTTTATCTTGCTTAGCTGGCATCTCCTTCCTTTGTAACTGGAATGACAGGCTCTGCCTACGTCCCTTGGCCATCTGCATTTCCTCTTTAGGAGCTACCTGCTTATATTCTTAGCACTTTTAACTCTCACAGTGAGCCACGGACATGAAAATATATGGTGAGAAGAGCTGTGTGTCTTCAGACTAAGTGACACTTCAGCTCTTCTGCCTGTGTTGGAGGAGATGGGTTTGCCTCCTAATGTAGAAGCTTTCACTTCTTCAGCCCAGGTGGGCTCAAACTCACCATGTAACCAAGGATGGATGGGCTTCTTGCCTTCTGCCTTCACCCTTGTGTTCAGGATTGTAGGCATGCATCACCATGCCCAGGCTGTGTGGTGTTGGGAATCAGGCTTTGTACATGCTAGCAGGCATTCTCCCAACTGAGCTAGAGTCCCATCCTGTGTAAGTTTCCTCTTTTGTGGCTCATAGGCATCCCAATCATCAGACTGTCACCAGCTCACAGACAGCCCAATACTCAGACTGTCACCAGCTCACAGACAGCCCAATACTCAGACTGTCACCAGCTCATAGACACTCCAATCATTGGTTGTCTCATCTAGTCTTGATGTGAGGGTATGTGCCTGGTCTTATTGTAGCTTGTTATGCCAAGTTTGGTTGATGTTCCTGGGAGGCCTGCTTTTCTCTAGGAGTAGATGGAGGAGAGGTGGATCTGTGGGAGAGGGGAGGTGTGGGGTAGAGACTGGGCATGTGGAGAGGAAACTGTGGTCTGGATGTAATATATGAGAGAAGAATAAAAAAAAAAATAGTAGAAAGACAGACAGACAGGAAAGGAAGGAAGGAAGAACCCTCCTGGATGTGCCCAGCCACTTGGGTTTTAGGTAATTCCAGATGTAGTCAAGTAGACAACCAAGCATAGCCATCACAGCTGACGTCCAGCCTGAGTGTCAGAGAGATGCTATGGATCTGTGGATGGTGGCGTTATGATGTGATCTAGTGGACCACTTCGTTTGTTTGGTTTTTTTTTTTTTTTTTTTTTTGCTTTTGTCTTTGGGTCACTATCACTGTGACAAAACACCAACTTGGGAGGAAAGGATTTATTTGGCTTATATTTCCACATCACTGTTCATTGTTGAAGGAACTCAGTACAGGAATTGTAACAGGGCAGGAACCTGGAGGCAGGAGCTGATGCAGAATCCTTGGAGGGGTGCTGTTTACTGTCTTGCTTCCATGGCTTGCTTAGCTTGCTTTCTTACAGAATGCAGGACCACCCAGGTCCAGGGATGGCACCACCCACAATGGACCCCATCAATCACCAATCAAGAAAATGCCTCACAGCTGGATCTTATGGAGACATTGTCTCAGTTGAGGTTCCCTTCTTTCAAATGACTCTAGCTTGTGTCAGGTTGACACAAATCTAGCCAGCACAGCTATTTCTATTGTGTTATCTTGTTTTCTTGCTTAGTGTGGACTATAAATGTAACCATAATAAATTGACCTAGGAGAGAATGATTTTCAACTTGCTAGATTTCTCTATAGATACAATAACCTTAATTTATCCATGTCAGTGAACTGAGTTTACTTGTAAAGTACAGATAAAACATTGGACTTCAGGACTGGGAAGTACCACAGTGGTAGAGTCCCTGTGTCTTGTGCACAACATTCTTAAAGCCCAGGGTTCAATTCCCAGAAAAACAAGCAAAAACAAAAACAAAAACAAAAACAAAAACAAAAACCCAACCCTCCAAACAAGTAATTGTCTAGCAAGATAACTCAGGAGGTAAAAAATTTCCAGGTAAGATTCATGACCTTAGTTCCATGCCAGGAACTCACATAAAAGGTGGAAGGCAACAACCAACTGTACAAAGTTCTCCTCTGACCTCCACATGCTGCCGTGGCACATACGTCCAGGCACACACACACACCGGGCACACGTGTACATGACTTAAACACATACCAACAATAAATAAAATGTTAAAAGTCTCGAAACCAAAAGCCACCTGACTTCAGGGTTAAGGAATAGGGAAAGCCCCGTGGTCAACCGCTCCTGGTAAGGGTCGGGAGGCAAGGCTTCTGCTCTTGCTTCTTCCATTTCTATTTGTGAAGCACAAACCATACTTTATGAGCTCCAGTGTTCTTCGAGGCTGCATAGGAGGCTTCATTCAAAAAGGGAGTAACACATGTCTCAAGTAACTACCCCTATAGGAAGAGTAAGCCCAGAGACAACTCAAGAGTGTGTATTCCTCAGAGATGCACGGGTGCCCACTTTCCTTCTTCACATGCTCTCTACTGCCACCTGCATCTGTTCCTTCTAGCTACAAGTTCAAGTACATCCCTTGTTGAAAATTTTATTTTATCATCTGGAAGATGAGGGCAGTAAGGTTTTCTATGCTGCAGGGATGTCACAGGCACTCTTATGTATCCTGTGTAGCACAGCAAGCAGCCAGTAGATGCCAGCTCTTGTTTGGTCTCCACACAAAAGCTATCTGACTGTAGTTCAGTGATCAGATGCTGTTGGTAAGGGCTGGTTGGTTGTTGAGCTAAGTTCTCACTTCTTAGCTAAGGTTACTCCTGAAGTCACAGCCATTCTCCTGCTTCAGCCTTCCAGGTCTTAGAAACTTAATACAAGTTTGGGTTACCACACCTTAATAGCTTAATATGAGTTCTTTAAATATAATTCCTGGGTCTAGTGTCTTTTAGGTTCATGGCTTTCATAGAGTGTCCCCAGACTTAAGGGAACAAGCCTCTGTGAGGGTTTGAAATTGTCATAAATATCAATCATGAGTGCCAGCCAGTAAAAACTAAAATTTTAACAACCATATTATCTTTACATTTTTATATGAACACATTGTCATTCTCGCTACTGGCAAGTCAATATTCTAAGAGTATTATATAGCATTTATTACAAGGGAGTATGGTCATCATCACCCCCATTTTAAAGATGAGAAAGGTCAAGGCACAGGACACATAGCTGGTAACTGGCCATCAGTGTTTGACCCCAGGATGTATGGACCCAAAATCTGTGCTCTTAATATTCTGCCTTATTAACCACTTCTTTTCCTTTCCATTTTGATCTGTGGGTGTGGGCATGTGGTGTACACATTTGTAAGGGTGTGAGCGCAAGGGTGTGCACCCGCCTGTGGATTCAAAAGGTCTGTCAGGTGTCTTACCTTGAGTGCTCTCCAGTTTCAGTCTTTGAGGCAAGATCTCTCACAGAGCCTGGAGTTCAGCCATTGGACTAGGCTGTTAGCCAATGATCTTCAGAGATCCACCTGTCTCCACCCCATCTCCTTCCTGAGGGCTGCAGTCACAGGCACTCGCCGCCGCCACTCAGCTTTTTGCTTGGGTTCTAGGAATTCTAATGTAAATCCTCAATGTTTCTGCAGCAAGCACGTTAGCCCTGCCCATCTCTTGGCCCTACTAAGTAATAGCAAGAGCTGCAAAGCAAGAGCTGTATATATTTCTGAGTATTTACTTAACCAGAGCTTTGAACATTTATATACCTTGGAAGCTTTAGAAAAGTAACTATAAGACTCAAGGAAAATCAGATAGACAAATACCTTTAAATATTTTCCAAAGGCTGGAGGTATAGCTGAGTGGTAAAACATCTGCCTATAATGCATGAGGTCCTAGGTTCAATTCCCAGTCATCCTCCTTACTCAATCCGCACAAGTGATGATAGAGAGAAAACACTAAATAAAGAACACAGTTTTACAATGACATTGAAGGGTGACAGGTAGAGCGGCCAGCCACTGACTTGTGCTCCTGGTAGCCTGGTGAGCTTGGTTTACGAACACGGAAATCCCAGCAGCGCTGCGGAACCCTCCATCATTTCGTAGTAAGACATTAGTAAAAACTAGTGAGGAAGTAGGGAGTTTCCAGAGGCAAAAAGCTAAGTGAAAGCAGAAGTATAAAAATGTCAGTCGAGTTGACTTTCACCGTGGGGATATTTGAGGACAAACCAGTGTCGGACTTTTGGAGTCTTGGTTTTAATTTTATGTTTGTTTTTCTGAGACAGAATTTGGGTAGCTCAGGCTGGCCTCAAACTTGATATAAAGCTAAGGATAGATTGAAATTTCTATACCTTTTTTTTTTGTGTATTTTAAAGATTTATTTTTGATGTATATGTCTGTGGCTTTGTTGTGCATGTGAGCACTTTGTCCCTGGAGGCCGGAAGAGGGTGTCAGACCCCCTAGAGTCAAAGCAGGCAATGGGATCCCAGGTTCTGTGGAAGAACAGCAAATACGCTTGATCTCTGAACCATCTCTCTAGCCCCAATATTTATTTATTTTAAAACTTTACTTTGTGTGTGTGTGTGTGTGCACATGTGTGCTCTGCACACTCATGGAGATCAGAAGACAATATCTCTTGGTTCTCTCCTTTCACTATGGGTGTTATAGCTTGAACTCCATGCCCTTACATTGAACTTCTGATCTTCTTGCCTTCACTTTCCAAGGTCTGGTATCATTAACCTCAATTTATGCAGTACTGGTAATAATAACTATGGCTTAGTGCATGCTAGGCTGGTACTATATCAATTAAGCTATATAATAGCATCTCATTGTAAATGCTTGAGGGGAGGGGACCATGATGTCAGGCTCGCCTGGGATAAGTTGTTGAAGAGCAGAGTCCCAGCAAATCTGGAAGATTCAAAGATGTTCATATTGGCATCCTCCTTGGAGTTCTTTATCTCCCCAAGAAGCCAGCTATTTACCATGACCCATCAGTTTTCCACCTAACCGTTGGTCAGGGTTGTAACCCTTGAGCTCTTGACTTTATCATTAGTGGTCCATAGTAGTTTGAGTTTCCTAGAAGCCTGGGACTTCTTCTACCAGTCGATGACTTCCAGTCTCTCTCCATATACTCGGTCCTGTGAACCCTCCTCTTAGGATGGGCTCATCCATGTCTCTTGGACTGAGCTCCTGCTTTGTCTGTCTCCTGATTATAATGACCAAGATACTCCTGTCCTGTCCTTCAGGTTCTCCTCAAGCATTTCCTCTTCTCCATTATTTCTTTTAAATTAAATCCCTTCTTCTTCTTCTTCTTCTTCTTCTTCTTCTTCTTCTTCTTCTTCTTCTTCTTCTTCTTCTTCTTCTTCTTCTTCTTTTAGATTTGAGACAGGATATTGCTCTGTAGCCAAGCTAACATTTGGGACACCAAAACCTATGGGATCACTGAAGTGTTAAGCACTGTGCTACTGGTAACAGGTTTATGGTCAGAGCCTGGACCTTGGCAGCCAATGACAAACTAGGCTCAGTCACCCATCCTCAGTGGGCCCATGAAAGAGTCATGTAATGAGAAAAGCAGAGAAAGGTAAGAGGCATGTGAAGCTGGAGAGTCCTGGTCAAGGTGTGGGGCATGCTTGTCAGCACTGCAAAGTGAGTTGAGTGAGAAGGGTGTGAGGTCACTTCTTGTCTGTTCTATAAGGGGCTGATGAATGAGAAGAGTGTGAGGTCACTTCCTGTCTGTCCCGCAAGGTGAACTGATGAGTGAGAAGGCTGTGAGATAATTTCCTGGCAGACAGTTTCCTCTTCTGGCTGATGCCAGTCCACAACCTTTTTCTACTTCCAACATGAGACCAGGGACAGACAGATGGCTAGCGAGTGATGAAGAACAAAGAACTCTGCTGTCCACTCCTTGTCTCAGGTCAGCAGTTCATACTGCTCATTGTTCTACCACAGCAGGAAGACAAATGCAGGTAAAACAGGCCTATTTCAATATAGCCTTGCGGAGACACAACTTCTCCGCCACAGATCTTGACCAGGGAGTTTTAGGACAAGCTTTCAGAGGAGAAAAGAGGGCATGGCTATAGAATGGATCATTATGCAGGACTGTTGACTGTTTGGGAAATGATGGGAAGACACTTTTTGCCCTCCGAACACTTGATTGTTTTTATCTCAATTCCAAAGAAGTCAATGATACTGAGAGAGGCCAGGTAACTAGGAGTTACATCATCATTAAATGGAGAATCTGTTTCAGTCTTCAGGCCTTGCTGGACCACACTACAATGCTTAGTCAATATTTGGATTAGCTTTTGGCTTCCACGAGACAAAAAAGGAATTCCAGTGTAGTCACAGAAGGGGCTGTGAGAGGTGCCAACGTCTCGGGTAGTACATATTACTCGAAAAACAAAAGTTAATGTGTAGTGCAATGCCCTTATTTCTATACTTACTAAAAAAGGTCATACCCTGATTTTCGAATACAAGCTTGAACTGGTTTCTTCTGCTATGAAATCTTCTAAAAATTTAATTTCTCTAAATAATTATATAGACTGTGTACCATATATATATATATATATATATATATATATATATATATATATATATATATCTTCAAACACATACCCCTTTATGAATAAAACATTCAACTCAAGAATTAAGAATGGCTACTCAGATGTCTGTGGTTTGTGCTACAGCCTGAAGCCATGTTGACAATGTTCATAGGCTATGCTGCCCCTGGGAAGTAGACTGATCTGAGTGGCCTGCACTGCCACCTGGCTCCGTGGTGATGTCTGGGGCTGTGCTGCTGTAGATGGTCGTGTCTGCATCTGTGGTTTATACTGTGGCCTGAAGCCATGTTGATGTCTATAATCTCAGCTGTATCAGAGGGCCTTATCTGGGTCTGCGGCCCTGTAGCAATTGGGAACCCTGTTCGTTGTCTGTACTGACACCAGAAGCCATGTGGGGGCCCAGGATTCATGCTCCTGAGAGCTGTAAAGAACAAATAAGTGATGTTCACAGTGATATTGATGACAGCAGATGTACACATTGAGAAAGAGGGACACGGAAGCCTTCTGTGACAACCTCTACTCCAGTGCCCCTCCCCCTCCTCCAAACTAGTAACAGCCTAAACAGGAACCCAGGGTAAAGAACTCTTGAGAACTGCATAAGTGTTGCTCTCCACAAAAGATGGCTTCCAGCAAGGGTTCGTGAGGGGAAGGACTCAGCTCTACCTAAGAGGCAGGCCACTAAAGAGTTTGACCATGCTCCAGTGATTATATAGATGACACCAATAGGACTTTTTTTTTTTTTTTTTGGCTGGGGGGGCGTGTCACAAAGGTGGGGGCAGGGAGGTGGACAAGAAAGGACTGTGAAGCAATAGGAGTATATGATGTGAAATCCCCAAAGAATGAATAAAAATTTTATGTTGGACACCCACCACCATCACCAACCAAACAACCCCCCCCAAACAAAACCAAAACCAAAACCAATACCAATATAAAACAACACAAAAAAAATTTAAGGCCTTGTACTTTTCTCAAGTAGGTTTCTGGGCAGGATGCTAATATTAGTTTAAATTATTTCACGGGTGCTGAGACATGCTTGTATTTGAACAAGCAGCCTATGGTATCTGCTAAATGTTAGTTTCCTTTCCAAGTGCTTCCACAAAAAAGTGGAACCCTTTTTCCATAAAGTCTATTCTTAGTTCCAGGGTGATATAAAATTAAGCTGCAGGCTAGACTGGGGGAGGGACTAGTTTTCAGATCTTTTGTCCACTGGGAGAGGAGAGTAGAGGCAGTCACTAAAAGAGTGCTTGGGGGGAGTACAGTCACTTTGTGTGTATTAGGATCATTGTGATCCAAGGGCAGGTAGTGGAATTGAAAGAATTCAGAAACATTTGATAGTTTAAGCGGGAGAGAAAGACTGCGCTGAATAATCAGAAGCAAGGAGATTAGAGGTTGAGAAGGACGTTTTAAAGGAACTGGTAACCTTGGGCACCAAGTCATTCGAAGGCAGGGTAGCACAGGTGCTGGAACTTGTGCAGAGGTCACGCAAAGGCATGTTTAATGGACTGTCATATGTATAGGTTCTACTGTATCCTGAAAGCACAGCGGGAGAGTCCCAAGCAGATGGCTAGTGGCTTCTTTGTGTTAGCTTTGTTTCCTGTTGTTGTGATAAAATATCCTGACAAAGGGAATTTTACTGAGAAAGAGCTTATTTGGCTCACAGTTCTGCACTACAGTCCATCATTGTAGAGAAGGCAAGATAGGGATTTGAAGCAGCTTGTCACATCCACTGTTAAGAATAGAGAGAACAGAAGAACATGAGCTTGCGTTCAACCCATCTTCTCCTTTGTATAGTCCAGGACCCAAACCCAAGGAAAGATGCTGTCCACCTTTAGGCTCACATCAATCAACTAACAGAATCAAAATGGTCTCCCCACAGACAAACTCTTAGACAAACCTGATCTAGACAGTCCCTGGGAAGACTGTCTTCCCAGGTGGTTTCAGATTGTGTCAAGTATACAAATAAAATGAACTATCACCTGCATCATTTGAAGGATACACTAAGGACGAGGAAGCCCTTGCATCCTTCTAGCAGCTTAGCTCTGAGAATGACTACATCAAGATGGGGCAGGAGGGATAGCTCTGGAGTCTAGCCCTGGCAACCTGGTCCAGTTCTTGAGGCTAACAACAGAGCTAAGGCACGTGTGTGGCATCAAGGCCAAGGGGTGACTAGTAAGGGGGAGGGCTGTGGATGTAGCTCATTGGTAGAGCATTTAACTAGCATGTTCAAGGTTGGCTTGATCTCCAGCCCCACAAATGGTCTGCCAAGAGAATGAAGGGTGTGTGTGTGTGTGTGTGTGTGTGTGCATGTGTGTGTGTGTGTACACGTGCTTGTGGTATGAGGGGAGCTGTCTTTTTTTTTTTTTTTTTCAGATTTTATCATCTACTAGGTTTAAATCCTATGTATCCTTGTTAGAATTTCTATTGGTGTGATGAAACACCATGACCAAAAGCAACTTGGAAAGGGTTTATTCAGCTTGCACTTCCACATTGTAGTATATCACTGAAGCCAGGACAGGAACTTAAACAGGTCTGGAACCTGGAGTAGGAGCTGATGCAGAGGCCATGGAGGGATGCTGCTTACTGGCTTGCTCATCACAGCTTGCTCAGCCTGCTTTCTTATAGAACCCAGGTCCACCAACCCAGAGATGAAACTATTCACAATGGCTGAGTGACCTTTCCTTCATCAGGCACAAATTAAGAAAATGCCTTCCACGTGGATCTTAAGGAGGCATTTTCTCATTTGAGGTTCCCTCCTTAATTTGGTCAAGTTGACATAAGACTAGCCAGTACAACTGACCCCTTGTCAATTTAACACATAAACACATCACTATTAAGCTGCACCTTTCCTTTCTAATTCATCCCAAGATCTCAAATTAAAAACAAAACTAACTTTAAAAGTTCTGCTGTCTTTACAGACTCAAACAAATAAAAACGTCAGTCTCTTTAAAATATCCAATCTCTTGCTGCCTGAAGCCACGTCCACCAAGGGCCGTATTGGGGTCTATGGTCCTGCTGTAGCTAGGGTGGGGAGGGAATATTGATGTCCTGTGTTACCACCAAAGGCCAGGCAGATGTCTGTGGTCTGTGCTGCCACCTGAAGCCATGTTGGTATCTGTGGGCCATGCTGCTTCCAAGGACTGTGAGGCTGTCCATGTTGATATCTGTGGTCTGTGCTTCCTTAGAAGGTCATGTGATGTCTGTGGTCTGTGTTGTCACTGAAGGCTATGATAATGTTCAGGGCCTGTGCTGTGGCAGAGGGACATGTCGATATCTGTGGTTTGTACTTCCCCTGGAGGCCATGCTGAGGTTCCTGTACCTGCTGATGTCTGAGGCCATGTGGATGTCCGTGGTCTGTGCTATCGCCAGAAAACATGTGGAAGTCCATGTTCTGTTCTCCCCCTGACTTACAGGACAAGGAAGTTTCTTTTGCAGTAGTACTGATAACTGCTGACTCACAGTTGAAAAAGAGTGACATAGAAGGCTTCTGTGACAACTCCTAGCTCCACCAAAAGAAACAGCTTAGACAAAGAAGCTTTTGAAGAGAACTCTTAAAACTTGTGATAACGATGATGAAGTGTAGCTCTCCACAGCAGATGGCCACTGGGAGTTTGACAATGTTTCACTAAGTATATGGACTCTATAGGCAACATGGATTGGACTTTTTTTCTTCTTCTTCTTTTTTGGGGGTTCATAAGGATAGGGGAACAGAGTGGGAGGACTGGGAAGTGAGTGTGATTGGGCTATGCTATGTGAAATTCCCAAATAATCAATAAAAATGTCATATTGGAAAAAATATCCAGTCTCTCCTAAAATGTAAAATCCTTTTTTTTTAATAAGTTCAAAGTCTTTGAGCTGTAGGATCCTGTAAAAATCAAAATTAAGTTAAATATCTTCTTCAAGAGGGAAAAACAAGGGCACAATTACAATTTGAGCCATGCAAAACAAAACTCCAAGAGTATAACTATTTCAATGTCCAACTATCTGGAAGTCACTCACAATCTTCTGGGCTCCTCCAAGGAGCGTGAGTCACTACATCAGTTCTGCTCTCTCAACACACACAGCTTGTCTTCTAGGCTCTGGCTGACTCTACTCCACTGCTGCTGCCATTCGTGATGGTCATCCCACGGCACTGGCATTTCCAAAACTCTGAGTTCTGCTGCAACTGGGCTGCACTTTCACCAACAGCCTGTCATAGGCTCTCCTCATGGTGACAATCCCCAACTTTTTTTGCATGACTCCTTCAGGCCTAGGCCTTCATCTGCCACTGAGGCTGCCCCTTCACCTATGGCTTCTCCTGGCCTCTTACAGTGCCAAGCTTTAGCTGCTTTCCATGCTTCCTTTATGTCAAAACCAGTATTACCTGCATGATACTTACACTAACAAGTTTGGCTGCCACCACAACCACTCTGGAACACAGCTTATGTGTGCTAACCCATAAACACTTCCCGGAAGATTTCACCTTAATGACGCGCGTTTCCTCTTAATCATCCCTAATTTCTTAGCTCCAGATGACCAGCATCAAGTGTCCCAGAATTACAAAAGTTTCACTTCAGTGTTGCTGGTTTCTTATTAATTAAGGCTGCCCCTTCACCCCCAGCTGAGCAAAAAGACAGAATCTCAACTCAAAATAGCAAATGTCTCTGATAGAGTCTTTAAGTTTTCCTCTGAAACTTCACAAGCCAGGCTTCCATCTTCTGCACTGTTCACGATATTCTTATCTTCAAGCCTCACACAGAACAACCCACTGAGCCCTCAACACTCAATGGATTTTCTAGGCTAAACTTCCAAAGACCTTCCACATCATTCCCTAAAACGTGGTTGGATCTATCACAGCAATAGCTGACTCCTGGTACTAATTTCTATCTTAGTTTCTATTGCTGTGATGAAACACCATGACCAATAACAAGTTGGGGAGGGATTGGGTTTATAGGGCTTACACTTTTACATCATAGTCCATCATCGAAGGAAGCCAGGACATGAACTTCAACAGGGCTGCAACCTGGAGGCAGGAGCTGATTCAGATACCAACGGCCCAGGGATGGAACACACCATATGCTGGGCCCTCCGTCATCAATCACCAAGTAAGAAAATGAATGCCTTACAACTGGATCTTCTGGAAGCATTTTCTCAGTTAAATTCCCCTCCTTTCAGGTAACTCCCATTTGTGTGTCAAGATGACATAAGACTAGTTAGTAAACCAACAGGTTAGGTTTTCCTTCCTTCCTTCCTTCCTTCCTTCCTTCCTTCCTTCCTTCCTTCCTTCCTTCCTTCTTCCTTCCATTCTTTGCTTTTAGGATCTGCGTTAAGGATGTGTGCACATGAGTTCATACATATAGAGAAATCATGCATTTCCCCCAGGAGCCACTCACATTGTTGTGTTGAGATACTGACCTTCAGCTCTCCCGTTAGGCCAGGTTGGCTGGTCAGGGAGCTCAGGGATCCTCTGTCTCTGGCTTCTTCATACTGGGCTTACGAGGTTGTGCCACAAGCTCAGCTTTTTTTACTTGGATTCTGAAGACCAAACTCATGTCTTCATGATTCCTGTCAAGTTCTTCATTGGCTGAACCATTTTTTCTGGTTCCAAGCTCAAGGCTGCCAGATCATCACTTTTTTTTTTTTTTTTTTTTTTTTTTTTTTTTTTTTTTTTGACTCCCAGTTGCCAATCAACTGGGCTGGGTGACACATGACTGTAAATGTTCTGCCAGCTGTATAGCCCTACCCCTGTCACAAGCTCTACCTGCACCAAAGTTCCGCCCTTACCTCACTCTTACTCATCTGTTCACCCAGTGACAGCTGATCTGTCCACTGTCCACATCTGCAGCATCCTGTCAGTTGGGCAGCATCTAGCAGTTTTCATGATGCATTTAGTATACCAAATACACCGAGTGTTTTGTAAAGCTCTGAAACCCAGTGCCCAGTGCACTATTGATTAGATGACCCAAGTACTTGTGTCTGAGGTCTTACTGATTGCCAGGTGCCCATGAGGAGCAAAGCCTGGCACGTCCCCTTTCTAAACTCACAGACTTTGTTCCCCACACAAGTCCAAAGTGCCCTGAGTCTGGGTGAGCATTTGTCTCTCTTGTTTTTCACCTATGTTTTTTCTTTTGTGGTACCTCAGATCCATAACCTGAAAAACAAGTTCCTCTTTGCTTCAGGGAAGGGAGGGCTTAGCTCTTCAAAGAGAAGGGAACACATTTGCATTTTACTTCCCAGCTCACCCAAGAGAGGAGGTGAAAGGAAAAAGTTATCCACTGAAGTGGGGGGTGTCAGTGTCCTGCTTCAGAGTTCAGGAGAGGAACATTAGCAAGAACATGGAAGGAGGAGGGTTCAGTAAAGGGACAGGCAAAGGGGATGAACACTGGCTCAAAGCTTCCCTGCTTTTCCTTGTAGATCATAGAGTCCAGAATATCTCCAGTTCCACTGCAGACAGAAGGGATTGGGGGCAGGGGACTGGGCACTTGTGTTGTGGCCTCATGTGTACTTTCTTACCTCCAGTTAAGATGGTTATGTGATTCTGTTGGGGTTGAAACTGGGTGCCAAGATCTTTGTTCTCACTTGTGGTTTGCCAAGACTGGTTGTCAGTACTCGTCTTTAATAACTTTTAAGTTAGTTATATTTCACTTTAAAAAAAACAAAAAAACAAAAAAACTGGGCAGAGAAGTGAATGCTAAGATTTCATTTGCTTTCGGGGAACCTGAAGCTGAGAAGCCAAATGATTTTAGCACAGCAATACAGCTAATACGTGACCCTAACCCATGTCAATTATGCAGGTTCTCCTAGTGTCCAACAGTGACATTTAAGAATGAAAGACATGACTCAGTGGGTCAAAGTGCTTGATGGCCAGCGTGCTTGTGCATGCGGTGGCTACACGTACTCCTCCCCGACAATAAACAGAATGTAATAAAACAGGTTAAAAATAATGAAACCAAAGGGGCCACTATTAATAATTGTGGGTTCCACTATGTGTATAGTCCATTACTTTTCTAATTTTAATAAATTTTAAATTTCAATTAAGACTTTTATTTGTTTTAATTTTGTTTATTTTGTTTTAATACTGCAGATGATGAAAGTGTTCTGACTTCTATTTTATATTCATGTCTTAGTGCTGGGGTTGAACCTAAGACACTGTTATACATGCTAAGCAGGTGTTCTGCCACTGAGTCACACACCAGTGCCTTAGCAATACTAACTTTTTAAAGGGAGTGATTCTAACTTTGATAAGTGTTTATATTTAAAAAGTTTCTCTGTTTTTAAGCTAGCGAGCTAGCCAGCTTTCTTTTATGGTGTCAACATAATCGGCATCATAGCTTGATAAGAGAAAGTGCAATAAGATCTCATTCCAGACCAGACTCAGCTGTGAGCGTAGATGCAAGAATCCTACTGTGCATTAACTTTAGAGAGCAAAGAGTAGAATGCAGAATGATTAAACAATTTTGATATATCATGGCCAAGTATAGTTCATCCTTTAGAATGCCAGGGGCTGGTTCTGTTTCAAAATCAAGAAGCTGAGAGAAGGATACCACCAAAAGAACAACCTATATCTGTAAGACGGTGAAGATGAGGATGGTGAGACTGTAGCAAGAGACTCCAGAGAACACTGTTGACATGCTGAAACTCTGCAAAGAGCACGGAGAGAGCTAACGACAACAATAGAGATGTCTTCTTCATCATAGAGAAGTGGAACTTGTTCTGGTCCCAGCATAGACATCTGGTGACTCACAACCACTTGTGACTCCAGCTCAAGTGGGACCCGATGCCTTCTCTGGCCCTCATGGCATTTGCATATGTGTGGCCTACACAAACTATACATATAAATAAAAAAACAAACATACAAATGAATAAAAAAACGTCAAGAACAATAACTGTTCTCCTTTAATTTACTATCTGCTTTAACATTGTGTGTGTGTGTGTGTGTGTGTGTGTGTGCACGCGCGCTGAGCTACATATCAGAGTACAGAGGTCAGAGAAGAACTTCTGGGAGTTGGTTTTCTCCTTCGGTTCCGGGGATGGAACCCAAGTATCAGGCTTGGTGGCAAGCACCTTTACTTGCTGAGCCATCTCTCTGGGGCTTCCTCCAAATTTAATGCAGGGAAGGTTTGAACAAATCTTACATTCATCCAGTTTTGGTTGAAGGCAGTGTGCCTTGCCTCCCTCTGCGGATGTGGGAGAGTGCCCGGATGCTCTGAAAGATAAGACAACAGACAAAACCTGCTCTTTGAGTTTTCATTTTGTTGTGGCTAAACGTGTCCTAAAAATAAATATTAATGGAACATTCTAGAAAGAAAGAATGTCTTTCTACTTTAGGAACTTACTGCACTTTTAAAAAAAGAGTATTTTAATGATGCCTCTCCCTCTCCCTCTCCCTCTCCCTCTCCCTCTCCCTCTCCCTCTCCCTCTCCCTCTCCCTCTCCCTCTCCCTCTCCCTCTCCCTCTCCCTCTCCCTCTCCCTCTCCTTTTCCCTCTCTCTCCCCCTCTGTGTTTGTGTGTGTGTGTGTGTGTGTGTGTGTGTGTGTAGAAATCTGTGGATTCCAGAAGAATCAGATCCTCTTGGAGCTGGAGTTTCAGCCAATTGTGAGACTCTGATGTGGGTGCTTAGAATCCAACTTGCCTTTTTGCAAAAGCTGTATGTACTCTTAACTGCTGAGTTATCTATCTCTCTAGCCTCAACTTCTTCATTTTTTTTTTAAATGGTTCTATGGACCAAATATAGGGCTTCAAACACTCTGGAAGCCAGTTTGTCTATGGATTCACATTGTCAATCTGTTACTATCTTACTGAGGCTAGTTTTTAGATTTAATGTTACTGTGGTTGTGTGTGTGTGTGTGTAAAAACATGGTACGTGTTAAGGTTTAATGTTACCTGCAGCTTCAGCTATCTCCAAAGGATAAGGGGGGGGGGGAACCAAATGTGATCTCTTTTAAAACATAATTTATTTGGTGGGTGTATATGATATTGTGTGTATTATGAATGTGTGAGTGTAGACATGCATTTGGAAGTCAGAGGATGCCCTTCCATACTCGACTAACATTCCTCCCATTCTTCCTGTCCACCCTTCATGTCTTGCCATGGAAGTGCTGGGTTTGCAGACATGCTCCCCTACATTGGGCTTCTTATGTGGATTCTCGAGCTGACACTCAGGCAGTCAGTCTTACAAGGCATGCGCTTTTTACACCTGTTCCTCATTCATATGTGATCTTAACACAGACATAAAATTCTCCTTTTCCAGACTCTGGATCTTGTAGGTGCTAAATGGGGATTCCCTATTGGGCAGTGTTGCCCATGCAAGAGTCCCAAGTGGGTTTGTATTCTATGCCTGCTTTTCTGGCCTCTCTGATTCTGTGAGCATTTACTACGAAATGGTACTTTTTCAGAGAAATTTCACTTCTTCCTTAGGTTGGAGCCTGCTACTGCATCTTGCTCTCAAGAAATTGGAACTGAGAGAATTGGGTATGTTGGTGGAATGTTTGTCTACCATGTTCTATCTCTAGTACCTCGTCAACCATGTATGGTGATAACAGCACCCAGGAGGTTCGAGAAAGAGGGATTCACGGTCCTTGTTTCATAATGAGTTTGAGGCCAGCCTGGGCTATACGACAACATTGCTTCAATACACAGCAGATCCATACCACACTCCAAACTTGGCTCTCCCCACTATCAACCCCTGGGATGGTGAGTCTTTCTTCATTACCAAGTCTAAACTGAATAATTCTTGTATAGATGACTTGGCAAAGGACAACACAGATTTATAAGACTACTGTAAACCAGGTGTGGTGATTCACATCTTTAATCCCAGCACTTGGGACGCACAGGTAGGCAGATCTCCGTGAGTTTGAGGCTAACCTGATCTACAGAGTCAGTTCCGGGCCAGCCAAGGTTATACAGTGAGATCCTCTCTGAAACAAATAAAAACAAACAATCAAACAAGACTATCAATCTCTTTGGGAGAACCAACTTCAGGACTTGCATTTCTAGCTGTGCTCTTCCTTTAACACATAATTCACTGGCCTTCATTATTATCCCACTGACCCCCTTTTGTAATCAAAAGGGTCACTGGGAATCAAACCCATGACCTTGCACTATAGGCAAACACTTCACCATAAAGCTACATTCACAGCTATTCCTAAAATACTTTTCCTGTGGGAGATGTAAACAATGTCCCCCTCTCTTCCTGAGGACCAACAGGTTGAGGTTAGTCCACTGACGTTCATCCTGTGAACCCTACAGACCAATGAGTGGGGTACGGGTAGGAGCATGGGTAGCCTAATACAGCTCTGGTGAATGTCTCTACCCAGCATGGATGGTGATGCTGAGGCAGGCGGAGCCCTCTCCCTACTGCTTCCTCCCCGTGTACTCTTTCTCCTCCCCACTGGGACCATGTGCATGCAACTGGTCCGGAGGGGTGGATGGGGACTTTCCTTTTCCTCCTTCTACAAGGGAATTGTCAGCAGCCAGCACAGCTGTGATGGTTGCTCTGGAGGAGGCTCACCTGAACTCTTGATGATGCAGGCAGTTTTCCTGGGAGATTAGTCCCACACAGCACGAGCCTGTAACTCCTTGTCTCTTTCTCAGTGAAGAGAGTTTCAGAAGGCACCAGCAGAGACCACAGCTGCCCCTTAGGAGGAGGTGAGCCAGAGAGCCTGTCTCCTTCCCCCGTATGCTTACTAGAAAACGGAAGGAGAGTTGCTGTTTCACAGGCTCCAAATGATCAGTGAATCTGTGGCTAGTGGTCACGTCTCACGACAGCCTTCTGCATTTGTAGAAAAATAAAATACCTGCCAACAACAAAAGTGTTCTACCTCCCTTCATAAGGCTGTGGTCTGGGGACTGACTCATTAAGGCAGTCTCATCAGCACCAAATCCCTGTCCTTTCTGTCATTAACAGCTGGGCCATGGTGACCAATGAGGGCAAAAACTAAGTAGCACCAGATGGAACCTGCCCTGCATGTCTGTTGTAACCAGTTTGCTTTTGGTTAGAATTCATAAATGCCTCTTGGTTTAAATGGCAGGTGTTTTCATAAGTGGAAGAGTGACCCCGTGTGGCTGTTTAGAGCATCACTGAATTTCTTGGCTCTTCTGGCTTCAAACTGGGATGATTACCTCTTTTTTATTCTGGATGTGTCTGTTGTGTCTTTTACCATCACAGTATGGCAGGAGTGGTGCTGTCGGAAGGCAAAGACACAACCAAAGAGATATTCGAATTAAGTCCTGGATGCTGGGGCTGGAGAGATGGTCCAGCGGTTAGAGCACCGACATTCAATTCCCAGCACTCATGTGGCTCACAACCATCTCTAACTTCAGTTTCATGTGTCATGTGACCTGATGCTCTCTACCTCCATGGATACACACACATAATGTATATATGTACACTCAGGGCAAACAGTCAAACAAATTAAAAAAGAAAAATTAAAAGGCCTGCATGCCAGAGATGCCACATATAGTCACTATGGTTGGGTTGATAGTCTCAGCTGAGCCCAGCTTTGCAGTCTCTGTTCTGGCACAACAGACACATAAGTGAGGCTTGCACATCTTCCAAACCAACCTATCTACCTCACTGTACAGCTGGACCATGCAGGAGCCCCTAAGTCTCAGGATCTTGGGAAATAATACATGGTTGTTCTTGGGAGGCATGCTTGAGGGTCATTTTTAGAAAAGATTTATTTATTTATTTTATGTGTGTGAACACACTGTAGCTCTATTCAGACACACCAGAAGAAGGCATCAGATCCCACTACAGATGCTTGTGAGCCACCATGTGGTTGCTGGGAATTGAACTCAGGACCTCTGGAAGAGCAGTCGGCGCTCTTAACCACTGAGCCATCTCTCCTGCCCATTGAGGTTCATTTTTATACAAGAATAGGAAACCAGACAATCCTGGTGTCAGCTCTGGTCTTCTAAAGAGGACACCAAGATGGAATTAGATATGCAAGAGATCTTGGGGGAAGGCTAGCCGGATGGCACAGGGAAAAAGACACTTGCTGCCAAGACTGGTGGCCTGAGTTTGATTCCCCAGGACTCTCCTTGCTCACTCTGTTTCCCCTCTCTTTTCTGAGGTGTTTTCCCCAAAATCTCTCCAAAATTTGTATTACATTTTATTTGTGTGTGCGTGCGTGTGTGTGTGTGTGTCTTAGTGCCACATTCTTTTTTTTTTTTTTTTTAAAGATTGGTTTATTTATTTATTATGTATACAGCATTCTGCCTGCATGTATGTCTGCAGGCCAGAAGAGGGCACCAGATCTCATTATAGATGGTTATGAACCACCATGTGGTTGCTGGGAATTGAACTCAGGACCCCTGGAAGACCAGCCAGTGCTCTTAAGCTCTGATCCATCTCTCCAGCCCTTAGTGCCACATTCTTATACCCACTGGGACCACATCTTATGATTAATTAGTTATCAAATTTTGGAAGGGGAAGGATCATATGTTCTACTTTATAAAATGAGGAAATTATCACAAAGGACAGGCACTGGGCATGTAGCTCAGTGGTAACGTGCTTGCCTAACCTGCTTCAGGCCCTGGGTTCAACTCCCAGCACTGGGGGAAAACGGTAAGCAGGGCATGAATGTGCAATTCTGAAACTTTAGCACCGAGGCAGGAAGATTATGAGTTTTAGGCCAGCATGGGTTACCTAATGAGTTTGAGGTTGCCGGGCAGTGGTGGCGCACATCTTTAATCCCAGCACTTGGGAGGCAGAGGCAGGCGGATTTCTGAGTTCGAGGCCAGCCTGGTTTACAGAGTGAGTTCCAGGACAGCCAAAGCTATACAGAGAAACCCTGTTTTGGAAAAAAAAAAAAAAGTTTGAGGTCAGTCTGGAATACATAGTAAGACCTTATCACAAAAAGTAGCAAAAAAAAAAAAAAAAAAAAAAACCAAAAAAAAAAAACAAAAACAAAAACTAATAAAACAACAAAAAAAGGGTGATCCAAATTGAAGGAAAAATTGAGGAATTCCAGGGCTTCCTTAGAAGGTATAGTGTGAACAGTATTCAAACAGGAGTTTCTGCATAATTGTTTCTTTTTGTTAAATATGCATTAATGTAACTTATATTATAAAGTTATAAAGGAATGAATGTTACTTATGCGTTAATAACAGCACCAGAAGGGCAGTGTGCTTAGCGCCACACTGACACAGAGAGAGCAATGGGTTCACTATGTGTCACTCAGTCACTTGATCTGTTCCTTGTTATGCATCTGTGGGCTCTATTTTTCTGAAAGGCAATAGTGGTGCATGAAGCTAATGAGGAGGCAAAGACGACAATGACAAACCCGAAGGGGGTCACCTAGGGTCACCTGGGAGACACTCCACTAGGCACATTTATGAAGCCATTTCTACAGAAGTTTAACTAAATGGGGAAGACTCACCCTCAAAGTGGCAGCATCTTTCAATGGGTAGCTCAGATGCCAAGAGTTCCGAAGAAAGAGCTGTATGTGCCGAGCGACCTTCCCAGCCACTTCTGAGTGAGTGTGTCCCCCTCTGCCATCCTTGCCTGACAGCAGACTCCAGTTGCTTTGGCCTTCCAACCTAGACTACACAGTGGTGACTCCAGGAATCTGTCAAGCCTCCAGCATTGGACTGGGACAGCAGAGACAGGGAGTGTCAGAAGCTCCCAAGTGTGCATACAGCCACTGTTGAGCTACCCAGCCCTACTGGTTCTGTTGCTCCGGAGTACTCTGCCCAATATGGCCTTTTCTTTTACAGGAGAAATTATGATTTTTGTTTTGTTCTAGAATAGGCAAAAGGGAATTTATTGGAGAGACACTGACATATTTTATGATATCCAAAAGTTATGGAGCAAGCTGACAGCCAAACCTCATGGATCGTCCCAGTAGAATCTCACCATCAACAAAACTTATTCCAGAGTCCCCCATCTCTAAGGATGTCATTTCACTGTGGTACATTTCTCTGGTCCATGTGCACATGAGATTTCTTTGTTTGGGATCATACTCTCAAGTCTTAAACAGTGCCTGGAGCATGCGAAATAATACTTACTGAATAAGTGAGCAAAAATTTATGTTCTTTTGATGAATTTGGGGCTGGTGATGTCTGGGCAGGTGTTTACTCTTTTTCAAGCGACTATAGCTGGAAGTATAGTAGGACATACTTGGCCACCAAGGTCAGCTAAAGGTCAGGGGTACCTCTCAGAGAAGAGACTTGAGAAGAAAATATTGATGACCCAAACATGTGTTCCTTATCTTTGCCTATGAAAGGGTGACAGGCAATTGGTTTTTCTAGAGAACTGACTTTTAAGACAATGAAAGTTCACTGTGTCAAGTGTGAATTAGTTAAACACCCACCCAAGAGCTCTCTGGATTTGCAAATGAAAGACACACACACACACACACACACACACACACACACTCCCCAGCTAATTTTGATATGTGTTGACTAGCTCAATAGCTGGGCACCTCTAAACCTCCCCACAGCAAAACACTCCATTCCTGTATTGCTGAGTTAACATCTTTAAAATAGTATACATTTCATTTCTGCTACCCCAGACCCAATTGGAAAGTGGCCCTCGGATTCTTGCATGCAGTTTCATCTTTCTGCTTCCCCGTCATGGTGATTCTCTGTCTCTCCCCTCTCTTCCTCAGTCCCTTGCCCATGGAACCTAAAAGTCCTGCCTCATCTCCCTGCCCAGCCATTGGCTGTACTGCGATTCTTTATTATCAATCAAAGCCAGCTGGGGGCAAGGACCTTCAGGTCTGGAAGTACAGCTTTTGGGAGCTGAAATAAGACAAAGCATTAGAGCCAATTCCCAACAGACAAGTTTAGTCTCTCTGTACTACAGTCAGTGTTCCTATCAGCACGCTGGAATGAGTTGAGATGCCGTCAACCAAGGGAGAAATTATTTTTCTCTTTTTAAAAAGATATAGTTTATTCGCAATTACCTTATGTGTGTGTATCTGTGTGGGAATACGTTCACATGTATGCAGTTACCTGTTAAGACCAGAGAGGGTATTGGGTTCCTTGGAATTATGGGTACTTGTGAGCAGCAGTCTTGCTTGAGTCATGCCTTTCCCCTACCTTGTGTGTTTTGGAGACTGGATGTAGGCCATCAGGCATGATGGTGGACATCTGACTTTACTCTTGGAGATATGAGCTGAGGTCAGGTGTGCTCAGAGACTCACAATTCAGTTCCTGCCATGAACACTCCTCCCACCCCACCTCCCCAATGCAAGGCATCTGAAGCCTAGTGTGTTTCAGGCATCTGCTGATGCTTTTCCATCACTGGCTGTCTGAGGTCTTCCAGAAATCCCTGGTATCTCTTGTCTACTGCAGGTTTCCTCCTCTTCCAGAATATCTCCCACTGCTATGCAATGGTGTGTCTGAAGGGAGGAAGGGCAAAGTTGTGTGTTTAGACCTCCTGCTTTTCTCTTAGCTCCCAGCTTCCCTCTTTTTCTTCCTTTCTCTCTTTTTCTACTTCTCCATGGGTCAAGTAATCCTCCTGCCTCAACTTCTCAAGTGTTCCAGAACATGTAATTTAGGGCATGCACTGTAGTACCAGGGCCTCGGGCCTCCTCTCCAATCACAGTTCTCTGACTTGAAGAAGTAGTGGCAGCAGGAAAGGATGAGCAGTAGAGAGATGAGGAACACACACACACACACACACACACACACACACACACACACACCACACACCACACATGCACACACACACACATCACATGCATACACACAAATACAACACCACACACACATCACATGCATACACAAATATACACCACACATGCACCACACACACACACATACCACACTATACACATATACACCACACATGCACCACACACACACACATACCACACTATACACATATACACCATACATACCACATACCACACACACACACACACCACACCACACACACAAATACAACACCCCCCACATACCCCACATACATATACACATATACTCTATGCTTGCACCACACACACCACATACTATAGACCACACTATATACATATGCACCACATATATCACACACCACACTCACATACACATGCACCACACACACATATATCACATACACACATACATACACACATATACACCACACACCACACAGCATACACACATACATGCACATACATTTATACACACATACATCACACATATCACATACCACACACCACACACACAAACACACAATACACCATATACACATACACAAACCACACACACATATACCACACATACACTGCACACACACCACACATATATACACATATACACATGTATACACACACATACACCATACACATACATACATTAGAGACTGGTAGGATCCCTGTCTAAGGGTTACTTATTATTGCTATGATGAAACACCATGACTGAACGCACTTATGGAGGAGAGAGTTTATTTCACTTGCAGGTCCATACAACAGTTCATCATCAAAAGCAGTGAGCAGAGGAACTCAAACAGGACAGGAACCGGGAGGCAAGAGCTGATGCAGAGGCTGTGGAGGGTGCCTGCTTACTGCATTGCTCCTCAAGGCTTGCTAGGCCAGGTTTCTTATAGAACCCAGGACCAACAATCCAGGGATGGCCCACCCTCAATGGCTGGGCCCTCATGCTATCAATCACTGATTAAGAAAATGCTCTACAGGCTTGCCTGCAGCCTGATATTATGGAGGCATTGTCTCAATTGAGTTTCCCCCTTTGCAGATAACTCTAGCCTGTGCCAAGTTGTCATAAAACTAGCCAGACAGTCCTGGATGAAAAGCGTCAGAGACACAAAATACAGGGCAATAAAGATTGATTTTCTGTAGCGGTTTTAGTGGTTTCTTTTAGTGATCTAAGATTCAGTGGTTCTTTAATGGGGAGCTATTTCTCCCTTTAGGGGACATTTGGCAGTGTCAGAGCATTTCTGACTGTCACAACTGAGGATGTTCTAGTGGCATGTATCAGTTAGAGGTTAGAGGTTACTGGTAAACAAGCCACAACACATAGTCAAAAATGCCAACAGCGGAGATGGAGAAATGGCTCAGACTTAAGATAGCTCTTGCAGAAGACCAGGGTTTAGTTTTTAGCACCTACATGGGGGCTCTCTCCCCCATGTCTATAATTTCAGTTCAGTTTTATGGGATCTGATGTCCTCCTCTGACCTCTGGGGGCAAACTACCCATACCCATTAAATAAATATATTTAAATCTTTAGAAAAATGCCCATACTGCTGGGGCCATCTGTTGGTGATGCGGCTCAGTTAGCAGGACATTTGCACAGCACGCAAAAAGCTCTGGGTACCAGCACCAGCACTATGTGAACCAGGCATTGTGGCACACACCTGTACATCACTGGGGAGGTGGTGGCAGGAGAAGCAGAAGTTAAAAGTAAATTTTGGCTACACACTTAGGTCTAGGTCAGCGTAAGATACAGAAACTTTGTCTCAAAAAAAATATATATATATGTTTTAAATTCACAGTGTAAATATACACAGTAGGTACTCATTTGTTCACTTAGAGTTAACATGTTAGCTGTCATGTGATCTGCCTTTCAGCACAATTAAAACAGAAGCCAGGTCTTTATTTACTAAGGGATTGTTCTATGTATATGTGGCCGTTAGGACATTTTTTCCTAGAGTAAGATTCTCTATGCTCAGTTAGGGGTTGACTTCCTGGTTAAGGTTGAAATCAGGGGAAAAACTTGATGCAGACACCAGGAGTCAACCCACTGCGCAGGGATTTGCAAACCAAAGACATGAGCAAAAGACCGATTGATTGGAAGACATGAGCCTGACAAGCAGGACCCAAGCTGGCCCTGCAGAGCCCCAGAGCTAGATATCATCCCTCCCGGTTTTTGGGTAAGAAGTGTCTGGGCAGATTATTCTGGTCCTACATTCCCCTCCCATCAGGGACAACTTAGCATTCTAGCATTTGGAGGTGCGGAGGGAAGGCTGGATACGAAAAGCAATAGGCAGCCCTGCCAGCCACAGTGGAGCTATGCCCTCCTCTTGCTCAAGACAGCATGCAAGTGTTAAGCCAACGGAAAGGATCTTAACACAGGACTACATTTGCTTATGCTGGACCCTATAGGCTGCCTTGTCTACAGAGTCAGGAACCTGGGTTAGCCAACTTCCCACTTACCAGTGTGATGGAGGCTGTAGTACCACCAATCTTATCCCCAGCTAGCTTACAAATGAATGAGACTCAGACTGTGGTTATTTTATTTGGCTTTGATAATAACTGGGAGGTAACCCCTAATCTATTCTTCTAACTGCCGGCCTGGCTACCTCCCCAGTGGTGTATCTCAGATACTTGCCGTTTCTCCTGACCACGTGCTCATCATCCATCTCCCCTCATTGCAGCTTCCTCTCTCTCCCTTCTTCCTCCTTTTCTCATCTCCCTCCCCAAACCCTTTCACTCCAAACCCCCTGCCTCCAATCCTTCCAGTAATTGGCTATAGCCAATTTATTTAACCAACAGTTTTAAATTAAGGAACAAAGTTCATACAACAAAAACTTGTGAATGGGAGAATTCACTCATAGGCCTAGACCTTCCCTTCAGGTACAGAATTTAGCATCACAATATACAGCAAGAGACTAAACGGGGCATAATCTATATCAGTAAAACTAAATATATTTCTGCTTTTCTCTTTTTCAGGAAGAACTATGTAAGCAAGAGTGTGAGCAAAGAGGAGAGGATGGCCAAGCTTTGGAAGCTATGTCCTGATGCCCCAGAGATTGTTCCAGAGAGAAACTTGTTTTTTTTTTAATTTTATATTTTATTTACATTTAAGATGCCATCCCCTTTCCACATTTCCCCTCCCTAGAACACCCCTGTCCCATGCCCCCCTTTCCTTTTTGGTTTTATATGATTTTTAAAAAATGTTAATCAAAGGATTTATAAGTTTGGTAATGCTCAATCAGAAGCGTAACTCAATACCCAACCTAGATATAAAGACTATCTTTGACTGGTGGAGACATGTGAACATCTGCCTCCATGCCCCCTCTCTCTTTCTCTCTCTCATCACCTAGCTTCTCCTCTTCTTCATCTTCTCTCCTTGTTCCATCTCTTCCTCTCAATACTCCTTCCCACTTAGCTCCTCCTACATATCACTCTTCCTGTTAAAGTAGAACTTTTCTCAGAGAGAAACTTGTTAATGAACAAGTTTAGGGCATGAAATGAATGCAGGCCAGCAGGAAACCAAGTTTCTGCAGAAGCCTAGCTTTACAAGGGTCTGAAGCCCACAGGGCTGGGGAGAAGTGGAGCGCTACAGGCAGGAGACCAGCAGGAGATGACTGATGTAGCTTAAGTGAAGAATTCAAAGGCAGCAGGTATATGTGCTATTATTATTACCTGCCCCGTGTGTGTTTGTGTGTGTGTGTGTGTGTGTGTGTGTGTGTGTGTGTGGTGTGCACTGGTGTGGAGGGTTATAAGTCTCTTGTCTGCTCTGCCACAGGGCATGGTTGCTTGGGGAGGCAGGACATAGGAAGTTTGACTGAGCTTACGGGGAGGTGGGAAAGTGCAGTCTCTGGTAAGGGACAGCTAGAGGTGGTTCTGGGGTCCCCGGGCCTGCAAAGAGGTTGGGGCCATCTGGTTCTTAGGCTCTCAGACATCGAAGTGCCCCTAGAAACCTTGGAAGAGCTGAGAACAGAGTGGAGTGGGTGCCTGCAGGCTGGATCTAGCCCGGGGCTGGAGGGAGGGGAAAGGGGGAGCTCTGGCTTGTCCCATGGGGAGAATCCTTGGCTTGATTGTAGGCTGGGGCTTGGTGGTGGTCATAGCTGGGAGCACAGAGAGGCCTTCTGTGGGAGACTAGATAGCAACTCTATAGGCTGCCGTCTCCATGGCTCCCCACGGCAGATCTCAAATGCAAAGAGTCAGTCCATGGTTTTAAGGCATTTATTGTCATGGTGGAAAGTGGATGTGTAAAACCATACCCCACTTCCTACCTTTCAGGGTGGGCCTGAGGTTAAATACCTTTTGCAGGGAGGAATGTCTGAGAAGGAAAACTTATTAGCTAAGCCCTCCAGGCCTCTATGTACGTCATTAAAATGGAGATCTCTGTCTTGAGTCTAGTGACTACAGGTCATGTTCTCTACATGTGAAGGGGCTTTGGGCATTGCCCTTATGTGACTGATGGCCACACATCTGTGGGGGGGCTGTGGCTAGTGACAGGGGCTTGGTGCCCAGGAGCAGGCAAAGCTCCTACTGTCCCTTTAGGGTCTCTGGGGCTTCTAGCCTTAGCTTAACCAGGAACCATACTACCTTTCATGGTCCCACATTGGTGTACATTCACAGAGTCCAGAGGAGGATATTCAGAGTTCCACTCTCTCACCCGCCAACTTAACCTCTTAAGACTGAGTCTGTTATTGAGTTTAGAGCTAGGGTAGCAATTAATAAGCCCAGCTATCCTCTTTTCTCCACCTTGCTCCGCTTACCACTACTTATTTTCTTCATGGGTTGTGGAGATTTGAACCCAGGTCCTGATTCTCATGTAGTAAGCACTGTTACCCTCTAAGCTATCACTGGCCTCCAATGTTAGTTTTGTTCCACTTTGTCCTTCAGTGTAAAATCCTACCATGAATACACATCTTTGGTGGCTTCAGTCTTTCCGGAAAGACTGGCTTGGAAAAGAAGGTGATGCTGACATGTGGATGGGTAAAGGGCAGGGAGAGGGAATCCAGAATGCAGCCTCATCAGGAGGATATGGGGGCAGGAACTTAGAGCTGGGGCTAACCAAGTCCTCAGGAGCACAGGCATTCTGTGAGAAGAACTTGGTTTCCCAGCAGACTCAGAAAGAGGGGGTTTGGGTCATAATGATAATGAAGTAGTCATAACTTGGGGCTATACCATTGACTAACAAAAATGTGGCATGCCTACCTGCTCCATTTGGTGACGATATACCTGAAGAACCTTAAATAATGTCTAAATTAGTTTTTTTTACTTCATCTTTGATTCATTGGGTAGCATATCTTCCTTGGTCACTGAAAAAGTCTTCTCACCACAGAATAATAACAAAGGGGCTATTTGTGCACATGACATTTATTATTGATGTCTATCAACTTCATGTTACCTGAGATTAGTTAGAATCATTCCATCAAGATGACCCTCAGAGGAATGTGCAAAACCCATCCACAGTACAGGGAAGAAGGGAGCACGTGCGGCTCAGGAGGGGCGTTTGCTCATTCCAGCTGGGGAATGCGATAGAGGATTCAATGGGTGCAGGCAGTTTCTGTGACGTGTCCGCATCTACCACAGCTTGTTCCTCTTCCCTGATAAGGAAGGAAAGAAGAACATTAAGGTGTGTCATGAATCACATAAATCACATTCTACAGCTATACAAACACAGCCAATGTCTCAGGTTCAATTCCCAGCATCATCTAAAACCAAAACCAAACCAAAACACCAAAACCCCAAACCCATCTGTGTTAGCTAGTTGTGGTGTGTTGGGGCACACGCTTCTGATACTAGCAGTAGAAAGCAGAGAAGGGGATCACTGCACATTTAAGGCCAGCCTGGTCTACGTAGGAAGCTCAGGACAACCTGGTCTACATAGAAAATTCAGGACAGCATGGTCTACACAGAAAGCTCAAGACAGCAAGAACTACACAGACAGAACTTGCCTCCAAAACAATTATAATTTAGGACAAATTGTCTGAATATGTGTTCAGCACACATATATATTTAAAGTACAGCAGGCAGTGCTAGAAATACCACATTTTGGTAATAGCCCCTTTGCAAACTGTTCTGAGAACACATTGTGGAGCTGCTGATTCAGAGTGAATTCTAGGTTTCACAGGTTTCCATTTCTTTCCCTGTAGAAATAAAATTTCGGAGTACAGGTCTCTCTTTTGATCATTTGAAAACTCTTATTTTTTGACACTGTATCCTTGTTTTTATTTATGTATGAAGTAGGTTCTTGGATAAGTTTGATGCGTATGTAATTCTGGATTCCATGTTGCTTTGAGAAAGTGGAGATTCAGAAAGATATACCAATACCCGAAATCAACCCCCTGGCTTGGTACTGTTGTTGAAGCACCTGGAAGTCACATACCTCTGCTAAGCCACTTCTCGGGCCTTTGTTTCCTTATCTTTATCCAGGGACATGGGTTTTATCATGCCTTTTTGTCTGTTCCCAAAATACTATTTCTAATGAGCTTTATCAAGCAAATACTGACTGACACTTGTTGTTTGAAACAACTGATTTTGGAATTTGATCAAAACAAAAGGGAGTTTGGGACACAACATTGGGAGGTTTCATGGGCAGTGGTTACCATGACAACTGCGGCTGTCTGTGGGGACCACTTCCCTGAGTGTTTATAAAAACAGAGAAACTGGGCCACTTTTAACCATGTAGGGCAACTCCTTGGCAGCTGGCAACTGAGGATAATGTCCAGGGTGGGGCTCTGTTAGTGACTCTGGGCTGAGCAAAGAAGGATGCTAACATTTCCATCTCATAGTGGACTCTGGAAGGTCACAGGATGAACTGTCAGCTGGTGACATGGCCCAGTGAGGAAAGGCTTGGGTGCCTGCCTGATGATCCATATACAATCCCTGGGAGTCATCTAGCAGATGGCGAGAACGGACACGTGCTAGTTGTCTTCTGAGCCTACATATGTGTAGTACTTTACTAGCTTACACACACACACATGTGCACACACATTCACACAAGTGTGTAGACATCAATTAAAAATAAAATGTGGTCTCTTCATATGCATAATGTAAACATCCTCCAGAAATGTGAGGTTGCTGTTTCACCTCAGGAGTCCACATAGGCTAGCCTTGCACTCTGCAGACCTCACACAGGCTAGCCTTGCACTCTGCGGGCCTCACCCAGGCTAGCCTTGCACTCTGTGGGCCTCACCCAGGCTAGCCTTGCACTCTGTGGGCCTCACCCAGGCTAGCCTTGCACTCTGTGGGCCTCACCCAGGCTAGCCTTGCACTCTGTGGGCCTCACCCAGGCTAGCCTTGCACTCTGTGGACCTCACCCAGGCTAGCCTTGCACTCTGCGGACCTCACACAGGCTAGCCTTGCACTCTGCGGACCTCACACAGGCTAGCCTTGCACTCTGTGGGCCTCACCCAGGCTAGCCTTGCACTCTGCGGACCTCACCCAGGCTAGCCTTGCACTCTGCGGGCCTCACCCAGGCTAGCCTTGCACTCTGCAGACCCACTGCATAGGTTTTCACGTCTAAATCCCACTGTAGTTTTTCAGGCAAGTCTCTATTTTCTGACATATTTCAAGCATGACATTCTCTTTTGGAAAGCCATGATTATTACCATATAGCTTCTGAATGCCTGCAATGTCATCCTTTGTAAGACTGAAGTCTTCCAAATGGCCTCTTTGATAGGTAGGGTACATCACAGTACCGGGAACAGAAGAGTGACCCAGACCCAGAGAGTGGCCAAATTCATGGGTGGCAGCAGACAGGAAATTCACTCCTACAGCCAGGGAAGGGCAAATGGTAAATATTAAAATAGCTATGTAAATGCCTATAATATATCAATCACATCATAATGGAAAAGAGTAGCCAATCCCCAGGCTTCCTCGGTTATTGATTACTTCCTTCAAAAGGGAGGAGACTAAAAGGAGAGTGTATTGCTTGCCTTTCCATGGTGGGGACAAAACACCATGTCCTAAGTAACTGAGGGAAGAAAGAGTTTATTTTGGCTTCTGTTACTGGAGGGATGGAACCCATAATGTCAAAGAAGTCATGGCAACAGCAGGCTGCAGGTGAGCGAGCTGTAGATCAGATTTCATATACACACAAGGGAAGAGACTCTGAGAAGGGGGAGGGAGAAAGGGAGGGAAGGAAAGGGGATGGGAGAGGGAGGAAAGGAAGGAAGAGAGGGATGGAGGGGGGAGAGAAGGAGGGAGGGAGAGAGGGAGGGAAGAGAGAGAGAGAGAGCAGGTATAGTGATATAATCCATCAAAGCCTGCCCTCCCCTCAGCAAAATGCCACCTCCTAAAGGCTCCATAACCTTCCTAAACAGTGCCAAGTTTCCACTAGGAACCAAGTGTGCAAATGCAGAAGTTCACAGAGACATTTCATATTCAAATTAGAACAATAGGAAGAACTTTTAGTGAGTGACCTAAGGTTAAGAATGTATAACCTAAACCAACCTCCCAGACAAGGAGCCAAAGGAGAACAGAAAAAAATGGCTACAGCAATTCTTTATGAAACCAGAATTCAGGGAAAGAATAATATGCTTTGCTGGAAGGCGAGGCGGGGCCACTGGGAAACGACCCAGTTGTGTTAAATCTCTCTGTGTTGAAGCTTCTGTGAAGTTCTGACCAGTGCATTCCTAGGAGCCTTGGGTGTGAGGACTATATCCATCACCTTGTGCTATCAAGGAAGAAATAATTAAATTCACTGTACATGGTTATTGTTGGTTTTAATTTTTTAGTCAGTTAGAAGTTGTGCTGTGTAGACTCAAGTTCTGAGATAACTATTGAGTTTATCTTTGAGATTTCTGCTAGATTTGGGCTCGGTAGGGGCAGCTAATTGCTTTGACTGTGCTCAGTTTACCCTTTAGCTCTGTGACCAGTAAGGGTCCCGATCTGCTCTTCTGGTTCATTTTTTCTTATCTTTTATCTTATTTATTTTTATTTAATCTGTGCCTGTGTGTGTGTATACTTGTGCCACAGTACAAGTATAGAGGTCAGAGAACAACCTGTGAGAGTAAGTTCTTTCCTCCCAGGTAGGTCTCTACATATACCACACACAAATTAAAAAAAGAAAATATTAAATGAGATAAAACATTTAAAGTATCTAGAACATTATTGTACACTTAAGGGCTTGTAATGACTATAATCAAAGCAGTGATCACAGAAGAGACATAGGACACTGTACCTGCATCCTCACCATCGGTCCAGTACTCATCCTTGTCAAAGTGAGCATCTCCGCCTAGGCCTGGCCCGGGTGCGAAGGCATGACCTAGAGTGTTTCCTGGTCCATCAAATGGGAAGTTGTCTCCATGATCTGCAAAAGCACACAGTGATTTCTATCAGTGTCTCAGTTTTCCCTGGCCTTCTCTTCTTAATCATGTGGTTATGAAGACTGGAGAGAGAAGCTAGTCCAGTTGGTTGACCTTCTTGGTACCAACTGTCAGTCTCTCTCTCTCTCTCTCTCTCTCTCTCTCTCTCTCTCTCTCTCTCTCTCTCTGATGCTGAAAATAGAAACCAAGGCCTCTCCCATATGTTAAGCATATGTTTCACCAATAAAAGCCATCTTGAGTGCTCATGAAAGGACTTACATTTTGAAAGGAGAACACTAATATAAACAGCACACAGGATTAGCCTGAAGGAGCCATCCTTACCTCCCCTTGCGAAGCCAATTATGATGTCCGCAGTCCCCCAACTAACCCTCTTGAAGTTCAGTGGGATCTGCATACTCCACATTCTGAGAGCTTTTTTCACGATTTGATCCACTAAAAACCGAGGTAAGTCTGAAGTATAGGATACGACTCTGAAGGCACAAGAATTCAGTGTTTGAGTTCTCAGGAAAAGGGTTTTGCTGACTCCATCAGAATGAGCCAAAGTGAGCCTCACCTGTAGGTGACAATTCTGGAATGCCATTTTGGACTGTTTGGCATTAGTGAGTATTGTGCAACATCGGGCACTCCACACCTAGGTTTCTGCATTATTTCCATGATGCGGGGGGATAGCTTTCCAGTCATGGGCAGTCCAAAGAACTTCTGCATTTCCTTGAGTTTGTCCACTAGACTGTTGACCTTCTTTGTTTTAGAGTCATGAAGGTAAAATTTCCTAAGATAATTCTGGTAGACAGTAAGAAAAAATCTTTTATTTGAAAATCTGCGTCTCTTATCCATGCTGTTGCTGTGGATTTGGATAGTGATTTGAAGACACAATTGTTATGCAATTATGGAGTAAAGTAAGTATTTACTGGTGATGGGAGATGGAATATTATGCTGATGCATAAGAGGAGGAGAAGAATGTGTTAACATACTGTATTCTCCGTGCATACCCAGAGCATAAACACACCACCCACTTTCTAAAGCTTGGTCTTATATTTAGAGCAGTTAGAAGTGTCAGTGTGTCTTCAGTAAGCACAAGGATTGGGGAAATGTCTCAGTCAGAGAAGAGCTTACCTTAAAAACCTGAGTTTGATTCCCAGAACCTATGTTAAAAATTAGGTGCTTCTATAATTCCAATGCCAGGGAGGAAGAGACAGAGGGATCTCTAAAGACTCCCAATATCAGACTATGGCCTACACACAGATACATAGACACACAGAAATACAGAAACACAGACACACAGGCAACATACAAACACACACACATACATGCACAAGCATGTATACACTCACAATTCACTCATATACACACATGCAAGCAAGCACATACACATAAACACACACATATAAACACATACAAACAGAAGCATGTACACACACAATATACAATATACATACATATACACACATGCATATACTATACATACACATACATGTACACACATACACAGTACATACTCATACATGCACACACTTACATACTCATACATACTTTCATACACATACACACATTCATACATACACACTCACACACAGTCTCACATATACATACAAACATAAACACATGTACACATATAAACACACATACATATACACACACAAAATACATACATACAGACACATATACACAAAACCACACATACACTCACACGTACACACATACATACACACAAACAGAGAAAGGGAGAGAGAGAGAGAGAGAGAGAGAGAGAAAGAGAGAGAGAGAGAGAGAGTTTGAGCACATAGTAAGACCCTTGGACATCATAAACCCTATGGGGAGATGTGAGGTCCACTATCCATGCAAGAGCTGCTGCCATGTGTCTGTTATCATTGCCATAGGGAGAAGAAGTCAGATGATTGTTAGTTTAACTAGTCTGACTTAACAGTCCAGTCCAGGAAGGGACCACAGCTCGCAGCATCCACAAGCTTTGATCAGGTTCACACACCCAGTCAGCAGCAGACCTGGTCTGGAGATTCCTTAGCTGTAGTCCCCTTTCCCTCTTTCCGCTTTTCTCCCCTCAGCTGTTAGCATAGCTCATTTAGGAGGTGTCAGAATAAAACAGAGCCCCAGATCTTCCCAAGTATAACTAGTTGTCTGAAAGTATCCTGGGGCCTGGGAATGGGATGGGAGGTCTCCAACCAGAATATGAAGAGGCAAGACAATTGAAGACAGCAATGAGACACTCTCTGGACGACATGTTTGTATTCTTTTTTTCTATTCCTGGTTTTGATTTGAGGTAGAATCTTGCTCTGTAGCACAGGCTAGCCTGGAACTCATTGTGTAGCTAAGACTGGGCTCAGATACATAATGACCCTTCTTCTATTAGACAGTCTGTGCGCTAAGCAAAGGGTCTGAATACCCTTGTAACAGCATCCTGGAGAAAACTGGATAAAAACTCCTAAAAGTCCTATTTGGTAAGGTAGAAGCCAGTCACAAATTGGTGATTGATTCTTCATGTGGGGTTGAATCTACTTTATCATTCTTTAAAAAAGTCAAACTGAATGTAAAGCATATCTATATTTTTCTTATCCTTAAAGCTTATCAGTCATCATCCAATTTTAACAAATAACAATTTACTTGAAGAGATCTGATTTCTGAGCTAGAAAAGCTTATCCTGATTCCTGTCTCTATTTTGGTAGCAAGAACGTGAGTCAAGGTGTCTGAGCTCTATTCAGGCTAGTGCTAGTGATCAGATGACACACTCTATACTGTGTTCCTATGGTCTGTGACCACTGCACATGTGAGCTTCTATCATCACGTTATTGGTCTGCTCGTTTAACCCCATGGGATAGAACACAGATGGTGTTAGAGCTTCTATTGCACATGCAAGAATGTTACAGCCTCTCTCTGTGCTTTCTGACTATAAGCCTGTTCACTGCGAGGCCCCATCCTTAGATGTCTAGTTCAGTACAGTTCATGAAAATAATTGCAAGTTGCAATAAACAGCAATAACACTTGCACTTCCTGAATACGGATAGGATTTCAATACTGCAGTAAGTATACTATAATCTCTCCACTTGGTGACATCATTATTTTACTTCTCCAGTTTCTGAATTGGGAAATTTAAGGTCAGAAATGAAACGACATGCTGGAGTCCACCTAGAGAGCAGATGAAGGGGCTGGCATTCAGTCAGAGTTCAGGAAAGCTTCGGAAGCCAGCGTGGAAAGCACGCACAGCTTTGGTAACCAGGAACACTATGCCCAAGAATATTTACTACCACGCAAGCACCAAAGGGCAAATCATTCAAAACCACAAGTGGAATGCTGGTGGCGAGGCCAGAGAAACCCCCGAGAGAGAGAACCATGTACCTGAGCCTGTTCCCATTGATGTGCGCTCACATCTCCAGCTTCCCGGGACAGTGGCAGGGCCAGGCAGCCTGGCAGCAGACACACAGTGCAGAACAGGGTGAGCCGCATAGCTGCCATCAACAGGCAATTGTTCTCAGAGCCACTTTGATGTCTCCTGACAGGGGCCGGAGAAGTTTATATGGCTTCTCAGCCCTGAATGTGGAAATAGGTGACTCATTTGCACGCTTTTCCTTCTTTTTAGAATTTAGCAACAATGAGGAAGTATTGTGTTTTTATACTGGCAGGAGGAACACATGGCATTTGTCTGTTAGAGGACCCCCCCCCCATGCTGAATCCACAAGAAAACTTGTTTTACTTATTGGAATCAGATTACTACTCTTTCAAGTCTTATCAATGACAAAGTTTTGGATCTGTTATTGTATTCTGTATCTTACAAGGATTTTTCTAAACATTTATAACATGTGGAACAGTGTATAAGTTACAAACAGCATCACTGAACAGGTACTACAACATCACCAATGCCAAGAAAGAATATTGTGGCACAAAGATGATTTATAGATAAATTTATAGATGAATCACACCTGGGATCCAGAATTCAGGAGGCTGCTGGGGCAGGAGAACTGCAAGTTTGTGGCCACATAGTGGCTACATAGCCAGATCATTGGCTGCACAGGGGGTATGATGACTCAAATAGGGATGGGAGGAGGGAAGGAAGGAAGGAAGGAAGAAAGGAAGAAAGGAAGGAAGAAGGAAGGGAGGAGGGAAGGAAGGGAGGAGGGAAGGAAGAAGGAGGAAAGGAAGGAAGAAGGAAGGGAGGAGGGAAGGAAGGAAGGAAGGAAGAAGGAGGACCTGGAGCATTGATGGTGTTTCACAATCCTTTGTAAAGGAGAGAGATGGGCTTTGCAGGCACAGGGTCTGTGTAGCGGCTACTGCAGGTCTAGCCTCTAACCTTTGCTCGCACAGCCTGCTATCCGAGTCACACTGATTAAACACCTTTTATCAGGTGGTTTATTTTCTCACTGGGTGGTGCTATTCCTAATTTTCTTCAGTTGAGGACTCCCACCAATTCTTCAGGAGAGTCCTGCATAACTCATGTCTGTACGATTAATGAACATTTATGCATGTGACCTGTATCATGTAACCACAGTGCTACGAGATGTTCGTTGATTCTTGTTTCGGAGTAAAATCATAGATCTTTGTTTATCTCATATCTCCACAGGCTGGGAGGAAATATTGCAAAAAACCATATTCAGCAAAGGACTATTCTTAAAACTATATAAAGAACTCCTAAAATGCAAGAACACAAATAATCTGATTAAAAAAATGCACCAAGGACCCAAACAGATAATTTGCCAGAAGAGACAAATGCTAAGTAAATACAAAAAGATGTTTCCCATTTCACTTACCAGGGAAATGTAAACTTAAATAACAAGTCAATTAAAACCCATCAAAATGCTTCAAATCTCGAGCATGGGAAACAGCAAAGGCAAGATGTACTGGGGACAGTCACTTAAGAATACAGTTTGGCATGTCCACAACTAAACCTCCGCCTACCCTATGATCTGGCAAATGTACTCCTTACTAGCCATAGAAGGAATAAAAACTTATGCCCATATAAGATCTGCAAGTGCATGCTTCTATCTACACTGTTCAAAACTTGAGACCACTCAGGATGTCTTTCAGAGAGGGAATGGCTGGACAGACCAGGGTAACCCACGCAAAGGAATAATATTCAGCACTAAAAATAAAATAAAAATAAAAGAGCCCCCAGTGACAAGAAGACATGGAAGAACCTTAAATGGGTGCTGCTAAGTGAAGGAAACCAACAGGAAAGGGTTAAAACTGTGATTCTGACTAGATGCCATTCAGTCTGAGACAGCAGCAGGCAGATCACTGGTTACAGTCACAGGGTAGAGAGAGGGCGTCCAGGGGATGAACTACAGAGCACAGAGGATGTTTAAGAAACAATTAAATGCTCTGGCATTGTAATGATGAATACATGTCATCACACACTTGTCTAAACTTTAGAGTGTACAACACCAAGAGCGAGCCCTAATGCAAGCTATGGATGGAGGAGGGAGTGCAGGCAGGGTGTTTGTAATGAGGCTGAAAGCTTTCTAGCCTTGGGTGCAGGGAGTTTGGACTTCATCCTCCTGAAAGAAAAAAGCGTTGCCACTGGATTTGGATTGTGAGAAAATGCTAGTGCTTGTTCTGAAGACGGACTGTGGCAGGAAAGATGATTCTGCTGAGGGCCATCAGAGAGGAGGGAGAGAGAGAGAGAGAGAGAGAGAGAGAGAGAGAGAGAGAGAGAGAGAGAGAGAGAGAGAGAGAGAGAGATTACTACAACAGTCAGGGTGAGAGAGAGGGAGAAGCAAACCCTCACTGAGATAAAGTGGAACAGAGGAAGGATGCAAGGCATGCCAGGAAACCAGGCTTTAGCTCTGCCCTGCCTGTGCCTTCACAGCAGGGAGGGAGTCAGGCAGCAGTGAGTGCCAGTACAGGCTCTGCAGATGAACTCTTCTGGAGAGCTGAGAGCCAGGACCCAGTTCAGTACTGCTCTCCTGGCTCTGCCCAGATGTCCCTTCTCACTACACCCCACACAAGGCAGGTATCACTCTGAGATTCTGCTGCTGGAGGGAGGACAGCAGGACCTTCTGTTTGGGGAAGAGGTTTAACAGCTTAGCCTTGAAAATCATCAATTCAGGCACCGTATGAATATGGCTGAAGATCAAGAACATTGTTATGAACATGAAAAGAGTCAATATGCAAACATGCGTGCCCACTTTCACCTTCAGAGTAACATACCTTGCACAGGTGAAGGGACAGGTGAGAGGCTAGCTGTAGGCTGCCACGAACATTTGGCATCCAGTATGGGCATTTACTTTGCAGTTCCTGACCCCTTAGTGCCTGATCCATCCAAACTGCTGAAGACCCAGCTTAATTCAATTGGTTCATTTCAGGAATTGGCTACTATTTTTGCGTGACTGGCGGCTACCTGAACATACCTGGCGGCTACCTGAACATACTGTTCTCAGGAAGGAGAACATGCTTAGACAGAGACTGTATGACAATTTGCAGGCTAGACTCATTTATGGAAAGTGAAAAGAGAGATTAAAATCAAAACAAAAACAAAACAGACAAAAAACCAAGCCAAGAGACACTGTTGAGAAATTTCCTGCCAAATTTAGCGATATTTCTCTGGAGAACCATATTTTTCTAGTAAATGTTCTGGGTTATTCCTTAGCCTGTTCTTGGCATTTCTTGAGGAGCTCCCCTGGTAAAAAGATCCACTTACTGTAAAGAAGCCTCCTCAGTCTTCCGGACACAGATCATATCCAGCTGCTTAGTGAGTTTGGCAAGGAGTGTGGTTTTAATATAACATACTGGTTAGAGAAGAACCGAGTGCCAAAGAACAGTATCCGTGTCTTGCAGAACTGTCCCCAGTACTATCACCAGGTGTCATGGCTCAGGCATCCCCTGTGGCGATGCACAGAGGGACACTACCCACAATGTTCTGCAGTATTTAAAGGTAACATCAGAAAATTGGAGAAGGTAACATTGGAGAAGCTTGGGGAATCCTTCTGTAGTACATGAGTGTTGGGAGCCGACTTTAATAGAAATCGGCTAGATCAACTTTGCAGCCATCTGGAACCATATACCCTGATGAAAGACTTGGTTGTCAAAAGCCTATAACAGCTGAAGCACACTCTGATAAATATATTGTTTATCCCACATAGCTTGTTTTGCTGTTTAGTGACCTCAGCTGTATGGTGCACGTGGTAAAGTGTTTTCACCTGTGTTCTCCTGCTTGTGTATATAAATACCTCAGAATTTCCTTCAATAGGGGAGACTTGAGAAAATAGAAGAGACTGAATCACACCCTGTTTTGTCTCCATTCTTCGTGTCTCTTGCCCCAAGAGCCACACTCTCTCTTGACCAGAGCACTTAGCCCCAAAAGTGTTGAGGCAAAGTGTTGAGGCAGAATGTGGGCCTCAACACATGAGAAGTTTCATTCACACCTCCTCTGGAGCTAACATTTACTATAATGTGTGTTTCAGTGTCTTTTCCAATTCTCTTCAGACTCTGTCAGTTTTCCTGATTTAATTGTCCCCTGGTAGTTGTTATTGAGCTCTTCTTAATGGCTGGCTTCATGTTGAGGGAGATGTTTAAAACAGTGGCTCCCAATCTTGCTTGTTCTTAATCAGCTGCCATCTTCCTGACTAGGCAAGGCCTGAGGTCACGAGCAGTGGGGTGTGTGCTGCAGCTCAGGCGACCAGAGATACCGCCCTGCCACCCATGAGATGCCAGCGTGGGAGATGGCTCTGTCAATCTTCCACGCTGTCTCCACAAGGCTGGGCTGTGCCCAGACTATCCCGCCAACCACATGGTACCCAGTAGAAGTGAGACTCTAATGCTTAGATTATCCAAAGGCTTTATTTGATAATAATAATAAAAATTTGTTTGATAATGCTCAAACAACAAGATGCTCACACAATTAGAGGTGTTTCCCAATATCTAACCTAGATATAAGTTGGTACTCCTGGTACATTTGTGGTTCTTCATTGCTCCTCCATCTCTGCCTCCCTAGCTCCTCCTCTTCCTTCTCCTCTTCCTCTCCTTACTCCTCCCACCTTAGCTCCTCCTAACTTGTGGGGACAATATGCCGCTACAGCTTCAACTTTTTATTGGTGAATTATATTTATAAATGTTGTACCACAAGGCCAAGTGCATAGCACCTACTTTACAGGATCAGGCACAAAGGAAGAAGAATGTGCATCTTTGCCTGTGACAATGAAGAAATAAAACCATTGCTAGCTACTACTGGTGCTTAAAACTCTCTCTCTCTCTCTCTCTCTCTCTCTCTCTCTCTCTCTCTCGGCTTTTTGAGGTGACTTCTAAGCAAGTCCATTAGAGCTACAGTAACTATAGTGTTGAGGCTTGTATTGAATGCCATTGCTAAATTTCAGGGAACATGGTTGGTCTGCTGCGTACTTGAAACTATAGAATAAAGAACTGTTGTTAAAGAAGAAAGAAAGGAAGGAAGGAGGAAGGAAGGAAAGCAAGCAAGCAGCATTTAGAGCAAAGAAAACAGAAAACTTGGGAGCTGGTCAGTTCAGGGTCAATGAAGAAAGAATTGAAGACGATCTGTGCCTAATGTTGGGATGAGGTTTATAGAAGAAGGGACAAAGGTGGCCATTACCAGGGAAAGAGGGGCTAGCTGTGTCTAAGTCATCAGTAGCAACATTGGATCTTGAATTAGAGAGTTCAGCTGAGAAGTCATGTCCAGAACTCACAAGTGTGACAGTATACAGACACAGGCCATGAATAACTCACTGTTAAGGGAGGAAAACCAACTCGTGTGTGTGTATAAAATGGACATAATGTACAATTTGCCATTTTAACCTTTAAAATTTTAAGACATTTATTTTTTATTTTATATATGTATGACGGATTTGCCTGAGTGTACACCTGAGCACTATGTGTGAGCCTGGAGCCCATGAGGCCAGACATCAGCATTGAATTTCCTGGAACTGGAGTTGCAGATGGTTGTGAGCCATGGTATGTGTGCTGGAAACTGAAACTCCAACTGCTGCAAGAGCAGCCAATGTTCTTAACCACTGAGCAGTCTCTCTAGCTCCACTTTAATCTTTTAAACGACAGTATTTATTTATATAGGAGTTGGTTCTACCACATAGGCCAGGGTGTAGAACTCAAGGTGGTCAGGCTTGGCAGCAAGCACCTTTCCCTACAGAGCCATCTCATCACCCTATTTTTACCATTTATAGATACTCAGTCAATGTCACTAACTTGTCACCATATTCTCCAATGGTCAAGCTATTGTACAATTTGCAGAACATTTCCAGAACTTTCCATCATTTCAAATAGCTATCTTCTCGCTCCCCTTTCTCTTAGTAAACTCTGTTCTGCTTTCTGTCTTTTTCACTGTGACCATTCTGGAAACGTCACCTAAGTGTACCTATGCCAGCCAGTTGTTGGTGGCACACGTCTGTAACCCTAGCCCCTGGGCGGCAGAGGCCGGCGGGTGACATGTGCATGCACGTACTTATGGAGTGCGGAAGACAATGTTGAGTGTTGCTCTCAATCTCTCTCTACTTTGATTTTGTTTTAGACAGGGTCTCTCAAGTGAGGCTGGCTGGCCAGTGAGCTCTAGGGATGTGTCTCCCCAGATTGGGAGCACAAATGTCTGCTTGTCTGCTTACACAGCTGTGAGCATCAAAACTTAAATCTTCAAGTAACTTTAACAACATCACAGTGGCTGCCTCTTTTGTGTGCTGGGTTTTCTTTTGTCTTTGTGTGATTTTTTTGCTTTCTTAGTTAGCCAAATTCACATGGTTATTATGTTAAAAAGGAGTTATTCACTTCCTTCTGTTTCACAGTGACACAGTGTTTAACCTTTCTGAAATGTAGATTCCTTACCTGAAAAATAAGGGCACTTCTGTTCTTTTCTCTGGGCTAATGAAGAAATGAAGTTCATAAAAGACTGAACAGTGTTCTGGCAACCTAGTAAGAGGCCAGCAAAGGTTAGCCGGTAACCATGTTGTTGCTATTGTTATTCTCAGAACTCTCTCTGTGTGTGCATGTGTGTTTGTGTGTGTGTATTTGCTGGGATGCATGTCTGTGTACCACCACATGTATGCAGTGCCCTCAGAGGCCAGAAAGGAGCGTGTCAGGTCTCTTAGAACTGGAGTTACAGATAGCCATGGGTCACTGTGTGAGTGCTAGGAATTGAACCCAGGCCATTTTGAAGAGTAGCCAGTACTCTGAACTGCTGAGCCATCACCCCTATTCCGAGAGTTATGTGTTGTAATTTTCTGTTTCTTTCATATCTTTGAACCTAGTGTGGAAATATGACAAATATAGAAGAAACAGAAAAGGTTGGAATGCCTGTGTCCCAATAATCTTTATTGAAATTGTTAATGCTATGTTCTTTGAAACTTCAGGAAGTAAACTGCTTTAAATATTACACTTAGCAAAGGAGTCTCCTTGTCTATTCCCTCTGTAAACAAGGAAAGCACAGACTTTAGCAGGAAGCTCTCTGGGTACTCCATGTGGACAACAGAACAGATACAGGAAAATAAGTCTAAAGACCGAAACCCGGCAAGCCAGATGTTAGGACAAGTGACACAAGACACATTCATTCTTAATGTCTAGAAATGTCCCACATCAGGAGAAGGCTTGAGATAGAAGGCAGAAAGGCAGTAGGATTCCTCTGGAGTCCATCAGGCCTCTAGGTGCAGCCACCATTGTCCCAGCCTCTAGGTGCAGCCACCATTGTCCCAGCCTCTAGGTGCAGCCACCATTGTCCCAGCCTCTAGGTGCAGCCACCACTGTCCCAGCCTGTAGGTGCAGCCACCATTGTCCCCAGCCTCTAGGTGCAGCCACCATTGTCCCAGCCTCTAGGTGCAGCCACCACTGCCCTGAGGCACATGCACCAACAGATGATAGGTTTCAGAATGGGAAACTGGAAGAGAAGGGAACAGAAAGAGGAAGTGAGAAGAAGCTGAGGGAAAGGAGGGTTTATGTAATCATGGCCCCAGCTCAGAATCCCCTTCTGCTGTAGGCTTTCCCCACTCTCAGAGGAAGAAGACAAAACAAGTCTGCTAACAATTCTGCTTCTCCTTGCCCACCCCATCCTAACCTGTCAAGAATCTGGACCGTTACAACCAAGCATATCTTCACTCGGGGGTGTGGTGGGAGTGGGGCAAGGAACAGAGAAACTTAAGTGGGGGCAAACTATTTGTCCTATCAGTTCAGGTTTTACAAGTTATTTTCCAGAAAGGAAGGGAAATGACCGTCCTTGTCCCAGCCCAAACACTGAGGCTGGACACAAGTTGTTATGTCTGGTGTCTTCCACATGAAGTAGCCCCATGTGACAGTATGGATTTTATTGGATAATGAGCAGTCGAACATAGGTTATAACCCCATATGATGAACAATTTACAAATTCATAATAAATGTTAGTTTTAAAAATAAATCTTTCAATAATTAAATTTGCACCCTGTCTTGTTGCTATGATTTTCCTATTTCTGTCTGCTTACAGCCTTAAACTCTGGCCAGAGCTACCCAGAGAAACCCTGTTTTGACACCTTCCTGCTCTCCACTCCCCGAAAAGAAAGGAAAAGTAGGCAGCGCACGCCTTTAATCTGAGGACTCAGGAGACAGAGACAGGCAGATTGCAGAGTTCAAGGCCAGCCTGGGCTACAGTGTTCCAGGATAGCCAGGGCTTCACAGAGAAATCTTGTGACATTAAACAAAAAAAGAATAAAAGAAAAAAGAAAGAAAGAAAAAACAAGGCACATTCCCAGTGATTTACCATTCAGCAGCTTCCAGCTACATTGCCAAATAGTTTATTAATATATTTTCCTAAAGAAAGAGTATTTTTAATCTCTTTCTCTCTCTCCCTCCCTGCCCTCCTCTTCCATCTCTCTCTCTGTCTCTCTCTGTCTCTCTCTTTCCCCCACCTCTCATTTCTTGTTTTGAAACAGGCTACTCACCATGTAGCCCTGGTTAGCCTAGAACTTCCTAAATAGACTAGGCTGTCCTCAGACTCATGAAGATCTGCCTTAATCTTGCCTCCCAAGTGTTGGAAAGACAATTTTTTTTTTTTTTTGGAGGAGCCAAGAACCTGCTGAATCCCTCAGCAATACCAGGTAATGTAAGCTCCCTCAGGGTGTTCGGAGGTGATTTGTAATTATGACGATATTTTATTTTGTGATTTAAAAACTGACGCAAACATTTTACTTTAGGCTGAGTCTACAACTTTAGTGGTAACTTTCCTCAGGATATCTGAGGATTGCTCTGAGGGTAGTGGAGGCTTTTCTCATGCTTCGATTAGCAATGACACTACTAATTAGATTAATGTGAGGGCAAAAACAATGGTGGGTACTTTTTATTACTGTGTATATATCTGTAGCTTTAAGCAGCTTTCACCACTGAAGCATTTCATGTATGAAGTATAATGAATTTAGTTATTTTTCACTCCAAGTCCTTTCTCTCATCTGCTTCCTCACCTGTGGGGACTTTTATTTTTGTCCCCTCCTACGTTCAGGCCCTCTTTTCACAGGCGTCTCTCTAAATTTGATGAAATTGCTTGCACGGCTGTGGGTGGGAAGCTTCACTGAAGCATGGGAGGTGTAGCAATGGCTACACCTTGGGAGAAAATGCTCTCTTTTTCCACCATCAGTAGCCGACTCCCAGCCCCTGCCACTTCCCATCAATGCCCTACCTTCTTCAGTTTCCCAGGTCACCAATATTTCTCCTCCTTTATCAACTCTTCTGGTCCATTCAGGTTATCGACGCCACAAGAAGATCTTTAGTTTTCTTTGGCTCTCCCATTAAATATTTTGTTTTCGTTTTTTGAGACAGGGGTTTTCCTGTATCCCAGGCTGTCCTTGAACTTCTGATTGCCTTCTACTTCCTAGTGCTTGCTGGTACTCTAGGCGTGTGTCACCATGACTTGGTTTTATGTGGTACTGCCAGGTGAACTCAAGTCTTTGCATATTGGGCAAGCATTTGACTAACTCATACCCTCACCCTTGTATCTCTTAATCTTATGTTTGTAACTGGTAATGGTTCTCTCTTTATCAAGGAAGGCTGAGCATAGTAAGCAAGTAAAGGCCCTTTGGAGGAAAACTAGCCCCCGTGGCCATCTTACACTCCACACAGCCTGTCCCTACCTCATCAGCACTTAGGGGTGGTTTTATCTGTGCATAAGAGTCTTTCTTACCAGTTTCTCCTTGGCAGTAGCTATGCCTCTCTGACCTCTCACGTCTCTTGCATTCTAGAGGAAGGGTAAGAATAGGTCATAAGATGCTATTTGTGGGCTGTCTTTAGGGTGTTTCATTTGTAATGATTTCATACACATTTTACATTTAATCTACTGTATGTTTTTACTTAAAAAGAAGCTTTCGTCATTAAATATTTAAGTAAAGACAATGTAGATGGCATACTGATGCCTTCAGGAATAAGCACAAAGTTCTTTGGAAAGGAACTGCTAGAAGCATAATGTATTTAATATTGAGGATGCCAGGAGCTGCCACAAGCTGGAGATTGCTGGTGATCTTACAGAAGAAGCTGAGGCTCGTCTTCAAAGTGACCAGAATTACTGAATGTTAGAACTAGGATATGGCTTCAGAGCCTGGGAATCCTCCCTTCATTCTGCAGCTGTCTGTCCCTCCATCTCCTTCCACTCTCCTGTGTCCCACTTACTTGTGAGGTACAGGTGGCCTTTGTTTGTGAGGCTGGACCTAAGAGTAAAGCTACTTAACATGGGGAAGTGGTGACTAGCTACTGGCTCAGCTCCACTCTCCCTCTTCTCTGCTTTTCATTGGATGCTCTAGTAATCAAGGAAGGCTGGAAATTCCCATCATCACGATGCCTCTGCCCCACACTGTCTTTGTTATCCATGGCCTCCCCATGCACTGGGCCTACGCAGACAGTCGCTCTCCCTGAACAAGTCCTATTTGGCCTCTGCGTTACCTTCTTCTCAGTGACCATCATGTTGCAAGGAAACATTCATGTTTCAAAGATTTCATGCTTCCCATGATGCCACAGTTTAAACTTTAGTGCATACGTCTAGACCCTAAAGGGCAAGAACTGCCCATTCCTCTGCCCTACACATGACACACACCATGTTGTTTCTGGGTTTGATGTAGAGAATAACCAAGAGAAGGTGTCATTTTGGTTTTTCAGTCGTGAAGTCATATAGACTTGGAGCCTCCAGGTAGCCATCTTGCAAACCCAAAGAAAACCAGAGTAAAAAGCCATGCAGAGCTTCAGGCTTCCAGTCACGTCATTTAACCACGTCTGAAGAGAGATGTAACACCCACACTCCCTAGCTATGTAAATCAATGAAACTCTCCCACATTTGTTTGCTGTTGGTTGAGCTAGTGTGGGCTGCACTTTGAGAATACTTTCGGCCAAATAATTCCTATGTGATATGGGAAGGTATGGCTTTAGTCTCTAAATCCCATTGGGTTGGGATTTGAACCGAGGATGAATAATCTGTGACTCTCATCCTCCCTCTAATATTCCACATTCACTCATTAATTAAATAGCTCATTGACTAATTCTGAAGTCATGCATTGTACACATGTGCTATGGTAAGCATGATTCTAGGTATTAGAACTAGAGAGACACGTGACTGACTTTTGATGTTCTTTTTTTTTTTTTTTTTTGCATTGTAGTGCTCATAAGCATGGTAATGAATAAATAATCATACAGTCTCATCAGCAGGATTACTGCCTGTTCTAATTTTCCATGTAACCAGAGTTCAGTAGGTTAGCCCCCTACTTTTGATTATTATGACAGGGCATGCCATGGGTGCAAAGGACAGAAGAGTATGCAAAGTAATTGCCACTGTCCAACTGATGGTTCTCAACATCCTTCCTCTGAGTGTCTACATGACTTTCAGATTCGTCCGCTTACTGAGAAAATACGTATAAAGCACACACCAGGTTGTCTGGTGCTGTAGAAGGATTGGGTAACATGAAGAGTAACACATAGAATTGTTCTCCAGCAGACAGAGTTTGGGGCTGGAGAGATGGCTTTGTGGTTAAGAGTGCTAACTGTTCTTCCGGGGGACCTAGAGTTGAGCTCACAGCACCCACGTGGATGGCTCACAACCATTTATAACTCCAGCTCCCAGAGTTCTGATGCCCTCTTCTGGTCTGAAGGCACCCACATGGCACACACACATGCGACAAATCTTTAAAAAGAAGCTACTGTTTGACTGAAACACACAGAATGTGAATACAATGCAGCAGCTGATGCTTGGAGGGCAGTACAGGCAATGCCATGCTTAGTAAACCCGTCGGTCCTAATTAACACCCATGGACACCCCTATGAGAGGTGACTTGGTTCTCTTGATGGATGGTGCCTCATTTAAGGATTTAGTCTTGAAGGCTGACAAATTAGACCACCGCCATCATTGTCATCGTCAGGCAGTTCAACTGTCATGGGCCTCATGACCAGCCATCATGCCTCTTACCAGGGCTGTGTTATTTATGGATCCATTGTGTTCATTGTGGGGTGAGGTCAGAGTGTGAGGGTCCAGGAATAGCCACACGAACCGCTCAGACACCAATCTCTGTTAGGGATCAATGGTTTATTAAACACACACTCCAAGACTGATTAATCAGGACCAGGGCCAGGAGTCGGGATCTAAAACTGCAACTGCCGCAATCCTCAGAACCAGTTTTTATGTGGGAAAAACAACGAACAGGTGTGTTTGCATCATTAACATTTGCAACAAATGTGTAGGCTATCCAGACAGAGCAGTTCTGTCTGACCTTTAAGCTGATAGGCGGGGTCTAGAGGCAAGGAGGCTGGGGGAATCTCCAAAGTCCACCAGGCTCCCTGACAAAGTACAAGTTGTTTTTGTCACGGAGCAATAGGTCAAGTTAAGGTTATGAGCTACAAAACAGAGACTGAGAGAATATGGCAGAGCTCTTATCAAATTTTAATATTTAACAAGAGCCTGGCTGATTCGCACTGCCTACCACATGCCTTAATCCCTAGCAGACGGGTCTCGGGCACTGAGGTGAGACAGAAGGATCAGCACATCCTGTGCTTCCTTCTCTGAGTTCCCTCTGTCACTTTCCCAGAAATTGTTGTCTTTGATCTCACAACCGGCTAATCTTCTAGATTATGATGAATGAGTCAAGCGGCTTGCTGCTCTGTGCGTTCTCTGAGACCACTTCACTTCCCTCCAGACTCACTGATGGCCCTTCAGTGTTAAGTGCACCACGTGTTGTTAGTACCCTTTTCTAAGCCTCACTTCTCTTACCTCCCAGAATGCTTCCTGTGTGAGGTTAGAGGTGGCAGACCTATTGTTTGAAGCCATCCAGGTATGAATTCTTTTTTCCTGGTGGGTGAAAGGCTAGCAGAATCACTGTGCTCTTTGCTCTTACTGAGTTTCATGCTGCCATTATGTTTCAGACAAGGACGATGAAAGTGCACAGTTAGTGAGTACTTGAGACCAATTAAAAGCTCAGCCCCAAACCAAACCTGTGTTTGTGTGTACATGTGTTTCTGTGTGGGGCACACATGTCTATGAGTATGTGTCCGTGTGTGTATCCATGTTTCCAGGGAGTAGAGGCCAATGGCTGGTGTCTTTCTTAACTGTTCTTCTTACTTTTTGAGGCAAGACGTCTCACTGAACCTAGAGTTCACTGATTCAGCTGGACTAGTGATCCCAGTGAGCCCCAGGGATTCTGTCTTCTGACTTCCAAAGATTAGAATTGCAGGTTATTATTATTATTAGAATTATGTCTGGCTTTTAAAGTGGGTGTTGGGATCTGAAATCAGTTCCTCAGATCTGAACACAATAAAATCTCTACCTACTGGCCCATCTCCTCATTCTCCAAACCCATGTTCCTAATTATTCAGACTACTTGCTCATCTTTCTGACATTATGAAAATTTAGGTTAGCATGTACACAAAATGATAGTTATGGGAATGAGACGTCCTCATATATGGCCATGAGAGACCAGAAGATGCCATCAGACTCCCACAGAACCAATTTCAAGTACATGGTAGTAAATGCCCAGTGTTACTTTTTGATTCAATGTACTGAGTGTGTGTGTGTGTGTGTGTGTGTGTGTGTGTGTGTGTGTGTGTGCGTCTGTACTTTATGGTTCTGGGGCTTGAGTCAGGGTCTCATACATACTAGGAAGTGTTCTACCACTGAGCTACATCCATAGCCCCCAGCTATTATTTTTTTTTAAAGTTTAGAGTTTGGCTTTAATACATAAACATTTTCAGACTTACTATGGTATTTATCTTATGTTAATTTTTTGGTTCAATAAAGCCTTTTTAGAGAAGGCCTTGGGAGGGTAAAACCAGGCATGTGAGAAAGCCCCTGCCTGCCCTTGAATGCAATAGCTGTAAGTTTCAGTAATCCCCAATTGATGACTTTTGGCCTTTAAAAATGTGTGTGTGTGTGTGTGTGTGTGTGTTTCTGGGTGTGTACACCATGCTAGTGCAGGTACCTGTGGAGTTGAAAGAGGGTGTAGGATTCCCAGGAACTGGGGCACAGGTGGTTGTAAGCCACCCGATGTGTGGTTGTTAGCTGCCTGATGTAGAGCTGAGAAGCATACTCAGACCCTCTTGAAGAGAAATAAGCCCTCTTAACCAGTGAGCTATTTCTCCAACTCCCTATTTACGGCCTTTCCCATCCTGATGTAAATCATGGTCACTTTAGCTGGTATCACTACATGGTTTGTGTCTATTAATAACAGATTCAATCCCTTTGCTGTTAGAATTTTTTCTTTCCTTTTTCTCCTCCTTCCCTGTCTTCTGCTTTTCCTTCTCCCTGCTCCTCTGCCTCCTCCGTCTCTTTAATTTTCTCCTCCTTGCTCTGCCTCTTTGGCTTTTGGTGGGGCTGACTACATAGCTTAGGATCACCTTGTCACCCTCCTCCAGCCTCCCAACTGCTGGTGTCATCGGCTAGCCCCACCACGCCTGGCCTCACTTCTCCCCCTATTTCTTTGATTTGAAGAAATTGCATTCAGTTGTAAAGAAAGAATGTCTACCCTGGTTACTCCACCTCTTCAGTCAGTCACAGCACTGAGCTTCATTCTGGTCATTTCTGTCTGAGGATTTTCCATGGTACTTTGCACAATCAGAAGTATTCCCTTTGGTGACTGTGAAACTGTGCTGCTTCTTCTTTCCTGAGAAGCCCGTTGCTGACTGGAGTTCCTTACCTCTTGAGGTTCTGCCCTTGTCCAGACTGGCCTGAAATTATGCCCCAGATCTGTATGCTAGCAGGGCTAGTTCTGTAGAGACAGAGCTTTTCTTTAGGGCTTGGGTTTGGAGAATACTCATGAGAAGACAGACCCACAGCCCTTGAGTGTCTGACTTTAGTTTGTGCTGTTAACTCTGCTCTGCCAAGATCAGTTTTTTTTTCCGAAGGACTGAGCCATGATCTAGTGTTGGAACTGGGAACACTGTAGGCTACTAGGTTTTGCAGTGTCCAGTGGTTGGCTAACATGCAGGAGGTGACAGAGGGCTATAACATAGCCGTGGACTTTGGAGACAGCTACATCTGGATTCAGTTCTTACTTTTGCCACACTGGCAGGCCTCAGCTCTAAAACAGGTTAATACAGGCATGCTTGGACTCCCTTGTCTCGGATGCCTGGATCTAGGTCCTCCCCCTCCTCCCCCCAAGAAAAGGATCATTTAGTTGTCTTAAAGTTAAAACTACATATTCCAGTTTTTGTCTCATGGCTTTCTATAAGTTCTAAGATAGCTACAGGCTCAGTGGACAGGAAACTAAATGCCCATCCCAGAATCTGTTCCATAATTTCTTTCAAAATATAGGGAACTTATACTGTGGTTTAAGGCATCCAAGTGGATGGTAACTCATGGTTGGGTCCTGTAGCAAGCTGTTACATCATGGCAGGAGTGTATGGGAGAGAAAAACCATTGACACCACAAGTCAGGAAGCAGAGAGGATGAGAAGAGGGTTCTATAAACTGTATCTAGAGAAGTGTCCATCTAATGTGCAAGTCTGGTCTATGACTTGGATCTAAAGCAAAGCAGACAACAATAAAAATCATCCAACTAAATCTCCTGTTCCCCTCTCAAGGGGGGTCAAGAATCTCTGGAGGGGGAGAATGTGGATGACTTGGTGCCCTGGAACATTCTAGCTGTGCATTTCGGAAAGATAGGAAGTTGCCACAGAGGCTCGGGCATTCTGCCCAGGGCTCACCTTAAGTTTGCAAGGCAAGGCTCATTAAAGAGACTGTGGGCATTTTAAGAGGAATTCCCAGCAGTGTGGTGATCACAGCACCAGTGGGAGGAGGAAAAGAAGGAGATAATCAGGACAAAGAACAAAGGCTGTAGATGCAGGGTAAATAACCAATGAAGTGTGCCAGGTAAAGGCCAGGGTATCAGAGTCCTGGGATCTGTCCCTGTGCTTCTCAGACAGTTCAAGAAGAACCAGGTGACTCATTGATGAGGAATGTAACTTGTAAGGTGCCCATGCTGAGGGTAGTGTGGGGGCAGACTCTTGGCCTCTCTGTGAATTACTCACTGCTTAGCCTTACCTTCCTTTTATCTCCCCCCAAGTGCCTCCGATGCTTCTTTCCTCTCAGGCTCTGTCTAGGAGCTCCCTGTCTGTTCACAGTCCTCAGTAGGTTCCAGTGCAGAGCTGAGAACTGCTGTATGGCAAAAAAACAAAACAAAACAAAACAAAACAAAACAACAACAACAACAACAACAACAACAACAACAACAACAAATGCTCTTCCTCTAGCGTCTGCCACATGCACTGGCTTTGAGTGTGACTGAACTGAAGTGGGTTTAAGGAGGTCCAAGATGATGGGACTTAGGTTCCACTGCCTAGCTATATCCTCTTAGCTCTGAAGGTTAAGTGTACTGAGCTTGAAAATGGAGAAAAAGTGATATTCATCTCACTTAATGTGAACATTAACAACCTGCAAGACTCAACAGTGTCTGGCACACAATGAATGCTCTAAGGAATAATAAAGCAAATAATAAAACTCAATGAAAATGCTCATACACTATAGGTGGGGGTGTACTTTAGTATAATTACAATCACTTTGAAAATAATTTAGTGGTACATAATGCAACTCAATCCATGCACAAATTATGGCCTAACAATTCCATTCTTAGGTGTGTTCCCAGGTAAGTATTCTCTCAGATGCATAAGTGGCAGTTACCTATAAATGTGCAGCAAACTCCCATATAGAAATGGGTCCATAATTTAGCAGGAGGGCATGATATGGTCAGCTTGGACATCTAGCCATACTACCATCTACAGAGGTACCTAAAACTTCCTGCAGTCAGGTTAAAGTCACTTATAACTGTATGATTGCCCTGAGATGGTCCAAGAATAAGCAAGTTGCTATTTCATGCCAACATATGGCTTTCCTTACTGTGAACAACCTGAGAGGGATTCAGTGTCCTCTCTCGTGGTTTTCTCATCGGCTCTTGTCCTTGTCTTTTGATCTCTTCCTCCAATTCTTTCCAGAACAACTGCATTGTGCAAGAAAAGTTTAACTTTATCCTCAAACATGATAAATGGCATACGGGATTAGAGGAAGGAAGGTTAGATTGAGAACAGATTATAATTAAGATGTGTGCATTTGGAAAACATGCTAATTTTTAATTAGCATTTTTAATGTCCACCAAAGTTATCTACTGTTTTCAAGCTGAAAGGTGTTTACCAGAAGATTCCCAATCCTGCTCCCCTTTCAAGCTCTGAGAACGGAGATGGGATTATGGGATTTGGAGGGCAAAAAGAAGCCTTTCAGTCTGACCAGATCATCAAGTCACCTTGGGACGGGATCAACACTAAAGACACACTTGACAGCTGTAAAATAACCTGAGAAGGATGTATCTTCCTTTGTTCAGACCTGCTGGGGGAAAAATGGAGAATATGTCTTTTCTTACATTCTTCTAGTTCTCCTAGTGGAGGTTATTGGCCAGTACTGTCCACTTCGCCTCACACGGTACTTTGCTGGGTATTTTAGTTATAAATATTCACAGAAACACTTTGATACCGTTATAATAAATGATGAGAAAAGAAAGGAGAGTGAAACATGGATGTATCCCAATGAAAACACCCCGGACACCTCTGATGACTCAGAAATACATGTTCGGACTCCTGAGTAAGACCTTGTGTAGTTTGTTTAGCACCTACTTTGTGACATAGAGGCCTGAGCCTCTATGATGAGCTTGGGAAGAGATGAAGAAAGGAATGTGGCTTTCTTCCTTCTAGCCACCTAACTTAGTGCTGCCATTTTGGATTAGGTTCAATGAGAGAACACCTGACTCCAATCTCAGAAAATTTAAAGGGCGTCACTAGAGACATACCCTGCCAGGAGAATCCATCCGTCATTCAGTAGCCTGTCTGGTGCTTTCAGAGGGTGCTGCTCGCAGTCTATAAGGAGGTTAAGAGAGAACTATCAGTGGTCACCAGAGAGTGAGCTGTCATTAGATGGCAATTACCCTGAAGCTTAGGGAAGAGCAGTGTCCCTTGGTTTTCATGGAGGCTGGTTCTTGGACTCTATGGATCTCAATGTCTAGGTATACATAGGTTCCTTCTGTAAATGGCAAGCTTAGTAATAAAGTATAGAGTTTAGTCATCTGTATGCTACATATAATATCTAATGAAGTGTAAATGATATACAGATAGCAGAATGGTATATTTTAGTGAATAATGCCACGGGAAATAATTCATATGGTCAGTATAGAGACAACTGTCTCTCACTATGTTTTATCCCTGTGTGGCAAATCTGTGGATAAAATGACCGCAGATATGAAAATCTCACTGTGTATCAGTTATTTCTTCAATACTTCTTACATCTAATAGGATAAGTGTTGTAAATAATGACACAAAACTGTCTCTTATGCTTTAGAGCCTATTTCTTTCCAAACTGTACAAGAGTTATAGCTAAGAGTCATTGCACCCCTGATTCAACAAAGACATGATACCAATTTGAGAGAATTATTTTTTGGGCCATGGGGTTAACCACAGTCAGTACATTTTTTAGATTTTATTTAATCTGAAATTTAAAGAAGAAAAATTATGAAATTATCAATTCATGTGCTGATACAGGTCACCAGATCTCTTAAGATCTCAAGGGAAGTCTGTAAATTCTCTACAATATCTCAAAACAAAATTAACTAATTCTATTAAGGACAACAATTAGTGAACCCCTTAAGACTACAAGGAACTACTGTCAGAACTTTGTATAATTTGAGTCATGTGCTTAAATTGCTAAACGTCCCCAGGAGGTCAAGAGCTATTCTTATTTGTTTTTACAAAGAAGGAAACCAAGAAGAGATCAGAGAATTTGAGGAACATTGCATAGCTGGAAACAAGTTCTCAGAATGCAGCCAGTCTGTCCCCAGAGCATATGCCTTATTGATTTCCACTACATCCCTCTGTACAGTGGGGCATCTTCAGCCTTCAGCTCCTGAGTGGTGCTGGACATAAAGAAGGTGTCCATCTGATTGCTCAGTATTAGATATCGTCAGCCTGCTGTTTCATTGCTCCGTGCTTCTTGCCACAGCCCCCATGTTGCAGCAATTTCATGGCTTACTACATCATTTTGATCTTCTTGCTTGTTTATGTTTTTATAATATAAGAACTGTATCAAGATAGAATTTATAAATATGCAATTCACTCATTTAAAATGAACAATACAGTGGCTTTTGTATCTTCATAGAATTGTACAACCATCACTACCATCAGTTCTAGAACATTTCCAACCACCAAGAAAAGAAATTTTATATCTGTCCCCAGCTGCTTTACTCTTTACAACTTCTGACCAACACCCTCCTTTCTGTCTCTAGGTATTTTTCTATCATTAACATTTCATATAAATAGAATCATGTGACCTTTTGTGTCTACCTTCTAACTTAGTATGAAGTTTTCAGACTGTATCCATTATTATAGCATGTCTCAACCCTTCATTCCTTTTTCGTTTTAATACACATTTCAATGTCTGAATGTACTACATTTATTCACACATGCATCATGTAATGGACATCTTTCCACTTTTGGCTATTGTGAATAATTCTGCCATGGACGTTGGTGTGCAAGTTTTTGTGCTTTAATTTTTCACAGGTATATACACACAGTAGTGTAGTTGCTGGGTTTCTGCTTAACGTTGTGAGGTCTTGCCACACCACTTTGTTCCTAGCTTGCTTTTGAAACTATTTTTATTTATATGCATGTACGTCAATATGCACACATATGTGCAGGTGCCCAAAAAGGTCACAGGAGAGGATCAGATTGCCTGGAACCGGAGTTAACAGATGGTTGTAAGTTGTCCATGTGGGTGCTGGAGACTGAACTCAGGTCCTTGGAAGAGCAGCAAGCATTTTTAGCCTCTGAACCATCTCTCTAGCCTCTGTTTGTTTGCTTTTTTGTTTTGCTTATTGATAGTAAGATGATTCCAGCCTGCAATGAAAGTGAAATGGCTTTGCTTCTCAGTAGGGCACCTTGAGCTTAGACAGCAAAGGTATCAGATATTGTCTTCAGCAGTCAACATCTGGTTGGGTATGCACAGTGACAATTGGGTTCAGGAAGAGAAGCCAAATGGAACAACAGAGTGTCATTCAGTCTTTTCATGAGTATATGAAACAAATTTAATAAATGGTGCTAACAACAACAGGTTATAGATGTTATAAACTGTAGCTCTTCTAAGTAACCTCTGAAGGAAAAATATTATTCAATTTTAGAACTCCTAAAATGTTGTAGCTTTTCTCTAGACTGGTTCTAGAATTCTAGTACTACAGTTTTTAAAAACCACAAGACTGATAGCAGTTATTCTTTCTGTGTTGTTAACGGTAGAGTTGGGAAGAAAAGGTTTTGTTTGAATTAAAACAAATAAACAAACAAGCTAAAACAACAAAAATATAAACTTCCTTAAATAGAAAACTATTTAGAAGAAACCGAGGTGGATCAAAGACATCTCCACTGGGGTTGCTACCAGGAAGTAGGAAAAAGATTGGGCCATGTTATTTTTTCTAGCTCTGTGTACTTATGATACTATTGTTTACATTTTCTACAGGTACACAGAATTTGCTGCCAAATAAAGGGTGATAAGAGCTAGTGAGTATTAACAGAAAAGAGAAATGAGGAACACAACATGTTTATTGGGCTTTGCTAGAAAGGTTCCCGGTTGCCGAGTGTCCAGCTGTTGGGAAGCTTGAAGATTCATTTGAGTGTTTGTCTACCAACCCACTTCAGAGGCCAGTGGGAGACACAGAGGCCAGCCAGAGCCAAGAACACACCTGCTGGTGCAGTTTGTTTGTGACACCTTCAAAACACAAATAAGTACATTTATATGTATCATAGTAAATGATGACCATTGTTTTTAAAAAGGTAAATTATAGTTTGTATGGTAATGACCTTGCTTAATGAAATATTTGTGTGCATAGTCTTTTTTCCTACAAACAGAAACCAAAGTGATCAATTTGCTTTACTACAGTAGGTAGGAAAAAAGTGAATATTTAACTAAAGGGTATATTATGCAGTTCTGAATAAAGGTAGCTTCTCATTTAGATTAAAATTGTGAATGAATTTTAGGAAAAACAATAGAATTGTTATTATTTTCAAGGAACCTTCAATCCCTCTCAGGACTGAAGGCTGGAGAAGAGTGTCTCTGACACACCACTTAGTCCGAAATGTCCAGTCATCAGTTGCTCACAACGTTCTTTATCCCTGTGGAGAGACTAGACCTGACGATTCAGCAACCAACCCAGGAGCTGGATTTTACCACACTAACCACGTCTTCCTTCTCTGTATCATACTTGAATGTTTTCGGTCCTGAAAAGAAGTAAATGTAGCCTAGAGGAGAGAAAGTTGAAATTGTGGTTACTGGAGAGTTCTTGAGAGACATGGGGCTCTCTAAGGGGAGAGGTTTATAATACAACCACAGATTTCTTGTTATGACACCAATGAGGCTGGTTAGATGGTTGTCTTCTGTGGATCTCCAACAAGCTCTAGAACCGGACCCCTAACTTCTCAGATCATTTCCAAGCCCTTCCTTTGTTCCAGCAGGGTTCCGGCTTCACTTCCAGCAATGTGAAGGCATGTTCATCATGTTTTGTGGTTTTGCTTAGATCATTCTCTTCACAGAAAGGGGGCATGGGATAGGGGTTTTTTTTTGGGGGGGGGATGGGGAAAGGGGATGGCATCTGAAATATAAATAAAATATCCAAAAAAAGTCCTTCCTCCTTTTTTTATAGCCTACCAAATGTTTAGCTGGCCATCAGAACCAGCTAAGGTCTCATGAAATAGCCAACGGCCATGTTTGACCCCATCTATCTCAGGTCACTCCTTGAAGTCACTCTGAAGCCTATTAACACTAATCAGTACTAAATCACAGACTGTTTCATCTTCCAGTGGCTTCACCTGTGTGAGATGGATAAGCATTTATTTCCCAAGGATGTTCAACATTCCAGGAGAACAGAGGCCACATTGGAGTCTCCTTTGAGTTTCTGAACACTGTCCTGTCTCTGTGCTACATACTCAAGAACATGATTCAAAGGATGTACTTGAATTTGTGTGGCTTGTATAAAATACTCGGTTCATCTAATTTCTTTAACTATGTGTTTGATTTTAGGAATTGGGTGATAGAAAGTTCAAAGATTGGGAAGGCTGAGCCTACAGCTCCTGGATTGAAGCTCCACTGTGGTACTGTTGTTTGTTTTTTGAGAAAAGGTCACATTTTGTATCCCAGGCTGTAGTCAAACCTTTCGTCTATCTGCTTCAACCTCCTGAGCACTGGGATTACAGGCCGACGCTGCATCTTTTGTGGTTTATTTGAGAAAGTGTCTCTCACATCCTAGGCAGTCCTTAGATCTGCCATGTAGATGAGGATGGCTTTGAACTTCCTTTTCCCAAGTTCTGGGATTACAAGCCACATAACCAGTTTATGTTGTGTTGGTAATTAAATCTAGGCCTATGCAGGGTATTTAGGTCAGGGTCAGGGTCAGGGTCAGGGTTAGCTGCATCCCACTTGAAGACATACTTTTAAACATGTCTGTTAGTAAAGGGAGAGCCACAAATTTATTTTTATTTACTTATTTTTTCATAAAGGATTTAAAAACTAATTCTTCTTTCTAGTAGGTAATCTGGCTATTTAAATGTATAAAATCACTTTGGACCAGTGACCCCCATTGAAACCAATTTCTGTTGAGTTAGAGCAGAGCCCAGATTGCTTGTTCTAATTTTCTGGGGGACATTTTCAGTGGGGAAGCTCACCATTCAGTTCCACGGCAGCATCTATATGGCCACTCACTCCTGAAAATTCTTCTTCAGTGTTTTTTGGGTAGTCCTTTTCCATTTTCTTTTTTCTTTCATCATAGCTGAAAGAAATTATTTCATAAATAAGTTCCTGATGATTATAGGTGACATTAAGGTGGTCAGTAATATTATTAGCTAGGTCTGATTTTGAACATATTTGAGTTCTCTCTCTCTCTCTCATAATTGACTGTGTGAATAATCAGTACATTGCAACCAAGAAAACCTACAATAACTAGATCTTTAAAAATTGGCTCTTGCTAAATTCCAAACGTTATTTTATTTTACATTCTGGGTACTGGAACCCTGCATCTTCTCTCGTCTCTTCCCAGTCTTCCATGTTTCCTCACCATGCAGAACCACTGGCTACTGATGGATCCTGGGGGATGGGTAGCCACTGTCTTTCACTGTATACACTGAAGAGCCTCCTGGGCTCTAAAGGATAGTTCCACGTGTGAGCCTCTTATCTTTTAAATCATGTCACCTGAATCCATTGCTCTCTCCTGGCAAGATGAGACTAAGCAGAGAGTAGGTTAGTATTCTAGCCCTGACATCAGTTAGGTATGTCTTTCTGTGACCTAAGTTACACTTGTAAAAGGCTGTGAGTGTGAGTCAGCAGTACAGTATGAACTCAGGACAGGTGGAGATGACTCTCACTGTTCAGCAGTGAGTTGTCATTTAAAATACAAAAAAGTCCCTTCTTCCTGAACACAGAGCCCCAGGCTGGGGCTTTCCCATCTGCACACATCACCAGTAGGTCAGCTATTTTTTGCTCTCTGGGTTGCTGGGTAGTTTCCTATGGCAGATTATACTCACCATCTCCTGAAAAGTACCTCTGCCTACATGGCTCAGGGGAAAACAGAAATCTGAGGGGGAACTGAGCCTCTACAGAGGTGTTCGGGCTGCTCTCTAGAGTACTATGGGCAGGGCTGATGGGAGGGAACTCTCTCAACATGTCAACAGACCTATTCTGATGTATTAATATTCCATCGAGACCTCTTACGTAGATATAGGACCAGGGCTCTGTGCTACTGACACAAAGTTACCTGCTTTTCATTTTGCTGACTAAGGACATCATCATCAAATCGCCTTACCTTGTTCTCTCATCAGTTCACAAGGAAAGACATTATCCCTAAGGAAGGCAGGGAGGATGTAAGCTGAGAAGAAGACAGTTCCTACCAATGACCATCCCAGTGCTGACAAAGGATGCTCCTCCCCTTGGTGCTGCTCTCATTTGGTTGTGAAAACGTGGTGATGGTCTTGCCCTCTGTGACAGATATTTGGGGATTCCAGCGACAGAGCAAACAACATTATACCTATAGGTAGCTGGCTTTGTGTTTGGCTTTTTGACCCTTATCTACCCACAGTGTAATTGAGAAAATATGAGAATGTTCTCTGAGCTGTAGGCTTTCATTTGGAAAAGATCCACCATGAGGATAAGACAATTCACATGCACGTTGTATGACACCCTCCCCTGCCTTACGTGGAAGCCAAGACAAGCTCCAGCCACAGACGTTGCTTATTTTTATCTCAAGAACTACAGAGTCTAGCTTTTTTAGTAGGAGGTCTAATAGACTCTGTAATTTGATCTGGAATCCTAAGGCATCAACAAATTTAATTCCTCATTTCTCTCTCTCTTTTCATTTTTGTCTTTTTTTTTTTTTTTTGTTCCCTTTGTGCCAGGTTTAGTTTTCAGTCATTAAACCTATGTCAGCAGATCGTATTTTGCACTAGGCAAGGGTTAAAGCAAGGGACAGAGGACTGGAAGATGGCTGAGGACTGGAGATGGCCAGGCAAGGGTTAATTGCAGCCACTGTTGTGGTAAGGACTTTGCCAATAGGATTACAGAAGAATCTATGTGCAGCAATATCGTGAACATTTTGAGTCAATAAGTAAATGGTGAAATAAACCAAAGAATAAGTATATCTGTCAGACAGAATGGACATTCCATTTGGATTCAAGGTGCATGAGATTCCAATGGTCATTTTCTAGCTGTGTCATCTTAACATTCATCTTTATGTGTGAGTGTGTGCGCGTGAGTGTGTATGTGTGTATGAGTGTATGAATGTGTGTCTATGTGTGTGTGACTGTGTGTGTGTATGTATGTGTGTGAGTGTGTGTGCGTGAGTGTGTATGTGTATATGAGTGTATGAATGTGTGTCCATGTGTGTGAGTGTGTGTGTGTATGTATGTGTGTGTGTGTATGAGTGTGTATGTGTGTATGAGTGTATGAATGTGTGTCTATGTGTGTGTGTGTGTATGAGTGTGTATGTGTGTATGAGTGTATGAATGTGTGTCTATGTGTGTGTGAGTGTGTGTGTATGTGTGAGTGTGTGTGCGTGAGTGTGTATGTGTGTATGAATGTGTGTCTATGTGTGTGAGTGTGCTTGTGTGTGTGTGTATGTAGGCTAGTGGACACCTTGCATGAATCTGTTCTCTCCTTCCACCATGTGGTTCTTGGGGACTGAACACAGGCATGTTCTTTTAATTGCTCAGTCATCTTGCTGATATCCATCCCATGTGTCATGTGGGTCTAGTCATTTAAACTCTCAGAGATGCAATCTTTTCAACTGTTGAACAAAGGCAATAGAACATCCTTCCCAAGATTGTTGAGGAAGCAGATTGGGGTCAGAGTGAAGAGATCCTGAGACACTGTACAGCGTGATTCCTGCCACATGACAAGACATCAAAGTGACTGTTAGCTGAACTTGACTCCTATCACATGACAAGCCACCAAAATGACTACTAGCTGAACTTGACTATTATAGAAAATATTTTGACTGATAATCTACTATGGGCTATCGTCTGCTAAAAGTGCTGCTGTATTTTCTTATCACTAAAGTCTTGTATATGAAACCTGAATACTAAATGATAATTCTCTGCAAGTTTGATTATCTCATTCATGAACATTTGCCTCATCATTTAATGTAGACTAAAGGATATAGCCATGAGTTGTTGCCAGTGACTTAGTGATATCACAATGCAGAGACACCAGATGAAGGTTTTCAGAGACACCTTCCTCTCCACATTTGTAATCGCAAATGTTGGTAAAGCACCTGACCTTCTGTTTAACTTAATATAATACTGTATTTAAAATGTCCCTTTGTCAAGCGTTTCTGGTGGCTTGCCTTTGTTCTTTTGAGACAGGGACTTAGTGCAGCACAGGCTCGCCTTGAACTGGTTGTGTAGCTGAACACCTGATCCTCCTGCCTCCACCTCCCTAGTACTGGGATTTCAGGCACACATCACAACATCCCACTTTCTGGTGTGTGCAGCCAGCTTCTCTTTACCACAGGGCACTCTTCCATTGTCTATGCTCACTTCATCTTTATGGCCTCACAGTATCAACTGAATGAGTTATCACATTTTTATCTACCAATTCAACACTAAAAAAGGCAATTTGGATTATTTCTACCAGTTGGTTAGTTATGAATGCCACCACAAATACTTGTGCATAGCATTTATTTCTTTTAGGAACAGGCCTGCGAGTAAAACCCTGGACCTGATGTAAGTCTATTGAACTTTCTCAGGTATAGGAGCCAGTCCTCCATGTGGCCCTAGGAACTCTCCATCCCAATCACTGTTGTATGAAGGTTCTGCCTTCCCTGCATTCTCAACAGTACTTGTTAGGATTTGGCTTTTTGATTAGAGTTTCTAATATGTACGAAGTGACATCATGTGGTTTGGTTCACCTTGAGCTAGTGAAACTGATGCCAGTCATCTGCCCATGTGTTACTTGGACATTTGCACATATGATTTGAGAAATGTCTACTTAGGTCCTTTTGTCATATTTTAACTGGATTATGTGCCTCTCTAGTAATTGAGCTTTAAGTCAAGTCATTTGTCAGGTATTTCCTACTCTCTATGCTTTCTCATACTTTCTTGCTACTGACCCATTTGAAGCAGAAAAATTTTAATTTAATGAAGTCCAGTTTGTCTCATTTCCCATTTTTGCGCCCCCTCTCTCTGTCTCTCTGTCTCTCTGCCTCTCTGTCTCTCTGTCTCCCTGTCTCTCTGTCTCTGTCTCTCTGTCTCTCTCTCTCTCTGTCTCTCTGTCTCTCTCTCTCTCTCTCTCTCTCTCTCTTAGAACCCAGTGTCAAATCCAAAGTAATTAAACTTATGTTTTTCTCTAAAGTTTTTCTCATTTTAGCATTTATGTGAGGTATTTAACCACTTTTGACTTAATTTTATCCACATGTGAAGAGTCCAGACCCATGCTTTTCTGTGTGGTTCTTCACTTGTACCAACAGAATTTATTGAGAAGAATATTGCCACCCCACTGAATGTCCTTCACAGCTTGTGAGCCAGCTTACCAAAGCCATATGGGTTAAATTCTGGAGTCCACATTTCATTCCATCCATGCATCTGTGTGTCCTTATGATGTTCATATCGTTCCATTGATGTACCCGTGTGTCCTTGTGATGCTCACACTTCTCTGGCTGTGGCTTCTTTGTAGTGAATTTTGAAATCAGGAAGAAAGGATTGCATCTATAAATTCTTCTCATTCCTTCTTCGTTCCCCTGATGGTTTAGCTATTCGAAGGCCTTGTCCTTTCCATCCGAAGCTGCAGGTCAGCCTGTCACTTTCTACAAAGCAGCAAGTGACAGTCTGATAGTGTGCTCAAGCTGCAGACCAAGTTGGGAAGTGCTAATGTCTTCAAACGATGGGGTCTTGCAGCCCACAAACACACAGCGTCTTCACATTAGAGCTGGCGTGTAATTTTTCATCAGTAGCTCAACTTTTAGACAGTATGTTTTTCAATTTCTTTTTAGTTTGTTTTTTAATATCTTAAGTCTCTTTGATGTTATATTATATAGTTATTTTCTTTTGTCCTTGCAAACCTGAATGGATTTGTTAGTTTTAACCATTTGTTTTTGAATCTTAATTATGTTTTTCTATTAAAAGATTATATCACACACACACACACACACACACACACACACGAAGAGAAATAGTTTGACTTTCTCCTCTGGATGACTAGCGTTTCATTTGTTCTTGATGAAGTGCTGTGCTTGGCACCTCCTGTAAACTTAACTGAAGTGAGAAGACTGGAGATCTCTACTTTGCTCTTAACTTTAGTGCAGACAGCTACCAGCTGTCCACTGTTCAGTCCGATGTGATCTGTGGGCTGGCACAGATTCTTTTTCTCTAGTTCAGGCAAGTTCTCTCTATTTTATTCTATTTCTGTTACTGTCATTTTTTTCAAATTATAAAATGATGCTGGACTTCACCAAACATTTTTTTTTTTTTGCACTAGGAGGCCAATCCTCAAGGTTTTTCTTACTCAATCAGCATAAAATATGATACTCTTTAATTTCTGGATATTAACAAAATCTTACATTCCCATAAAAATTCTTCATCTTTTATATAGCTATTTTTAAACACTTCCTGATTATCTAGGCATTATTTTTGCAGCACTTTTGGATTCATTTTTACAAATAAAATTTGATCTGAAGGTTCATAATACCTTTGCTCAGTTTCGGTGTCAAGGACTCACTGGCTCATGTAGTGTGCTCTCCTCTATGTTTGGGGCAAGTTTGTGAAAATTTGGTATTAGTTCTTCTTTAAATGTTTTTGGTAAAAATCACTGGTGAACCAGTCCTTCCAGAGAAATTCTAATATCATGAAATTATTTTTTCAGTATTATTTCAATTTGAAATATCTAGGGTAAATTTTATTTTATAAGAATTTGTAAGATTGCTCTTCTTAAAGATTTATTTTAAGGGGTTGGAGAGATAGCTCAGTGGTTAAGAGCTCTGACTGCTCTTTCTAGAGGTCCTGAGTTCAATTCCCAGCAACCACATGGTGGCTCACAACCATCTGTAATGGGATCCGATGCCCTCTTCTGGTGTGTCTGAAGACAGCTACAGCAACAGTGTATTCACATATATAAAATAAATAAATCTTTAAAAAAAGATTTATTTTAGTTAATCATATATATATATATATATATATATATATATATATATATATATATGTCTTATAAGGGTGACATTTAATTGGGGCTGGCTTACAGGTTCTGAGTTTCAGTTCATTATATCATGGCAAGAAGCATAGTGGTGTCCAGGGCAAACATGGTACTGGAGGAGCTGAGAGGTCTACATCTTGTTCTGAAGGCAAACAGGAGAAGACTGGCTTCCATGCAGCTAGGGCAAGAGTATTAAAGCCCATGTCCACAGTGACATGCCTACTGCAACAAAGCTACACCTCCCAATAGTTTCACTCCCTGGGCCAAGCATATTCAAACCAACACATTCCACTCCCTGACCTCTATAGGCTTGATCAAAGAGTCTATGGTGGCCATACATAGCCATAGTGTAATGCAAAATACATTTGATCCTACTTCAAAAGTCCCTATAGTCTATAGCAGTCTCACTAATGTTGAAAGTCCAAACTAAAGTTTCTTCTGAGATTCATACAGCCTCTTAACTGTAATCCTGTATAAAGTAAAAAGAAAAAAATACAGGACAAAAGCTAGACAGAAAACCAGCTGGGCCAACTCCAAACTCCACGCTTCCACGTCTGATGTCAAAGCTCTCTTCAGATTTCCAACTCCTTTCATCCTTGCTGGTGGCATTCAGCAGCATCAAACTTCATTCTCCTGGGCTGGTTCCACTCCCCATTAGCAGCTTTCTTCCTCAGCTTTTCTCACAGCTCTGACATCTCTAACATCCTGGGGTGTCCAAGGCAACTTCAACTTTACAGCTTCTTATTTCAGTGCCTGGGATCCACACATGATCTTCTGGGCTCCTCCAAAAAGCTTGGGCCACTTCTCTAGCTCTGCCCTCTGTAGCACTCTAGTCTCTGGTTGACTCTGCTCCCCTGCTGCTTTTCTTGGTGATCATCCCATGGTACTGGTATCTCTAATTCACTGGAGTCTTCCACAGAAATTAGGTTTTGCCAATCGCCTCTCACAGACTCTCTTCATGGTGCCAAGCCACAACATTTGTGCATGACCCCTTCAGTCCTGAGCTCCCAGTAGCAACTGAGGCTATACCTTCACCAGTGGCCTTCCCTGACCTCACATAGTGCCAAGCTTCAGCTCTCTATGACCCCTTCATGCCTTCAAACCAGTACCACCTGGGTGACTCTTACAGATTATCAAGTTTGGCTGCAGTACGAAGTGCAACCTTGGCTATCTCTGGAGCACAACTTCTTTATGTTCCCAGAAAACACTTCTCAGGAGATTTCACCTTGCTGATGTTGGTCTCTTCTTAATTAATACTAATTTTTAGCTCCAGCTAACCAGCATCAATTGTCTCAATAGTCCCTTCTTTTCTTGACTCTAAAACCAGAGCCACATGACCAAAGCTGTTGAATTCTACTGCTTGCTGAGGCTGGAACATGACCTCCTTGTTCTATTACATCATCAGCGGCCTTCTGTTTTTCATCTCCTGCACTGCCTAAACCTGTCTGTCCTGGAACTTGCTCTTCAGATTGACCTTGAACTCAGAGATATGTATGGCTCTGTCTACTGAATGGTGGGCATAAAGGAACTTGGAACTTGCTCTGTATCAGGCTGGCCCTGAATTCAGATCTTCTTGTCTCTGTCTCCTGGGATTAAAGGTGTGTACCATCATGCCTGGGCCTAAGCTTTTCATGGCCACTATGCCTCAAGATCTGGATTAAAAGCCCATGTCTTTCAGCCTCAAAATCTGGATCAAAGGTGTATCCCCCATTTCTGGATTGCAGTTCATTTCCATATTAAAAGTTGAAATGAAAACAATAGTCAGGTAAAAATATGTCTAAATATAATTATCCCTTGTTCAATTCCAAAAGCATGAACAGTAAGTTTAGCTGGGTGCGATCTTGCCTGGAGGTCACCACTCCCTTAGTTCTATTTAATATCCTTGAACCCAGGACTTAGCTTCATTCCATTTTCTGGTGTCTCTTTACTCTTTGAGCCATATATTTTGTATTTTTTCTTTTTAAGCTTGCTATGCTTAATCAGAATGTTTTTCATGAGAGTAAACCACTGAAAAAACGTCTATGCTAGATTTTTCTGAGACTTCCTTTGTCAGTGCAATTAATCTGAGTCGTTTCCCCTTAGACTTAGTCTCAGGAAGACTCTTCTGACAGAGGCAAAAGGCAGCCACATTCATGAAAATGCCACAAAAATAGTCTCGAGGCCACATAGTAACATTCCTACGAGGAAGGCCCAGTAAGCTCTACTTAAAGACTTTCACCACTTCCCAAATCCAAAGTCCCCAAATCCACATTCCTCCAAACAAAATGACGATCAGGCTTATCACAGCAATACCCTGGTCCCTGGAACCAATTTCTGTCTTAGGGTTTCCGTTTCTATGAAAAGACACCGTGACCAAGGCAACTCTTATAAAGGACAACAACTGCGAAGCAGGACAGCAGAGATAAAATCATCAACAATTCAAAAAGCACGGACAGATTTTGCTATAATTGCTTTCAACTAAATGCTTTTTTACTTAACTGAAATACTAGCTGGACATGGTGGCACATGCTTGTTGTCCCAGCCCTCAGGAGCCTGGCACAGGAGGATTACTGAGTGTTTGTGACGAATGTAACTACATAGAAAGGCATTGTCTTAGAAAACCCCACCTCCTATAAACAAAACAACAGAAAAGGAAAACATTAAGCAAAATGCTTGTTCATTAGCCGCTTGTCAGAAAACACAGCAGAGAAGGTTGAAACCAATGAGTGTAAACAAGGCGTGCTGTGCAATGCCAGAAGAAAATGCAACAAACCATTTACCACCAAAATAGGAGCAAATCATGACGCTTTAAGAGTCACACCATCAGTTCAATGCATTTGTATGTAATCATAAGGCAGCCTACATAATAAAAAGCAAAGGTTGATAGAACTACAAGGAGAGAAGAGAGTGTGGAATTTAACATCTCTATCAAGAAGGGAGGAAGAAAACCCGAGGAGAGACCATCAGAATGAGGACTGTTTAAATGCCCATCCTCCATTACAAAATGTGCTCTGTGATGTTTCCTTTGAGGTGTTGAGGGTTGAAGCCCAGGCTTCACATGCCAGGCAAGTGCTCTCTCACCGAGCTACCCCAGGTCAAAACATCTGTCCTCTCTTATAAGGCATTGTTTGCTGTGCTTGAGTCACCAGGCAAGGCAGAATCAATGCCCAGTGACCGAAACGACACAAAATACTCTCTTAGCTGAGACCAGACAAACTCTCCCTATATTTGGAAAGATGATTGAATAACTTCTGAAGAACCATCATAATGAAATTTTCTTAACAAATGAAGCACATTTCCCCTTGACAGTCTATGGGGGGCATAGTAGTGGTTTCTTCTAGGACCTATTTCCAGTAGACTGAACTCCACACAAATCCAGCTGTTCGAAGGTTAAACAATACTGTAGAAGCCAAAATTAAAGATGAAGCAAAAATTCATATAATTTTTAGTTAGACTTACAGTTGACAGATAGTGTGGCAGTCTTTAGCTATCACAAAGGAACTATAGTCTGAGAAGAGATGGCTCAGTGGGTAAGAGCTCTGGCTTCCCATCCACAGGATCTGGGTTCCATTCCCAGCACCCACATAGTATCTCACAGCCACATGTAACTCCAGTTCCAGGGCCTCCACAGACCTCCACAGGCATTGCATGCATGTGGTGCGCAGACATAAAAACAGGCAAAACAACCATACACATAAAATAAAACGAAATAAATCTTTAAAAGAGAAAAAGAAGGATGTGGCAGTTCTATCAAGATGGCTCAGGTGGTGAAGGCACTGTCCCCAAGCCTGACAGCTGGTGTTCCATCTCCAGGACCCACCTGTTAGCAGGAGAGAGCTGACTCCTGCAAGTTGTCCCCTGATCTCAACAAACATGCCATGGCATTCCACCCTCCCCTCCAACAATTAAGTAGATGCAAAATAAAAGTAAACAGAGAAATATGTCCCTGGTAGACATTATGTAATTGGAACTTCTTTTAAATCAAATCCGATGATCTTGCTGTACTTGAATTTACTATTATTGATGGGCTAGCTGTACGCCTGCTGTCTCATCTGTTTTTATGTCTTACACTTTTCCCCTCTATTCCTCCTTTCTATTTTGTTTTACATTAGTGAAAATTGTGTAAAGAACATTTTAATTTTTAAATATTTTCTTAGGTTATTCCATCAGTGGTTATTCATGGGCTTACCATACTCAACTTTTTGTTGTTGAGGTTTAATTATTTCTTTCTTTAATTCACGATACAGCTGTGAGTGGCCTTGATCTCTGGCCTTCTTGCCTCCATATCTCAAGTGCTAGGGTCACAGGCATGCAGTGTCTAATGCCTCATTCCATACATGTCTTCATTTTGAAAACTCAGCTTCCAGACTGAGGAGATGGGTCACTTGGTAAAATGCTTGCCTCGTATTCCTGGGTATCTAAGTTCATGCCACAGTATCCATACAAAAGCTGGGCATGGTGGTACATGCTTATCCCAGTGCTAGGAAGGTGGAGACGGACAGGTTCCTGGGCTCACTGGCTTGCAAACCTGGCCTAGATAGCTAGTCCCAGACCAGTAAAACTTAAGAAAAAGGTGAACAACAATGCCTAAGGCTGTCCTCCAGCCTCCACATCCTGGACCTGTGGGCCTGTATGCACATAGACAAACACACATACACATATGTACTTCCACTCAAAACTCATAGCAAAACCTCAAACTGGGCTTCAGATATACAGTGTCTTCATTCAAGCAAGATAGAGAGATGACCTGAGCAGCTTAATTTTATTCCCATTCTTTTTGGGATTTTGTAATGTATTTATGAAATAGTTTTTGTAATTATAATTTTATAGGTGTATGTTTTGTAATGATGCTTAGAGACAAAAACATAAGTATTGACATTTTTTTTTTGTTTGCGTCAGTCTCTTTGTTTAGCATTGTCTGTGAATGCGTGTTATCATGCGGTATCACTTCCGCAGCTCAAAACAGTTTTCTTCCACACCAGCAGAGATAAATATGTGTGTGTATTTATATTATAGTCCACAATACGAGGATATGCATGTATAAATATGTTAAATTTATTCTCAAATCAGTTAAGAAAAGACGGAAGAAGAAGCACAGTTATAGTATTCTGCTACTATGTAATTACATCTTCTGGTGCAATGTGAATTTGTGTATGTGTGAGTGTGTATGTGTTGTATTTATTATACAAGATCACTTGCTTTCAGCACAAATAACTTTGTTATTTCTTGTAAGGCAAGTCAGTGAGCCAGGAATCCTCACAGATTTTGTTTATTTGAGAATATTCTTTTTCTATCTATGTATTCCCTGCCCCATATCTCTTTTAAACAGGAGATCACTCTGCATTTTTTGGCTGGCCTGGCACCTACTATGTAAACTAGGCTGACCTCAAATGAACGACACTCTTCTTAAAGTGGGGACTTACGGCATGTACCACCATGCCCAGTTTCTCTTTCTGATTAAATGCTAACTTTGCTGCATGTAGCATTTTGGTTGGGAATTATTATTTTTTTTTTTTTTTTGAACACGCTGAATGGGGCTTTCTGTGGCTTTGTGGTCTCTCTCTTCTGATTTCTAGTCATGTCACACAACATACTGAATTAATCTTTTATTTAAGATACTTAGTAATTCCTCCTTTTCTACAGAGTTGACATGGATCTCTGTCTGTAGAATAACAGGTCCTCTCTGGTCTGTCTGTTCTACCCTGCTTGTCTTGGACGCTTCCCTCCTGGGGCCGGTGTTCTCACCGGTGAATGAATCACCCGCGGTTTCCACCACACTTACTGCCCATTCTTGCCCCAGTGCTTTCTCATCAATTGCTCCGTCTGCCTGGAAGCCACCTGACCCCACCCACTCCTCCTGCCTTGACCCACTCTTGCCCCTACTCAAACCTGCCCCCACCCACTCCTGCCTGGGAAACTCCCACGCGGCTCTGGAAGAAGGGGGTGCGGTCCTCACTTCCCCTGGGCACTCTTTTCTGCCGCTGCCTTGACTAGACTGCCCGTTTCCTCTTTGATCTGGCTCCCTGAAAACCATGTGGCTTCCCACAGAGGTACTCTGGCATTTGAACGTCTGTTAATCATTTATCTATACATCTACTAGGGCTATAGGATGATTTCTGGGTACAGATCAGGTGATAAGCATCACACACTTCTCCCTCCCCCCCGCCCCCCTTTCATTTTCAATTCGGTAACTCTGTGAACTTAAGCATAGTTTCTGCCTCCATTTTGTAAATAAAGAAAGGGAGGGCTAGCCTGCTCACTGCTGGTCAACCTGCTATAAAACACTGTGGCTCCCTTATTCCTGCTCACATCTCTCATTTGTCTTGTGCTTGCTACACTGGGGATTGAAATCAGACCTCAATGTTGTTGTAGGAACACTGGGGCTTGAACTCGGGGAGCACTACTTCTGAGCTATGTCCTCAGCCCTACTCACACACTCTTTGCTGGAAGGAAACTCTGTGGCTTCTTTTGAGTCTCAAGATTCCAGTAGAGAGCCTGGGATGTACTCATACCCAACAGCTAGGTTTAATGAAGTGATTTGACAATAAGTTTTGTTTTATTTTAATTCACAAGTAACATTAGTTTTACTTTACTATTCTTACTTTTGCTACTTACTATTTTTTTTTCTCTATCATAACTAACCATAAAAAATCTTTAAATGAAAATATCTTCCAGTAGTACAGGCATCCAGAAAGGAGAATGTGGAAGATGTGTCCTTGCTAGCAGTGATGCTGCAGCCCCCATATAGGCATCCTGTGTTCTCATTGCCAGTGTGAAGGGAAAGAGGGAGGAACCTGTGGACATGCAAATCACTCCACATACACTCAGCAAGCATCGATCATACAGGATGATGGAGACTGTGGCACTCCCACCCCGTGAACACCCCTTGTACCATTATTCCTGTTGCCATTGGTAGATGAACAAGAACACTCAATGGGAGAAATTAGCCACCAACAATGGAAGAAAAAAAAAAAAAAAAAGAAATGCTGTAAGAAACTCTCTGTATCTACATCACTAAAGGCTCTTCCCTGCAGATAGAAGAACCGGCAGCCAACCCTGGCAACTAGAATTAAATCCCAAGACTCCCGTGGTGGAAGGAGAGAAGCAAGTCTGGCAACTGTCCTCTGACCTTCACATAGTGCCATGGCATGTGTGCCCTCCCTAATAATACAAATTAAAAAAAACCCAATAAACAAACCAAAAATCAACAAAGAAAGAAGCATATAAAGAAAGACTCTTCCTTGATAGACAGTCACAGAGATCCAGACCCAAAGCCTCGATGCTGTGTCCGTCGAAGGCCATAGAGATCACTGAATCAGAGAAGCTCTTCTTCCATAACCCTCAATTCAGAGAGGATGTGGGGACTCTGCTGTCACTAGCCATACTTTCCCAAGCATTGTTGGTGGGTGATAGACTAAAGGGAAGAGAGACGGTGGGACGGCAGCCAAGCCCTCTGAAGATATCATTGGAACACTGAGAAACTTGAACAATCCTCAAGTGTATTTCCTCACCCTGGCCCCATGCTCATACAGGTGTCTGTCCATCTGAGTCACTGAAAATCCACCACGGAGATCAGGTTACTCACATCAGGGCTCTCCATGGCCGAGAAGGTCAGAAGGGTCAACATTCATATGGATTTTCAATAATAATAATAATAATAATAATAATAATAATAATAATAATAATGAAATATTATATTCATGAAATATATATGCTTCAAATGAGTTACTTCCTTTTGTCCATATTGAGAGTGAAAATATCAGTCATGTGGGAGAAGATATGAAGGATTTTTTATGTCAAATTTCTTTTGCAAATTGTTATTTAAGTGAGAGGACATAAAATAATAAAATGATGGCAGGTGTAGAAGCACACAGCTTTAATCTGAGCACTTGGGAGGCAGAGGCAGACAGATTTCTGAGCCAGAGTGGTCTACAAAGCCTGTTCTAGGACAGCCAGGGCTATGCAGAGAAACCCTGTCTCGAAAAGCCAAAATGGGGGTGGGAGAGGGAGAAGGAGAGGAAGGGAGGGAGGGAGAAGGAGAGAGAAGGAAGGAAGGAGGGAGGGAGAGAGGAGAGAGGAGAGAGGAGAGAGGAGAGAGGAGAGAGGAGAGAGGAGAGAGGAGAGAGGAGAGAGGAGGGGAGGGGAGGGGGGAGGGGGAGAGGAGGAGGGGGGAGGGGGAGGAGGAGGGGGGAGGGGGGAGGGGGAGGGGGGAGAGGAGGGGAGAGGAGGGGAGAGGAGGGGAGAGGAGGGGAGAGGAGGGGAGAGGAGGGGAGAGGAGGAGAGAGGAGGAGAGAGGAGGGGACAGGGGAGAGGAGGGGAGAGGAGGGGAGAGGAGGGGAGAGGGAGGGGAGAGGAGGAGAGAGGAGGAGAGAGGAGGGGACAGGGGAGAGGGGAGAGGGGAGAGGGGAGAAGGGAGAGGGGAGAGGGGAGAGGGGAGAGGGGAGAGGGGAGAGGGGAGAGGGGAGAGGGGAGAGGGAAGAGGGGAGAGGGGAGAGGGGAGAGGGGAGGAGAGGGGAGAGGGAAGAGGGGAGAGGGGAGAGGGGAGAGGGGAGGAGAGGGGAGAGGGGAGGAGAGGGGAGAGGGGAGGAGAGGGGGAGGGGGGAGGGGAGGGGGGAGGGGAGAGAGAGAGAGAGAGAGAGAGAGAGAGAGAGAGAGAGAGAACTTAAACTGAGAGAGAGAGAGAACTTAAACTGAAGTCAAAGCTCTCTCCGGGCAGTGCTCTTGCTCCAATGATTTCCAGGGCCCCACAAGACATTTGTCACAGCCACTGGGTTAGAACTTGCTTTGCTTCTTGTTTGACATCTGTGAAAATGAGCTACATCATGGAAAGACTGGATGTGGGGTGCAGAGGCTGAGATGGTCTTCAAGGGTGCGTGGCAGACAGCCTCCCTCAGTCAGTTCTCAGTACCAGTGAAAAAGAAGAACCTTAGCAGGTAGCTGCGGTGTGGCCCTATGTACAGTGACTGGGTGTGGGGTCAGACCTTATGCCGATCTGCTCAGTATGGACTCCTGCAGGACAGCCATGGGGTTTGTCTAATTTAGGCAGAATGGCTTCTCTGTAGGGCTTTTCCTTTAAACAGAACTCTCCTCCAAAGAGGGTCACATTTGTGACCACCTCTATTTTTATCCCAAATCCCAAACATTTCTAATGTCTATTTTATGTAATGGTGTAGTTTGCTCCCACCCTGATATTTCTATAAGGTAGTGATGAACCCCGAGACACCAACTCCACTCCTTCAAGGCCACTGGGGCCAAGTCAATGAATTCACTGAAATCCTAGGATGTTGGTCCTAAAGACAACCAGCTGATTGACTGTACAGTTCTGTATCTTAAAGGCTACCCTGTGGACAAGTAGTCAGCAGGCTTATTGTCAAGTGACCTGTCTTCAGTTTTGCAAAAGAGTTTTTCCTTCCCATCAAACACATGTAGAGCATATAAGAGGTAAAGCCCGCACCTGTAATATTCCTCTCCCACAAAGAAGAGGGTCTTCTGAGGCTCCTTGAGATAGACGGCAGCATCTATTCGCTGCACATGCCTTGGGAACCCGAAGTCGTAAATTGTCCGAGGAGGACCTTGCATCTGGAACCCTCGAGTGACCCAGTAGTGAGGACCTGAAAAGAAAGGTAAGAGTCTACAACAGTTCTGTAACACTCACTAATACATTCCACTCGTGAAGATCTCTATTCTGGATAGTGAATGAGGCTAGTTCCTGTGCATATGAATATGAATATCTAGTTAATCAATTTGAATAGTAATAAACTTGAAACTTACTCTTAATGTCTTTAGTTTTCAGTACATCTTTTGTTTACCATCTCCCTCATTTCATATGTGCACGAGAAAGAGGGACAAATGATGATGCTTTTGCCTTAAGTTGATAACAGTCTACCCTTTGGCCCAGGGAAATAGCACAACCCTAACATCTGTGCTTTCTGGGTAACTTTCGTGGTTATCTGTTGCTGAGACGTATGCTCAAGAGTGGTGCCATTCCGGTCACTTTGTAGGTGAGAAACAGAGTCTCATGGCAGATGGGTAATGCTTCATAGTCAGACATAGTGAAGGGCTGAAGCCAGACACTGCATTCCTGAGGGGCTGTCTTCGGAAATCACAGGAGGTTGTATCCTGCCAGCTGCTCTAAGCATGTCTCTGTAGCAGGATATCAGTTAACATTAAAGGATCTCACTGGAGTGTGCCATGCTGGTCTGTAAGAGGCCAGGGACTTGTTTTAAGCTCCCTGGCCCTGGCCATATAGCATGGTGCCGACTAAACTCAAAGGCTGGTCCTGGGGACAGTTGATAATGAACTGTCATTCCTTCCATGTCTACAACAGTGTTGAGTGACACTTCATGTCTAACCAAACCCTGCCCCATGATCACCAGAGTAATACAGGTATGGCACCAAGGCCCTGGCTTTTCTTTCCTTGAGGGATCTGTAGGTACCTTTGAAGAAGAAAGCAATGCCTCGTTCAGCCACTTCATAAGCTGCATCCACATTAGACATGAGCTGGGGGAAGGAGCTGGTGATGGTGCTGGGCCGAATCCCTGCTGGCAAGTGCACCCGCCTTCTCCAGAAAATCCTATTGCGTGGGCCAAAAGAAGCCAACAACAAAGATTGGTTGAGTTCTTAAATTGCAGAGATTAAAACGATACCATAAGCCACATGGCAGAGAACATTGTGAAACCCCCAATGCCGTTTGCCATGTTTTATAGAGTGACACATTTATTATTATTGTTGTTGTTATTAAGACAGGGTCTCATGAATCTCACATTGTCTTTAAACCTCTGGATGCTTGGCCTTCCCCTCCTGTGTGTTGGGTTTCTGGGGTGAGCTGTCATGACTGGTTTTTAGTTTTAAACCTTATAAACAGTTTCTTTTTATTTTTCATTGCACTGTACCGCTTGCCCTCACTCATTTATTTATTATTCACTCCAATATTCAAAACATAGATGGTAAAATAGTGGGAAATCCATTAAACGCACATGCTCTGGTCACAAAGATCACTGCATACAAATTTCTCTTTTCTATACTATTCTGGTTGTTTCCAAAATTAAAATCACAAAAAATTGAAAAATGACCAAATTTCTAGGTAAAAATTAAGCTCTACTTGTTATCTGAAATCATAGATTACTGGAGATTCTCACAGGTATTAGAATCTTAATTTTCATATTGGACCAGTCTTGATTTAAATGATTACAGACACTGTGAGGACTAAATTGAAGCAAAGTACTCACTCTAATTCATAATTTGTGTCACTGGGCTACAAAATTTGCTGCTGTCTGGTAATGACAATGGTATGACAATGTTGATTGTCATAGCTAAGGCTGGGAAGTGCTCTCAGAATTAGGAGTAGCCGACGTAGCAGACTTAGTGTGGCTTACAAGATTATTTAGCCCCAAGACAGGAAACATGGTTTTAAACAGCATAGAAGCCATATCCACGCAGTGCTATGCTCTATATAGCGTTACCTGTGCTTGAAAACTTTTCACAAACTAGTGGGTGAAGAAAACTTATGTTTGATAGATAATAAAATAATATAACATAAATTTAGCTGATTAAAGCAAAAGATGAATTAGAATTGAACAAAGAATTCAAAATGCAACCTCCCTGAGGTTGGCCTTGTTGGCCAAGGACAGGCCAGGACATACAGGAACTATGTAATGAAACATATGAATACCAGCAATCCACAATCTAATCTCTGATAAGGAAGGAAAACAGCAAAACTTGATAGGACCGACTAGCTGATAAGATATTTATTGCCACTGTCTGTCTTTGTGTGCCTGGTAGCTAACTCTGTGCAGCACATAATCAAGACTCAGTAAACTTTTGTTGGCTAATGTCAGAAGGTTGAACAGAATATATTTGATCAATAAATTTCATAGTTTATGAGATTTCCATTCCCTATGACTAGAACTCTAATTCATTCAAATTGAGGTTAACTTATTGATAGCCTTCTCCTTGGCCTTTGTTCTGTGCTTATTCTGGGACTGGGGTGGGGTTCAGGCAGGATCATGCCTTACCCATCTTTTAATCTTGGGGCTTAGCATAGTGCCTGTCACCTCTGATTCATGTTGTACAATTGTTCTTCTATTTCTTCTTCCTCCTTCTTATATTTCTCCTCTTCTTCTTCCTCCTGCTGGGAACTGAATTCTGGATTGTGCTAAGTACTAGAGCTATCTTGAGCTTGAATGTGTTTTATTAAAATTTCCCCCATGTTTGACTCTTTTAGTTCTGAAAAAATTTTAAGCAGCCCAGTAAATAGGTATATAAAATAACAAGTTACACATTTACTGGTGATAAATCACAAAGAATTTTGTCTTAATTTTAAATTTCTTTGGTGTAAATATAATTTTTGGCCATTTATTAAAAACAAATTTGCCCATTAATGAGCTGCTTGTTTGTCTAACATAGACCAGACCAAAGATATATTAATTTGATACTTCCATATGAGGAACATATTAACAATCTTTGTTTTCCATAAACTATCATAAAAGTAGAAACCTTTGTATATACAGTAATAACACAGAAATTCATAACATACAACAGTCTCAAATCTGTGTGTGGGTGTTAGGCAGCATCCATGAGCATTGCATGCTGTGACGACATACCCAAAAGAAGCTGTGCATGTTGTGTGTCAGAAACAAGGCAGTGGTGAAATTACACAACATAACATGGGTGAGCGATTCTAGACATACCTGGGTGGGATTCATTAGATGTTTGATTTTTAACTAAAATTTTGGCCACTGCTTGTTCAGAAACTTTTTACTGTTGACAAGCTTTTGCTTTCTGTCCATTGAAGTACCCACCATATGGAGTACTGTGACCATCTTCTTTCTACCTGCCTAGGCAGATCTGTGTGTCTTTCAGGAGACACCTTCATCCCATTTCACGGACAGCCACACAATCCAGTTCAAGCTGCACCGGAGCTCTCGTTTTCTGTCCACTTACCCTACGCCCTCCCTAACTCTGCTTCCCCAGTCCTTTCCCTATTTGCAGAGAGGAGAGGTGCCTTTCTCCTCTTTTGGATGTCCCTAGTTGCTGACTATTCTTGTGAAATCAGGCAGTGTGGTACAAAGAGAGAAAGAGGACACAGAAGACATGCAGACGTGACCTGCCAGGAGCCCCAGGAATAAACCAGAAGAAAATAGGACACAGCTATCAAAAGGCGTAGGTGATGGCTAAAAACCATTAGTTTCAGTGACAAAGAAACGGGGAACTTAACAGAGCAGAAGAGGTAAGAAAGTCCAGAGTCCATCCTGGAGGCATGGCGGGACTTTGGGGTGCTCTCATGATCCAGCCACTTGCCAGATTGGAGCCATGGCCTAAGACCTTTAAAAATTTGTTCTGTACTTCCAGCAAAAGACATTCTAAAAAGCAAAAACCAAGGAAGAGGGAGTTAAAAGTTATGTAGTCAGAAAGGAAGGGGAGGTACTAGGGGAACATTCTTGCTTAGCCACCCTAGAGGAAACAGATCCACCGGAAACGGTAAGTCCTTGGGACTGTGAGAGCCAAAGTTGTTTTAAGTTTTAATTACTATGCTTAAGAGATCCAGGAAACAAAACCGCCTCTGACCTGTAAGCCCTTACCCAAGGAGAGATATTTCCTGAGACGTTTGAGGCTATTGTGGAGAAAACATGATACATGTTTTCACTTCCCCAACAGATTTGTTTGACCCAACTACACTACATGTGATTAGTTACACTTGGCTGGAGGTTGCATGGGCAGGAACTACATCAGGATATGCCTTGCCCCTGAGTGGATGTAGTCGGGAGGTAATGATTGCCCCAGATTGCACCCGATGGGACATGACTGTGAACTGTTATAGGTAATGTGATAATGATTGTTCTGCAGACAGCAGTTCACCCTCAGAGCAGTATTGGGGATTGAGCCTGCTGTCCAGAGCATATAGGCTGAAAGTCTAACTACTAAGCTGGACTACCAGACTAGCAGAGAAAAGTGAACTTCAATTCATTACAGCTAGCCCCTCTTGAACACTGTGAACATGTCCCTAAAAGAATAAGGGGGGCAGGGGTGTGTGTTAAAAAAGTGCTTTATAAACTTTGATAGGCACTTATGGTTATTCGTATTAATTTTAAAAACATACATCGTTACTCTGCATATTTATTAATTGATTTTCTGTAAGATTTAAAATTTTTTACACGATTTGAAGAAGAACCTGAGTATTACTAGGTAAGTTTTTTAAATGATTTATTTATTTATTTTATGTATATAAGTACACTATTGCTCTCCTCAGACACACCAGAAGAGGGCATCAGACCCCATTACAGATGGTTGTGAGCCACCATGTGGTTGCTGGGAATTGAATTCAGGACCTCTGGAAGAGCAGTCAGTGCTCTTATCCACTGAGCCATCTCTCCAGCCCCACTAGGTAAGTTTTAAATATAGTGTTTACCAGTACAAGTAAGGTTCCTTCTAAACTTGTTCCTGGAAACTTTGAATTACAGGCCATCACATTGTGGTCCTGGAAAACATTAATTTTGGGGTTCACTAATCAGTTGCTTCAGAGGTCAGGAAATCAGCTGTGAATTGTCTAGTTCACTGAAGCCAAGAACGTGGAGTTTATAAAACTCAAACCCGGGTAGATGTTGGGGAGTGGTATAGGTTAACAGTAGTCAAGAATGCATATCATATCCCAGCTTTAAGAATTTACATCCACTTGAGGAGCTAGGGGATACATCTGTATAAGCCACAGCCCATGAAGAAAAAGCTCACTCAGAAGGGAGAGCTCACAAGTGATAGAGAGCCATCTGTTACTTTGTCTGGATTCTTAATCCATCAAACCTAGTCTAAACTAGCCCGCTACCACCTGATCTCTTCTAGTGCAGCTTGGGGCTGGAGAGATGGCTCAGTGGTGTAGGGGATTTGGATTCAATTCCCAGTACCCACATGGAGACTCCCAACCTTTCATAACTCCAGCCCCAGAGATCTGACCCTCTTCTGGCCATTATAGGTACTAGAAATGCAAGTGATGAATAAATATACATTCGGGTATACACATAAAATAAAATAATCTTTAAAGAAAGAAAGAAAGAGAAAAGGCAGCACTCCAGACGGAATATGCAGGAGAGCAGCTTTCTTCTGGGTAGACATGCTTTCCTTCATTCCACGGAATTCTGGGAAATGTGATTTCAAATATATGATCTAATGCCAGTAGTTCCTATAGCATTTTGCGTTTCTTTTTCTCCACTAGGTCCTTGTTCTGTCTTTAAATATTGTTGAAATCCCTTTTTCCTGTCTATTGTCTCTTCTAGCTGCTATCTTCATTTGTTCTTTTTATTAATATGATTCACAGGTGGATGATCTACGTTTATCATTTTCATTTCTCATTATGTACTCTGTGACATTCACCCTTGTCCCCTCCCCTGAGTCATCCTTTTGCTGGGAATACATTTCTCAGTTAACCCTCGGCCTTGTGTCACAGGCTGTCATGCCTGGCCCTTACTATGCCTTGGGGCCATTGCTTTCCAATTTTACTTGCTCTACTGTGTGATAAAATGCAAGCTACCAAAGCCAAAATGGAGTCATTTATGATGGGCTCGAGGCAAAACAGAGCCGTGTGATCATGAGGGTGGAGCTCTTAGGCCAGTGTCTGAGCTAACAGGTACTTCAGAGCCAGGCTTGTTAGTGCATGCCTATGATGGCAGTAATCCCTGTACTCAAGGGAATTGTTTGAGCTCAGGACTTTGGGACTGGCCTGGACAACACAAAACCTCATCTCAAAAATAAAAAAATGGACAGAAATCACCAAAACAGAACTACCTCAAGAATCATGTATGTGAATTTAGTGCCCTTATAAAAGGAGACACCAGGGTTGATGAGGTGACTCAGTGGGTCAAGATGCTGACACCAAGCCTGACAATCTGAGTTCGAGCCCCAGGACCCATACTCTGAAGAAGAGAGTCAACCTGCACAAGTAGTCCTTTGACATCCACAGGCACAGATGCACCTACACATTAGAAATCGGTAAATAAATGTAAAAAGGAGAATGTATGTGTATGCAAAGAGGTCAGTGAGCACCTAGTGAAATGGCAGCTGCCTGTACAAACTAAGAAAGAAGACCCCAGAATGAAAGCCATCTTGGAGGTTCTGTGTTAGCTTCCAGAACTGTGAGAAACAGTGTTGAGGTTTGGGCTTTGGCTACGTATTGTAATGCTAAATACTGGCCACCAAAGCCTGGTTGTCCCCGAGGATGAGAGAATCTGCATGTAGAACCAAGTGACAGCGTTATGTGACCTTACCCCCCAAATTATTCCTGATTGGTAAAGAAAGATGCCTACATGTAGCCTATTGCTGGGTAGAATCAAGATAGGCAGGGTCTGGAGTTTCCAGCTTTGGTTGGTGTCTGAGGAGAACCACAATGGAGAGAGAGAGAGAGAGAGAGAGAGAGAGAGAGAGAGAGAGAGAGGAGAGAAGGGGGAGAGAAGGGTTAGGTGAGTCATAAAAGCATAGCCAGGAGGGCTGGCCAACTGAAGTTAAGGGTAGCCCAGACAGAACATGGCAATTTATAATTAGGGATCAGAAATGAGGAAATAAATTCCAATAGCTTAGAGGATAGCTATCTATTCAGCTCTAGTTCTGATTAAGGCTTATTATAGTAATAAAATTTTTGTGTCTTTTACCTGGGAACTGAATGATCAAAGGTGGGGGAGAAACCCCGGGTTGAGATTAAGTATTTCTACAATAAATCAGACTCTGCTAAGTCACCTAGTTCCTATTGTGTTCTTATGGCAATCAGAGAGTCATAACACAGTGATACCTTCTGGGCACAAGAATTCTGGGTAAATTTTTACCAGACTGGCCTCGAACTCAGGATCCTCTGCCCTAACTCCTAAGTGAGGAGATTATAGACACATGCTACCACACCCCAGCCTCTCTCTTTACTGAATGAACAAAAAGTATTTTTATAGTAATAGTTTCAAAATCTTATCCCAAAATAAAGAACATGATTCTCAGACCTCGTTTCTTCAGGAACCCTCTGCAGATCTCAGAGTTCATCCCCATTTCCTAGCATATTTCTGCCTCCCGGCAGGACTTCTGTTCCTACACACATGTTCTTTCTCCTGAGCACAGCCCTTCCTTTTGAACTTCTGTCTTTCAGTGATGAAAAAAAATGTTTGACAGTTTCCTGTAGCTTAGGCTAGCCTCAAACTCACTGTATAGACAAGAATGAGCTTGAATTTCTAATCCTTCTGACTCTACCTCCCCAGGGCTGAGATTACAGGTGTGTGCTACCATACCCAGTTTATGAGATACTAGCGATTTAACCCATGGTCTTGGGTATGTTAGGTAAACACTCTACAGACTGAGCTACATCCTTGCCCTCACAATGTTTTTTGAATGTTTTCTTTCATGAAGCATGCCAAGGCAGAGTTGCTTATATAATTTTTGACAGTACTGTTGTTCTTGGTATCCAATGAGGACTAAATGGACAATTTTCCAATGAAGAAAAAGGTTACACACATATTTCTGAGGTCCTCTGTCTATCCTGGTACCATTAAATTTCCTCCAGTAAAGGAAAGAATATGAGTGAATGTTGCTATGTTTGTATTTTCTTCCATAGAATCATGGAAGGATCATGAGGACAACTGTCAGACTCTCTCGGAAGTCAGATGATGACAGCTGACAGACATTAAAAAAAACCTGAGGCCTAAAAAATGAGGAGTTTAGGAAAAGCTTTTCATTAGAATTACCTACCTATGTATGTATCTATTTGATCACTCATCCACCCAACCATCCATCCACCCATCTATCCATCCATCCATCCATCCATCCATCCATCCATCCACCCATCCACCTATCCATCCTTCCACCCCCATTATCCTTCCACTCATGCATGCATGCATTCACCCATCCACTCATCTGTCTAACTAGCTAATTGTCACTTGTCAACTTTGAATGAACCCTTACTACACCTCTCACTAGGCACATAATAACAAACAGTTGCCTGATACACTTGGGCTGATGGCCTAGGGAAACCAACTTGCTATCTTTCAACTACATTCTTTATTTTTTTCTACATTGGAGATTCTAGTCTCTACGGTCAAAGCAGGTTAAATAAATACTGCAACTCTTTGGAAAGCACTGAGCAAAGTCTCCAGACCAAACCAGTACTCCACCCTCAGCTACCTGTGCAGTTGTATATCTCCTAAGACGCTACTGCCCGCTCTACTGCATGCTCTTCCGCCATTGAGGCAATGGTGTTGGTTGGCGATGGGCTGAGGCCTGAGGGCATCTTGGACTTACCTATCCTTGAAGAACAGAAGCTCCTTTCCCAACATTGTCACCGCATCAAAGGATGAGCTGGAGTCACAAAGGTCAGGGATGGATGGCTTGTGAGGTGGTATATGGGGCATGGTGGGCTTTCCTGGGAATGTTTTCCGGGGCCCTAGGGTTCAAAGTGCAAGTGTACAATTCAGAGCGTGTACATATCTACTTGTGAGAACTCTAGATGCTTGCACACATTCCCACTGCAAATGGCAATGTCTTAAGGAGATGGCTATCCACGGCAGGCAGACCTCGGCTTGAGTCTCAGCATCTCTAGCTGTTAGTTATGTGATAGAAACAAATAAATTAACTTCTTAAGGCCTTGGCCACATCAATTGTAAATTGGGAGGGGTGCTAGAATCCCTTGTAAATACTGTGTGAGATCTAAGTAATACCGGCAGAACACTATTAAAATTTGATGTCTACTTGAAAGTCAGTTTTGTCTATGGGTGTGGACTTTACTAGGTCAAATATGCTCCAGTATGCAGGCATTAGAAATTGGACTTAGCAGGCTGTAAAAAGAGGGAACCCGTGTGAATTTGGGAGGGTATAAGGCAAGGTGTAGGAAGTGACTCAATGATCAAAAGTCATTGTATACGTATATGAAAATGCTCAAAGAATTAATGAAAATATTATTTAAGAGGTGGTTGCTATTTTGTTATCCTACATAATTAATTTGCTACTTAAACATATCCTAAGATTCCGTACTGCCTTTAACCTTAAAAGTTCGCAGTTATGAAATGAGAGCTCATACAACCTTGCCATGCGTAGATGACTAGTGTGAGTGTGCATTACGAGCAGCAGACTGTGTGGTCAGGTGGCAGGGTTATGAATATCATGATTGCCATTGTTAGGGAGCTAAGACCAATTATCTATAAACGGTTATGCACACACACACATATGAATGTGCATTTGTCCATGTCTGTGTGTGTTCGTGTGTGTGGTGTGTGTGTGTGTGTGTGTGTGAACTATAAGATGAATCACTGCCTTCTATCTTCAAATGCATACATTTCTATTTGCTTTGGAAAGTTAGGCAAACACACCATTTTCTTAGGGTTTTCATGGCCAGAATGCAGAATGCTCTGGAAGGAAAATGCAACAGCATCTTAGGAAACATGCAACACTTTTAACTGGTAGATAAGCTTCACTATGAGCTGACAAAGCTGTGGTGGTGACCCTAGTCATCTTTGTCTAAGCAAGTGACTCCTGTAAAAGTGCACTTCTAACTTGTAGGCTGAATGCCTGTCACTTTCAGGGTTCGAGATGGTGAAGAGATCATACCGTATAATGCTTGGATTCCTTTCACGTCGTCCTTGGGGAGATGAAACCTATAGGGGTTCTGGTACTTATAAGTTGGGTACATCAGTGCCGATGGGTCTGTGGAATGGCCCAGGCCCAGAGCATGGCCAAATTCATGAGCAGCAACAGTGAATAAATTGAACCCTAAACAACACGAGAGAGAAAGCATCAACACAGGTTTTCGTTTTCGTTCTCTTGACTTACAGGAGACTTTATGCCCCACCACAGTTAATTCTGCTTCCCATACAGGTTTCAGAGGTCGGTGGGTTGTTCTAGCACTTGGCTCTCCTGACTTTGGTCTATTTTAGTTTCTTCACTCTTCTGGGGCATTGAGGGGAGAGGGAAATGTAAGACAAGACTCTTCCGAGTCAGTGATGGTAGGCAGAGGGATAGCAGAGGGCTGTGTAGTTAGCAGTAGCAATGAAATGTATAATAGTGCATTGATTTGGACCCTAAATGCTCAAATTACTTTCTGCTCCTACAGTCTACTTCTTTTTTATACTATAAGTTGGTTTTATTAAAAAAAATACCTTGCATAGACATTGAACATCGTACAATGAGATCAAATTACCTTCTGTAATAGGCAGATTATAGGCTTACACACAAAGGTAAATTCAGTTATAAAAAGGTTAACTTACTGCTTAAAAATGAATCTGTTTTCATTCAACTCAGTATTATACACATTTAATGTTTTAATCAATGCTATGAGGAAACTAGGTTCAGAGAGTTGAAATAATTTACTCATGGTTACAGTTAACAATTGGTAGAACCAGGAATTGAGACTTTAATTGACGTCAAAGTTGGAATTCATTTTTTTTTTTTTTTTTTTTGGTTTTTGGAGACAGGGTTTCTCTGTTTTTTTTTTTTTTTTTTGAGACAGGGTTTCTCTGTGTAGCACTGGCTGTCCTGGAACTCGCTCTGTAGACCAGGCTGGCCTCGAACTCAGAGATCCATCCTCCTGCCTCTGCCTCCCAAGTGCTGGGATTAAAGGCGTGTGCCACCACCGCCCCAAAGTTGGAATTCTAATGGCTATACCTGAGTGTGTGTGGCTATTCCAGCCTCCCTCATTTGCATGTCTCACAGGGAAGGTTTCTAGACGATCTGTGTGACCGTTTTAGAAACTTTACACCCTCCCCAGTTACACTCCTTAGGGGACTACGAATTCACTTCCTGGGTTCATTTCTAAATAAAGTTCGTTTCCACATACGGGTAAGGAGCCATAAATCTTGTACACCTGAATAAGAGGCAAGCTGTGCATTGGGAGGGGACTGGTTCTGTAGTTGAAATGCTAAGAAACGGAGAACAGGCTAGCCTACAGCATCAGCTTGGGAGGGTTTTCCCCCTGTGGTGTTCCCTCCTGGATTTTTGGCTTACTTGTTTTTTCTACCCAGCCTCCCTAGTTAAAGGGTGGCTTGGGACGTTGAACCTCAAGGTTTCATGATGGAGGCCCAGAAGAAGATACAATATTTTCCAGGTTATGGTGAATTGTGCATATATACCATTCGTTCCCATAGTCCACTTCTCAGCATTGTCGAAATGTGTGTCTCCTCCCAGGCCTTCTCCAGGTGCAAATGCATGGGCCAGAGTCCCTCGAGGCCCATCAAATGGGTAGGAATCCCCATGATCTAAGTAGGAAATATCAATTGGATTAAGGCCTAGTAATTCTGGGAGTGGGGTCACAAAAAGTAGGTAACATTCTCGACAGCATTGACCCTTAAATGCACTTTTCAATATTCATCTTTAAAGATATATTTTTAATTATGTGTGTGTGTGTTCCTCTGGGAATACTGCACATGAGTGCAGTGCCCAAGGAGGCCAGAAGAGGTCGCAGATCTCCCTGGAGCTGTAGTTACAGCATAGCAAGTGCTCTTAAGTGCCAAGCCATGTCTCTAGCCCTAATATTTATTTTTAAATAGATATTTTAAAATATGATTATAATATATTATATGTTTTATATACATTAAGAAATTGAAAAATAAAAAGACTATTTTGTATTTCAAAGACGGCACTGAAAACTTTGTTGTAATGGTTTTTATTGCAACACAGTATATGGTAGACTATCACACAGATTACAGAAGGAGAAAGAATGGAGGGGCATTTGATAGCAACCCAGTCCAATAAATAAAAAATGGTCTTGTTGGCAGAAAGAACTTCCAAAACTGATTCCTTTGAGAGGAGTCTTGTTAAACTAAGTGCATGCTTTCATTTGTGTTACACAATATAATTTATGTGTCAAAAATGTCTTTGCAACTTTGATAAACCTGCATGTTTAAAGTCTATGAAAGTAAAGTTAGTCAGGATAATCTTAGTACCTACAGATTTTCGTGTTTTGTTCTATCATGCATAGTTAACAGAATTATGAATTCAACAGAAAAGAAAAACATTTGAAGAATGTGACAGAAACTACTGCTCACAGTTTCTCAGAATTTTGGTGACAATGACCAAGTTTTTGTTACTTAAAAATTGGTATTTGTATTTCATTTTATGAAATCATTAATTAAATTTAAAATTATTTACTTTGTATGTGTGTATGTGCCTGGGTGCATGCAATGTTGTGTGGAGATCAAAGGACAACTTGTGGGAGCTGGTTCTCTCCTCCTTCCATGCAGGTTCCTGGGATCAAACTGGGGTAGTCAGACTTGACAACAAGGGCTCCACCTGAGCCACCTCTCTAACCCTGTTTATTGTTTTTAAAGCCAACACCCCAAATTCAATATGCTACTTCTCAAGTCAAAATCAATTGTGATGCAGTTCAATCGGGTCTGTGTGTTCTGAGGGTTTTCGAGGACTGCCTGGTCTCTGGTCAGCTTTTGTGCTAGGGGACAGAATACCAGCTTGAAAAATGAAAAGAGTCATTACCATGTCCCCTAAGTCTGCCTTGACTTACAATGTCCTACTATTTCAACAAGTGCCCTTGGATGCCTGGCAGGAACAGGACCACTCAAGGCCATTTTTGAAGGCCATTTCATGACTGTCCTGATCTCCTCTCCCTAACTCCTTAATCTTTCCGCCCCAGCAAAATCATATAGGAGTAAGCCCAGGCTCAGAAGGTCTCGGGCGCTCAGCAACAGAATCTGGATAGGGAGAAGCAGTGACAGTCAATGTCACTGTTGGAGAGAACGTCAGGGGCCCCTGGCTCTGTCTACTTCCTATATGTTTTTCTGCAAAGGCTCAGAGCTCTACCAGTCATGTTCAAAGCCATGCTTCTCTGTAGCAGGGTGTGCGGGGATTGGAGGGATGGAGGAACACGTAGGTAGAGGCAAGCGTCTTGTGTACTTCTTAAAGGCAGTGTTCAAGCATGGGTGAGACACAAACGCTATCTCTGTAGCTGTTTTGTGTGTGTAGAGTTTTGGGTGGGGTGGCATATAGGGGATATCTCAGGGTTCTTAGGGAAGTGATTTCCTCAGTGGGAACTCCAGGTAGGATAATCTTGGGTAATAGTGAACCCGATGATATTGATTAAAGTTGTTACGGGAAACATTGAAGTCAGGTGACCCCCTAGCTAGTGGGACAACTAAAGTGGACAGAACTTGTCTTGTCATGGGGCAAAGCCACAGTGAAAGTGCACTTCCAAGAGTCTGTCCCACAGGGGAAGCTAAAGTGACGAACAATGCTAAGCTTGCTCAGTCCTACCTTCTGGCAGGATGTTGCTTTTTGCCTCTGCCCATCCCAACACTGTGTGATGGAGTCCTGTGCTGATCATTTCATAGATGTGTGCAAGGAGCAAGTTTGAGGCAGTTCTCCTTAGCACTAAAGATAGAACCCAAGAAATGGTACAGTACCTCCGGTTTCGAAAGATATCATGATATCTGCTTCCCCAGAGTTTATTCTAACGAAGTGCAGAGGAACAGCTGTACTCCACGCGTGCAGGGCCATCTGTACAGCCTTGTCCACCTCAGTGGGACTCATGGAGGGCGTGTACTTAGAGACTCTGGACAAAGAAGAAACAGATGTTTATGTTTTAGTGACTGTTCCCAAACAGAGAGGGGAGGGTACTGCACAGGCCACAGCCCCTTCGTCTCTGTGTAATGTCACCGCTCCTTTTCTGAACTAGTAGTTCTTACTGTGCTTTGGAACAGCTTGAATTGTTTCATGTCACACAGAATGCTAGGGAGAGACCCAGAGGGCAGAGACATTTTAGGTTTCTAAAAGCAATTTTTGTTGTTATTTGAGGATTTGCTATAAATTCTTTATCAAAGGCCAATGAGATTTTCCCAGGTTAGGAAGTGGAGCAGTAGAGTGTGTGTGTGTGTGTGTGTGTGTGTGTGTGTCTGTGTCTGTGTGTGTCTGTGTGTGTATGAGAGAGAGAGACAGAGACATAGACAGACAGACAGACAAACAGAGGGACAGCATTAGTTTTTACATTTAAAAAATTTTAAATTTTAAAAATTTAACTTTTAAAAACAGGTTTATTTTTATTTTAGTGAATTGGTGTTTTGCCTGTGTGTATTTTGTGTGTGCAATGCCAATGAAAGCCAGAAGATGAACAGATCCCCCTGGAACTGGAGTTACAGATGGTTGTTAGCTGCTTTGTGGGTTCTGAGAATTGAACCTGTGGCCTTTGCAAAAGCAGCCAGTGCTTTTAACTGTTGAAATATCTCTCCAGCCCTGTGTGTATTTTTCTTAAAGAGAATGTGCTAGCCTAGAAACAGAGTGCTCGCTGGAGCTGAGAAAGGCTCGAACCCTTCAGGAAGCCCCCGATTGACAACAGAAGGAAAGTATAACTCTATTTTTAGACACACAGTGTGTGGAAACCAAATTGGTGGATCTCAGAGTTCCTTCCACTCTGAAGATCAAGAGGTTCACTGAAGTGCAGTGAGAGAACTTCACCTGGAATTCTGGGCTGGGCTGGGCTGGCATAATGGCTGTACAAGTTCAGCAGCCAAGTTTGGAGGCCGGAGTGAGGTCACTCATACTTTCTCTACCTTTGGCTCCAGTGTCTTACACAGGTGAGGTGCTTGGCAAGTGGAAGGACAGAGGCTGGCTGTCTAAGGATATGCAGGGATTCTCAACTTTAGGCTCTACAACAACTACCTAGCAAGCTTGTTGAACATAACGGTCTAGTCTTGAAATCTGTATTTTAGTAAATTGTCTTAGATTATTCTCATGCAGGTAATATGATTCCAACGAGCATGCATAGTCAAAATCCCAGGGTGCTCAAAAGATGGACCAACAGACAGGATGGAAAATTGCTCTCAGTTCTGGACTATTTAATGCTATAAAACCATGGCGTACCCCTTTGCCATGAAAGCCCATGATTTAGGACCAGGTTAGACAGTCAGTACCTTGTTATTCCTTTCTATGATAGGCAGATCAACTGCATTCCTGGGTTGAAGATGAAAGTTGAGCCAGCCAGGATAAGGATGGGGAAAAGAATAATGCCAGAGAAGAAGAAGAAGTGGAGAAAATCCTGACCCAGGGCCTACAGATTGAAGAATGCATGAGCAGATGATAATCATAGGCAGTGCTCTTTGAAGATGCACTCTGTGCTAGACGGGGTTCTAGGCATCTTTAATGTGGTGTGTTATCTAGCCCTCACCATCCTGAGGAGGCCAGTAATGATGATGATCAAGGCCTGCATTTTGTGGTTAGACAGAAACCTTAGTCCAGCCTTCTGTCTGCCTTCAAAGCTGTGCACATGAGTGCACTGCTGTGGTTTTTCATGTTTAATCATCTGGTGTTTGTTCCAAGATGCTATTCTGACATCCAGGAACTGCAAAGTATCAAGACAGCCTCTAGGGTCTTGGAGAGGTGAGCTGGTGCTGGGGGCTTGTCTGTAGTGTTGACAGTTGTTGGTTTCGGGTTGTGTTATTCGTTACAGAATGCTGCACATCTCCAAGTGTCATGCTGTCTATAGTCAAACATTCTGGGACACAGCCGAAAAAATGAGAAAAATCCTTCATAAATTTATTTTATTTTTTTTAAGCCCTTAACTTTTGTTTCTCAGACCTTGGTTAACCTTTCACGAGCCATCTTGTTGTTTTGCTTTCTTTGTTCCCAGTGGCACCTTGTGGATATAGAATCTAATAGCAGTTAACAGACTGCTCAGCCAACTTCTCAAGGGTTCCCCAGAGCAGTATGGCTTGCTAGTTTCTGTATTGTAAATAATGACCTACTGGGAGGATTGACACATTGGCAACCATCAAGAAGCCAGTGTGTAGTGTGGAGACTAACCAGGCAACAGAGACATAGACATAGAAATGGTGGATAAGCTTGTGAGTCTAGGTGATAATAAAATGCAATGATAGGAAGTAATGTCTTGCTTATGCTTGCTTTAAAATATAATTTAATTGTAAATTTGCATCGTTGCATATAGTTATTTCTTAGCAGCAAGCACACAGAGTTCTTGGAAACATAACAACAGACCCCACAATTCCTGCCATTGTAGTTGGCCCCTGGGAGTCGGTAGGAAGTTGTTCTGCACCAACCCATGGAGTTTGCTACAGCCCAGCCCTTCCTCATGTCCATATGTCATGCAGATGTGGCGATCCTGGAAAGGTAACCTGTTCAGATTCTGACTTTCTCAATGGCTAGTTCTCACTGCTCAGGCTGCCTCCCCTGCCCCAGGTGTCCCAGGTGCCCCAGGTGCCCCACATGCCCCAGGTGCCCCAGGTGCCCCAGGTGCCCCAGGTGCCCCATGTGCCCCAGGTGCCCCAGGTGCCCCAGGTGCCCCAGGTGCCACCTCTCCCCTTGCTGTGTCCTCCACTCCAGTTTCAGTAGTGTACTGGGGTGTTGAGAGATAAGTGTCACCCAACATGGTAGCCCCAAAACTCAGCTTGGTTGGTGGGGATTCTGCTTGGATATGATCTAACTTTTACAAAACTCTAGCATAGAACCACCCAAAGCTACACTTACTAGGTCTATGTGAGGCTGGAACAAGACAGCCTCACCTACCTTCTTTAAACACACTGAGGCTGAGGAGTACACCTTGGTGATGCATGTAGACTGGGCTAACCTGTGAATGAACCCTGGAAGTGGAGCAAGGAAGCCAGAGTGGGAAACTGGCTCTCAATACCCAGAACCCAAGGAAGAAGGACAAAAATTCTCATTGGGCAGGTCTTCTTGACCTAAACAGGAAGATGAAGAAGATGAAGCAGTGCCAGGACCTCCAACCACTTGGAGCTTTGACTACTTTTAAATCAGGGTCGGGTTCTATGACTAGGCAAGTTGATAGCTCTTCCTACTGCTGCCTCAGGTCCCATTCTGAGGCCACTTTTCTCCCCCTGATTGCATGTCTGTCTCCCCTTAAAGACCAGAAAGAAAGCGAAGCTATTCACTCTTATATTCAATAAACGGAGTGCCTATTATAGCCAAGACCACCAGCAAATGATTAGTGGAATCTTGTGTGTGTGTGTGTGTGTGTGTGTGTGTGTGTGTGTGTGTGTGTACCCATGCGAACACTTGCCTGTTGTTCCTCAGGAGACATCCATCTTGTTTCTCTGAGATGGTCTCTCATTGACTTGAGCTGGCTGATTAACCTAGCTCAGCTGGGCAGATTAAAAGATTCTCAATGCTACCTAGGTTAGTTCACTTTAAACTATCACTGAGTTGTTCCCAAATGGTCAGACCTGTAATGGGTAAAGTGGACCATTATCCTGGGATTAGAGGTTTCAACAAAAATCGGTGCTATTCTTTCTTCTGGCTGTTGGGGATTTTGCCTTTCCTACAGATCAAAAGAAAGAGATTGTGGACAGAAAAGAAAAGGACAAGATGTTTCCTTCTCTTTGAATTGGGAAAGACTCATTACCTGTATGTCAAAATATTTTTTTTCCATTTGGGTTCACCTGGGAAGAGGCGGTAGTTAGCCACATCAGGAACTCCACAGCGAGGCTTCTTGATCACATCCATTGTATTCTGGTCCAACTTCCCAGTGACTTTGAGGCCAAAGAACATTTGTAGCTCCTTAATCTTTCTGACCATGGGGTTGCTTCCTCTTGCCACCATCTCGCCAGCCTGGGGGCCTCCTTTCTTTGTGTAATACTTGTCAAGATAGGCCTGAAATGGAGAGGCAGGCTGACTCATCTATGTGGTTGGAGAACACTCATACTCAGCTAAGATAGGGGATGATATTCTTGATATAAAAATAGGGCATATATTTTTATTAAAATAACTTAGACATATTTGTACAGATGACACTTAGGTATGTCCAACATTATTAATGAGTACTGAGATGTGTAGACTGTTACTTTTCTTTCTCCATCCCTTAGTTTCTGGGTATGTGTGTGTGTACACATGTGCACGAGTGTGCAATTGTTTGTGTGGGTTACATGTGGAGACCACAGGTTGATGTTGCTGTGCCATTCTTTTTATTTTTTTTAAATAATTTTTTTTTTTTTGAGACAGGTTTCCCTTTGTAGCCCTGGCTGTCCTGGAACTTGATTTGTAGACCAAGCTGGCCTTGAACTTGCAGAGATCTGTTTGCCTCTGCCTCCCAAGTCCTGGGATAAGGAGTGCCCACCATTTCCTGGCTTGGTATGTCATTGTTAATCACATAATGTGGGATACATGGTATGTAATATGAAGTAAGTATGTTTTTTTCTTCAAGAGTATTTATGTTTCAACCTCTCATTAGACACAAAGGTAAGAGGCCAATGTATAGGCTGAATATTCTTTTTTTTGTTTTTTTCCAAAATAGAGTTTTTCTGTGTAGTCCTGGCTGTCCTGGAACTCGTAGACCAGGCAGGCCTCAAACTCACAGAGGTCTCTGCCTCCCAAGTGCTAGGATTAAAGGTGTTTGTCACCACTGCCCAGTTTAGGCTGAAGATTTTAACAAATAGGTTGGGTTTCCTGAAACAGGTTTGATGCCCACAGAGGCTAAGAAAACAAGCCATAAATTATTATGCTTCTTGAATATCCTCTCTGTAAATGAGACTCAGGGAACATTATGGAAGAGGGAGAGGAAAGATTGAGAGACATTGTCCATGGAGGACTGGGATGGAGCAGTGTCTTCTGGACACAGCAGGACCTCCGCCTATGACAGCTGGGATTGCAGAAAGCCAAGCCAGTCAACTTTCTGGCAGGATGCAAGAGCCCATCAGCCCCTCCCTGGCTGAGGCATTGTGCAGTGATGGCTGCTAAGCGAAGGAGGATCAGGTTTCTTTAGAGGTATGCCTTCTGATAGGTTGACCACGTTCCAGTGGGTGAATATGGTCAAAATACATTACATACACATACGAAATCGTAAAAAAACAAATAGAAAAATATTCCCCTTCCCAAATGATTAAGTTTCACCTGTAGGAACAGACTTCAAAGCTCTATACCATGTTCACCACTAATGTGGATGTTCAGTTGGGATTGGGGTGACCTGAGCTTCACAGGGCTGCACAAAGGCAGTTGGCAGCAAGTTTTATGTTTTACAGTAGGGGGGTTGTTTGGTTTTGTAGTGCTGGGCATGAACCTGGAGGCTTTGGCTTGTGCAAATGCTCTACTACTGAGCTACATCCCCACCCACCACAGGGAACTTGTTAGAAATATTATTATATATCGCGTGGCACATGATAAATAATAATCAATGAGGTCTATCTTAAGGTCATATTTTTGAAAGCTAAATATTTAATGACACAGAGAATGTTCTCAGTGAAACAACAACACAGTAAAACAGAGGAGAAACCTCTATCAGATTATAGCAATTTCAGAGGTTAAGCACATGCAGTAAGTGATGAAGGGAGGTAGAGAGGTCCAGTGGGTTAGTGTTGGTTGTCTGTGGGTGGGGCAATTATAGGCAAATATAGACAATTATATTACATCCCCTTTTATGCTCTCCTATGCCCACAAGCTTTCTGTAGTTATTGTTCACGCTCTGTTCCCTAACTTGGTGTCCTGCCCGTGAGAAGAGTTTACTTTGTGGTGGTCACCTCTTAAGTTTCGCTAATGAGAAAGAGGGATGGTTCAGCAGTTAAAAGTGCTTGTTGCTCTTCCAGAGGACCTGCATTTGGTTCCCAGGCTGGGTGGTTTGCAGCTGCTAGTAACAGCAGCTCCAGGAGATCTGATGCCCTCTTTGTGAGCGCACACATATGTGGTATACCCTCTACAAACACATGGACATAAATAAAAATGAATAGGTGTAGCTAAGACAAGTCTCTATGAGAAAAGGGAAGGCCTTTCTCCATCACTCCACCAAGACCGAAGAGCTCAGGAGGTCAGGGAATTTGGCTCTGCCTCCATCTGTGCTTAGGGATTTTATGTTTGTTTCAGGATGAAGCTGCTTTGAAGGCTCCTTGTTTGTGCGCAAGTTGCTGCTGCAGCAACTTAAAGTGATGTCTCCATTATGTGCCTTGAATAAGATGAAGTACCTTGAATAAGAGAAGTGCGCCTAAGACCAGTGGCTCTGTATTTCCGAGATGTTTCGGTTTCACGGATTTTCTCCCCTTGTTAGAGAATGTGCTATACTTGACCTCCCGATGTCTGCTTCATGAGGTGTGATCATAGAAGGGAGATGTTCATGATCAATTAGGCAAAGACTATATTTACTGCTACTGTTAAAGTGACGCAGTCACAGACAAGGGTGGGGGAAACCAATGAGAGGATTAATACAGACTCGATAATCAAGATAGATAAAACATTTATGTAAACACTGGGCACCCCCCAACCCTCAAATCAATGCCAAAGCTATATGCTAACAAGATCTTAGGGGTGAGGGACATATGATACCCCACTTCCACCCCTAGCAGAGGAGGGAGAGTCAGTGTTCTTAGTTGGGTGGTCCATGACAGATTGACCACTCCCTCAGGGATGGGCCATACCCATGAGTGTATGGGTGGCACTTAGTGACTTGGTGGGCTATTTATTAAAAAAGAAAGAATGTGAAGTCGGGATGGGGGGGCACGGACAGGATCTGCAAGGAGCTAGAGGTTGGGGTGGATATTGTCAAAATATACTGTTTGCATGTATGAAATTCTCAAAGAATATATAAAGAGTTAGAAAATAGACATATGAACCCCCAAACCAAAACTAGGCATTTGCTTGCCTTGTCCCAAGTCTTGCCTTGAGTAATAGCTGTCCATTTGAAACCTACAGACACTTGGAGCATTTCACTTTTGATTATAGTTTTTGTTTTCTGCTGTGATCTACACAATTTTTTATAATAAAATGTTTTTCTTTTTCTTTAAAATAGGCATCGGATGCCTAACCTATAGCTTTAAAGGTTTAAGGCTGAACTTAATAGATAGAAGAACAGTCAAGTTTAATGAAATAAAATCAGGAGTTGTTCCTACTTAATGAAGGAACAGAACCTCACCACTGCAATGACATCAAGGAGACGGTGTCTTAGTGGGCTTCTAAGGTAGGTGTTTGGAGGACTGTCATATGTTCTAAATTAAGGAGAGTCTAACATTCTGGGGACTTTCTTGCCAGCGCTGTTGACAAGGCTTTGGCATCCTTTCTGGACTCAAATGCTCCCTTTGGCACTTGGAGATCCATGTAGATCTTTCCTGCCCTGTAGGCCACCACTTTCATGCTGTGCCTTGCAGTTGCCCAGCACCCTATGCTGCAAAACCACTAAGTCACAGCATTCTCTTCTAAGCCACCCTCTGCCAGCCTCTTTTCTAGCGTTTGATGGATAGAAGTAAGGGAGGCTAAGACGGCCCCCATCTGCTGGCTGATGGTCCCACCTCCCTGCCAGCATCTAAAGACATTTAGAAATGTGCCTCCTGACTGTAGCTGGGCTAAGGAATGGCTAGGGTGTACTTTCTCCATCATTTTTTTCTATTTTCATCTAAGAGTCATTCAAAGAGATTTGTAACAACTTCGACACTTCCTGAAAAACTATAGGCTCCCGCAGGCTGCCCCACAAACATGCCGGCGGCGCAATTCTTTGAATTTCTCTTACTTTAGCTTTCTTGCCAGCTCCAGCCTTCGAACTTGTCTACTGATAACTGATCACACCAGTGTGAGGATAAAAAAAAGCAATGGGGAAGGCAACGCTAATGTACACATATTCAGAAATATTTGTGATTTTTTTTTGTTAATTTATGTAGTTTAAGTATTTTTTAAAGTTTTGTATGTATGTGTATGTTCTTGAGTAAACGTGTGTGCACCATGTACATGGAGGAACCTGTAAAGGCCGTAAGACAGCACTGGATGCCCTGAAACTGAGTCTTAAACTACATGGGAGTGGGAAAAGTAGAATTCAATATTTAAAGATAATGACAATTAAAAATTTTTATCACAGAAAACAGAGTGGTACCAAGGGGCCCGTAGTCCAGGAGTTTCTTTTGCATGGTTTAATTTCTCATGACTACATGGTAAATGAGAGTTATACTACTTTTAGAGACAATTTAGAAGACTGTTTTAAATGTTATACCAGCACCACTAGATAGTTCCCGTGTTAGAATAGGCTGACTTAATGATTTTTGACTGCATAACAGGGTGAAAGTGAGGTTATCTCGGTACAAACCACACTGCAAATTTTGCCTCTTGGTCTTTCTGAGGCTGGCCAGTGTACAATGAGGGTTTCTCTCTGGATCCTGAGCCTTAGCCACAAACCACAGCTCTGAGCTGCACAGTAACAAGCTGCTGTGTTATTAAACAAAGGCTTTTGGTAAGCTGTTTGACTCACGATATTTTGAACCTGTGATGAGGTTATCAAGATACACCAGCATCAGAAACCAAGAAACATTTACGCTATTTTAGAAAGCAAGCACACCCCTTAAAATAGATGAATCCTTAATTGTAGGAAGAGGTTAGGCACTCTCTCTCTCTCTTTCTCTCTCTCCTCTCTCTCGATTTGTGTGTGTGCGTGTGCGTGTGCGTGTGCGTGTGCGTGTGCGTGTGCGTGTGTGTGACTAGGATTGAACCCAGGATCTCGGCCATGTTAGGCAAGTGCTCTACTATTGAGCTATATCCTTAGTTCATTCACACTATACCTATAGCCTATTGTATCATTTTCATAGCCTCAATGCAGATTAATAAATCTTAATTTAAGGATACAACTGAACAATAAATAAATGAAGTAAGAATTAAGTTCTCATGTGCAGATGTTTATGTCTGTGGGTTTGGGGGCAGAGGTCTTTGGTGTTATATTTCTTAGCTAGTGATTTTTAGAAAGAAAAGACCAGTGTGGAAGACACTTCATAGTTGTTCATGACCTCGTGACCTCTTCCATGGGCTCTTAGCTTGAGCCACATGGTGACTGTACCCAACACTCCTCTATGCTGGACTCCTGCATTTGAAGATTTTTTCCAGCTTGCTCTGTCTCCAGGATTTTGTAGGGTGAGTTCTTTCTACAGTTCAGGTTTGTCCCAGATGTGGCTGTCTCTGAGCGTCTTCCCCGGACTGCCCACAGTCTCAGTCAGCTCCTATATCTTTCTTAGTGTCTCTTCCCACTTTCTCAAACAAGCTTGAGCACTGGAGTGACTTATGTGCCTTCTCACTGCACCCTTCCAGCTTCCCTGCTCCCTCCTGTCAGTGCCATGAGAGCAGAGATTTTGGCTCACTCTCTTTACTCACACTGCTCAGCGAGGTAACAGTAACAGAATATAAATGGCTGGTTTGCATTTGTGATTCTGTAACCTCACAAGGCCGGTGGATATTTCTGTAAGCTACAAGATGGTTCATAGATTGTTTCTAGTTTCTGGCCCAACATGAGAGATCTGACCTCATCTTTGTCCTCCAAGAGAAATGGTCTTTCCAGAGCTTTCCAGAGGTCGTTCCAGAACCTCTGCAGTGGGAACCAGGTGACAAGGTATGGACAAATTTTCATGACACCGAGGGCATAATGGAGAGAAAAGAATAAAAATGTTCTAATAGTCTCCAGCAACCTGTCCACACCATTCTTTTGAAATGTGCTTTTCTCCCCACCAACAGAACCCTGACTGGTCAGACTAGGAAAGATGCCTTCACCAAAACTTTCTGACTTCATTCCCATCTAGAATGGAACCACTTTAGTCTCTCTGTAAAGGGCTGTGGTCAATGTTTTTGGTTCTACAGACCATAGTCAGCTGTTACAGCACAAAAGCTTGTGCAATGATCTGCTCAGGACTGGCTGCTAGAATGACATTTTCCCAAACCCTGAGCTAGGATTAGAGCCTCTCACTGGATGGGTCCTATTCTGGCTGAGCACCAGCCTGCTATATGTGTCAGGGCATCACAAAAATTTTATAGAAAAGCATGATTCTAGAGGGAGAAATTACATTAGGAGAGAAAGGACCCATTAGGGTCGCAGTAAAGCACAATTTATAATTTTAGTACCCAGAGCTACTTAGAACTGGGTTCATCTACACATGCTATGGTCAAAGAAAGTTTGACTCAAATGGGCACCTACTGTTGGCATTGGCATTTCTGTGGAAGTGGGCATCTACGGTTTATGTTGTCAATGGAGGTGGTCATCTTCTATGAAGGGGACATCTCCTATTGATATTGGCATCTTCTATTAATTATACGCAGAATTGCTATGGCAAATGTTCCCTGACTGCTCTCATGTTGTAAAAGAAATTGGTCAACCGGAATGAGTGAGTGGCAAAACAATTGATGGGGACAGTCCAGTGTTCATAGGGACAGTTCAGTGTGCATGGGGACAGCCCAGTGTGCATGGGGACAGCCCAGTGTGCATGGAGACAGCCCAGTGTGTATAGGGACAGTCAAGTGTGAATAGGGACAGTGCAGTGTGGATAGGGATAGTCCAGTGTGCATAGGGACAGTGAAGTGTGCATGTGGACAGTCCAGTGTGCATAGGGACAGTCCAGTGTGGATAGGGACAGTCCAGTGTCCATAGGGACAGTTCAGTGTGCATGGGGACAGCCCAGTGTGTATAGGGACAGTCCAGTGTGGATAGGGACAGTCCAGTGTCCATAGGGACAGTTCAGTGTGCATGGGGACAGCCCAGTGTGTATAGGGACAGTCAAGTGTGAATAGGGACAGCCCAGTGTGTATAGGGATAGTCCAGTGTGCATAGGGACAGTGCAGTGTGCATGTGGACAGTCCAGTGTGCATAGGGACAGTCCAGTGTGCATAGGGACAGTGCAGTGTGCATAGAGACAGTCCAGTGTGCATGGGGACAGTCCAGTGTGCATAGGGACAGTGCAGTGTGCATAGGGACAGACCAGTGTGCATGTGGACAGTCCAGTGTGCATAGAGACAGTGCAGTGTGCATGGGGACAGTCCAGTGTGCATGGGGACAGTCCAGTATGCATAGGGACAGTCCAGTGTGCATAGGGACAGTCTAGTGTGCATGGGGACAGTGCAGTGTGCATGGGTACAGTCCAGTGTGCACAGGGACAGTCCAGTATGGATAGGGACAGTGCAGTGTGCATAGGGACAGCCCAGTGTACATAGGTGACAGCCCAGTGTACATGGGGACAGTCCAGTGTGCATAGGGACAGTCCAGTATGGATAGGGACAGTGCAGTGTGCATAGGGACAGTCCAGTGTGCATGGGGGACAGTTCACTGTGCATAGGTCTTTAGCTCTTGGGCCCAAGCTGACCATGGGCACAGCTGGACAGAAGGACAGTAGATCCAGGCCAAGACAGAACCACATGTAAACTGTAGTTTCATCAGATACTCAGGCCAGATGGCACATCTGCAAACACCGTTTTCTATCACTAGCATTTCTGTCATTAGAAATCCATTTCTACAGGTTAAGAACCACTATTCTCTTTTAACTAACTTCTGTGTATTTGTACTTTCAGCCATGGAATATTTACAAAATTCTATCATGGTTGGTTGTAGCAGTTCCTTCATACCACAGTCAGATGGGAGATACCACAAGGCAGAAAGTAAAGTTAGGAAAAGATTGTGGAGAAACACAGTCTAGGGAGAAAAGACTCCCAAATGAAAAGGAAGTGTGGCCTGTCTTAATTCTGACCAAGGTTACCTTGACCATAAACAGTCATTTTTCAAAATTTGAATGTAAAAAACCTTTTTCTTGTGGCTGCCAGGCACTCAGTACTAAATTCGCAGCCTACCTCATTCTTTCTATTTCTGATCTTATTTTTCCTCAAATACTTGTTTTTGAGCTTCATATGCTGTATAACCACACTCAAGCTCTGTATAATGCGAGCCACTTACACAGATATTATATTCAGCTGTTAACTCAGCCGCGTGACTCAGGCACCTTATAGGCTCCAGGCAGTAACCTTAGATGACAGGACTCATTGGGCTTCTGTGGAGTTGTAAAGTGATTTTTTTAAAATAAAATTTTTTTGTTTACTTTCTTCTTATGCCCTGTTGGTTGTTCTGGGTAAGGAGAGGGAAGAAGGGGTGGGGCGGAGAGTCACAAACCTGTGCGAGGTGATAGTTGCTCCTGAAGGTCCTAGGGGTGGGTGCCAGTAGGTTGGGGGCTGCAGTGGCAAACTTTAAAGCTGTGACAAGGACAGCAAGGCCAGAAGCAGGTAGCACCTTCATCTCCTCTCGGCGGCTTGGTGATTGTATCAGCCCAGGGATGGCAGACAGTGCACATTTGCATCTGGACCCCGGGCTCCTTTTATAGAGTCACATAGGTCTGGGCCCCGTAAGTGATGATTCATGTCTCAAATGGTAATTACACAGCTTGTTTCTCCCCCTGATGACGGGGTAACAGCCGTGCACAGGGATCAGGGAAAGCTTCATTCTTTGAGATTGACCAAACCATAAAGGGACAGAAATGGTTACATTTAATGACACTTGCTGTGTACAGGAATTGGTATGAGCTTGATTCATTTGAATCCCATGCCCTTGGGATTTGAAAGCCCTCTTTTCAAGACCCCCTTTTCCATTCTGATTACAGAAAAAGGAGGGGCTGGCGAGGTAGCTCAGTGAGCCTCTACTGCGTCTTTATCTGCACCTACAGGCAAGCCTGATGAAATGGGTTCATTTCCCAGGACCCACATGGTGGAATCAGAGAAATGACATTTACAAGTTGCCCTCTGAATTCTATATGCACGTCATGGCACCTTCTGCATCCTGCTGTAAGAGAACGAACGAATGAATGAATAGGTCCACTTTAAAACAAGAAAAAAGTTAAATGATAAACGTAGTTGGATTATAGTACAATTGAGCTGTCTACACTTTCAAGTCAGTCTTCAGCATCCTGTATCTGCATTTCCCTCTACGTTTCTTAGGAAACAGTGGTGGTGCTGCTGTTGTTGCTGCTGCTGGTGGTGCTGGTGGTGCTGGTGGTGCTGGTGGTGCTGGTGGTGCTGGTGGTGCTGGTGGTGCTGGTGGTGCTGGTGGTGCTGGTGCTGCTGGTGGTGCTGGTGCTGCTGGTGCTGCTGGTGCTGCTGCTGGGGCTGTTACTGCTGCTGCTGCTGGTTCTAAGACACACAAGACAACTTTACATAACCTCATGCTGATGAGGGTGGAGAGTGACCTTGTAACGCTAGAAGGCTTTTCAGTGAGATACCACTAAGGCTATGTCTGTGTGTAGAGCCAGAGGACTGTGCTTTTGAGACAAGGCTTCTCACTAGCATAGAGATTGCAAATAAGCTAGGGTGGCCCCACCCTCAGCACCGGGGTTGTAAGGGCATGCTACCATGTTTGTTTTGAAGGGCTCAAAACATTTTATTCAGAGGCTTGGGTAAGGACTGAAGAGGCAAACATGATCATTGAGGTCTCCGTGCTGTTGAGAGCCATGCCTGGCTTTTTTAGCATAGATTCTGTGGGTGGAACCCAGGTCCTCATGCTTGCTGACAAGTGTGTCACTAAGCCATCTCCTCAGCCCCTGGCCTTATAGTCTTTAATGTGGAGAAAGGTGGCCATGCTGGAAAGACTGGGGTTAAATTGTAAGGTGTTTCCTAGTAGGGTGAGATTGGACAAATTATTTCATGTCTAGGAGCATTAGACAGACTCCTTGTCATGTGCAAACTCTTCAGCATTACAGGGCAGTACCGGCTACAGGACAGTGTCTGCTGGTGCCATTTGACAGCTCAAACAGAAGAGAAACAAATGTAACCCTTGCCAGCATGTTCTCCACCGAGTTCCTCACTTTTAACATGATTTAAGGTGTCAGTCATTTAGAAAAGAAGCTTTTCCCGAGCGGCCCACCAAGGGGCCGCAGCAGCGCTGGCCTCAGGTCTCCAAAGCCAATGCATTTTGCAGCCAGGCTGCTCATATAGATTCCTCCTTTTTATTTTTCTCCTAACAAAACCTTCCTACCCCTCTGGGTGTAGCACTCTGTGGCTTGCCCCAGCATGTACTCTGGATTGTAACCCTTTGCTCATCCCTGCATGAATTCTATGTACTTGTAGATAGTTTTCACTCAGGGCTTTATTTATTTCTTTAAAACTATTTTATTTATGTTTTTTATTTTATTAGGTTTTGGCAGTTCAGGTCCTAATTTTGACTCCTGTGCATATAATCTACCAGGTTGATTCATCTCTTTTGGCTGTGACATTTTTATCTATTTTAAAGAGGAAAGATGCCAACTTACCAAGCATGGGGCAGATGACCACACTGTAGAGATTTTGGCACAGTGTAGGGAGGTGTTAGTGCATATGAGGTCGGCTCTGCTGCTCTTCTTCTCCGTGCTGGGAAGCTGATTGGTGTTTAGTAAACGAGCTGGTGAGAGAGTAGATGGAACACTAGTCTCACACCCTCAGGGTGTGGTTTCTGGACCCACAGGCTACCATCGCAGTGCAGGAAATGTGACCTTTCAGACACCACAGAGTGCCACCGAGTCTGAAGTTTTGGAGATGAGACCTGTTGGACTGAGTCTTAATTTTTAAAAAGTTTTAAACTAAAAATTTAACTTTTATTAAACATTTGCTTAAAATTTCTCACATGAATACAATGTATTTAGATTAAATCCACTCTTTTCCGATTCAACTCCTGACAGTGGATCCCCTCCCCCCATTTTCCTGACAGCTTCATGACTTCTACTCTCTTGTTTCCATAACACACCGAGTGCAGTAGGTGCTGTCTATCTGCATGTGGATGTTGTTTGTATATGTGTGTGCATGTGTGTATGTATATGTGTATGTATGATCATGTATGTGTATATGCATGTGTGTGTATGCATGTGTGTATGTGCATGTATGCATGCATGTTTGTGTATGTGCACATGCATATGTGTATGCATGTGTGTGTATGCATGTGTGTATGCATGGATGCGTATGGGATGTGTGTATATGTGTGTATGATGCATGTGTGTATGCATGTGTGTATGTATGCATGTGTGTGTGCATGTGTATACATGTGTTTATGATGCATGTGTGTGTATGTGTGTATGCATGCGCGTGTGTGTATGTTTTCAGTGGAGAAGAGGCCATGTGTCTGTGTGGTGTTTAGAGAACAACTTGAAGGAATCAGTGGTCTCTCCTTCCATCATGTGAGTCCCAGGGATTCAACTCAGGTCATCAGGCTTAGCTTAGCAGCAAGTTCCCCTACCAACTGGACCACTTAGCTCACTTCACTCTAAGTCCTAAAGCTTTTCAGGCAGTCCTGATACATGCTAATATTGGAGAATCATTAAACTGACTGAGTGAGTATGATCATGGGGTCTGAGATAAGATAATAAAAATATGAAAAATATCAAGAATATGCTAGTTTTCAGTGACACCTATCACTTGAAATTCATCTGTGAAGTCTGTTGTAAGGAACATATCACTAATACCTCTTAAAGCCTCACATTTAGACAAATTTAAGGTTACACTCACTGTGATGTCTCTCTCTTGATGCCTTTGCTGAGTGGAAGAGAGACCATGGGAACTATACCTGTAGGGTCTCAGGGACAGCTGAAGTTCGTTAAATATAGACATCATATTAATTGTATATTCTGGAATAAGTGAATCACATCTCAAAAGAAAAAAAAAAAGAAAGAAAACAGATCGACTGGCCTCATTCAGCTAACTAAATTGTAAGCGTCTTGATAGTTTGATAGTGAAAACCACCTATATTTGTCTAATGAATAAATGAATACACAGGTTAATTATTACTTTTGGTTTCAGGAAGGTAAAAGACATTACAACAATCAGTTAAAAAGGTGTAAGTCTTTGTGGCCCCCATAGCCTCCTGTAGCTGCTGCCAGATATGATGAACAAACAGGCAGTCTTGACACTTCCTTACAGTGGCTCATGTTACCTTTTTATTTCCTCCTCCAGATATGTTCTACCACTTCATCCTGATGATACCAACAGGAAGGAACATGGAGAGGCCAGGTGCCTTAGCTTTCCTGTCACCATCAAAAACTGCTGACCACAATCAATTTAGGAGAGGAAAGGATTTGTTTAGGCCATCATCAGGGAAGCTAAAGCAGGGACTCTGAGGTGAGAAATGAAGCAGAGACTGTAGATGACCGCTGTTTAGGGCTTGCTCTTCATATGGCCTCAGATTGCTTGCTCATACACCCCTATGCCTCAGGGCTGCTCTATCCAAAATGGACTGACCTGTAACAATCAGCAGCATCGGGGTGAGGGTGGCAGGGTCCCACACCTAACACTTCTTCCATATTCTTCTTTAGTAAATGCATACTTTTAAAAGACTGTAAGTGAGTTTTTGAGGTGGAAGGAGTGAGTGCCCCACACTACTATCTAAATAAACAGAATACATTTGCAATGAACTCAGTGAGACCGTTGGTTCTTTACCCACCATGGCTTTCTGTGTTTTATTCAACAGCACCAGATTCAGTGCCAGAGGGACGAGGGAAATGTAATTAAAATATGCCTCTCCCATGGTCCCAGATTGTTCAGTGAGAGATATTGGGATACAAACTCAAAGTAGACTACAGTGTAATTAGTGCAATCTTAGCGGTGTTTGAATGTATAAATGAAGGCACAAGAGGGAAAGCCCATCTCTACCTGGACAGCAGGTGGTGGGATGGCGAAAGGAAGAGTCAGGGTGGGCTTTCTGTTAGACGAAGAGGAGAGGACGAAGAGACCACCTAAAGGAAGTAAGGAAAGAGTGATTTCACATGGAGGGGATTATGAAATGAGGTCATGCCTTCACAGGTCTGTTCTGTAGGACTTGAAGTTATTTCTACACTCAAGGTTATGCAGATGGGGCAGCAGCAGGAGGTGAGGTGGGGAAGGAGGGGAGAGACCTGTGTGTGGGAAATCCAGTGACCACAACAGGAAGGGAGAGGCCAGGAGTTATTTGCTGTGTGAGCTTTGATTGAAGGATAAAGCCAAGATGGAAAACTCTGGTTTGTACAGCAGATCCAGTGAGGCTTCAGGGCACAGGGCTAGGATATAAGTAGCAGAGAAAGAAGGCACAGGTGGGCAGCATGGAAGAGAACGGTCCTGGGGTCGCCACAGCAGCCCTGAGGTAGCCACAGCAGCAGTAAGGGTTTATTTAAAGGACTTGGGGAAGGATGGGCTGAGCAACGTCATGGCAGCTTTGTGTTTGCAGACACTACTGGTGTGTGATGGGAAACCACTGGAGGTTCTGGGAATGACACGATAGGTGGAGTTTATATTTACAGAGAGATTGCTGAAAGGAGCTCACAGCCTGGACTGGAAAAAAGTAGGGGGGAGGCCAGGGGTAGCATAGTGGTGGAACAAGTGGAGTACAAGTCAGGTGGCTCATGGTGGAGTTATCCTACGTCGTAAATAGAGGGACTCAAGTCAGATGGCTCACAGTGGAGTTATGCTAGGTCATGAATAGAGGGACCCAAGTCAGGTGGCTATGCCATGGTGGAGTTATCCTACTCTGTAAATTCAGAGATCCAAGCATTTCAGTGTAAGCAGTTAGCATTTTGTTTGTCCTCGCAGAAGCCTTGGCCTATGAGGTAGTAATCACCTACGTGAGGGCCTGAGATTGGGTAGCAAACATGCTCACAGCTGCTCATGCAGAGCAGCGGATGTCAGAAGCACACTCCCCATCGCCCAAACACTTTAGTGACTCAGCTCAAATTACAGACCTATTTCGGTAAGAGAATCAGCAATTTCTGGAAGTTGGCAGTTTGCTTTTGGAAGTGTTCCCCTGCCCTCGATCTAATCATTGTGAAGCATCTGATAAATCTTTAGTGTAATGGTGAATGTGTCCTTCCAGAATTCCCATGCTGAAACTCTTAACTTCCAGGGTGACACAGTTAGGACATAGGGACTTGGGGAACTGAATTGGTCATGGGGGCAGAGCCATTGTGAGTGGCATTAGAGACCTTATAAGGGGCCAAAGGAGAAGCTTTCCTCTCCTATGTGAGGATGCATTGGAAAGATGCAGTCTATGAGTTGAGAAAGGCCTCTTGATTGTAGACTTATTAGGTCTTGACTATGAGAAGTGGCTTTCTGAGGTTGATAAACCACCTAGTTTAGGGTGATTTGTTATAGCATCCAGAATCATCTCACAATGCCAGGTGGGAAGGGGGTACTTAGAGAATGATAAAAGCATGTCCCAAGGGACTCATATCAACTCATCGGAGTTCCCTCTAGCCCAATGTGGGACACTTTGACATCAAATATATAATAATATTGAGTTGCATATCACTGAGTAAAATATTACCTTATGCACATGCAGTTACAAACATACAAACAGCAATGGGGGAAGAGGCAGCCTTTTTTAAAAATTGGATATTTTATTTATATTTCAGATGTGATCCCCTTTCCCCATCCCCCCCCAGGAACCTCTTATCCCATCCCCCTCCTCCTGCTTCTGTGAGGATGTGATCCCACCCACCCACCCACTCCCACCTCCCACCCTCGAATTCCCCCACACTGGGGTATCCAGCCTTCACTGGACCAAGGACCTCCTCTCCCACCTATGCCTGACAAGGCCATCCTCCCCTACATATACAGCTGGAGCCATGAGTCCCTCCCTATGTGCTCCCAGGCTAATGGTTTAGATCCTGGGAGCTCTGGTTGGTTGGTATTGTTGCTCTCCCCATGGTGCCCGCAAACCAAACCCTTCCAGCTCTTTCAGTCTTCTGTCTCACTCCTTCATTGGGAACCCCGTGATCAGTTCAATGGTTAACTGTATATGGGATCTTGCCAAAAGCAATCTACAGATTCAATGAGATTTCCATCAAAATTCCCACTCAATTCTTCATAGAGATAGAAAGAACAATTTGAAAATTCATTTGGAATAACAAAAACCCAGGATATCAAGAACTATTCTCAACAATAAAAGAACTTCTGGGGGAATCACCATTCCTGACCTCAAGCTGTACTACAGAGCAATAGTGATTAAAAAAAAAAAACAAACAACCCTGCATGGTATTGGTACAGAGACAGGCAGGAAGATCAATGGAATAGAACTGAAGACCCAGAAATGAACCCAAACACCTATGGTCACTTGATCTTTGACAAAGGAGCTAAAACTGTCCAGTGGAAAAAGGACAGAATTTTTACCAAATGGTGCTGGTTCAACTGGAGGACAACATGTAGAAGAATGAAAATTGATCTATTCTTATCTCCTTGTACAAAGCTCAAGTCCAAGTGAATAAAGGATCTTCACATAAAACCAGATGCACTGAAACTAATAGAAGAGAAGGTGGGGAAGACCCTTGAATATCTGAGCACGGGGGAACATTTCCTGGACAGAACACCAATGGCTTATGCTCTAAGATAAATGGGACCTCATAAAATTGCAAAATTTCTGTAAGGCAAAGGACACTGTCAATAGGACAAAATGGCAACCAATAGATTGGGAAAAGATCTTTACCAATCCTACATCTGATAGAGGGCTAATATCCAATATATACAAAGAACTCAAGAAATTAGACTCCAGACAACCAAATAAGCCTATTAAAAATGAGGTACAGAAATAAACAAAGAATTCCCAACTGAGGAAACTCAAATGGCCGAGAAGCACCTAAAGAAATGTTCAACATCCTTAGTCATCAGGGAAATGCAAATCAAAACAACCCTGAGATTCCACCTCACACTAAGATCAGAAACTCAGGTGATAGCAGATGCTGGCGAGGATGTGGAGAAAGAGGAACAGTCTTCCATTGTTGGTGGGATTGCAAGATTGTGCAATCACTCTGGAAATCAGTCTGGCGGTTCCTCATTAAAAAAATTGGACATAGCATTACCTGAGGACCCAGCTATACCATTACTGGGCATATACCCACAAGAGGCAGCCTTAAAGATAGCAAAAAGCCAGTGAGTGAGTATTTGCTGAAAATGACAATTTCAGAAACTAAGAATTAAGAGACCATCACAGTAACAGTTGAGTCAGAGGAATGCTAGAATCCAGGTGCCACACAATGGGGTGGGAAAAGAAGAACAAAGGTTTTTTTGTGGATATTTTTTCTGTCATATTCTGTATAAAAGTGCCAACGCTAAGCTTAATCCTGAGATTATGGCACATAAATATAAATCAAGCAACATCCTGCAAAACAGCTGAGCTACAGTTTTAAAATTATCAAGGCCATGAAGGGAGACTGGAGAGTTTGAAAATTCTCAGAAGAAAACGACAGTAGTCAGAAATATGGTGTTACTGTAGATGCCATCCAGGTCTGCGATGCTAAATAATGGACTATATGGATTTGTAAGATCCACTGCTATGCGGATTTGTGAATACATAAAATGTGTTGACATTACGTAATTAGAAACAAGTAAGCTATAAGTATGTTTAAAAATTTAGTGTGTGTGCATGTTTGTGTGCCGACAAGTCTGTATTTGCATATGTGTGTGTGTGTTCATGTGTGTATTTGTATAAATCCTGTAGTCTGATGTGGCAGCATCTAGACATACCACAGTGTTGACTCCACTTACAAATTCTGTGATCTAGATGTCTGGGACTCTATTAATCTTTGGTAAGAGTGAAGATTCATTTCTCAAGACTCCTCCAGGCTCCTATAGTTTGGAAGGAAACACACAGAAAGTCAAGGACACACAACCAGCCCTTCCACTGAACTCCAGAGAAGCACAAGTAATAGCAAGTCTTTCCATCAGCAATCAGCTGGGCAGAGCTCTTGTTCTTTCTTTGAGAGCACTCTGAAGGCAGAGGACAGCCCCAGAAGCTGCCTGTGAAGTTAAAAAAAAAACCCAGTTGGTAAGAAGTGACTGGGACAGAGGGAGCTAGATCAAAAGATGGTTTCTTTGCCCAAGACCAGAATTCCACACAGCATACAGCATGAACAACTGAAAATGAAGTATGAGGCACTGGGGTGGAGCTGAGCCTGCAGGGTGCTTGTGTAGCGTGCATGAAACCAGGAGTCCTATCTCTAGCCCGGCATCACCCAGGCATGGAGAGGCTGCCACCTCAGCACTTAGCAAGTGGAGGTTGGAGCAGCAGCTCAAGGCCGCTCTTCCCTGCAGAGCAAGTTGGAGGTCAGCCTGGGCTCCACGAGGCTCTATCAACCAACCAATCAAACAAGCAACAAACAAAAGTAATAAGTATTGAGGTCATTTGAGACTCACTCTTCAGCTCATTGTTGATTAGTGCCCATGGTTACATATACTGTTTCTGTGCAGAAAAAAAAAAAAAAAAAAAAAAAAAAAAAAAAAAAACCAGATTTTTGAAATTGAATTCTGGGAAAACGATATTTCAAAATTGTAAAATTCAGACACTGGATTTTAAGAGAATTGAGAAGTCAACCAAGCATGGTGTCCAGCACTTGGAAGCTGGAGGCTGAAAAATTCGAAGCCAATGAGTCCAAGGTCAGTCTGGGCTGCCTGAGGCCGTGTCTCAAACAGGCAGAAGGTCAGGCAACACAGGTAAGTGCATTCTGAGGATGAATAAAGCACAAAGTGGGTAGTAGTGGCTTAAAAGAAGTGTAACTAAGCAAACCATGTAATCAGAGCCATTCAGGAGCAGGAGATGAGGTAACCATGAAGCTTCCTACCCTTTGTTCCCAGCAAACAAAAATGGGTTTGTCATTCATCACTCTTTTTAATTTTTATGAGGGCAGAACCATAGAGCTCCCTAATCTACCGTCTGAAAGAAATTATATCAATAAGTCTCAAGGCTTAGATAACAGGTAGCTAAAACTTCAGTTTTGTGTTGTCACCTAATTTTCAGGAATCACTTTACCAGAATGTAAACTAGGGCAATATTCCATTTGGGATAAGAATTATCAGTGTGCGCTTGAGCTGTAGGTGACGTTTGTTATAACAATGGTCTCTGCGACTGCTTTCTAGAGGATCTGGATTTAAGTAGATCAACTTTCCAATCTCTCGGATCATTTTTACTCCAAAGGGCAACAGACACTGTAACCATTCAATCTCAGATACGCTGTCTGGCTTTTCTAAACTTTAGTTTCTCCCTTTGTGAAATGAGGACGCTGCTAAAATTTACTCCATCGAATCGCGCGAATTACATGCGAGTGTGTGTACATGCGTACTAGCACACGGTCTGGAACATAGAAATCAACGGAGAGATTATTATAGAAAATTATGTTCATATAACATAAAACTGTAATTTCACATTGGAGGGCTCTAGCATGGCGAACATGGCACCAACAGGTTTTGCCGTCTACCTTTCACCTTGCTAAACCGTTAGATTACTTTTCTCAAGGCCTATCCTTTTATTTGACCAGACTCTTTCCTGAGACAAAACACCAAGGCCCAGCTATCAAAATTCATTATTTGGCTAGCATGTGCAATCGGAACTTATCAACTTACCCTAGCACAGACTCCACCCTTTCCTCCTAAAAACTGAGTCCTGCAGAAACACTGTTCTTGCTTGCCTGCCTGCTGTTGGCTGTTATTGCTGCTGCCTCCTTCTCTGCTGCCCCTCTGGGGTAAGAAATCTCATTGCTGCAGAGACTTTGGTGTCTGGGTGTGTCCTGTACCAATTCCAGGAGACCAATCGTGTTAATTATTACAACCACAAGGTGTACGTCAACTACAAACTTTTCAATGGCTCTCCACTTTGACCTGAATCTTACTGATCTGGCTTAGTAACAAGTGTGTAGAACATACATGGTGCTTTTAACAGTTCCTGCTGTCTTTTAGCTCATCATTTTCTCTGTCTGAATCTTTGTAATTCAAACTTATGTCCTCCCACCCAGCACATAACCATTCCCCCCGAATAGACACTTAAGGACAGAGGGCTTCCTGGTCTGTGTCCTCCTCCCTCTCTTCTGCCTTCTGCTCATCCCCCCTTCTCTGTCTCTTCTTGAATTACTTACACCCACAAGAAAAACAGGCATCATGACCTTACAATTTCACATTTATTTCCTTTCTGGATTCCTCATATCCACAAGGCTTAATACAAACTGCAGAGAGCAATTAGCAAATATTCCTTCTAGCAAAAAAAAAAAAGATAGGAGTGTGAAAATATTGACCTGGAAGCAAAAGTCACATTTTGCAATGAGAAGTATTTACTGACCCTCCCCACCCCCAAAACCCAGGATTTTTTGGAAAATGCTAATTTGCAGCTTCAAGCTGTTTAGGTGAAATATACAAGCCACATCAGCAAAAGAGACGAAGCAGGCGATTTTAGAGACGGTAATTACACGTGAGGCTGCATCTATTATAGCTCTGCAGGGCTAACCATGCTCTTGATTCCACAAAATGTCATAGAATCAGGGCTGAAAAGGGTTCAAATGCCTCCAGTCACGGTGGCTAAGGAGACGAGAGTCGAAGCCCTTGCAAACACGTGCTTACCCTGTAGTTCTCTTTTAAAGTACCCAAGAAAGGAAGGGCACATCAGACCCAAACTGTCTTCCATCAAAACCATAATAACAAAACAGTTACGGTGTACGGAGTCTCTCCTCCTTTTCTTTCCCTTTTGGGATTCTTTTTCTCTCTGAACTCTTTTTTTTCTCTCTCTCTCTTTTAAAAACATCGATTTTAACTGCTTACTTTTGTATTAGGTAGAACGATTCAGAGATGTGTGTGTGTGTGTGTGTGTGTGTGTAAAAGTATGTTAGTATTTTTGTACACGCACATGTGTAGGTACACTTCGTGGAAACTACAACATCAGGCATCATTTCTTAGGAACTACTCATCTTGATTTTGTTGAGTCTATGACAGCATGGTAGCAGGCCGAGCAGTCATTAGAGTAGTGTTTACAGACCCCCCCCTTTTTTTTTTGAGACAAAACTGCTCATTGTGCAGTTTTGGCTGGCCTGAAACTTGTTGTGTAGACCAGGCTGGCCTCAAGCTCACAGTCAGTCACCTGCCTGTGTTTCCAGGGTGCTGAGATTAAAGGAGAGTGCCATCACATCCTGCTGGCCTGCCTTGATCTCTTTTGGAAGCATGAGCTTTCTGGGACTCCCAGTTGGACTAGGCTATCTAGTTAGTGAGCCCTGGGGAGCACCCTGTTCTCAACTCTCTCCGGGGATGGGATTGCAAGTTTATGGCACCAAGCCTGGCCCAGACCTGGTGCTGGTGTTCTAACCTAGGTATTCAAGCTTGCCCAGCTCACACCGGACTTACTTGTCTCTTCATTTGAGCATGCACTTGTAAGAAATGGGCGAGTCTCATTCTTGAGTAAAATATTAACAAGTGATGCTTTTGTCCCTAGCTAACTTGTGGGAGAGTGAGATTTCTCTTCATTACATGTTCATACTTGCTTGAATAATAACTTGAGGAGTAATGACTCCACTTTTTTACTTCCTTCACCACAGTGAGCATTTTCCAGAAACATAGGCTAAACTGTTTTCTTTCCTTAGTCCTCTGTGCAGGCCAGCACTTATCATCTAAGGTTAGACCCGGAACTGATTATAGTGTTCTAAAAAAAGTAAGGCTAGTGCAGACTGTGGCATTTATGGATTGTTGGGAGCCTGGAGCTCCCCGGATGCCTCGGAGGGTGTGCAAGCTGCATTTTTCTTGCTGTTATGAGCATGGCCACCAGTCTTGTCTTGAAACGCTTCTCTCCCTTCCTTTGTTTAGAGTTTCTATCTCAGCCATTTTGTCCTGCATGTGGCAGTTCTTTTGTGACTCTAGAGGGCTGAAGGATTCCAGGGTTAGAATAGTGTATATGGAGGCTGTCTCACTTACTCTCCTTGGTCAAGTGAAGACATATGAGTTTTGCTAATTCTGACTATTTGGTGAGGGTTTCCTAGCCTGTCGTGACAGGAATTTTGATAGTTGTGATGACAGATAAACCATGTGAGGGCTCAGGGAACGGGGAGTGAGGGGTTTCCAGATGACTCGAGGCAGGGCAGGCTTTCAGCAGAGAGAACCCTTACATGACATCCTAAAGCTGGAGCAGAAGATGAGGATAAGGGAGAGGAAGGTTCCCAGGATACAGCAGTCTGTGCAAAGGCCTGCAGGTGAGGAGACTGTGGCCGTGTGTTGCCACACTGGTACCTGTGTGCACTGGCCAACCAAAGGGCAGGGTGAGTGAAGGAGGAAGGAACAGGGTAAAGGGTTTGTGTGTCAGTTATTTTTTTTTCTTGCTGTAAGGAAATCCCTGAGAAAGACGTAGAAAGGTTTATTTAGACTTAGGGTCTGAAGGCGTGTTCCGGGAACAGTTCATTTATGTCGAGGAAGGAGTGGCCTCAGGAATGGGAGGTAGCTGGCCACACCATATCTGGTCAAGTAGCAAAAAGAGGTGATCACTTTGGTTTAGCTTGCTTTCAGTCTAGAACCACAGTCTACCCAGTGCACAGGCGCTGAGTAGACCTTCCTTCCTCTGTTACACCTCTCTGGAACCTCCTGCACAGTCATGCCTGAGGTGTATCTCCTAGGTGACTCCAAGTCCAGCCAAGTCAGCAACCTGTGTCTTAAATTTTTTCTTTTGTTTTTCTTTCTTTTTTTTTTTTACATTAAAAAAATGTATTATCTGGCAATTTCATACATGTGTATAATTCTGGTCCCATTCAATACCCAGCTCTCTCTTCTCCATCCCAACTTCTTTTAAGGAGTCTGACAAGAGGAGAAGGACTTATGTGCTTTAGGAAAGTGCTTGACATTATTACTAGTACTTTGGGAAGCTTTATTTTAGCCTGACGTGATAATTGGAGGTCCTGGGATTCTAGTAGGTGACGGTAGAGATAAGCCAATAGAGAGGATGGTGGCCTGAACTAGAGAAGGGTAGAATGGACAAATCTGAACAATAACAATTATGAACAATGCGGGATGGACACATGAGGTAGAACACCCTCTGCTTGTATCATTCTTACAATGACAATTATGAACTCCACTGTCACAGTGGGGCAAGTGAAGGAAGCACTGGGGGCAGGGTTGTGGAGGCAGGGGCATGCATGGAGGCAGGGTCATGTGAGGCAGGGCAAGGGGGGCAGGGCCCAAGGCTTTCTGACTCACAGTCTGCCTCAGAATAAGTACTATCTAGAAGTGGAGGGACTGGCCTTCCAGGGTGTGATGGTCCTGCCCCTGTGTGTTCTGGAATCCACCAGACTTTCTGCAGAAGATCTGGTGATTTCTCAGCCTCAGCACAAACCAGAGTCCACCCCCGTGTGACCAGCATGTGACCTCTGTGCTTCGAATGGGTCATAACTAGTGTCTGAATCGAGAAGAATCAGAGACCGGCCACTGTGTAAGAATAGGCTGGGTTACATAGTTGATGACCCTGACTCAAACATTCAAAGCACAGCGAAACAGAATAAAACCTCACATATAACAAAACTGAAACACAAAAGGATTAACTACCAAATCAAGTATCGGGGAAGCAGTGAGTCAGACAACACAACACAAGAACAATGAGGGACCCCGAAACCACAGTCTGTAAGGCGTAATTCAGGAAGGGAGATGTTTCAGGGTGAAAGGACTTGAGTTGGGGCACACAGTAGGTCCCTGAGTTGGGGCACACAGTAGGTCTCTTAGTACCATCATGGAACACTTAATGGCATCTCTGCAGAGACAAGTGTTTCCAGGGATCAGCAGCTGAGTTGCAAGAGCAAGACATGGCTGAGTCCTCTCTCCATCAGTACTCATTGCAACGAACGTTCACAATCTTACTTTAGTAGCATAGCAAAACTCTGGTTTATCATTTATTAAGTATGCCAGGCACTTACACTGACTTTATCCTTGTAAGGGGAAGGAAGGATCACTAACCACTGTATTGATCGGCAATCAGCTTGGAGAAATGTCATGGCCTGCACACCACCAGCTGCTAAGTGGCAGAACTTGAACTGAAATTTGAGTATCTTACAGACCACGTTCTCAGTTTTCCGCTGCTGCTCAAGCACGGTGCTATCTCAGCGTTTCTAACTGCCAGTGAAATTCCAGTAGTGTAGTGCCTGGTGGGGTGTCGTTTGGCAGGAAGCTCTTTTTTATTTTTATTTTTTTGTGTTTATTTCCCTTTTATTAAGCATAATTTCTTTTCTCATATAATATAACCTGAAAACAGCTTCCCCTCCCTCTCCTCCCGGTTCCTCCCCACCTCCTCCTGCATCTGGATCCACTGTCTTCCTGTCTCTTATTAGGAACAAACAGGCTTCTAAAGGTGACAACAAAATAAAATATAACAAAATAAAATAAAATAAAATAAAATAAAATAAAATAAAATAAAAAACTATCACATCAGAGCTAGGCAAACCAAGCCAACAGGAAGGTAAAATCCACAAGAGCAGGCACTAGAATCAGAGACCCATTCGTTCACGTTCTCAGGGGTCCCATTAAAGTACTAAACCAATGGCTGTAGTCTCTGCATAGTCTGCAGAGGGCCTGCTGCAGACCCATGTAGGCCCTCTGTTGGGGCTTCAGTCTCTGTGAGTTCATATGAGCTCTGCCCAGTTGTTTTAGGGCCTTGTTCTCCTCGTGTTCTCCGTCCCCCTTGTCTCCACCACTCCTTCTGCCTCCTCTTTCGAGGGTCCCCTGAGCTCTGAGGGAAGGGACTTGATGGAAGCACTCCACTTAGAACACTTAGTGTTCCAAGGTCTCTCCCTCCACTTCATAGTGTGTGGCCGTGGGTCTCTGTATTTGGTCTCATCTGCTGCAGGAGGAAGCCTTTCTGGTAGGGTTTTGCAGGTGGGACAGGTTGTACAGAAAAGGTTTTGTGGTTGGGCTGGTGTTTATGTTTCTTTCTTGGTAGCCGTTGCCAGGAATGTTTAGTCATCATAGTTCTAACTCTCCTGGAGGCGTGTGTGAGTGTGAGTGTGTGTGTGTGTGTGTGTATCTCAGTGTGTCTGTGAGAACATGTGTGTGTTCGTATGTGTATATGTCTGTGTATATTGTGTATTTGTGTCTTTCTGTCAATCCGTCTGTCTGTCTGTGTCTGTGTATAATATTCATCTTTTTTAGTCTGTGAAACCTATCTAATCTGTTAGTGGAGTTTGGTATCAATCGAAGCAGAAAAGCATAATTTTCTTATGAGACTGTTCTATATCTCTGTGCAGATTCTGTGTGTATATATAACTGGAGCATAAATGCCCAGCACCTATTTTGCTGATACTCTTGGAATATAAGTAAAGGGTATATAGATTCCTAACCTAATATTAACCAGGAACCAAGATGAACAAACACGCAGACAGCCTTTCTTCAGCCTTCTGGACGGCACCTTTGCCATTCTATCTCTAAGGCACTTGAACCTTTGCTTGAAAGGTATATTTTAACACGGAAACATGGTTATTATATCTCATTTTCTGTCTCTCTCACTCCAGGCCCTCTAGTTAAAGTTAGGGTTCAGATACGTACTTCTATTGAAACTCTAAACTCCAATTCTCTTTCCCCTTTCTTGTTTTTCTGCAGGCAGAACCCATTACAATGTAGTACAGTTGTCTTATTTTTTTGCAAAGGAAGAATTTGATTTTAAAGACAGGCACCTGAATATCAGAAACAGCTATCTTTGAATGGGAAACAAGGGTCTTTCATGATCACTGTGGCTTTTTCTTTGTGCTTTTCCGTATTTCGTAATTATAATGATCTCTCCAGGGCCAGGCTTTTTGAAATGGAGAGGGATGTTATGGAGCATGTGCCAACTTTTGTTTAATTTTTTTTCTTTCTGATATTTCAAGGCCTGTGTAGTTCTGATCGTCCTGGAACTCACTCTGTAGACCAGGCCTTGAACTCAGAGATCCACCTGCCCCTGCCTCCCTCATACTGGGATTAAATGCATGCGCCACCAACTGCCCAGTATGTGTCAGTCGTTAGTGTTACATCAAACAGATGTACAACAAAGTAGAACCCTGAAACCAGAGCGAGTGTGCTCGGCGCTAGTGAAATGGTTCAGAGCTAGTGAAGGGGTTCAGCATAAAGGTGTTTGCAGCAAAGCCTGAAGAACTGCGCTATGTCCTGTGGACTATATGGTGGTATAGTCACACACAAATACATAAAGAGCTGTAAAACAATTTAAAGGATTAAAACACCGTGGCCTTGAGGATGAGTGGATGGCAAACCACCTCATTTTCCAGGAGTTTCTTCTGTTTACCCTGTGATATAAAAACCTCAGTAGTGGGAATAGGAAGCCCGAAGTTCACCTATGTTCAAAGAAAGCGCAGTCAGAAACTCAACTGTCTTTACTTTGCAGCCAGTTTCTGTCTGCGGGTGTCTGAGTGTGCGTTTGGTGTGGGTGTTCAGAGTGCGCGTTTGGTGTGGGTGTATTGACTGTCTTGTTTGGTACTTTGTTCTCATTCTTTGGCTGTCTCATCTGAACGCTCTTCTCTATATCAGTTCTCTCAGTTGGCATCTCCAGCTGACTTCTGGGAGAGATTTGCTAGCTTCTGTTGATAACATCACCTTCTATTTGCTCTCTCAGTGGGGATACTGCAGCCCTCTCTGCTGGTTTGATGACTGCTGCTCACCTTTTATTCTTTTTTCTGTTGCTTTTTCTGTACTTGGTAAATGTATTCCTTCAAAACCGAGAATGGCTATTGTCAACTGTTGTCCAGACAACAGCACGGGAGATTCTCACATTTGCCCCTAGATGCCACAGTTCTTCAAGTGGACTTATGGCTACTGTTCACTGCAGACAAAGAATAGAGAGGAAACTCAGCAAGTGGGAAGGCACACGGGGCCAACTCTCTTGAAGCAAGAGGCAGGTATCCAGAGTTCCTTCCCAGTCGCAGTCACACAAGATGCCCTTCAATCAGCCCTGGGCTAAAATGACACACATAAGCGGATGCTGATCAAGGAAGCTCATTAGAGACTCAATAGCCAGGATTTTTTTTTTCTTTTTTCTTTTTTGCTAGAGTCTGTTGGGATGCCCCACGTGCCTGCCTCTGCCTGGCATCTCAAGCCTCCAGAGTTCAGAAGAAAGCAAAAGTTCAGAGTAAACTGTGTTGTTTGCTCAAACTGTTCAGGCACAGTGAGTCATTCTTCTCAGTGGTGGGAAGCATCTGAGTTCTAAATTTTTGAAGGTCAGCCAAAGTCCTGTTTCACAAGCAGGGACTTCTTTACTTTAAAGAAGACTTATTTTATTTTAATCCCTCTCCCTTTCCCTGTCCCTGTCCCTGTCCCTGTCCCTGTCCCTGTCCCTGTCCCTGTCCCTGTCCCTCTCCCTCCCTTCTTCTCTTCTTCCCTCTCTCCTTCCCTCCCTCTTTCCCTCTCTCTCTCTTTCCCTCTCTCTCTCTCTGTGTGTGGTGTCAAGGAGTGTGTGCACATGTGTGATTACAGATGTCCACAGAGCCCAGAAGAGGAACTGGAGTTACAGGAGGTCGTGGGCTTCCCAACATGGGTGCTAAGAACTGAACTCAGTCCACTGCAATCACAGGGCAGACTCTTAACCTAAGTCAGCTGCCTCTTAGGTAGCTCTGGGCTCTTTCTTCTGTATGGCGCATTGCGTTTATTTGTGGTAAAGTGGCTGATCTACGATCTAGCCCATGGAGAAAGGGCTCATGGCTCCTTTGACTGTTTTTGGAGAAAGGCCAGTTGTTCTAGAAACCCCCTTCCTTTTAACAGTGGGAAGAGCAGGAAGAGCCACAGAGGAAGAGGCAGTAGTTATAATAAATTAAAAGCAATTATTCAAATGGGTCAAATGAGAATCTTGTCCAGAGGGGCACCACAACTTGACCCAAGTAAGCATGTATATAAAAGATCTCTCACCACACCCCTCCATCTGCCCTAACTACGTGTTGGAACAAGAATACGTGCTCATGCAGGAGCCTGGTACACACTTAGAGGATCCTGCGGCTGCCGACCTGGCTAAGTGCTGACCTCAGGGGTAATGCATAGTTATCACACCAAACAGTGTCTACTTGCCAGGACCTTATTGTGTCTGGCTCTGACAGAAGGTTGCTGCTTCCCGTCTCCTCACATGGATGCCCCATCCAGCACTTGGTCTGTCAGCCTTTGAGCTGCCTTACTGATAGCTCTGGCTTTTAAGTGTGGGATCCTGCAGGACACTAACACCTTTTAAGTGTGGGATCCTGCAGATGCTAACACCAGCATCATTTGCCGGTGAGGAAAGGCAATCGTGTAAGCATCATGTGAGCAATCTAAGGGAGCAGGCATCCAGAACCCCCAGAGGCTTAGGCCATCCTAACTTTTAATGTCCAACTGGCAATTTTTGCAAACCTTTCCATTTCCTTTGGTCAGCAGCAGATGTGAGTAGTTCCTCAGGGAGGCATGTTGGATGAGTTAGGAATGTGGACCCAGATTTCCTGGGTTTACGTTCCAAGGCAGGTAGCTGAAGGCATAAAAGGCTTAGCTATGCAACCATAGGAAAAAAGGTCCTGGAAGATGGGGCCATGTTAAAAAAGGTCCTGGAAGATGGGGCCATGTTAAAAAAGGTCCTGGAAGATGGGGCCATGTTAAAAAAGGTCCTGGAAGATGGGGCCATGTTAAAAAAGGTCCTGGAAGATGGGGCCATGTTAAGTACAAAGGGTTTGTGGCAGGTACAAACTTGGTTACGTTAACAGCCTTTGCTCTTCTGAATAACCCCTTACACCAAACCCTTGAGTGGCATAAGGGATTCCCGAATCTTTGAGTTACTAAGTAAACAACCTTTGCAGGGGAAGCTCTGGCTTGGAGAGTTTAAGTGCCTGCTTTCAGCTCAAATGCCTGGGAAGTGAGTGTCATCTAGTGGCGAAGTGAGGGACTACACCTGCAAAGGGACACCAGACAGCAGGCGCTCTCAGCTTAACCTTCACTTCCTCAGTTCAGCATTCTCTCTGGCCTGTGAAGTTTTGGCTACAGTAAGATAAAGGCACGCCGTTGTATTGTTTGTGCTTTCGATAATCTTATACCTAACCATGAAGAGAGCTTTATTATGAATGTGTTTTGACGGACTTGCTTAAGCTGTTCCAGAGGTCTTGAGTTCAATTCCCAGTAAGCACATAGTGGCTCAAACCATCTGTAATGGGGTCCTATGCCTTTTTCTGGTGTGTCTGAAGACAGCTACAGTGTACTCATATCAATCAATCGATCGATCGATCGATCAATCAATCAATCAATCTTTAACAAACCTAAATTTGGATGGTTACCTTTGACCTCTTTACCTACACATTTGTATCTTTCTCTGTGCTCAGGACGTTTTCTTCTATTTGAAATGGCTTTCTACCTTTTGGCTTCTACATCTACTTGGACCCTAATACTCTGAATATTTGTCCTTTTCAAAAAATGTACTGTAATTTTAATCACGTGTAAATGTGTGTCCGAGTGTGGGTCTTGTGTGCTGGTGTTCATGGAGACTGGAAGAAGACACCTTATCTCCCTAGACAGGCACTCTGAGATGCTCCGTGTGCACACCGGGAAGTGAACTCAGGTCCTCTGCAGGACCAGCACGTGCTTGTGACTGTGGACAGTCTCGCTGGCTCTGAATATTTACTCCTTTCACACGGTTCCAAAGTTGCTGAAATTCTTCTTCCTCCGCCTCCCAAGTGCTGAGGGTGTAGACCCGTGCCGCCATGTCTGCAAGTGCCGGGGAGGTGTCGTCCTGCAGCACGGTGACTGCCTCTGGGTTTATCAGTACTCTTTCTGTTTAGCCTATCCCACTGCTGACATAGGAAGTTTTAAATTTACTTGAACTTATTTTTCTTACCTCCTACTTCCTTTTCTGTTATTTTGACAACTTCATACATTTCTTCTAGTGTTTAAGCTCCCATGCAAACCACCCCTCCATGGTGTGTTTGTATTCTCTGTAAAGTTTCATTCTACCCCTTATGTCTGTGCGTATAAACCGTTTCCCTCATGAAGAGACAGCGTCGAGAGACTCAAAAGGAACGGTAGCCTATTATCCCATATTAACATACAGGGAGAGGTTTTCTCTCTCCTCCTTTCTCTTTCCCCATCTCTTCTTCTCCCTCTCTCCCCCTCCCTTGTCTGCCTAGGAGTGGAACTGTCCCCATAGGACTTTATGGAAAGACAGAAAGGAATCCCTCTCAGGTATTGATTTAACACTCCAAGGACAGCAGAATCCAGGGACCACTCGGCTGGTGCAGTGCTCAGAACCTTTTCACAATTAGCTCTTCCCATGGGGGAAATGCTTTAGCCAGGAGACACACGTCTGTCGTCATTAGGGGATGGAAGGGCAGAGTCGTCCCCTGCCATGTCCCTTGAACATTTGCGTTTTGTTGCTTGCCTGAGTTCTTCCTAGTTTTCTCCCCTTTCCCTCTCTTATACCTGGAATGTGGCACCTTATCTTCCTGGACTGGTAGTAATGTGTGCTGTCCAAAACCACCTAGCCATTCACAGGTGATCTTAGAAGTCTCTGCTAATGTATTCTTTCCCCAGATTTGATGAGCTTGTAACATGTCTAAACTATTTTGTGAGCTTGTTTTCAGTAGAAGGATAATGTAAATATCAGTCCACTGTTACCCAAAACCCCCCTTTGCACAAATATACGAAAATCTAAGTGAGAGAAAACGGTGCAATAACTGGCTTCTATTGAGTGTTAATTATCAGTATAATAACATAGACCCTACGTTGTCCTGGTTTGGTGACTTTGTGCATGGCTTTTCTCTCCGCCGTTATTAGTTCTGATCTCTTCAGTCTTTAGAAATGTCCTCTGCTGTAGGACTACACACCCTTCCCATCCTCCAGGGACCACCTTTGTCCCTTTCAGTCTATCCCTTAAGAATCTCTATAGATGTATAAGAATATTTGGGTTAATAATGATTATCAACACAACAGAGTATTGGATGAGCCAGGAGGTGTATCTGGGACGGGGTTTCTAGACTGGGCTAATTGAAGTGGGAAGACCCAGTGTACACATGTGCATCACCCTTCTGCAGACTAGGTCCCAGACCCAATACAGCAGAGCGCAGACATATCTGTTCTGCAGACCAACAGCATGCATCCCTCTCTGTTTCCTGGCTCCAGCTGTGATGTGATCAGCTGCCTCAAGCTCCTGCTGCTATAATAGACAGTGTTTGAACCCCAGTCCTAAATAAGCCTCCCTTCCATACGCTGCTTTTGTTGCGTATTGTGTAAAACTGCCACAACGCCTCCACAGGCTCTGATTCACAAAGGCTTAATTTTTCCTCCTCTTCCTCTTCTTTTTCCTCCCCTTTTCAACTCCCCCCCTTTTTTTTACCACTCATCCCTCTCAGCACTGGCCTAAGCCTAGGCACTTTTTTCCCTGATACCCTTCCCCAAAGTGTCTCTTCTTGTTTGATCTCTGGGTGCCTGCTTGCAGAACCTCCATGACAGACAGACTCAAAGGAGCATGTCTCCCTCTTCTCCACCTCCCCCTTCAGGGAAAGGACAGCTTGCCTCCCCTGTGGGTTTTCTTTTAAACTGCAACACAATTGCCCTCAAGCTTTAAATCAAAGTTAGAGCTGATGAAATAGCTCACAGGGAAAGGCGCTTGCATCAAGGCTGATGACGATCTACAGTAGCCGATTTGCATATACGTGCCGATTTGCATATACGTGCCGATTTGCATATACGTGCCCAAGTATATCCTCTGTATAAGTTCCCGGAAGCAACAGGAAGTGAATCCAAAGGTGTGTTTCTTTTAATTGTCCACCAACTACATCACCACACTTGATGCCTGTGTTAGCAGAGCAGGAAATGCCTTTAACCTTTCTGATGTCCTCTTCAGTAAAAACAAACGAGTTGTTGGGGTGTGGCTACTTGTAGAGCGTACACTTTATACACCCAGTGACCTGGATTCATTTCCTCAGCACTGAAAATCAAAACCCCAAACCTCTAAAGCCACAGAACTTTCCTGTGAGAATCAAAAGAATCTTGATGCTTTTATCTTGAGTCTTGAACTCGGAATGAAGCTGTCCTTTCCTACTGGTCATCAACAACTGGCTCCTGTCATGTGACCATTGATTTTATTAACTTGATGGTACTGGTACTGATGTTAAAAGAACTTTTCAACATTAAGGAAGGAAAAAAAAATCCTTTTCCGTAAGAAGTTTCCTTAATGTTTTGTCTTTATAGGGTTTTTTCCATATAAAAATTTACATTTTATTTGTCCAGTTTGTTCTGCTTTTTCATGACGATCTATGGGGTTTGTGACTCAGGCAGAAAAAAAAAAAAGAAGGGAGATGTTTAAGATGCCCTCCTATGCCATTTTAATGCTGTAACCTAATCCCAGTTCAGATCTTTTTCTTCCAGGTGTAGTCTGGAGGATCTAAGGAGGAGCATCATTTCAGAGCCCTGGCCCCAAGTCCCAGAGATAATCTCATCCTCCTGTAAGTTACACGTCACCGTCTCACAAACAGGAACATGCTGTTCTCATTCCAGATAGACAACCCTAGACATCATGGTGGGGAGATGCTTCCTGTTGAAGGGACTGAGGTAGCAGAATAAACTCCATTTTGTTCTTAAGACTCCATTCTCCTTTAACTTGCCCTCGGAAAGGCATGGCCAAGGAAGAGGCAGAAAGCAGCAGGACAGATTCCATCTTGTCCTCCGAACTCTATTTTAAGCTGCAGTCCTTGGAGAGATATGGCCCCCGACTCTTGAGGTCTGAGAAAAATCATGAAATGTCCCTGACAGAATAAATACAGCGGCTGCAGCTTTTAACAACAGAGTGGGCTAAGAAAACGTAAGTCTTTCCCAGGTCAAGATGCCCCTTTTCAGATGTCTTGTCTCTCCTTGTGGTCTGAACAAATGCTGTTAGTTTGAAGGTTAACATTCCTTACCCATTAACCCAACCATGTAACACCAAGGCTTGAAAGCACTAGCTTGCAAACTTCCCTTATATAAACCCTAAGCTTCTAGAGTATTACTTTTCTAACATGTTGTGCAGGGAGGGTTTGTAGCCTAAGCTCTCGAGCTTGAATAAAGACTCTCATGTGCTTGCACTGGAGTTGTGTTTCCTGATGGTCTCTTTGGGGTTTTTGCAATCTGGGCACAAGACCGCCCTTGGACTACCATAATAAACAGTCTCTCCAAGTCATTTATCAAATTGATTTAATGAGGGTCCACACACTTCAGCCAGATCCCAACTCTTAGGGCTTGGTAGCCAATGGACCTTTCTAGGCAAGATGTTTCACACTGCTCTGTGGTCATCCATCCCTGGGAACCACAGTCTCAGCACCAGCCAAGACTGGGCCCCTAACAACTGTCCGTTGTCTGTAGGGTCCGGGTGCTGTTTGTGAAGGAGCCAAGTGAATGTGAGGCAGGCTTCAACGTCATAAATATATGGCACATAAACAGGGAACGTTGCATGGGAGGCTATCTGGGTGGAAGCTAGCTGCCTTTATCTAGATCCTGAAGTAAAATTTATGGAATGAGACCCAAGAAGAACAGTCAACGGACTGAGGCTTCCCCACCCAGAATCAGAGCCCAAAACAGTCAAAGGACTGAGGCCTTCTGATCCAGAGTCAGAGCCAAGACAGTCAAAGAACTGGGGTCATCCCACCTATTTCCTTGCCTCTGTCTGCTCAGAACCCACAGTAGCCATGACGGAGATAGGGACAAGGGGGGCAGAATGGATGGGCTAGAATGGTACCAACCATAGTGTCTGCAAAGTCTGACCTTCAAGCCAGCAACACGCAGAGCTTAGGGCCCTTCGCTGTGATGGATGCTTTAGGTCAACTTAGTGACCCATACATGAGATGCTAGCTTACAAGCTCAGCACTTGAAAGACCGAGAGAGGAGAATTTTAAGATTAGGGCTAGCCAAGGCTACGTGGTGAGACTCCGTTTGTAAACAACCGCAGCAGCAGCAGTAACAATGGGGGAAGAAATTCAACGAAGAGAGAGGTAAGGCATATTCTAGCTCTGAGTTCCAGAGGCTGTGGCCCATGGCTACAGGAGCCTGTGGTTTTTAGACGTGCAATAAGGAGAGAGCCTGCAGCTGTAAATCTGCTTACATCATGGCAGCTGGGAAGGAAAATGAGAGGGAGGGGGTGCGGAGAAGAAGATAGAAAAGCTGGGGTCCTGATATCCTCGTCAATGACATGTTCCTGATGATGTAAGCTGCTTCTGCTAGAGCCTATCTCTTAAAGAATATATGTATATGTATGTATGTATATGTACATGTATGTCTATATATCTATGTCTATACATATATATGTGGAGATATAAATATGGAGATAAAGGATATATTTAGAGTGAGAGAGGGAGAAAGAGAGAAGTTTTGTACTGGGCTTTGGAGCAAGCCTTTAATGCATGAAAACTTTAGGGGAATTCAGGATTCAAATATTGCTAGTTGAGAACCTATTAGAGATGCAAATTCTGGAATTCACTGAAGACTGAGTAAATCAGAAAATCTAGCCATGGGAACAGCTGTGCTTGTTTAAAACAAGCCCTCTAGGTAATTTTGTGCGCGTGCGCGCGCGCGCGCACACGCACACACACACACACACACACACACACACACACACACGGAATCATTTTAGAATCGAGCATAAGTGAGGGCTATTGAAAAAGAGTCAGGGGCACACAGTGCTTGGGAACTTGCTAGACACCTGTCAGGCCCTGCCCTCCCAAGATTTTGACTTAATTACACAACAATTGATCATTTCTTTCTGTTGATTCTCGTTGCATCAGCAATTCAGAACCTCAGCTTTAAAACAGTTAAATGTGAAGAGAAAGATGCACCCTATTCACCTTTGTGAGGTGAAAGCCACCAGCAGCTGAGCTGTGGGTTGAGAAGAGGGCCAGGTAATCCCAGGTCAACCCTTGCACAGCTAGCGTCAACAGCTTTAGCTGTGTTTGCCTCTGCTTACAGGTGTTGGCACCCAGGCTAGGCTGGCATGAGGGGCAGCTACAGGTCAGGGAGGGACAGGCTTGGTTCTGCTCATGACCACTAGATGGCAGCACTGAACTTCAGCTTCCACAGGAAACGTCGGACGCGCCCACAGCCAGGCTCTGCTGTCTGGTGCCAACTCCGATATTTCAATGTTTCATAATCCTTAGAGTGCCCTGCCAGGCAGTTATGCCTTAGGTGTTAAAATTTACGTGTACTGAATGTCCTCTTTTTTGGAATACTTTAGGTAGTAACTTGTTATTTTAAAGTTCCCAATCAGCATCGATAGTGTAGGCTTGTACATATCGGAACAAACACAGGGAGCATGGAAGACACAAGCGAGGCCATGATTTACTTCCTTGTTTGGCTCTAACTCGTGCTCATCTCATTACATACACTCCTCAGGCCTCCTTGGTCTTGGTCAGTGTCCTGGTCTCTTTCTTGCTGGGATAAACACTCTGACCAGAAGCAAGTTGGGGAGGGAGGGTTTATTTGGCTTACATTTCCAGGTCATGGTCCATCATTGAGGGAATTCAGGATAAAACAGGAGATTGAAGCAAGACGATGGAGGAACACTGTTTGCTGGCTTTGTCTCTGGCTCACTCACTCACAAGCTCAGCTAGCTTTCACATACGTGTTCTGTCTAAGGATGGTGCCACCCACAGCGGACTGGGTCCTCCCACATTAGTTAAGAATCAAGGCAGTGTCTCACAGACGTGCCCGCAGGCCAGTTCTCAAGGGAGGCTTTCCTCTCAGATGACGCTAAGCTGTGTCATGTTGACAGCACAGCTAACTAGGACAGACCCTGTACTAACTATACAGAAGCCAAAGACATATCCCCTACATTCAAGTAGTGTGTGTGTGTGTGTGTGTGTGTGTGTGTTTGTGTGTGTGTTTGTGTGTGTGTAACAGAAGCTAAAACAAACAACCTGCAACAGCAACAGAAGTACAAACTGAAGGCAGAGACTGTCATATAGAAAGGAATTGTAGTCAAAAGAAGATGGCCCACCAGTCAACACATGCAAACCCTTTGTCTCGTCTTTGCCATTGGTGAGTTTGCCACTTAGTTTTCTCCTCGGTCACTGGGTGGATAGAGAACACCTGTGTTTTCTTCCTTTCCTTGAAAGGTTAAAAACCACACAAAGATCACAGACATGCAAAAAAGTTAGTGAGATACAATCTACCTGAATATCCATCCCTACAGTCCAGTTCTACGCGAAGCCCCCCAGCACACTGCTTTCAGTCACTTTTACCTTGAGTGGAGGGTGAAGCTTTGATAGTGTTGCGTTACTTTTTCTGAGATGTGAAGAAATGTTTGTTCACCACAGATAGAGTCAAGGTTAGACCAAAGCAGTGGTTCTCAATCTTCCTAACACTGGGACCCTTTAATCCAGTTCCTCATGTTGTGGTGACGGCTGTCTATAAAATCAGTTTGTTCCTACTTTATAACTGTAACCTGGAGATTGTTATGAGTCATAATTTAAATATCTGATATGCTGGGCCCAAATCGGCCATGGCTCACAGGCTGAGAACTGGTGGTGTAAAGAAACAACTCCATTCGCATCCAATATGGTGAACCAGTTAGTAAGACTTACAGGGTCCTTGGTGACTAATTACTTATAGGAGTATGGATGACCCCAAATGCATCATTGAGAAGTTCTACCAGAGCATGGATAAAAAAGATATCTTGAATGGCGTTAGTGGAGCCTGCTCCTGTCCACTTAGCTTTCCATTTTGTGTATCTTCCACGACCTCCAGAAACCACGTGCAGCTATGTTATGCGCAGCTGCTGAAAACACTGGCTTAGTAGGGACTGAACAACTGAGGTCTCGGGTAGGGTTGAGTGACCCTCCCCATCTACTTCTCCAAGGGCAAGGTAATTATGGGTTGGGTTTTGTGAGGCTCTGTGAATGTGGGCAAACATAGCTGTATTGACTGTAAGGGAACAATGGCTTGTCATGGCTGGAGAGCTGAGTTCCGCAGCTCGTGGGTTCTCCAGAACCTCTTTGTTGATTGATTGCAGGAATGTCTTCATGAGTGGACCCTGGGGTCAGGGTCAGCATCACCTGGGTTACCACTGCTTGTCCTTTGCAGCGTTACAGATTGCTTAATGGGAAATGCAGCGTGCTTTTGTTTCTTTACACACATTGAGAAAAGAAACCACAACAATAATGAAATCAGAACACCGTGAAACACGTTGCAGAAGAACCAGGAAACTCATCGCAATGGAGCTTACTGAGGTCTGCTGCAAGTCCAAGGGTGAACAGGAAAGTCCCTCCCTCCCTTTTTTGTAGAAAATAGCTTGGTGAGTGGAGGGCTCTTGTTCCTGGGAAGGTGGTGTGTGCGGTACAGACCATGGTTCTGGGAGAGCCTTCATGTTCCAGAAGACTGTAGATGAAAATACATGACACAAGATTTGGATTCTAACATCATGTTTGGCTTTGAGTGAGAAAAATAGGTCCTCTAAGCAGCATATCTCGCTCTTAGAACAATAACTACACAGCCGGGCAGAGCAGTTAGTAAAGTGCTTGCCATGAGTTTGATCCCCCCAACCCCAAATCCAGGGGTGGAGGCACAAAGCTGGGGAATGCAAGGAAGGTAGCTCCCGGGCCAGCGTGAGAACTGGCAGAGCAACAGATGCTCCTAATTGCTTGGTCAGCTTCTCCAGCCCCACATTTATTTTTTTTATTTATAGTTTTAATTCATTTTCTGAGAATATAGTTTCTCATACAATATATTCTTATCATGGTTTCCCTTCCCCAAACTCCTTCCAGATCCTCTCACTTTGCACCCCCTAAATCCTCTCTCTCTCTCTCTCTCTCTCTCTCTCTCTCTCTCTCTCTCTCTCTCTCTCTCTCTCTCTCACACACACACACACACACACACACCAAAACAATCCAGGTATCTAAAAAAGAATAAAATAAAATAAAATAAAATAAAATAAAATAAAATAAAATAAAATAAAAACGAACAAACCAGAATAGGACCAATCAAACAAACTAACAAACAAACATGCTAATAAAATAAGCTTGAAAAAAAGCACAAGAAACACATACAGAGACAGAAACACACATCTTTGAATTAACAAAAAATCCTATAAAATTGAAAATTGGAAACCACAATATACAAGCAAAAGACCTTTAAGGTTAAAAACACAAAAGCAAGCCCAACAAAGGAATATGACAAAAAGATTCTCCAAAAATATGTCATTGAGTTTATTTTTGTTTAGGGATCAGGGTAATTGTGGCCTCTTAAAAAGAATTAAGCAATGTTCTTTCTGTTTATATTTTGCAGAATCATTTGAGAAATATTAGCTTTAAATTCTTTAAATTCTTCTCTGGTCTGGTAGAATTCTGGGATGAATCTATCTGGCCCTGAACTTTTTTTGGTTTGTAGACATTTAATTACTGCTTCTATTATACTAAGAATTATTGGTCTGTTTAAATTGCTTATCTTATCTTGGTTTAAATTTGGTAGTTAGAATAGATCAAGAAATTTATCCACTTATTTTAGTTTTCCAATTTGGTTGTGTACTGATTCTCAAAGTATGTCCTTATGATCTGTGGATCTATAATCTATGGATTTCCTTGGTGTCTGTTGTTATTTTTATTTCTAATTTGTTAATTTGGATGTTCTATCTCTACTTCTTAGTTAATTTGGCTAAGGGTTTGTCAATCTTATTGATTCTCTCAAAGAACCAATTCTTTGTTTCATTGATTCTTTTTATTGTATTTTGTTTGTTTGTTTCTATTTTATTGATTTTAGCCCCAAATTTAATTATTTCTTGCCATCTACTCCTTTGGGGGATGACTTCTCTTTCTGTCTATCTTTCTTTCTTTCTGTTTTGGATCTTTCAGTTCTATTAAGTTACTAGTATGAGCTCTCCCCATCTCGTGTGTGTGTGTGTGTGTGTGTGTGTGTGTGTGTGTGTGTGTGTAGATACTTTGTGTATGAACGTTCCTCATAGAACTGCTTTCATTGTGTCCCATAAACTTGGGCATGTCGTATTTTCAATTTCATTCAATTCTAAAAAGTTTTAAATTTTTTTTCTTAATTTCTGTCTTGATCTATTTTTCATTGAGCAAAGAGTGGTCCAGTTCCCTTGAGTTTGTAAGATTTCTGTTGTTGATATACAACTTTAATCTGTGGTAGTCTGATACAATACAGGGAATTATTTTAATTTTCTTGTATTGGTAGAGATTTGCTTTGTGTTCAAATATGTGGTCAGTTCTGGAGAAAGTTACATGAGCTACTGAGAAGAAAGTATATTCTTTTGTGTTTGGGTGATACATTCTGTGAATATCTTTTAGGGCCATTTGGTTCATAGCATCAGTTACACCAGCATTTTTCTGTTTAGCTTTTGTCTGAATGATGTGTCTCTTAGTGAGACTCCAGTATTGAAGTCCTCCACAAGCAGTGTGTGAGGGTCAGTGTGTGATTTAAGATATAGTAGAGTTTTCTTTATGAACTTGAGTGGCCACTTAATATCTATGCTTGGTGCATAGATATTAAGAATTAAAATGTCCTCTTGGTGGAATTTTTCTTTGGTGAGTATGTAGTGTCCTTCCCTATCTCTTCTGAGTAGCTTTGGTTTGAAGTCTATTTTGTCAACTGTTAAAATGGCTATACCAGCTTGCTTCTTAGGTTCATTTGCTTAAAATATCTTTTTCCATCCTTTTGCCATGAGATGATACTATCCTTGATGTTAAGGTGTGTTTCTTGCTGGCAGCAGGAGGATAGAATTCAGTATTGTAGTCTGTGTCTTTTTTGTTTTTTTTTGTTTTGTTTTGTTTTTTTTGAGACAGGGTTTCTCTGTGTAGCCCTGGCTGTCCTGGAACTCACTCTGTAGACCAGGCTGGCCTTGAACTCAGAAATCCGCCTGCCTCTGCCTCCCAAGTGCTGGGATTAAAGGTGTGCGCCACCACCGCCCAGCCGTCTGTGTCTTTTTATTGAGGAACTGAGGCCATTGATATTGGAGAGTCATCGAGGAGCAGTATTTATTGATTCATTTTGCTTTATTATAATGGTGTGGGTTTCCTCCTCATTTGGTTTCCCAGTCTTAGATAACGTATTCCTTTTGCTTTCTAGGATGTGGTTAACCTGATTGGATTGAGGTTTTTTTCTATTAGCTCCTTCTGTAGAGTTGGATTCATAGATAGACACTGATTAAATTTTGTTTTATTTTGGAATGGTTTTCTTTCTTTCTTTCTTTCTTTCTTTCTTTCTTTCTTTCTCTATTGTGATTCAAAGTTTTGCTGGATATAGTAATCTGGGATGACATCTGTGGTCTTAGTGTTTTCAGAACATCTGCTCTGGCCTTCTGGTTTTTAGAGTTTCCATTAAGAAGTCAGGTGTAATTTTAATAAGTCTGCCTTTGTCCTTCTCGCTAAAACTTTTAATATTCTTTCTTTGCTCTGTACATTTAGTGTTTTGATTCTTATGTGGTTAGGGGACTTTCTTTCTGGTCCAGTGTGTTCTATAAGCTTCTTGTACTCTGGTCATTATCTCTTACTTTAGGCTATGGAAATTTTATTCTGTGATTTTGTCGAAAATATTTTCTGTGCCTTTGACCTGGGTTTTTTCTCCTTCCTCTGTTTCCATTATCATAGATTTGGAGTTTTCATAGTGTCTCAGATCTCCTGGATGTTTTGTGCCTGGATTTTTTTAAAATTATATTTAACTGAGGTATCTATTTTTCTATATTGTCTTCATTACCTGAGAGTCTCTCTTTCTTGTCTTATACTCTGTTGCTGAGGGTTACCACTGAGGTTTTTGTTTGATTCAAATCTTTCATTTTCAGTTTTATATCAATTTTGATTTTTCTTTAGTGATCTATTTCTACTTTCTGTCATTAGTTGTTTCTGTTTTTCATTCCACTATTTGTTTGTGTTTTCACAGACTTCATTAAGGGGTTTATTTTTATATATTTTTAAGGTCTAGTGCTTTGACTGTATTGTAGTTCTCAGGGCCAGCTGCAGTAGGTTTCTGTGCTCTGGTGGAGACATATATTGTCTGGTTGTTGATGATTGTGCATTTGGGTTTAGGATGATTGTGATTGTAGGTGTTGATATGTGGTCTTGTTTTTGCCAGAAGGGAAAAGTGCAAGAAAAATTTTGAGAATAAATTCATTTCCTACTTTATTGATTAAATTTAGCATTGTAAGCCAGAAAAAAGTGAGCCAAAATTGAACAGATCTGAAAGTTTAAATCAAATCTAGTTTTCTGATTATGGAAGCAATAAACCATACATTGAGAGAACCATACATTGGAGTCAAATAGAACGCTTCTCTGCTCTGGAAACAGTTCTCCCCCAACTCTAAGATTTATTGCTGTATCTTCTTTCTGGTGTTTCTTTTGTCTTTTCTTTTTCTTTTTTTTTCATCTTTTATAGGTTAGACTCAAAGTCATTTGAATCAGTAACAAGTGAAGTCTTATTTCTCTAAGACTTTGGATAGATTACTGTGTAGTAAGTAGATAGAGAACTAAAGTTTAAGATGTTTTGACCAGCAAGCTAAAGATAGTTTCTAGCATTTCCTCAGCCTCTTCTATCCACATCCAATATCTGAAGAATCTACTCATGCTAAACAGTAGAAAGGTTATGATAAGTTTCTCTCTTTGCTTTCAAGCTAGAGAAAAACCAAACATGTCTTTATGAATTAATTTTTGTTCTCTTTGACTTGCTCAGATCTGTTGAGAAAACAACCACTGTCACCATAACTTTCTTCATGCTTGCTTCAAAAGCTGTTTCTTTTCATACCTACTCACAGGGGACAAAAAGAAAGTGCCAGGTTGTCTATACTTATTTTTTTTTCTCATTTGATACATTCTCAGTATATCAGCCTAACAGAAACAACTTTAACTGATAATCTTCCAACTTCTGGGTGAGAAAATTTATTCAGAGCTTCGCTAAGTATGTCACCTTGAGGATAGAAGAATAAGGCCCAATTGCGTGAGTTTACTAACTCAGTGAATGCTTGGTGGGACCAAGAGGAAATGAACTTTTATCTGCAGACTCAGATGATGCCCACACATCTTGAGCACAGTGTCAGATCTATATTTCTTATATATGAGATTAATGTGGACAAAACTTAATTTCATATTATGTAAGGGCAGTTAAATACATTGGGCAATTTGTGGACATCTAGGGGGAACATTTCTTTCCTACTCTATCTAGTCCCTTAATTGTTAGGGACTTGCCTTAAGTGTAACATACTTATCTTACCCAAGTTCTCAGCCTACTTCTGGGAAGTAAAATGGCTTATTTGATTGGTGAGTCCAGCAGGCTCATAGGGACAAAGGATGCAGTTTACTGGGCTTCTCAACTGGGCCTCAGAGGACTAAACAAAATGAAGTGATAATGATTGAATTAAGAATTGTCTTTAGTGTTTATTTTTAAGACATGTTTTACTTTTCCAAGTTTGCAAAGCATTAATTAGGCTCAAAGTAAGTGAGAGATCTTTGTCATATTTAAAACCCTACTGTTAGAAGAATCAGATGCTTAAGTGATCTCTGAGTGTGGTAAGCAGGCCCTGGCTCTCAAGCTAGATTTCAACTAGTTACTGGTTACCCAGGTGATATATAGTAGTATTGAGAACTTGATGTTAAAGAATGTAGCCCAGTTCTTTTACTTTTCTCATTTTATCTTAAATATATAGCTGTTTGGTTGCATGTCTATCTCTGTGGGCCAAACATGGTGCACAGAGGCCCTCAGAGGCCAGAGAGGGCATCCGATTTCTCTGGGCCTGGAGTTACAAAGAGTTGCCGACTGCCACATGAGTGCTGAGATTTAAACCCGGGTCCTCTGAAAGAGCAGCCAGTGCTCTTAACCACTGGGTCATCTCTCCCACTCTTGAGTCTTTCTGAGGCAGAGTTCAGGTTAAAAAGATTTGTTTTGATTTATTTGTGCCATTTACTGTTAATTGTATGTTTTTGTCAGCACATGAACAATACTGAAAATGAGCAAGCTTACACTTTTATGATGTAATATCACTGTACCAATTGAATGCGCTTTTCCTTTGATACTGACATTGAATGATGAGTTTAATGGTTCATTACACATGAACCAAGTATTGGCTTTCATCACTTGGGTGATATTCTTCACCTTCATGCTGTACTCAAATTGCCTCGACCCACGGAAGAAATAGAAGAATCCTAAAAGCAGAGAGGCATGGTTAGTTACCTTGCATAATGCTAACGTCTCCCCTGCATCTTAGTTTTTATGAATATAGAATCAATACCATTGTAAAGAAAAAAGAAGATACTGTAGAATTGCAGAGCCATGGTTTGCTTTTGTCCTACTCCATGGGAATCACTTAGGAAAACGCCAAGCACAAGTGTCAAAGGGTCTCTGAGTGTGGTAGGCAGGCCCTGGCTCTCAAGCTAGATTTCAGCAAGACATCTCTGTAAGGGGAAAAGAAGGGCCCTCTAGGTCTTTCCCTGGACTCACTACCCTCATTTCTATAGATGTGCAACAGGTTCATCTATTTCAGGTTTAGGGGTTCTGTTTAGATACCATGAAGATAATCATTGCTGCACTTAAATGTTTTAAAAAATATTATTAGTATGTGTGTGTGTGTGTGTGTGTGTGTGTATGTGTGTGTGTGTGTACAGATGCATGCCATACCATGGTGTGTGTGGTGGTTAGAGGACAATTATGTGGATTTGGTTTTTCTCCATCTTGCTTTACATGAGAACCAGTGATTAAATTTGGGTCACCGACATGTACTACTCGCACCTTTACCCAGTTAACCGTCTCACCAGTCCTCAAAACAATTGGTTTTAGACTACAGGTTCTTTGATGGCCCAAGCCACTGTGTTTGAAAATCTAGTATCTGGACTTTGTGTATTAAATTGCCTAAGGTTCTGGGCTGAGGATGTAGCTCAGTGGCAGAACGTTTGCCTAGTACAAGAAGAGTTCTCAGTTCAACTCTCAGTACAGCTAAGAACTCTAAACTAAGCAAAACCCTAACCAGCTACTCAACCAACCAACCAACCAACCAATCAAAAGCCAATTGCTAAATAGTCTTTTAAAATCTCCTGGGTCTTATCATAATCCCACTGCCTCAGATACTTGAAGTACATAGTTTTTTTTTCATAAATGAACTCCAAGCTATGTATCTTAAACTATATATGTATATATTATGATTGTATATAATATATACATATGTATGTATATGTCTCTTTATATGTTTGGGAATCATTCACCTTGTGAATTTAGTTATCTTTTACACATTAGGGGTTCTTTTAGAAATTATTTTAGGTCAGTGGTGGGTGATTAAAATTAATTTTGGTACTTTCTACATAGATTTGAAATAGCATCTCAGAGTCAGTCCAGCACTTCTTGGCTCAGTTTGAGAATGTCTACAGGGGTAACGTCTATCAACCAGTGTATGTGCTTGAGAATGGTAACACTATACTAAAATCAAATGTTTGCCTTTTGTGCTGTCCTTTCTTATAGTCTCCCAAGCACCCACACACTGGAGGCATTGGCACTCACCATTACGTTGGAAGACAGCGTCCACACGCAGGCGAATTCCTGGGAAGTGCTTCATTATCCTCTGTGGGAATCCCCTGTCCATTGCTTGCGCCATCTCATCATACCTGTGTGCAAAGATTTCAAAGGCTTCTTTCTGCTTGATGTCTGTTTGGTGAGCTTAATCTTTCTGCTGCCCAGTTTAGAGTCAAGCAGCATTATGGGAAGTGAGCAAGCCTGGCAGAGAGAAACATCTAATAGGACAAATGATAAAAACATGGTAGAGATTGTGTTACTGTAGTGTGTGCGCGCGTGCGTGCGCGCATGCGTGTGCATGTGCGTGTGCATGCACACCTGCTCAGATGCCACTGCACCTAACTTTGACACAGTTCTGGAAATTAATTTAGGTTCTCACAATTGGTACATGGTTTATTGATTGAGCCACCTTCCCAGTCTCTACTTACCATCTCCTAAAAACAATAAGAAAAATCACAAGTGGGCAAAGATATAGCTTTTTGGACAAGGACCAACAAAATAATCAACGAAAAAGATCACATCTGTCAGAGTAGTTCTTCCTGAAGAACTGTTAAATCGCCTTGCACCTCTTCTAGATTCTGACTGGCTATGCTTCCTCCATTGACACTTTGGTTGGTATCAATATCTTTATTATTTTTTTGTTGTTTTTATTTCAGTTGGACAGAGATTATTGGGCTCATTGAAACATTTTAGTTTGATAAGTGTCATACACTGGAGATTGCCTTCAACAGAATCCACTGGGAGATAATAGATTTGTTTGTTTTTGTCTATGTTGGGGTAATGTTGCCATGGGTGCCTCCCTCCCTGATTAAACAATAGAGTTACCTCCAGAACCAGATGCCAACAAAAAAGAAGGTTTTCCTTGTACCATGGTCACAGACAGCTGCATCAATCTTCTTCACACGTTTTGGAAACCCGAGTGTGTGGATGGATTTGGGGTAATTGGGCAAGACAGAATACCCCCTGATCACCCAGAAATTCTCATCTAGAGAGAGAAAGGGATATCTTCAGATGTCTTCTGCTCTGTGTCTTACAGGGAGGGAGAGATGACTCGGGAAGTTTGAAAATAACGGGATGCTTGGTTCCTCTCAGCTCCCAGCCCAGTAGTCTCACACCTCTACTGTGTTTTTTTTCTTGTTTTATTTCTTTTTATTTGCTAAGTATAAAAATCCTATAAAAGGAAATATAAGTGAGATAAATTATTTTGAAAAAAAAAAAGAATGGACTTCTATAGTTTTAAGAAACTATTTATTTTTTTGAATGGCTATTTTGTCTGCATGTGTGTCTGTATACCATGTATGTGTCTGGTGCCCATGGAGGCCTGAAGAGAGCATCGAATTTCCTAGAGCTATTTTCAACCTCCATGTGGGTGCTGGGAATTGAACTCAGGTCCTCTGGAAGAGCCGCTAGTGCTATCGGCTCTCGACTGTTGACCAGCTCCCAGCTTTTATAGTTTTTATCACAAAAATTCCTTTTAGTGAATTTGGGATTATAGAAATCGTCACAGCCATCGAGAGAAACCTATCTCATGTCATTTATGAGGGGAACCTAAATTAGGGAAGAAACCCTATCACAAAACTCATGATTAAGATTGTGTTTTGCAGAAATACCCATTGTCCTTTTAGAAAAGAGGAGGAAGAGGAGCCGTGACCAGCAAATTTACCTTTAAAAACAAGGACTTCATCTCTGGGGCTTTCATAGGCAGCTTGAAGATCAGCTGGCAGAGATGGCCAGAAGGAATCAATAAACTCAAACTCAGCACCAGTGATATCAGAGTACATCCTCCATAAGTGCCTGCATCAAACGCAAAACACTTCATAGATGGTGTCCCGGTGTATGTGTCCATCGACATGTTTCAGTCTTAGGCTTGTGGTATGTGGTATGCATGCATGTGTGCCTGCATGTTCATATATGTGGGGCACACATGTGAATGCATGTGTGTGTGCTTATGTGTGGAGGCTGCAGGTTGCCCTTGGGTGTTTTCTTTGATTGTTCTCTACTTTGTTTCTTGAGGAAGAATCTCTTGCTGATGTACTGATACATGCTCAGCAGCTGGCTTTCTAGGTGAGTAGAAGACCTGAATTTTAGTGTATGCAGATTTCCAGGGTATAAATACTTCCAACATGAATAGTTTCAAGCAGATGTGAACTGATGTGAAAAATTCCTCTAAGTTTAACAATAGGATTCTGAAGTCTGCTACAAGTTGACTTTAATACACTCTTGGGATTAGTGTTCATTTGACCAAGAAGTCATTGAAAATAGATTCTCTGTTAATTTAAATCTGCTTTAAGTTTTTGCTTTTCTTTCTCTCTCTCTCTCTCTCTCTCTCTCTCTCTCTCTCTCTCTCTCTCTCTTTCTTTCTTTCTTTTTGAGACAAGGTTTCTCTATGTAGCCCTGGCTGTCTTGGAACTCACTCTGTAGGCCAGGCTGTCTTCAAACTCAGAGATCTGCCTGCCTCTGGATCCCTAGTGCAGGGAATAAAGGCGTGTACCACCATCCAGCTAAATTTGCTTTAAATATTTAAAACTAATTTACCAAACAATTATGAGATGTGTGCATCTACTAAAACATTTAAATAGCATATGCATTGTAAAATGTGAACGCCACATGTTCTCACAGAGACCAGGACCCCCTGCTTACCCTACTTCCTTTAAAAAGAAAGAACTCCATAAGAAGTTGGAGTGTCAAGGGAATAGGTTTACCTGCCTTTAAAGAATAAGACTTCCCTGCGGAAGGTAGTGATAGCATCAAAAGTCAAGTTGGGGTCGCAGGCGTGGGGTTCAGGGTTTCCATTTGGCTTGGTGGGTACCTTAGGTGGTCTTCCTTCAGTAAGGAAAGAAAGACTATTCAGAAGGTACAGGAACTATGTCCTCACCAGAGTCTTACCTAAGTACATGTTTGCTTCACAGTAATATTTCAGGAAGCAACCCTCTCAATTTCCTCTCTTCTAAGCTTTCTGTTTAGTTACCGTACATGCAGCTCCACAGTGCTACTCACCATAAATAGACTGGATCCCATCAATATCATCCTGAGAAAGTGGGTATTTGCTAGGATCCAGGGAGACGTAATTGGGGAACATCAAGGCTGTTTGATCATTGGAGTGGGAGAGCCCCAGAGAGTGACCAAATTCATGAGCAGCCACGAGAAACAAGCTGAACCCTTGATAAAAACAGAAAACATTACTGTGAGTTGATGAAGACATTTAACCCAGGAGACGGATGGCTTGAGACTACTTACTCAGAAATGAACAGTGTTATTTAGCTGGCATGCCAGCACACACTTTTACTTCTAGGATCAAGTAGGCAGAGGCAGGCAGAGCTCTTTGAACTCAAGGCCAGCCTGGTCTACACACGTGTTCCAAGCCAGCCAAGTTTACATGGTGAGATCCTGTCTTAGAAACAAAACACACAGACAAATGAAAGAAATGGGTTGTATTATTTTAAGAAATGGAGCCACCAGTTTGAGGGATGCTTGACTGTGTATGATCATCCTTATGTTCTTCTGTCGTCCTCCACCAACTGGACAATACAGCCCTAGCTTCTTCCCCTAGCCCTAAACAATCTGGTTTTTACCTTTTTTTTCAGCCATACATACCTTTGCACAGCCCTCTGGTTTTTCTTCCCAGCCTTGTGCTTTCTCTCATATGCCCTGAGACAGCCACTTCAAAACCTTCATTTCTTATCTGTACTAAGTTCTTCCTATACCTGTCACTAGACTTCCTTTCCTTTTATTGTTTTTCTTTTGAGACAGCATCTAATGTATCTTTGGTTGGCCTCAAATCCACTGCATAGCCGAGGATGAGTTTTATCTCCCAATCCTTCAGTCTCAACCTCCCAGGTGGTGGGATTACAGGGTTGTACCACCACACTCAGTTTATTCCATCCTGGGGATCGAACTCAGAGCCTTATGCACACCAGGAAAAACTCTTTCAACTGAACTTCATCTCCAGCCCAGTGGATCCATTTCTACTGCTCAGTCAGGGCGTGCTCTCTACAGCTCTCTTCCACTCTAAAGCGATATAATACAGTGGACAGAGAGTGACAGCGACAGTTGGCAACTCTTTGAACTGCTGGCTTGTACAGAACTTAGTTGAAGGCTATATTGATCTTATTCCTTGGAAAACAGCCTTGATAAACTTGGATTCCAACTCTGGCCTCTTTAAGAATTCATCTCACACACTGTCTTCAGTAGAAGGCTTGAAGCAATGCATGGAGTAGCAATTAACATTAATTGGCAAAGGATAGTCAGATGGAGGAATTTTCCATTTCTACTTCTGGATATGAAAGTGAAGCCTGTTGAAGAAAGCTTGACAATCCTGAGTTTGACAAGTACTTGGGCTATTTATTACAATTGATTGAGCATATATACGCTGGCTTTTGATCAAAATGGAAACCAAGGAAATACTGGTCATTCCGCAGTAGAAGATACACATAGAAGCGTTTACCGCACCTCTCAGTTTTCTGAGTGCAATGTTCTTCCTTCACCCCTGTCTGTAATGCTAACTCATGTGGCACTGGCCATAGCTCATCCTGGATTCCCACTGCTGCCAGAAGCTCAGCCAGCACTGACCTCTTCATCTGTCTCAGTAGCACTTGGGAGAAAAAGAGCTTCCTGTGGATAGAGCAATCGGGATGTGTCTGCAGAAACTAAAACTGACCCAAGAGAGTATTTGGACTCATGGAGTCAGGAATGATCTGCAGCCATGTGTGCTGCCCACCAGGAAGGCCACGACCTTTACTTCCCTGGAATCAGGAAGGCCATGACCTATAGATTTCCCTGTCCTGGGATCATGGAGGCCAGATCTCCAGCCCAAATTTTTGAGTTAGTGATAGGGAGAAAGGATACTGAGAGGCAGAATGTTACTGTGCCTTCTTCTTTGCTTAATAAACACAGCATTACTGTAGTGAAGTTTGGGTATTTTGTTTAAAAAGTAACAGTACACTGAAGCTGGAGAGATTGGTGAGCATCTAAGGAACATCTGCTGTTCCAAAGGACATGAGTTAAGTTCCCAGGACTCACGAACTCTTATTCCAGGGGATCTGATGTCCTCTTCTGGCCTCTGAAGTCATCATTATACATGTGGTATACACGTGGTACTAGGCATACATGCAAGCAAAATACCCATCCATATACAAACCCAAACAAAATATGTTCAGTGCTGCTCAGGGCCATCAAAGAAATAACATCAACTTAGTTGCCTTAAAGGACAAGATCAAGTGTAAGAACTCGGGTCTAATGATTTGCAGATGGGGGAAGGTGGTTAGTAGGGAAAGTCTATGCTTTCAAATTGATCTTTATGGACCATAAACCCATAAACTATTCCTTAGCCCCAGGCTTAAAACCACCGGCCCTCTTAAGTCTTCTTTCAGCCTTCACATTATAGGTGACTACAGCCATTGGTTCAGTGTGCAGCCTTGTAATGAGTGTGGGGGTTAAAGCATCACACAGGATTGCAGAGTCTGCAAGGCTGGAACTTTTGAGCATACTTCTGGGATTCATATAACACATCTTGCATAGCTTTGTGTACACAGTGGACAGACAGGTATCATGTTAACGAGTACATAAGCAAATGGCAAACGCTGTTCTCAGACCAGGACTACTAACATGTGAGAGCTTCATGTGAAGACTACCAAAACACAGTCATTGTTAATGGTTGTTAGTCACCCGACTAGTGTGATCCGAGAATATAGAACATTATGTAAGATGTAAGAAACTAGGGAATTTGGATGTGAAAGGCAGATAACTGTACAGCAATTCTTTCCAGATGATTCTTTTTAGATTAACACAATTTTCTGACAGTGAAAATTAGCCTCACCTTCCCCATCCCTGGCTGTCCATGTTTCATCTTCATCAAAGTGTGTGTCACCACCTAGACCCAGACCAGGAGGAAAGGCATGGCCAAGGACTCCCAGAGGACCATCAAAGTGACGAGGACACCAGCCATGGACTGAAAGACAGTTGATGCAGAAAGAGGTCAGCTCTCTGTGATCTTAGAAGTCACTCCCCGCACTGCAAGCCTTACCTCTTGTCCTGAATGCTATCATTATATCTGCAACCCCCTTGGATATCCTGGTGAACACCAGTGGAGTGACCTTGCTCCAAACTTGTAGAGCTTTCTGAATAGCCTCATCCACATCAGCTGGAGTCATATCAGGAGTGTAGTTCATTATTCTGAAAGATTGGCAACATTACAGGAACTGTGGATATGGCAGCTTACTAGTCACGGGCTGTAGTGTCTTGTAGCATTGCACTGCTCTCCAGCTTTATTTAAATGAGACAGTTTTATAACCCAACTCGGAGTTTCCTTTCTCATGCCGCAATAATACACTTTGGCAGGATGCAACTTACAGGAGGAGAGGGTTCGTTTGGTTTACACTTCCGGGTCACAGTTCATTACTGAGGACACTTCCAGGTCACAGTTCATTACTGAGGGCCTTGGGCAGGAACCCAAAGCACGAGGGAAGAACACTGCTTGCTGGCTCACTCTCAGGTTTATGCCTAGCTAGTTTTCACCTATGTGTATGTCCCTGAGTGTTTGTATGTGTACTATGCATGTGTAGGGACCTGCAGAAGTCCGAAGAGGGAATGCAATCCCGTTGAACTGGAGTGCCACATGGTTGCGAGCGGTCATGCGAGTACTGGGAATCAAACTTGATTTGCAAGAGTGAACAGTTCTTAGCTGATGAGTCATTTCCTTAACCCCTTAGCTAACTTTCTTTTTTTTTTACTTTTTTCATTAATCTCTTGTAGCTCCTTAACCTTAAATAGCCAAGTATACATCGTTATACTGGGACCCGCCTAAGATCTGAGATTTGATAGCTCTAAAACACACACACACACACACACACACACACACACACACACACACACGCACACACACACGCATGCACACATTCCTCCTCCCTCACACTCACATCCTTCCCATCTTTTTGCACACCTCATTATGTCTCCATGGCATTGTAGCAGATAGCAGTGCTTCCTGTCCTGAGCTCACATGTGACAAGGGAACGCAAAGATTGGAACCTATCTGCTGGAGCCCGTGTCCTCTGCGGCACTAGCTACAGGCCATAGCCTTTCGACTTAGTTTCTCTGTGGTTGAGGTGGCAGCTGTAATACTGCCCGCAGCATAGGTCTAATGTGGGGATGAGATCCACGGAACCAACAAAGTGGCATGCACTGTGGATGCGTCAGTTAGATAAGCCATCATTTTGGTTGCTTCTTGGAGATTAATTATTTGGATTAGTTCATGTAAGCTGGTAGGAACATTACCTGTATGTAAGGTTGTATTTTCTCCACCCAGGGAGGGTGTAGCCATATTGCCCCACGTCTGGCACCCCACACCTGGGCACCTTCATAATCTCGAGGGTATCTGAATCCAGTTTTCCGGTCACTGTTAATCCAAAAAATGCCTGCATTTCCCGAAGTTTTCCGTCTAAGAGACTCCTGTTTTTGTTTTGGACAAGATGACTCCCTTCTATTTCAAGAGAGTAGAACTGGTTGAGATATGCCTACCAGGAAAGACAAAAAGGACACAGGCTACAAGAGAGCAAGTATTATCCTCCAACGAAACCAAGTGGCCTGAAGGCTCCTTTGGCAGCAGGAAGCGTAAGAAGGAAGTAAAGTGTTGCAAGGGGATGAGAAAGGCAAGATGCCAAGGGCAGAGGAAGGCATCCCCCCATCTGTTCTTTGATGTCAGGGACCGGTTGGTTTATGAGTGACCAACCACACACCCATACAACAACTAAGGGCAGCCACTTAGCTTGTTAGGTTTCAGACACAGTCTACATATTCTTACTGTTCCTTTCATCTTGGTTTGCTCCTGAAATTCTAGGAGGCACCAGAGATGATTATCTATTTTGCAAACTTAGGCAATTTAACCTTAGAGTCAGACACATGGAAAGGATCTCATTCTTCTGAGAAACTCTGGGACTCTGCAGGAATGTGCTGTCTTTAAAGTCCTGAGAGAAGCTATAAAAGGCACATTTTATTGCTTGATGCTTTTAGCATGCATTGAGATCCTACCTGGGCCAGTTGATTGTTCTCCTCATTTTTGTCCTTTCTGTCAGGAGGAAAAGCAGAGGAAAGTGTTATAAAATTAACCATCAGAGTCAGAAGGCACTTCATTCCCGGTCTCTTCAGTTAAAGCTTGTTCCTGTTTACAGGGCATTTAGAAAGTTGACAGTGAGACGTGGCATGAAGTAACCACTTAATTAATAACAGCCAAGCACACTTGCCATGAAGTGTCTCATGACTTCTTTTTCCCCTTAGATAAACTTGAATTTTGCAATCAGGGTCGGTGATTGCTTATCTGGCGTACGGTTCACTTTCGAGTGCTCACACTAGCAAGACTCCCAAGTCAGTCTTCTCTTCTCAAAACTTTTCAACATATAACTTGTTATGAATTTTGAAATAATTCTCTTTGGCAGGAAACACTAGCATATCTTGTTAGTGTGATGGGAAGAGACAATGGAGTCAGGTATTAGTTTAAGTTAAGTACTATGTTACCATGCCTGGCTTCTATATGAGTTCTGCCCACTGAGCCACCTCTGAGCCTCTGTATTTTAATTGTTAGGAGTACTAACTAATTGCTAGTTAAATCTGAATAATTGTTTGCTATTATTATTTATTACAGTATTGTATTTGAATGTTTTTGTAATATCTTTTTTATGTGATTATGTTAAACATTCTTTCTAAAAAACTATTTATTTGTTTTTTTTTATATATTTTGACCAGTTTCCCCTCCCACTCCTCCAGTCCCCCCCACACCTGTCTTCTCTTCCCCCATATGTTAAACATTCTTATATAGACTTTTTGTTTTTCCTATCAGAATTGTCTCTGGTTTCTCAGTCTTTCTTGTTTGGTCCCTGTTTGTCACATTGCCAACTTTCAAATGTTTGGTGACTTCATGTTGTGCAATCTGCTTGGAACTTCTGGGAAAGAAAGGTATCTGGAATCTGTTAATACCCAAGGGTGGTCTGGGGAGTTGGAGACCTTTCTTACAGGAGGCAGGGTGTTTCCCAGGCATCCTTGCGTTGTGATGAGATTTAATTGGACACAACAGGAAAATGAACGATAGCAGATAGTTAATAAAACTAGAACTGATGTTTTGGTTATGTAAGAGCAGCTGAGGTTTGCTCTGTGACTTCTAGAAGGAATCGCCTCACATCATCGGGGCTGTGTGGTTTCTCAAGAGATGGCCATTGCACCTACATTGCAGGCAACAGAAACAAGGACAGCTCTTAATATCCTTTGAGGAACCCCACCCCACAGTTAGCTTAACAATTATGTACATGCCACACCTGTCTGTAGGAAGGCTGTAAGTGCAGTTAGCACTTACTGGTTTGACATCTCAAAGGAGAGATCAGGGAGGGCAGCTAGAAGAGGCCTCTCCTTTTACTGTGCTGGGAAGTGCCTCATGGTCCTTAGCAGGCCTTTGATTTGGCTTTGTGTTGGTTTCTCTCTCTCTTTTTTTTGTTTTCTTTTTTAAACAATTATTAATTATTTAATTTATTTATATCTCAACTGTTGCCTCCTCCCTGTCTCCCTTCCATTCGAGTCTTAGAGGGTGCCCAGGTATCTCTCCCGACCCTGGGGCATCAAGTCTCTACAGGATTAGGCTCATTTTCTCCCACTGAGACCAAACAAGGCAGTCCTCTGCTGCATAAGTACCTGGGGAGAGGTTCCAATGCATCCTGAATGAACTGGGTGGTGGCAGATTTTTGTTGTTGTTGTTGCTGTTGTGTTTTGGTTTTTTTTTAAGTCCCACTACCGGGAATTGAACTCGGAACCTCTCACATGCTGGTTAAGCGCTCCCCTTCGCGGCAGCGCCACCCAGTGGTCCTAAGGGCTGTACTGTGTCGGTGTCCTATTGCTTCTCTAACAAAGAATACATACCCGATAGAGTAGAATAACAGCTTTATTTTTTCACAAAAGGCAGAAACCCCACATCAGCAAGTGTGGCTGGAAGCATCTGGAATCTGCTTGTGGAAGGAATGGTCCCCCCTTTTAACCCCCTCCTACTTGCCTCTGGCTGGGAAACTATTGGCAAATAGCCTTATAGATGCAGAGACTCCAGTCTCTGGTTCTCTTTGCTTGGTCTCTTCAACAGTGTGCCTATGTTTCTGCTGATTCTCCTCAAATCTCCTCAGACTAAAACATGTTAGTCAAATGCTTTATCTCTGAGTGACAGCCCCATCCCTCTCTTTGTATAAGAACAAATGTACGGGCTTAGTGCTCATCCCAATCCTGTTTAAAGCTGTCTTGTCATTTACACATAATTCATTATATCTTCAAAGACTCTGGTTCCAGAGAAACAGCTGGGGTTAAGATTTCAATGTATTTTTTTTCCCCTGGCATCCTGAAGGGCATGCTTCAACCCACAATACATGTTTTCATATTTTTTCCAAGGGAAGAAATAACAGCACATTTCCCATCCAGATGAGGGGCTAATCTCTATGCGTTTACAATCCTTATACATAATGAAAATCCAATCCTAGATTCTGTTTGAAGAGATTTAGGAACATTTGAAACTAGATAAGCAAGTAATAAAACAGGAGATTCAGAAGGCGGAGGAGCAGATAATGAAACAGTGAAGCTTAAGGTGCCAACTGGCTTTCTCTCTTTGTGAACCAGGGATGGAATGTGCAGGAGCGGATGGAGTGTGCAGGAAGGAAGGTTACAAACACTGTTCTTCCAGGAGGGCTGCAGTGTTACTTAGTTACAGCTGAGGAAAGTCTGCGCAGGACACGTGGGATGAATATACAGACTGAGCTTCCCTTTGGTATTCATAGGGTGGATGTGAGGACATTTGACTTTGCTCAACTCTGTAAACAGTTAAGCCATAAATTGCTTCTTGCAACTCTAGTAACTCTGTGACTGGCAAGACTAAATGCAAAATATTGTGGTCCGCTGAAGAAGAGGAAGAAGGCTGTAAGAAAGAGACACGTATCCAAGTTAGCTTATAGATCTCGGTTCTCACCAAACAAACCAAATGAGATATAGAAAAACAAATGTGCTATTTTAAAATTTTAAACAATTTTGTTAACTTTCCCCTCGACTTACAATCCTGCAGGAAAACTGCGTCAACTCTACAGTTCACTCCTGGGAACATGCTTGCTATGCTTTTGGGATAGCCTGTGTCCATGGATCCTCTTTGATTGTCATATCTAGTGAGAGCAAAATATCACATGATTTAAACACAATATACACTATGACAACTTTCTTTTAATTTGTATAAGTCATAAAGTACTCTCTTACACATGTTCACACTAAGTCCTCACTGTGTCCCATTGGCTGAGATAAGGAATGCCTAATGTCTCTACCTAAGGCTATTTTGTTTAGAAAACAGAGAAAGGCCATTGATTCTAAAACAGCATTCTGATTGCTGATGAAGGGGTTATTTCCCCAAACTAGAGCCTATATTTTCTAAATAGTTTACTTAACTGGTAAAATAAGCATAACTATGTATATGTGTGTACATGTGTATATAATGAAAATAAATGTATTTATTAATATTTTTTCTAAGCATGTAAATTAATGGGCTTCATTAGGACACTTTCCCACAGATACATTGTTTATATTCATGTCCCTTTTAGTCCCGCCCACCTGTCCTCTTCCCTACAGATAATTCCTCTCTTGCTTTCATGTATTAATAAGTTCCTCTTGTCCACCAAATTCTGTAAATGATGTGGAACACATTCATTTGGGAATAGCAGAACTCAACTCATAGTAAGAATCAACTTACTTCTTTCCATAAATCCCGCCCTAGAGCATGACGAGGGTGTAAAACAGCTCATGATATAGACTACTCAGCACATTTGTGTAGGCATCTTATGTGATAAAAACGGAAAATTTAAGAATTTAAGACTGGCGGCAACATCACCCTATGATAAAGCCTACATCCTCACTAAGCTGTCAAAAGATCATACAGATTTAAGTCTTCAGATGTCTATGTTGACGTTTTGTACATAGAGCAGAGAAACGCATATTTCAATTTTAATGGAAAAACCTCATTCATAGCACCTCCAGCAATGGCTGCTTACGAAGAAGTATGTCTTCCCGCCATAGGAAACCGCTGCATCAATGGCTTGGACACTCCTTGGGAATCCATAGTTGGATATATCTCTGGGGTAACCTTGCTGCAGGTCATAGCCACTCAGAGCCCAGTACTGTCTGCCTGCCAACGATTCAGAGAAAATCCTTAATCTTCCTTTCTACAATATAATACTCAGCACTTTGTCATCCCACGGTAAGGAAAATGGAGCAGATAATCTGAGAGAGACAATGGTGTCACAGTGGAGCTTTGAGTGCGGTGGTAGTCCTAACAGTCCCCCAATCCCCCAACCCGAAAAACACCAAACTCTCCAGCCAGATGTTCATGGTCTCCAAACTAGAGGTCTTGCCTGCTGTGACTTCTGTGCAGAAACTAATTCACAGCCTTGAGGCATCTTAGAAGACTACATCTAGGATGAAGGCGGAGAAATACTGAAGATTGTCTCATGCACTTATATTTATTGAGGACAGTATTAAGACCTAAATGAAGGTCTAGCCTGTGCAAATTCACTCAGTTGTTGGTGACCGTGGTAGGGCCCAAGTCTGGCTAGCAGCATGCTCTTCCTGGTTTGTCCCTTCTGAAAGTACTGTGAGACAAAGAGAAGTCCTGCCCTGCCCTTTGGCAAGAACAAAAGAAGACGGAGACAGTAGGATGTTACCTTTGAATAGGAAAACTAGGTCTCTATCAAAATCTTCATAAGCAGCCTGAAGGCCATTGGGTAGGAAAGGCCAGAACAGAGATATGAAATTGAGGTCAACTGTTCTCAGCTGAGGATGCCGCCTCCAGAAGTACCTAAAGAAACACAAGGAGACACATACAGAAACAGACAGACAAAGGGGAGTGGGGAGATGGAGAAGAACAGGGACAGAAAGAGACAGAGCTGTTACTTTCTGTGATTCTTGGCTATAAATGACCCTTGTATGGTTTCTGCAGTATACTAATGTGTAACATGCATGATTCATGTAGGACCCTAATTCATGGTAGTGCTGTCCGTCTGGTGCGCCAGGTTTTAGATCCCAGTTGGCATCATGCCTTCTTCTTAACCTGACAAACCTAACATGGTTAGAATCTTCCAGCAATTAATAAATATGTCCAATGTTGAAAGACTCTAACTACAATAGAGATGCTTGTGGATGTTTGACAATTTAGTTCCCCCACCCTCTGGATGTTTCATGACATCCAGAAAACACTTAAGAACTCCAAAGAGATGCCTGTGTGTTGGGTCAAAAGGAAAGCTGAGTGACATGTTTCATTAGAAGCCAGTTTTAAGGTCCAACAAAACAGACATATACAAAGGAAAGACAGCACAATTTTATACTTGTCTTTAAAGAAGTAAATCTCCCCACGGAGTGTGGTGGCAGCATCAAATCTCAGGTGGGGGTCACAGGCGGTGGGTGTGCTGGGCCCAGTAGGTTGGATGGGATTGTCTGAAGGTCCTGGGAAATGAAATAATTTAATAAGTAGAAGTGCCATGATGCTTCAAATACATAGGAAGGCAGAGGGTCCTTTCATGAAGAGTCACTAGACAGAAAATTTCACAAGACACAACAGACTCTGTATACATTGATCCCTTTAAAGGCTTGGCCTGTTCACCAGAGTAATGACGGCTTCTACTTAAGCTAGAAAGTCATTTGAATCTGATACTTCCTTTAACTTCTAAGCCACCCTTCTCCATCCTGTTTCTTCTTTCTGCCTTTTTGTCATCGAGACTCCACTTCCTTGTTCCTCACCAACATCCAAATATAATGGTAGATCTCTTATAAGTCTTTCACACTATAGCAAAAATCCAACTCAGTTTCTATAAAAATTGACATTTTGGCTGGACATGGCCACATAAGATTTGAAACCCCAGCACTGTGAATATTGAGACAGAAGTACTGTAGCTTTGAGACTAGTCTGGACACAGAGTGAGAAAACATCTCAAAATATCAAATAAACACCCAGTAATTTACATCTTTATGCATTTCCCTATTGTGGAACTAAGGATTGTACTTGTCATTTAGAAATGCTGGAGCATCAAGAGAACTGGAAACACTGGCCAGCAAATGGCCAGTTGGGCATAAAGTGAGGTTCCTTATTCTTAGAGATTCTCCTGTGATGAGAAGATTCCCTGACATGTTATCCCATACTCTTGATTTATAGGGCGATCCCACCCCAAGAGGAGAAAGCTCTGCCTCCCCATCATGCCTCTGTCCACACTTTCAGGTAGCAGGAGGGCAAAGGGAGGAGCTGAATCTCCCTGTGGTCCTCCACCTTCCTCAACCACAGATTTTACTTCAGTGAATATTCTTGACAGGCCTTACACACGTCCACTTAGGGGTCTATGTGAAGAATTCTTTCACAGATTATTCTGGAAGAAGAGTTGCTCTATGAAAAGGGATAATTGTGTCTTCTCAGAATATACAGAATTGGAAAGCATAGAGATGGAGGAGGAAACTGTACCCACCATTTGGAGATAATGGTGGGGAAGTACCTCTATGCACTTTCCCAAGTCTTCCCACTTTTCTCCTCTCCTTTCTCCCTCAGTCCCTCCTTGCTCCATTTCCTCCCTTCTCCCCCCTCCTCTTTCTTTCTTTCTTTCTTTCTTTCTTTCTTTCTTTCTTTCTTTCTTTCTTTCTCTCTAGAACTGAAGAGGTCTCTCTCCTACCTCCTGCCTTCTTCTTCTTCTATTCCTCCCTTCTTCTTTTCCCCTCCCTCCCTGTCCTTCCCTCCCTTTCTCTCCTTCCCTCCCTCCCTCCTTTTCTTTTCTCTATCTCTATTTCCTCTTCCCTCTTCTTTCTTGAGACCAAGTCTCACCATGTAGTTCAAGCTTCTCTCAGATCCCTGGTTCTCCTGCGTCAGACTCCTGAATGCTAATATTATAGAATGTGCCTCCAGGCTTGTCCTCTAACCTTTACTTTAGGGCAGAAATAAGCATCTAATAACCAAAAACCAAGATGCAGCAAAATCTCATTAGAGGCTCAGCCCCTCTTTTGCCAACACTATAGTTATTACTGGCAACTTAAAGAGATCAATTTGAGCTTCCTTTGTGGATAAAACCCAGCGACTCCAGAGGAGAGATGCTTGCATGCTGAACTTGATGAAGCCAATTCTCAAGTCTGGTTATGTTCTAAAATGTTGTCTACATGACCTTACCATAGATTGTCTGAATGCCATTGATATCATCTTGAGGTAGTGAATAGGTGCTGGGTTCCCTGTAAGCATAGTTTGGGTACATCAAGGCACCAGGATCAGTGGAGTGAGAGAGTCCCAAGGAATGTCCAAATTCATGAGCAGCCACGAGAAATAGGTTGTAATCTGAAGTGCAAGAACAGATGGTGAATCGTCTAACTGGATCCACAGGTGATAACAATATGATCTCTATGGTCTCAAAGGATGTGACCTTGAGGCCAGAACTGCCCAGAAAGGAAACACTCATATATTCTTCTTTTTCTTTTTCTCTTCAGGCACCTGAGGAATAGCAAGGTAGGAGACACAAGCTTCTTATCAAATCTCAGAGACTAATAAAATCTGTCTTTATTCCAACTCCCTCATTTTATGAATGTGGCAGGTTGGTGAAATAGTGGTGAAGCTATGGATCTCAGGATGGAAGAATCCTGTGTCTCTTGTGCTTACATATCCTGACTGGCCCTCAGGCTCATTGGCAGAGTCTCCATGGAAGAGACAGGGAAGAGTCTGATTCTCAGTGCAGCAGCTCAGACGCAAGGCTGACTGAGCACAGGATCTAAATACACTGCCCTCACGTCCTCTTCTCTCCTCAGACAGCCCAGCCCTTCTTGTCAGGAGGCTCCTGCAAGGTTGTCTTACTGCATAGACACATTGCTGAGACGGAGGCCCACGGAAGTTAGGCTGCTAGAAGCAAGAACATGGCTGCTCTTTGAACAGTCTACCTTTTCAAATGAACCCTAGTACTTCAACTTTTGCAAAAGATGTGAGGAACAGGCCTTGTCAAACATTAAACTCAGAGGTGGAGGGCCTAAAGGATCAGGGTCAGAAAACTTCATGTTTTGGGAGCTAAGTAGACTCTGTCTCAACCACTCAGCTTGGCCATCGAGAGTGCAAGTTGTCAAAGAATATGTGTAACTAAATGAATTCAGCCTTCCTCAGCCCTGCCTTGTTTGAACAACCAGGACCCAGGCAGGGTTCAGGTGTAGTTTTCAATGTTCAGCTCCTTGCCTGATAAAATTTAAATGCTTCTCTCAGAAATCATGTGTTAGAATCTTGAGAGAAAAAATTCTGGGAGGTGAATGGTCTGGATTGATGCTGCAGTGAGAGGGCCAAGGGGTTTTGGGGTCATCCAAAACCTCATCCTTCTGCCATGTGAAGATAAATGAAGAACTTTAGCCCTGGTCTTTCCAGTCCCTTAAACAGTTAAAAAGTTAGGTTTCTTTAGTTTACCAGTTACTTCCTTTCATTATCCCATGACAGTAGTGCACATGAATTTAGGCACTGGAGTGGAAAATTAGGTCAACATTTAGCTTTTGATTAAAACAACAACAACAACAACAACAACAACAACAACAACAACAACAAAAGCAACAACAAACCTTTAAGGTGATTTATCTTTAAGTAGCAAAAAGTATAAGTGATTGATTTGAATTCTACAGTAATGTGAGTGGATGCGTATTCGTGAATACACATTTTAACTCCAAGGTGGAAAGATGAATTTAGAAGCTTCGTGTAAATCTAACAATGACCCACTTACTGTTGAAATCTTGAGTCCATGTTTCTTCTGAATCAAAATGAGCATCTCCTCCAATACCCTGGCCTGGCTGAAAGGCATGGGCAAGGATTCCATTGGGTCCATCGAAAGGAGAATTGTCACCATGGTCTGAAGTGAGATGGTTTGTGGTTAAGCCTTTGGCTAATATCTTAGGTTAGCTAGAGAAAGAAAAATTGAGCCTACCTCTTGAGACAAAAGCAATATTGATATCTGCTTCTCCCTGTAAGACCTCGGTGAAGGTCAGGGGCGATGGCACACTCCAGACTTGAAAAGCTTTCTCAATGGCTGTTTTCACTTCAGCCCTTGACAGCTGTGGGGTATGGTTTATAATCCTTTGAAAATGAGAAGGAGCAAGAGTGGTTTGCTATTGTTAGCAACCCCTTCGAACTACACAGTCACTCCACTTTGGAGCACATCACTTATGCAATGCAATGCGCTACCACTTGGACAGAGCATCAGGAGGGGTGCACGTCTCAGGGCTGAAGACAGACTGGAGTCTGGACAAGTAACTACTTGTATTTAAGCCTCAGTGCCCCTGTTCATAAGATGATGATACAGTATGATCTCCCTCATAGGTGGCCGAGGAAATTAAATACACCGGAAGCAGTTAGTTCGAGGGTTAACACTATACAACACAGAAACTGAATACTATTACTGCTGTTACCAAGATATACAGAAGAGGGCTAGACTCTCTTTAGCATTAGTTTAGCCTCTTTTGGACTTAAAGGTGACTGACTAGAAGACACAGTCTCATGACGCCATAGTCTTTTTAGATTGCTGAAGAGAAACAACATGGTAAGCTTTAGGGTTGAAAGAACCCAGGGCTTTCTGCTTCCTCAGCCTCAAGCTAACTTCCAGCTCACACCCCACTCATTCACACACTGTAAGGGCAGACTGTTCATTCATCTCTAGTGGCTTCCAAGTTCTGCAACCATGTCTGAGGTCTCACAGACTGTCAGTCACTAGCTGGGTGGATGAATCGTAAGACTCTAGGAATGTCACCTGTAGGTCAGATTAGTGTGTGTCCACTTGGGGCCTCCCGGGGTTAACAAGAAATCACCAGAGTCGGGCACTCCACAGCGAGGCTTTTGCATTATTTCTATTGTAGCTGCATCTGGCTTCCCTGTCTCGGGCAAGCCGAAGAAGCGCTGCATCTCCTTAAGCTTCTCTTCGAATACCGTGACATTCTTCGCAGACCGGAATTGATTGCTTGGTAAGTGGTAGAATTTTCGTAGGTAATTCTGATCAAAACAAACACAACAGAGTCCTTGCTGTGAAATTGCTCTGGACATTTTGCAATTCTTTCTTAGTTGCCACAGACTGTAAACTAGGACCCGACAGACAAGGGACAATAACAGAAACTGTGGGTTGGGACACCGTGATGGGTGAGTGGGTCATGTCTGAGAAGCTAAGATTGATCCTCACCACCCTCCTGGTAGAAGGAGAGAGCTGACTCTTACAAGTTATGTTCTGACCACCACTGTGCCATGCAATACCCTCCCACACTCATGAGAAGAAATGCATTTAATTAAAATAATTTGTAGATTGACTTTGAAGGAACACTGCCTACCGCACATTCTCTTCATTCAGCGAGATCTAACAAATGTTTGAATAAAAAACAAAAGTTTTACAACTGGGGAGGAATGAATCCAAATCACACACAAACTGCTACTATACAGTCAGCAGCACGACTTTTTTTTTTTTTTTTTTTTTAAATTAGTACTGACTTTTGGTTATTATTGCTTTTACATCCATTGAGGTGTTAGTTGTAAAAATGGGGACTTTCCTGCTGGAACCAAGGGGAAACTGACAGTTCAGGTCTTGGCTTACTTCAATGGCTCTCAAACGAGAACTGGTCATTTAAAAGATGTTTAAGGCAACAGCAGTGTTTTATTCACCAAGATAAGATCTTGGAAGCCACACCCACTCACAGGTGCTGACATGCGGATCAATGGTAAGGTCTCTTTACCTTGCCATATGCAGCCTATGTGTACACACTGTGCATCATATGTGACTACCTGGATCTTTGGAGGTGACAGAGAGCGGAGCTTACACTTTGGGATGTGGCAGGTTTGGGAAAATCCCAGCACTGTCCTTTGTCTTTAACATGGAAAAACCAAGCTTTCCCTCACAGCTCACAGTTACTGTGATACTTAGAGGAACGGTGTCTGCAGAGTAAACCCAGCCCGCCTTCGGTGTGAACTTAGGGGCTTGTGTGCCAGTCACAAAAATGACCACGAGAAAAAGAGCAAGAATTATGCTTTCTGGAAATTTTAATACTGAGAAAATTATGAATAAGAAATTGGTGATCACATTCTCTTGCATAAAAAGTTCTGGCCTTTTTAATAAAACAAGAGAGATGCTGTTAGCCTTGCCTTTATAACGCTGCCAAAGTTTAATAATCAGTTCTGGGAAATCTGATTACCCAATGTCTTAATTTTAATTAATCATAACCCCCCCATTTCCATTCTATCTTCTATATATAATAGTATTTTTTGGCTGCAGAAAATTTCCATACAGGAAGCAGTTGGCAGGTCAAAGTTGGACCTCTCCACGGCCCCCACCATTTTTTAGTGTTGGAATACCAGCAAGCATTCTATCAGTCCAGCACTGACCTATAGAGCATGGAACAAGTGGGTTACAGGTTTATTGGATGAGAAAAACATTAGGTAAGAGACTCGGTTCATTTTATAAATAAAATACTCTCTCTAAAAGGGCCCCAGCTTCAGCTGGCCTAACTAGTATTCCTTGGGCTTGAAAGCACCCAGCTGTTTTTGTGTCTACATTTTCCAGAGACAAGCCGTGCCTACTTGGGAGTCTTCCAAGTCCCAGAAGGTGATGCTGAGCCTCAGCAAAGCTGTCCAGAGAATCTCTTTCTGGCCTTCTATGCTAAGAAGGGGAAGCCACCCTCTGAATTCTGTAACTCTCAGCAAATCACCTGTGATTGACAGCTCATTTACCTCAGCAGTTTTCATAATTTTCTCTTCCAGGTGTTCAGGAGGCACTGGAATGGCCTTGGCAAGCTGTATGTGGAGGAAGAAGAGAAATGGAAGTGTCTTCAGGTGAAGCATGATCTTATCTTCCAAAACAACCTCTCCTGCCTTCCTCTGCCCCTCTGGCATGTGTCCTGAAGCTCACAGCATCCCCTGCCAATCACTGCTTTTATCTGGACCTTTATAAAGCTGCATCTTGAGCAACTGCTGCCTCAGCAGTGTGAAGTAACATAGCTAACCACACTCAGATGGTTCTGCAATGTTAGAAAGTGATTTGGAACCTAGGAGTAGGGGAGTCATTCAACAAAACAAGAGGATGGGTTGCTGCTCTTGCAAAGTGACAGGGTGAGGTGGCTGGCACCGGGGTTACAGGCTTCTGATTTCTGTCTGTGCATAATGAGGAAGTTGTACTAGTTAATTGGGAAACATTTTAAGCATATTCGTTGATGATCTTGGGAACAAATTGCACACCTGTAGGATCTCTGCTTCTAACCCACCACTGATGCCTGACAGTATGTGCCAACGTGGCTTGTCACCAGGCAGGCTTTGTGTGGGGACCAAAAGCAGCATCTGGAGATGACAGCTTTGTTAGGAAAGGCTCGCCATACTTGTATGAGGGCCTGAATTTGACCCTCAGCATGCAGATAAAAACTGAACTTAGTGGTACATGAGTGTAATCTCAGTACTGGTCTGTGGCAAGCAGGAGATATCTGCCGCTTGTTGGCCAGCCAGCCTAGTCTACTTTGTAAGTTCCAGGCTAGTTAGAGACCCTGTCACGAAACAAACAAACAAATCCCATATTACAGCACTTAAGGAATGATGCCCAAGGTTGTTCTTTGGTCTCCATACACAGGCACACACAAAACCATGAACATTCACTTTTAAATGCACACATGAATATGCGCACATAAACAGTGGCTTCTGTAGGGCAGGACTTTGCCATAGATGTAGTAAAACGTTCACTATCTATAATGTGTGTTTTTCCAGAGAAAGGACAAAGATAGGGATATTTATGAGAAAAACTAACATCTGTTGTATGTACATGTTTCAAACATGTTAATGCCAACTCAGTCCCCTAGTCTCACATAGTCTTCAGAGCAACACGCTCTTGCTATCATTTTGCAGGTGAAGCATAGGCTGGAAGACCCAGGAGAGGCACATGCTTACTTTGTGGAGGACTCAAGGCCATGGTATGGTGAGAGAGACAGAGCTTATCCTATACCAGGCTCTAATTTGTCAACCTGCTATTTACATCCAGGCTGGACCATCAGTAGTTGTGGGCTCACAGCAAGTGGAAAACTTTGGCCTAGATTCAAGGGCAAGAGAACGAGGGAGAAGAAAACGAGATTGATGTCTCACACACTCCCAGAGTACTAGGAGGGTGAGTGAGGACTTCCAGACAATGTGGTGATACAGGGCACTGTTTCTCTTCCTGCCTGGCTGTCTTCACATGGGCTCTGAGGATCTAACTCCTGTCTTCATCCTTGAAAGACAAGAAGTAGTTCACAGACCATGTTTTCTTCTCAGCCCCTAAAATGAACTTAAAAAGGGGATTTTTTTTTTAAAAATGTATTTTATAGAAGTGTTTAGTGATGTGGATGTCAGGAAGTGCATGCTGACAAGAGCCCGATATAGCTGTCTCCTTAGAGGTCTGCCAGAGTCTGACATATACAGAGGTGGATGCTCACAGCATACATTAAACTGATCATCCATTGAACTAACCATTGAACTGATCAAGGGCTTCCCAATGGAGGAGTTAGAGAGAAGACTGAAGGAGATGAAAGGGTTTGCAGCCCCATGAGGAGAGCAACAATACCAACCAACCAGAGCTCCCCAGGGACTGATCCACAGCCTGGGAGCACATAGGGAGGGGCCCATGGCTCCATCTGTATATGTAAGGAAGAACGGCCTTGTCGGGCATAGGTGGGTGAGGAGATCCTTGGTCCCATGAAAGCTGAATGCCGAGTGGGGAGAAATTCGAGGGTGGGGAGGTGGGAGTGGGGAGGTAGGTGGGGACACATCCTCATATAAGCAGAAGGAGGGGGTCTGGGATAGGAGGTTCTTGGGTGGTGGGGGGAATGGGGTAAGGGGATAAACTCTGAAATATAAATATAACATCCATTTTAAAAGAAAAGAAAAAAAAGGAAAAAAAAAGAGGTCAGGAATATTTTCAGTTTGTGATGAACATAGCAAAGGAGAACCAGAGGCTACATTTGGAGGTCTGAGCACAAAAGGAAACTTCTGGCCCTGCGCTCCTTCTATGGTCTTCTATTCCATTCCAAACAGACTCCACTGTTTTCTGCACTCCTCTAGACATGGCAGAATTCCAGAGTTAGGCCTGAGGTAATGTTCATTATCTGAGTGTCTTCACAGGGCTCCCAGGTATCTCCCAGGAGGCTCTCTCTTTCTCTCCCTCCCTCCCTCCCTCCCTCCCTCCCTCCCTCCCTCCCTCCCTCCCTCCCTCCTTCCCTCCCTCCCTCCCCCCTCTTCCTCTTTCTTTCTTTCTTTCTTTCTTTCTTTCTTTCTTTCTCTCCTTCCTTCCTTCCTTCCTTCCTTCCTTCCTTCCTTCCTTCCACAATTTCAGTTTACAGAAATCGACAGAGCTATACATGGAATTGAAAGAGCTTCAGCTCTTCCTGAACCCAATACTATTGTGGTCAATCATGACTCCAGAGCAGTAGCGTTTGCAAATTTCTTCTGCTGGAAAACCATGTATGCACAATATTTATTTACAGAGGTGTTATGATCCAGTTGTAACAAATAGATAGCAAAACCAGGAAGACCAGCAAGTACCTCAGCTAAAGAACAACCCGGGGGGAATCACAATTATTTGGACTAAATCTACAGGTTTGAGAATGGAAAGAAACAGGAGTGAAGGCATGCAGTAAGGCATCAATTGGGTGGGAGTCGGGAAGAGAAGCTTCAGTTTTTTAAATTGTTGAATTAAGGAAGCATGATTGTAGATTGAAGGGAAAAGCTAAGGCATGATGATAAAAGTGTCAGAGGTGGTGACTTGTACAGAGAAAGCGTCTGGGAGCAGGCGCAGATACTAGTATTATTTGATGGGAGACGAAGAAAAAATGCACTCTTATTTCTAGGATAAGTCCTTGCAAGCATCTTGTTTTCTGGCTATTGGGTGGTGACCCCTGCTGGCCACAGGGAATATTACTACCCTTCCTGTCTCCCCTCATTCCCTCCCTATCTCTTGTGTTCTCTTCTCTTGTACCTGCTTCCCCTGCTACCCTCCCCTCTCCTCCTCTCCCTCTCTCTCCTTTACTGGGTTGTCATAAAGATATTACAAAGGATTCAGGTGAAGGGGCAGACAGAGAGGGGAGTAAAGCAAGGCACATGCTCTCTTATGCTTGTGCAGGCAAGCATAACGCCTTCTTAATGGGCACTTCTTTGCATAGGCAGTATTGCTAACAGATTGTGTGTGGAAACCCAGCAAGCTCCTCAGTCTAGACCCCTCTTGTCTCTTGTACTACCTGTCTATGGGCTATGGAGCAGGACTTACCTAGAATGAGAAGGTCTTACCAGAGAGCTTCTCTATGGATAGCTTCAAGGGAAAAGTGGGAGAGGCTCAGAGTTTCTATAACCTCTATTGGGAAAGACACATTCTAGTTTCCATAAACTGCCCTGGGCAGAAATAAGCCAGGAACTGTTTGTGTGTTCTCTCTCTCTCTCTCTCTCTCTCTCTCTCTCTCTCCCTATTTTTAGTTGATACACATGTTGGTTTCATTATGATATTTTTATATCCTTGTCCCTGGTCCTCCACTGGTTCTCTTTAACTCTTTAACAAAGGACTGCCACCACATGACGGTGGCCCTGAAGGTGGTTTCTGACAAAGCCCCATAATACACAGGGTGGTGGAGATGGAGATGTTTGCTTCTAGAATCCCCCAATCCTATGACTGTTTACACAGAAGAGTTCCCACTGGCATAAAGTGTTACAGCAAAACTAGACAGACTCAGAGGACTGCCTTTCTCTGTGTCACCCCACTTTCAAGCCACAGTGGAATCCCCATTGTCCTCCCTCTTTCTATCGCCAGGGGATTACCCTGTAGAATTCACCTAGAATAGAACTTTTGTCCTTCGTATTTGTGGCTCTGTTTCCTGCTTAGGCTGCCGGTATGGCAGCCAGGAGGCAGGTTGCTTGGCATTGGCTAAAATAGGTCACATGACAGACGGTCCTATTGCTGTTGTTTCTCCTTTTTGGGTGCGGTACTCCATTTGTGTACTCGCTACTGAGTTGTGATAAAATACTTGACCAAGGCCATGTAACAGAAGAAGTGTTTATTTCGATTGTCAGTTCCAGGAATACATTCATTATGGCAGGAGGAGCAGCAGGTGGCTGGCCATCTTGCCTCCCGAGCCAGGAAGAGAGCTGGCAATGGAAGCTCGTGCTCACCTTCTCTTTATAGACTCCAAGATTCCAGCCAGAGGGTTAATACTGTCCACTCTAAGGGTGAATTTTTCCACCTCATTTCACCTATCCTTTACAGAGCTTTGTCTCCAAAGTGAGTCTAAACCCCATAGAATTGACAGTTAAGACTTACCACCAACTGGTAATTTTATTCTTCGCTACAAGTTAGTCCATTTTCAGTGGGCTGTGGCTCTCTGTCCACCCCTGCTGATCTCTGTCTCTTGACACTTGACAGGACCACAGGCTTTCATGGTCTAAGCATGATACTTTCTATCTCTGTGTGTTTTAGGAAGGATTTATATTAGCCCATCCATTCTCCCAAATGGTGCTTATGAGGTGACTCATAACGGCTGACAGATCGAAGGCACAGACAAAGAGGTAAGTATCTGATGCACAGATATCTGCTCTAATGTTGTTTGAAACTTTCTTTTTTTTTTTTATTGGATATTATATTTACATTTCAGATTTTACCTCCTTACCCCATTCCCCCCACCACCCAGGAACCACCTATCCCATCCCCCTTCCTCCTGCTTCTATGAGGATGTGCCCCCCCCACTCCACTCCCACCTCCCCACCCTCACATTCCCCCCGCCCCCACTCCGTGTTCAGCCTTCATGGGACCAAGGATCTCCTTTCCCACCTATGCCCGACAGGGCCATCCTTCCTTACATATACAGATGGAGCCATGGGCCCCTCCCTATGTGCTCCCAGGCTGGTGGTCTAGACCCTGGGGAGCCCTGGTTGGTTGGTATTGTTGCTCTCCTCATGGGGCCACCAACCCTTTCATCTCCTTCAGTCTTCTCTCTAACTTCTCCATTGGGAAGCCCTTGATCAGTTCAATGGTTAGTTCAATGGATGATCAGTTCAATGGTTAGCTGTGAACATCTGCCTCTGAATATGTCAGACTCTGGGAGACCTCTAAGGAGACAGCTACATCAGGCTCTTGTCAGCATGCACTTCCAGACATCCACATCAGTGCCTGCCTTTGGTGACTGCACATGGGATGGATACCCAGGTGGAATGGTCTCCAGATGGCCCCTCCTTCAGTTTCTGTCCCACGCTTTGTTTTCATATTTGCTCCCTTGAGTATTTTTGTTACTCCTTCTAAGTAGGACCGAGGCATCCACACTTGGTCTTCCATCTTCATGAGCTTCATGTGGTCTGTGAGGTGAATCTTGGCTATTTCAAGCTTTTGGGCTAATATCCGCTTATCAGTGAGTAAACTTTCAAGCTTGTCACCAGGGATACACCTCCCCCAACAAGGCCACACCTCCTAATCTTTCCCAAACAGTTCCATCAATCGGTGATATATTCATTCAATTCGTGAAGTATTAAAACCTATGAGCCTATGATGGCCATTTTGCTTTAAACTACTACATTCTTTTTTTTTTTTTTTTAATTTTATTTTGTGAGCATTAGTGTTTTGTCTGCATTCATGTTTGTGTGAGAGTGTCAGATTTCCTGGAACTATAGTTACGTAGAGTTGTCAGTTGCCATGTGGTTGCTGGGAATGGAACCCAGGTTCTCTGAAAAAGCAGCCAGTACTCTTAACTGCTGAGCCATCTCTCCAGCCCCAAATGAACATATTCTTCAAGTATAGTTCCTTCAGAGAAGTCCAGCCTGAGAAGTAATATCCTGCAGGTGAGTTCTGTCAGGGCCTGCCTTTCATAGCCTCCAGCTCTGTGCAGATGGGTTTGATTAGTCTGAGCAACCCAGGTCTCGCAAGATCTTGTCCACAATTCTTACGTGATGACTTGTCTCTCTGTGTTTCTCATGTATACTTTTGTCTTGAGAACCTGACTCTGGGAATCAGGTTCACATTATAAATCACATTATATTATTATTCAACCAGTTGTTTGAAGTTGACTCTGTTTTTAACAAAGAAATATATACATGGTACCAAGTCTGTTATCTTTTTATACATCCTAGGCTTGTTCTTAGGTTACTCATGCCGCCACCTCTAAGCTATTGTGATACCAACTGTTCTGATCTACTGTTTTTACCTTATCACTCCCTAAAATTAATGCTGCATTAAAAATGATAACATTCAAAGGAGCTATCGAGATGGTGTAGTGGTTAAGAGCACTGGCATCTCTTCCAGAGGACCTGGGTTCAGTTTCTAGCATCTGCATGGCAGCTCACAACTGTCTGTAACTCTTGTTCTAGGGGATCCGACACCCCACAAAGGTGACATTCAACATGTTTCAGTGAGTGACACTTTTCCCAAATGTGATTATGTTTTGTCTTTGTAGCAGGCTTATAGAACAACTGAGGCAGACTCTATCAGTTCCCATCGAGATATAGAATAGCCTCTCACAAAAGATAAATGACTTGTCAAAAGTTTCGTGCCACACGAGTACAAGAAATCTTGACCCAGCCCCCTTGAGTCACAAACTAATTAGCTAATCCCAGAGCACAAATCAGTGAACACAGAGCATCTAGGACTAGACTGTGTTTCTGAGAGAAGGTAGATGAGCCTTCACTATACTTAGACTTGCAGATGGTCCAAGCAAGTTAAGGACCTGATGCAAGCAAGTTATGGTTCCTGGGGCAGACTCAGAAGTGAGCCTTGTGGTATAGTGTCAGTGTTGTGCACTGGCCATCTTTATTTTCGTTTCACTCTACTTGCAAAACCAAATCTCATTTGGAGCACATCATTCAGGTAAACGTGGAATTTTGGGGAAGATTCTACTCAGAGTGGAAGGGTGACAATATTAATCTTTGAAGACAATGTCTAACTCCCAGCTGCCACATGTGGTCATATAAAACTATAGGATTAAATGAGAACATATGAAACAAATGCCTCAATAGTGGGGGCAAGTGAATATGCCAGTGACCGTACACACACCCAACAATCTCAGGAATGTATATGCTACCCACCATTAGAGAAAATGGTTTAGGTGATTCAAGCGCACTAAAAGTTAAAAAAAGAAACAAATGGACACTTAACTGAAGAAAAATCCAAAGAAGAGACCAGATTATTTGATGTAATAATTCTGTTTAATATGATTTCTGCATTTGTATGCATTCCAGGACTGACATTAGTTAATTGAACTCTGTCTCAGTTAGCATTAACTATCAACACAATACAGCTTAGATTCACCTGAAAAGGGAGTCTTAGCAAACAAGAGAGCCAGAAAGCAGCATTTCTCCATGATTCCTGCCTTGAGTTTTTGTTCCGAAATCCCTCAGTGATGAACTGTAACCTGGGAATATAATCTAAATAAACCCTTTCCTCCAGAAGATGTCTTAGTCATAATGTTTTTTCGCAGCAACAGGATGAAACTGGAGCACAGACCATATCCTCTTCATCTTTGACCTCCATTGTGACTGTTGGTGACATAACCCACTTGTTTGCTCTGTCCCTAAGCCCAGCATACACAGCACTGATGACCATGATGACTCTAGAATGAATATCTGAGCCCAAGCTTTACTGCCTACAAACTCTGCAAAGTGAACACATTTCCTAATGTCATGAAAAGGAAATAAAGTTTTATCTACTTGTTATTAAAAATATAACTGTATAATAAGTCCTTTATGAATTTCACTATTAAAATTTTAGCAATTATCTGCTAACATTAAATATTTTCACATTATTAAACTATTTAAAGTCTAGCTTGCATGGTCTCTTGCTGGCACCAAATGTCTTAGGGTTCTATTGCTATGTAGAGACACCATGACTGCCGATCGATCTTATAACGGAAAACATTTACTTGGGGCTGGCTTACAGTTCAGAGGTCTAGTCCATTATCATCACGGTGGGAAGTGTGGTGGCATACAGGCAGATAGGGTAATGGAGAAGGAGCTGAGAGCACTACATCTTGATCTGTAGGTAGCATGAAGAGAATATCACACTGGACTTGGCTTATGCTTTTGAGACCTCAAAGCCCACTCTGAGTAATGCATTTTCTTAAAAAAAAAAAAAAAAACTCCACATATACCCCAACTTTCTAATGGTGCCACTTCTCATAAACCTATGGGGTTATTTTTTATTTAAACTACCACAAAAATCTAGCTCACACGGTCTCTTTCTGCATGAAAAAAGAAGACGCACATCAGCAGAAGCACAGGATAAGAGTGTTCAAGCCCCACATGATTGACATCAATTGCTAGATAACTTCACTGCCACAGGCTAGTGGGCTATCAACAGAAAGCTGAAGCCATCTTTGCTCTTTGAGAGGCGGAGAGAATTGTGAACTCTAAGTTAGAGTTAAATCTCCCAATCTACATATGGTTTAGTTTTCCTGTCTAGAAAATATAATGACAACTTTCAAAACAATTTCTTTGGAGGGCTAGATGAAATACAATGAATTACACTGCTACATTAAAGAACATTATTCAGTCGATACTGATTCATTTTAAAGTGGACAAGCATCTTTTTTTTTTCCACTAGAAAAGTATATTTTAAAGAACAATCAGCTAAATTCTCTCATGTACGAGATGGCAAAAATGAAATTCAGAAATGTTCATTTCTTAGGGAAGTAGTCAGAAAGAAATGATCCGAGGAACTGGGTGAGGTCATTGGAAATGGGTTTCAACTTCGTAAAGTAAATTTCCTGAGGAAACAGTTTCTTGAGGGTAGCGTGAATTTAAATAGAAATATCTTTTAGCTGAATCCACATTATGAACCACATAGAACATCATCTCTTGTGTAAATTTGGAGCCTTGTTTACAGAGGAGAGCCACATGATCAGAAATTCCCACACCATCATCATTGCTAGGAGCTGAGTGTTGAGTCTAAGAGTAAGTGGCGAAACGTCATGGTTTCAAGACAAATACTCCCCACGGCTGGTCCTAAACTTCTACAGCTTAGCTTTGGGCAAGCTTGGGGTGATTCTTTACCATCTAAATCTTATTGTGAAAGCCACACCAATCCAATCACCTGCAAGTGAACTTCTGGATATTCAGTGCATGTCTGTGGCCACAGGAGGATGCTTCACACAGATCAGCTTTCTGCTGATTTCTCCAGAGTTGAGGTTGCATGCATCCTTAGATTGCTATAGTTAAAAATAATTTATAACGGACTCAAATTCTGGGCATTTTATTTTTCTATTCTATTTGAGAGATTATGCCAATGTCTTTTCCTCTTAAATTCGGGTGGAATCTGTAAATATTTTGACTAAGAGAATAAGCAAAAGCAAAGTAGTGCCTAAGGTTGGCCGTCTTCGAGTAGGTCGATTTTGAAGTGCTTCCTGTCCTTGGGAGAAGGCAGACTTTGCTGAAATCACACACCATGAGGAAATCCAGCTGTGAGGAATGAGGCAGCTGCAGCTTTTCCAGCCAGGTTGTCAGACATGTGAGTGAAGCTAGAGATGAGTCCGTCCACGCTAACCACTGGATTGTGATCATGGGAGCCAGAACCCTCAGCTGGAAAGCATCAACCACATAAACATGAGTGATGAGTTTGCAACCATGAGTTGGAGGGCTATTTCACTGTTATTATTTCATTGTTATGTAGTGAGAGCCTGACTTGAACACTGGGAAGCCAGGTCAGTCCTTTTCTGTACAACTAGTGCAGCCCTGTTTACCTACTGAGTTGTGAAGGGAATGCTGTGGGCTCAGACAGAGAAGCTTCAGGGCATTTGCTAGCCAGTGAGTTATGTCTTTATTTTCGTTTATTTTTTTGAATGCTGTAACTTTTTTCTTTTCTAATCTTTGAGTCTATGATGTATTTGTGTGTATGTGTGTGTATATGTGTGGGGCATGTATGCATTTGGAGGTTAGAGGTCTTGGTCTTGGGTCCCATCTTCTATCTACTTTGAGACAAGGTCTCTTGTTCAGCGATGCATACATCAAGATGTCTGATCTTCAAGCTTCCCAGGATTCCCCTGTGTGCCTCCCATCTTGTCCTAGAGGTCCTAGGATTATGGACTCACACAAATGTGTCCAGCTTTACATGGATTCTTGAGATATGAGCTCAGGTCATCCCTCGTGGGCAGGAAGCAGTCAGTCTCCAAGCCACTTTCTCAGCCATTATTTGTTGCTCTGAGTGTTAGTCTTGCTCTGTGTTGAACCTCAGGCTGACCCGGGACTCTCAATCCTCCTGCCCCATCTGAGTGCTGGGATAACCTGCATGCTTTGCCAGACCCAGTTTTTTTTTTTTTTTTGTTTATTTTTAACTTATAACCTGTCAGCTTCAAAACAGATTTGGTGCTAAGATCAAATGATCACAGACTGAATATGTTAAACAAATCATAAGCACTTAAAGTAGAGACCTTCAATACAGTTTTGTGTATTAAATAAAATTTTATATTTTCAGCTATTAATTGAAAAGTTGACTGCTTTATTTTTTCTCTAAAATTTATGCCCAAAATCCCCCTTTCTAGACTCTACTGAACATCTTGGAATTCCCCAGACACAGTCTGTCATCCAGAATTTCCAAGCCATGGCTCATACAGGTTCTTGGGACATTCTTCCTCTTCAGACTCTGGCCTGACAACTCCCTCCCCCCCCCACTAATTCTTCATGTTAAATATCACTTCCTTACTAGGCTCACATACAAAACACCTACTGAAAACCACCAATTGAGCACATACATCATTGACCTCTTGACTGAGTATAGCAAAAGCTTTAAAAAGTAGCCCTTGGGGAAGCATTGGGCAAAAGTTTCCTCAAACCCAGGAGTATAAAGAGAAAGTCTCAGTGATTATGGAGTTTTTGTAGTCGAGGGAAGAGGGGTTCTTGTAATTGAGTTGAAGATTTCCTGTAATAAAAGTGCTATGAAGAAAGGTCAGAACCCTACCCCAATTCCTCTCCCAGTACTCCCAGCTCTCCTGTCTCCAGTTGCTGAATTCCCATTGTCCCTATCAGAATTACCTCTTTTCTAGTAGCAGGCATGGTGTAGATTCTGCTGTACCAATTACCCAGGAACATGATTGGCTTCTAGACCTGGCTTTTCAGTAGCCTGATTAGCAGATGCATACAGAACAAGCTTCTGACAGTAGAGGGTCATGGTATGAAATGCATATCTTTATGGACTATAGACTAATATTATCCAACATACGGTCTTTGCTGGTCCATGAATTATTTGCTACTATCCTACAATGGGATTTATACAAAACCAGAGAACAAGTATCTAAAAATAAGTACTTATAGTAGTCTGGCAGGATGATGTATGTCTACTGAACATAATTATTTCAAAACAGGGCTGTGAACCCTAGCTCAGGTGGCCAAGTACTCACCTAGCATGTACAAAGTCCCAGGACCTCTCTTCAGTGAGACATAAGCCAGTTGTCATGGCACACATGCGTTATCCCATTACTCAGGGGATGGAAGTAGAAAAATAAGAACTTCAAAGTTATCCTCAGCTATATAGTGAGTTCAAGGCCAGCCTGGGGTACATGAAACTCAGTGCAAAGCAAAACCTCTGTGGCATTCTTAATATGTTTGTATTTTCATTTTATTACTATTTCTCATCTTCATTATTTTTCAGAATAACATCTTTATTATTCTGTGACTTAGTGGAAGATTTTAGTATTTCACCAAAGATGGGTTGAGAAGTGCTGGTAGACAAAAGACCTGGATTTTTCCCACTACTCTTGCTTCCTTCCATCCTTCTTTTTCCCTCATAAATGTCAGGTCCCAGTACCCCATTGCCTACCCTGAACCTCTTCAGCCCAAGGCTGGGTTCCCCTCCCCTCCCCTTCTCTCCCCTCCCCTCCTTTCACCTCCCCTCCCTTCCCTCCCCTTCCTTCCCTTCCCTTCCATTAGCTTCTGATTCCTATATAACCTCATTCATTTTGTCCACATGCATTCTTATCATATTCTCTCTCTCAGCCTTGCTCTCTCTCCCCCCCTCTTTCTCTGTTACACACACACACACACACACACACACACACACACACACACACACATCTCTTTTGGTCTCTCTGTCTTCTGCTCTTTGTCTCTTGGTCCTTTTGACTCCTACCTCTTTCTTTCCTCTCTTGAGCTCCCTTCCTCTTGTGGCCCAGTCTATTCTATTGGCAATGTTTAGTCTGGACTCTTCCAAATGCTTCTGACTGTGCTCTCCTGCATATCTACATAAAAGTCTTCTCCTCAGTAAAACCTAGGAATGGTTGTGTTCTCATTTCCATTCACTAAGCTATTGCCTTTTGCTTCTCCACTTCTGTGTCTACTTTCCTTGGAGAACTCTGGTAACTTGCTGATATGAGATAGAACCACTGGGTGGTTCCATGGCTCTATGAGAATCCCCAATATGGCTACAGCATACATAGTATGTCTATTTTTTACTATTTCACAGAACCCCACATCAGGACTAGACTAGTATTGAATTTGTTGAAGCTAAAAGTGCAGCTCTTCCTCTGAGTCCTATGCTCCCAGAAATAAGATTATGCTAGGGCAGATTACTAGCTTATCTGCTCTTCTGAAGACCCTACAGTTTGAAGGCCTCACAGGAGGACTGCTACAGCCAGGGCCACAGGCCTACCAGGACACATGAAGCAATCCAGGGACACAAGAGGCAGGTACCATACAGAGACACTCAGATCAGCTCACACCAGGGATAATCAAATGACAAGAAGCGAGTGCAAGACCATAAGCAACAGAAACCAATATACTTTGGCATCATTAGAACTTGGTTCTCCCACCACAGCAAGCCCTGGATATACCAACATACCTGAAAATCAGAAAGCTGACCTAAAATTCTATCTCATGAAGATAATAGAGTCTTTTAAGGAGGATATAAATAACTCACTGAAAGAAATAAAGGAAAACATAGGTAAACAGGTAGAAGCCTTTAAAGAGGAAACCAATAAATCCCTAAGAGAAATATAGGAAAACACAATCAAACAGGTGAAGGAATTGAACAAAGCAGGAGAAGACCTAAAAGTGGAAGTAGAAACAATAAAAAACCACACAAGGAGGCAACCCTTGAAATGGAAAACCTAGAAAAGAGGACAGGAATCACAGATATATGTATGTATGTATGTATTACCAACAGAACTCAAGAGATAGATAAGAGAATCTCAGGTGTAGAAGATACCTTAGAAGATATTGATGCAACTGTCAAAGAAAATTCAAAACAAAAAACTCCTAACCCAAAACATCCAGGAAATCCAGGACACAATGAAAAGACCAAATCTAAGAATAGTAGGGATACAGGAGAATGCAGATTCCCATCTCAAAGGACCCCAAAAAGTCTTCAACAAAATCAAAGAAAAAAAACTTCCCCACCCTAAAGAAAGAGATGACCATAAATGTACAAGAAGCTTATAGAACACCAAATAAATTGGACCAGAAAAGAAAATACTCTTGTCACATAATAATCAAAACACCAAATGTACAGAACAAAGAAAGAATATTAAAAGCTGCAAGGGAAAAGGGCCAAGTAACATATAAAGGCAGACCTATAAGAATTACACCAGACTTCTCAACACAGACCCTAAAAGCCAGAAGAACTTGGGTAGAGGTCAAGCAGACCCTAAGAGAAAACAAATGTCAGCCTAGGCTACTATATCCAGTAAAACTCTCAACAACATAGCTGGAGAAACAAAATATTCAAGGTCAAAATCAAATTCAAACAATATCTATTTAACAACCCATCACTATAGTGGGCTCTAGAAGAAAAACTCCAACAGAAGGAAGGTATTTACATCCAAGAAAAAACAAGATGTTAATCATCTCACAACAAAGTCAATAGGAGAGAATCACATGCACATAATGTTACCTACAACAACAAACATAACAGGAACTAACAATCATCTGTCTTTAATATCTCTCAATATCAATGGACTCAATTCCCCAATAAAAAGACACAAGCTAACAGACTGGATACACAAGCAGGATCCAGCATTTTGCTGCATACAAGAAAAACACTTCAATAACAAATACAGACACTATCTCAGAGTAAAAGGATAGAAAAAGTGTTCCTAGCAAATGGTTCCAGGAAACAAGCTGGAGTTGCCATCCTAATCCAGTAAAATAGACTATCAACCAAAAGTTATCAAGCAAGATGAGAAAAAACACTTCATATTCATCAAAGGAAAAATCCACTAAGAGAAAGTCTCAATTATGAACATCTATGCCCCAAATGCAAGGGCATTCACATTCATAAACGAAACTTTACTAAATCTCAAAACATACATTGAATCCCACACAATAAGAGTGAGAGACTTCAATACCCCATTCTCACTAATTGAGAGGTCATTAAAACAGAAAATAAACAGAGACACAGTGAAACTAATAGAGGTTATGAACCAAATGGATTTAACAAATTTTTATAGAATATTTTAGCCTAAAACAAAAGAATATACATTCTTCTTAGCACCTCATGTTACCTTCTCCAAAATTGGCCATATAATTGGTCACAAAACAGGCCTCAACAGATACAAGAAGACTGAAATAATCCCATGCATCCTATCAGATCACCACAGACTAAGGGTGGTCTTCAATAACAACAAAAACAACAGAAAACCCACATACCCATGTTTAGAAAATTTTCCCCTGTGCCAATGAGTTCAAGGCTCTTTCCCACTTTCTCTTCTATTAGATTCTGTGTGTCTGGTTTTATGTTGAGGTCCTTGATCCACTTGGACTTGAGCTTTGTGCAAGGTGACAAATAATAATCTATTCTCATTTTCGTACATACAGACTGCCAGTTAGATCAGCACCATTTATTGAAGATGATTTTTTCCATTGTATATTTTTGGCTTCTTTGTCAAAAATCAAGTGTCCATAGTGTGTGGTTTTATTTCTGCGACTTCAATTCTATTCCATTGAGCAATATGCCTGTCTCTGCACCAATACCATGCCAATTTTATCACTATTATTCTGTTTGAGGTCATGGTTGGTGATTCCCTCCGAGAGGCCTAACAAGCAGCTGAGTCAGATGTGATATTAGCACCCAACCAATGGATGGAAGCTGGGGACTCCTGTGGTTGAATTGGGGCAAAATCTGAAGAAGCTGAAGAGGAAGGTAGCTTCATGGGAAGACCAGCAGTCTTGACTGACCTGGATCCCCAAGATCTCTCAGAGACTGAGCCACTAACCAGCATACACCAGCTGATATGAGGCCCCTGACACATATACAGCAGAGGACTGCCTGGCCTCAGTGAGAGAAGATGCTCCTAGCCTTCATGAGACTTGAGGCTCCAGGGAGTGGGGAGGTCTGGTGGGGTAGGGATGGAGGGGTGGGGACATTCTCTTGAAGACAGGAGAGAGGAGAGGTATGAGATGGGGAATAGTCAGGGGTTGGTCCAGGAGGGGGATGAAGACTGGACTGTAAAAAAGGATTAAAAAATAATAAAAAAGAAAAACTAGCTAGCTGTAACATTTGTTGTTTAGTCTCCGTATGCTGAGAAATTTCATGTCTTTCTGAACTTTCTGAAAGGCTGGATGAACCAAGGTCATCTGGGATCAGAAGCCCTTCCTGAAGTTGTTCTGGAAGCAGATTTCTGGAAACAGTATCAGTCATGGCAAGAGCAGGCATCCAAACATCCTCTATGGTGGATCTTGTCAGGGCTGCCTCCTGGCCTTCCATTCTGCAATATACAAACCTTACAAGCAATATATAGTTCTATAAAGACATTTGTATGAAATGTGCAGTGTGCACAGATAAATTAAGGATGATTTCCTGCTGTTTGTTTGATCAAGTAAAAGACAACTGTCTTTCTTTAGAAGCTAGTTTGATCATATAATCAAACTGCAATATAGATCTCCATTCATGCCATATGAAAGGATGGTATGTAATAATAAATCTTGAGAATTCTGTAGCCAACAAGTTTTATTGGCTATGTAAGCTGAAGTTCTGGCTGGAAACATATATATTTCCCAATAAGTTTCAGAGTGTTTCAATGGTGGGTTTAGCAATATACACTACCAGCACATTTGGTCATTTTGATTTTCTCCTGTCTGCAGCCAAGATCTTCAGGGAATCTTCCTCTGTCAAAGATCAGATTTCTGCCTGAAGCTCACTTTCTTGTTCTTGGCCAATATCATATTCCTGCCAAGCAGCCCATTTCCTTGTCCTTGGTCAATGGCAGATTCTTGCTAAGCAGCCCCCAAAGCTCTCCACATCACCCCCTTTTGTGTTTCATAAACAAGACTGAGTCTGTCTTAGGTCATTCTGACAAGAATGCCTTCCTTACCCATTGTGGAATGTGCACTATCAAAAGCAATGCACTTCTGTCTTAGGTTGGTAAGGCTCTGTGCAGAATCTTACCTGTCCTTGGCTTGCCAGCCTGTTAAATTAATAACTCTGTCTGGGGGCCCATTTTCAGGTTCAAACCATGTACTTTGGGTGCCAACATGTTGATGATGTTAAAGACAAGCTTTAACACAATGGGCAGGAATAAAAGAATTCCCAGGACAAAAAGGGCTAGCATGATCAAGCTATATATGCCATTCTTGAAGCTTGACCAAAATAGAAATACTGACCCCAGGCCATGGATAATTTTATCAGCAGTATCAGCTACATCAATGCTCAGCAGAACAGCATTCTTAATATTCATAAGCTCACTATGCAAAGTTAAAACCTCCAAACAGGTGTTAGAATTATGCCAAATGCACTGCAAGTGTCTTTAAACGTTTTCCTAATTATAATGACTATGATTGTAAATTTTAGAACTAACATGAATTCAATGGTATTTCATATGACACTCGAGATGGCTCCTTACTGTTAATCTCAGAATCTCCTTCCAATAATTTGAATAGAATAAAGAGCATCAATTCATTGTTCCAAATGCCTATCTAAATCCTCTTTTATATTCAACACATTGGTAACATTTTTTTTTTTTTTTTGCTAAATGATTAACAAAAGTAGCTGTCTTAATGTGTCAAAGAAATTGCAGAAGCAGTGGTGCTAGCAATTAATGTAATTAAAGCTGTTATACCAGCAATAATCAAGCCATTACCCTCTTGCTTCTGCTTAAAGCCTGACTCACTTTTTCTAATATTTGCAAGCTTTTTTTCAGAATACCAAGGTTCTGTGATACTCAGGGCAATAAAGTATCAGCTGGTTGATAGACTTCCATAACAGACATGATGGGTTTCAACACACTAACACAATTAGAAAGTGTACAATCAATGCAACTTACATTAAATACTGTAGAAGAAGCGAAAGTTTTTTTTTTTAAATTTTTTATTGGATATTTTTTATTTACATTTCAGATATAATCCCCTTACCTCAATTCTTCCCCACCCAGGAACCCCGTATCATATCCCCCTTCCTCGTGCTTCTATGAGGATGTGCCCCTACACCCCCACTCTCACCTCCTCACCTTTGAATTTCCCCACATGGGGCACTCAGCCTTCATGGGATCAAGGATCTCCTCTCCCACCTATGCCTGGCAAGGCCATTCTCCCCTACACATACAGCTGGAACCATGGGTCCCTCCCTATATGCTCCCAGCCTGGTGGTTTAGACCCTGGGAGCTCTGGTTGGTTGGCATTGTTGCTCTCCTCATGGGGCCACAAACCCTCTCAGCTCCTTCAGTCTTCTCTCTCACTCCTTCATTGGGAACCCCATGATCAGTTCAATGGTTAGCTGTGAGCATCTGCCATTGAATATGTCAGACTCTGGCAGACCTCTAAGGAGAGAGCCATATCAGGCTCCTGTCAGCATGCACTTCCTGACATCCATATCAGCATCTACCTTTGGTGACTGCACATTGGATGGATACCCAGGTGGAACAGTCTCCAGATGACCCCTCCTTCAGTTTCTGTCCCACACTTTGTCTCCATATATGCTCCCTTAAGTATTTTGTTACTCCTTCTAAAAAGGACCAAAACACCCACACTTTGCTCTTTCTTCTTCTTTAACTTCATGTGGTCTGTGAGTTGTATCTTGGGTATTGTGAGCTTCTGGGCTAATATTCATTTATTAGTAAGTTCATACCATGTGCATTCTTTTGTGATTGGGTTACCTCACTCAGGATGATGTTTTCTAGTTCCATCCATTTACCTCAGAATTTCTCAAATTCATTGTTTTTAATAGCTGAGTAAATACTCCATTGTGTAAATGTACCACATTTTCTGTATCTATTCCTCTGTTGAAGGACATCTGGATTCTTTTCAGCTTCTGGCTATTATAAATAAGGCTGCTATGAAAATAGTGGAGCATATGTCCTTGTTGTATGTTGGGGCATCTTCTGGTTATATGCCCAGGAGTGGTATAGCTAGATCCTCAGGTAATGCTATGTCCAATTTTCTGAGGAATGGCCAGACTGATTTCCAGAGTGGTTGCACCAGGTTGCAATCCCACCAACAATAGAGGAGTGTTCCTCTTTCCCTACATCCTCACCTGCATCTGCTGTCACATGAGTTTATGATCTTAGCCATTCTGACTGTTGTGAGGTGAAATGTCAGGGTTGTTTTGATTTGGATTTCCATGATGACTAAGGATGCTGAACATTTCTTCAGGTGCTTCTCTGCCATTTGAGTTTCCTCAGTTGAGAATTCTTTGTTTAGCTCTATACCCAATTTTTAAAAATAGGGTTATTTGGTTGTCTGGAGTCTAACTTCTTGAGTTCTTTGTATATATTGGATATTAGCCCTCTATCGGATGTGGGATTGGTAAAGATCTTTCCCCAATCTGTTGGTTGCTGATTTGTCTTATTGACAGTGTCTTTCGCCTTACAAAAACTTTGCAATTTTATGAGGTCCCATTTGTCAATTCTTGATCTTAAAGCACAAGCCATTGGTGTTCTGTTCCCCCTTTGCCCTGATATTTGAGGGTCTTCCCTCTTCTCTTCTATTAGTTTCATTGTATCTGGCTTTATGTGAAGATCCTTTATTCACTTGTACTTGAACTTTGTACAAGGAGATAAGAATGGATCCATTTGCATTCTTCTACATGTTGTCCTTCAGTTGAACCAGCACCATTTGTTGAAAATGCTGTCCTTTTCCCACTGGATGGTTTTAGCTTCTTTGTCAAAGATCATTGGTGTGTGGGTTCATTTCTGGGTCTTCAATTTTATTCCATTGATCTTCCTGTCTCTGTACCAATACCATGCAGTTATTATCACTATTGCTCTGTAGTACAGCTTGAGGTCAGGGATGGTGATTCCCCCAAAAGATCTTTTTTGTTGTTGTTGATGATAGTTTTCACTATCCTGTTTTTTTTTTTTTGTTATTTAAAATGAATTTGAGAATTTCTTTTTCTAACTCTGTGAAGAATTGAGTTAGGATTTTAATGGGGATTGCACTGAATCTGTAGATTTCTTTCAGCAAGATGGCCATTTTTTACTATATTAATCCTACCAATTCATGAGCATGGGAATTCTTTCCATCTTCTGAGATCTTCTTTGATTTCTTTCTTCAGAGACTTGAAGTTCTTTTCATACAGATCTTTCACTTGCCTGGTTAGATTCACACCAAGGTATTTTATATTATTTATGACTATTGTGAAGAGTGTCATTTCCCTAATTTCTTTCTCAGCCTGTTTATCTTTAGAGCAGAGGAAAGCTACTGATTTGTTTAAGTTGATTTTATATCCAGCCAATTTGCTGAAGTTGTTTCTCAGGTTTAAGATTTCTCTGGTGAAAGTTTTGGGGTCACTTAAGTATACTGTCACATCATCTGCAAATAGTGATATTTTGACTGCTTCCTTTCCTGTTTGTATCTCTTAGACTTCCTTTTGTTGTCTAATTGCTCTAGCTAGGACTTCCAGTACTATATTGAATAGGTAGGGAGCGAGTGGACAGCCTTGTCTAGTCCCTGATCTTAGTGGGATTGTTTCAAGTTTCTCTCTATTTAGTTTGATGTTGGCTACTGCTTTGCTGTATATTGCTTTTATTATGTTTAGGTATGGGCCTTGAATTCCTGATCTTTCCAAGACTTTTACCATGAAGAAATGTTGAATATTGTCAAATGCTTTGTCAGGATCTAGTGAGATGATCATGTGGTTTTTTTTTTTTTTCTTTGAGTTAGTTTATGTAGTGGATTACATTGATGGATTTCCGAATATTGACCCATCCCTGCATTCCTGGGATAAAGCCTACTTGATCATGACGGGTGATTGTTCTGATGTGTTCTTGGATTCGGTTTGTGAGATTTTTTTTTTTTTTTTTTTTTTTTTGGTTTTTCGAGACAGGGTTGAGAATTTTATTGAGTATTTTTCATAAGATATTTATAAGAGAGATTGGTCTGAAGTTCTCTTTCTTTGTTGGGTCTTTGTTTGGTTTAGGTATGAGTATAATTGTGGTTTCATAAAACGATTGGGCTCCTTCTGTTTCTATTTTGTGGAATAGTTTGAAGAGAATTGGTATTAGGTCTTCCCTGAAAGCCTGATAGAATTGTTCACTAAAACCACCTGGTCCTGGGCTTTTTCTGGTGGGGAGACTTTTAATGACTGCTGCTATTTCTTTAGGGGTTATGGGACTGTTTAGATGGTTTATCTGCTCCTGATTTAACTTTAGTACCTGGTATCTCTCTAGAAAAATTTCCATTTCATCCAGAGTTTCCAGTTTTGTTGAGTATAGGCTTTTGTAGTAGGTTCTGATGATTTTTTTGAATTTTCTGTTTCTGTTGTTATGACTCTCTTTTCAGTTCTGATTTTATTAAATTGGATATTGTCTCTGTTCCCTCTTCTTAGTCTGGCTAAGGGTTTATCTATCTTGTTGATTTTCTCAAAGAATCAACTCCTGGTTTTGTTGATACTTCATATAGTTCTTTTTGTTTCTACTTGGTTGATTTCAGCCCTGAGTTTGATTATTTCCTGCAGTCTTCTCCTCTTGGGTGTATTTGCTTCTTTTTGTTCTAGAGCTTTCAGGTGTGCTGTCAAGTTGGTTGTGTATGCGCTCTCCAGTTTCTTTTTGTAGCCACTCAGAGTTATGAGTTTTTCCCTTAGCACTGCTTTCATTGTGTCCCATAAGTTTTGGCATGATGAGCCTCCATTTCCATTACATTCTAAAAAGTCTTTCATTTCTTTCTTTATTTCTTCCTCTACCAAGTCATCATTGAGTAAAATGTTCTATTTCCATGTGTATGTGGGCTTTCCATTGTTTTTGTCATTATTGAAGACCAGCCTTAGTCCATGGTGATCTGATAGGATGCAAGGGATTATTTCAATATTTTTGTATGTGTTGAGGCCTGCTTTGTGACCAATTATAAGGTCTATTTTGGAGAAGGTACCATGAGGTGCTGAGAAAAAAGTATATTCTTTTGTTTTAGGATGAAATGTTCTATAGACATCTGTTAAATCCACTTGGTTCATAAATTCTGTTAATTCTACTGTGTTTCTGTTTAGTTTCTGTTTTCATGATCTGTCCATTGCCGAGAGTGGGGTGTTGAAATCCCCCACTATTATTGTGTGAGGTGCAATGTGTGATTTGAGCTTTAGTAAAGTTTCTTTTATGAATGTGGGTGCTATTGCATTCGGAGCATAGATGTTTAGAATTTAGAGTTCATCTTGGTAGATTTTTCCTTTGATGAGTATGAAGTGTCCTTCCTTATCTTTTTTTTTTGATGATTTTTGGTTGAAAGTTGATTTTATTTGAAATTAAAATGGCTACTCCCACTTGTTTCTTGGGACCATTTGCTTGGAAAATTGTTTTCCATCCTTTTACTCTGAGGTAGTGTCTGTCTTTGTCTCTGAGTTGTGTTTCCTGTATGCAGCAAAATTCTGGGTCTTGTTTATATATCCAGTTTGTTAGTCTACGTCTTTTTATTGGGGAATTAAGTCAACTGATGTAAAGAGATATTAAGGAAAAGTGATTGTTCTTCCTGTTATTTTTTATTAGTGGTGTAATTATGTTTGTGTAGCTATCTTCTTTTGGGTTTGTTGGAAGATTACTTTCTTGCTTTTTCTATGTTGTAGTTTCTCTCCTTGTGTTGGAGTTTTCCATCTATTATCCTTTGTAGGACTGGATTTGTGGGAAGATATTTTGTAAATTTGGTTTCTCCATCTATAGTGATTGAGAGTTTTGCTGGGTATAGTAGTCTGGGCTGGCATTTGTGTTCTCTTAGGGTCTGTATGATATCAGTCCAGAATCTTCTGGCTTTTATAGTCTCTGATGAGAAGTCTGGTGTAATACTTATAGGTCTGCCTTCATATGTTACTTGACCTTTTTCCCTTAGTGCTTTTAGTAATTTTTGTTTGTTTTGTGCATTTGATGTTTTGATTATTATGTGATGGGAGGAATTTCTTTTCTGGTCTAGTCTATTTGGATTTCCATACGCTTCTTGTATATTCATGGGCATCTCTTTCTTTAGGTTTCCTCTATAGTTTTGTTGAAGATATTTACTGGCTCTTTAAGTTGGGAATCTTTACTCTCATCTATACCTATTATCCTTAGTTTTGGTCTTCTCCTTGTGTCCTGGATTTTCTGGATATTTTGGGTTAGGGGCTTTTTGCATTTTGCATTTTCTTTGACAGTTGTGTCAATGTTTTTCATGGTATCTTCTGCACATGAGATTCTCCTTTCTCTTGTATTCTGTTGGTGATGCTTGCATCTATGATTTCTGATTTCTCTCCTAGGTTTTCTATCTCTAGGGTAGTCTCCCTTTGAGATTTCTTTATTTTTTCTACTTCCATTTTTAGGTCCTGGATGGTTTTGTTTAATTCCTTCATCTGTTTGGTTGTGTTTTCTTGCAATTCAAGGGATTTTTTGTGTTTCCTCTTTATGGGCTTTTACCTGTTTACCTGTGTTCTCCTGTATTTCTTTAAGGGAGTTGTTTATGTCCTTTTTAAAGTCTTCTATCATCATCGTGAGAAGTGATTTTAAATCTGAATCCTGCTGTTCCAGTGTGATGGGATGTCCAGGACTTGCTATAGTGGGAGAACTGGGATCTGATGATGCCAGGTAATATTGGTTTCTGCTGCTTATGTTCTTGCACTTGCTTTTTGCCATCTGGTTATCTCTAGTGCTACCTGCACTCACTGTCTCTGACTGGAGCCTGTCTTTCCAGTTATCTTGCTTGTGTCAGAACTCTTTAGAGTCCAGATGTGTCTGTGATCCTGTGATCCTGAGCTCCTGTAACTCAGGCTGCCTCTGGGATTCTGATATCCTGCTGCTCTGAGTGGAGTGGTTCCTCATCTGCTCCAGTGCAGTAGTTCCTCTGTTGCTCTAAGATGTTTCAGGATAAGGTGTCTTCACAGGAGCAGACCAGCTAGGTGTCTGCCCCAGCCAAAAAAACAAGGGAGGGGCAGAAAGGGAGTGGTATTCCAGAGGGGTGGGATTTGGGTGGGTGATGGGTCCAGAGTGCCCAAGGCTCCCAGTTGTAGCTCTGGGGCTTAGGGTTGTGGGGGAAGGTTTTTACCAGTTGCTCTACTAAGGTTCAGAATAAGGTGTCTTCACAGGAGCAGACCAGCCAGGTGTCTGCCCCAGCTAAAAGGACTAAGGAAGGGGTGGAAACAAAGTGGTATTCTGAAGAGGTGAGGTTTGGGTGGGTTGCAGCTCTGGGGCTTTAGGGTTGTGGGGGAGGGTTCTTATCCACTGCTCTAGTAAGGTTCAGGATAAGGTGTCTTCACGAGAGCAGACCAGCCAGGTCAACAAAAGTAATTTTAACTTGACAATTAAAAGAACCTTAACAAATGTACTAACACTTGTTTGAAACCCAGATCCTGTCCCAACTTTATCTCTTGCTAATATAGTATCATAGAGAACTGTTGCTAACTTCCAAATATGTCTCTGAAAATGGCCAGAACCAGCCTTCCCAATGAAGACTGTAATTTTCAATATTGGATTGATTTCTAGAACAGTCCATGATTGAGTGTGAATAACTGGTCACATTTAAGAAAATTACAAGAGTCATTATAAACTCTCTTTTTGATTCTCTGTTCTATAAGGTCTAAAAACTTGAGGCACGGCAGCTTGTCCTATCAGGGGTAAGCAAAGGTGGGTTGGGAACATACGTCCAATACAGCTTCCCAGTCACCCCTTGTCAGGGCACTCAGCAAGCTCACAGGTCAGCATCATTCTTTGTTCTGGCATCAGCATGTCTTACTTATTGCTCTGGCAGCCACCATGCTCCCTCCTTTCATGCAGAAAAAAACACAAACATGCCCTCCTTCCTACATTAAGTACCTGATCAGGATCATGCCATATGCCAGTAAGTGGATCCTTCCCTTTCACCTTTGCATAAGTATGGCTAGTTATAGAGTGCTATAGACATTCTATAACTAGACACTCAGCAGAAAGTTCCTTGGCATTCAAAATTTTAAAAATATTTAAAATAAAAAGAACATGATTTAAATAAATTTTTGGTGTACATAAATGTACTTCTTCTTTTTTATTTTATGAAGATATTGTTTAAAAGTCCCATGGGCCCCTTCCACAGTCCCTTGTCTTTGACAATTATAAGAAATCCCAGTAATATGGGTAATATTAGATTGCTGACAAAAAGTCTTAAATGCTCAACTGTGATGGCCAGTTCCATTATCTTTTTAAAAATTGGATAATTTATTTATCTACATTTCAGATGTTATGCCCTCCCCCCCCCCAGAAATCCTCTATCCCATCCCCCTCCTCCTATTTCTATGAGGGTGTGCCCCCCACCACTTCACCCACTCCCACCTCCTCACCCTCGAATTCTCTCACACTAGGGCATCCAGCCTTCATGGGACCAAGGCCCTCCTCTCACACTCATGCCTGACAAGGTTATCCTCCATGACATATATAGCTGGAGCCATGTGTGGTTGCAGGCTAGCTGTTTAGACCCTGGGAGCTCTGGTTGATGAATATTGTTGCTCTCCCCATGGCACCGCAAATCCCTTCAACCCCTTCAGTCTTCTCTCTCAATCCTCCATTGGGAACCCCATGCTCAGTTCAATGGTTAGCTGTGAGCATCCTCCTCTGTATGTGTCAGGCTCTGGCAGAGCCTCTCAGGAGACAGGTATATTAGGCTCCTGTCACCATGCACTTCCTGATATCCACAACAGTGTTTGCATGTGGTGATTGCACCTGGGATGGATCCCCAGCTTGGGTAGTCTCTGGACAGGTCCTTCCTCCAGTCTCTGCTCCATACATTATCTCTACATTTGCTCCTGTGGGTATTTTATTACTCCTTCAAGGAAGGACGGAAGCACCCACACTTTGGTTTTTCTTCTTCTTGAGCTTCATGTGGTCTGTGAGTTATATCTTGGGTATTGTGAGCTTTTGGACTAATATCCACTTATCAGTAAGTTCATACCAAGTGTATTCTTTTGTGATTGGGTTACCTCAATCAGGATGATATTTCTAGTTTCATCCATTTGCCTAAGAATTTCATGAATTCGTTGTTTTTAATAGCTGAGTAGTGCTCCATTGTGTAAATGTACCACATTTTCTGTATCTTTTCTTCTGTTGACGGACATCTGGGTTTTTTTTCCAGCTTCTGGCTATTATAAATAAAACTGCTGAGAACATAGTGGAGCATATGTCCTTGTCATATGTTAGAACATCTTTTGGGTATATGCCCAGGAGTACTATAACTGGATCCTCAGGTAATACTATGTCCAGTTTTCTGAGGAACTGCCAGACTGATTTCCAGAGTGGTCGTACTAGCTTATATTCCCAACAATGGAGGAGTGTTGAGAGGTCACATTTTCAACCAGAGAGGACAATGGGGAATTGGGGTGAGGCTATGCACTCTCAATGTCTGCCCTCCATGACACAATTTCTCTGGTAACACTAAGCATCTTAACAGTTCCATAATGTCCTCAAACAACACAACCAACTGAGAAGCAAGTTCAAATACATAAGCTCATCAGGGGACATTTCTTACTTGAACCATTGTATTATTAAAAGCTCTCATGCTCTTCCCTATTGTCTCTTCCTTTCCTGCCACTTGAGGGGGTTCTCAATAGGGGTTTGGAATACTCTGAGGTCTCTTTTTCCTCTTGAAGATATCTATCTCTATCTCTATCAATCTATCTATCTATCTATCTATCTATCTATCTATCTATCTATCTCATTTCCTGTTTCTTTTCCCTTCCAGATGTCCCACCTTCTATTTCCTGCCTAAAGGTTTTTTTTTTTTATTTGACAGGTGATGCATCCACATAATACATAAGATATTCTGTCTACAAGAATTCTTAGATAGAGGTAAGATGACTGTATCCATGCTTTTCCTTCTGCTGGGTTCCAACTCAGGAGAAGAGTCAGCTGCTTTGAGCTTCAGTGAGACAGAGAAATGCTGAGACAAGGCTAGACCAGGGTGCAGTTTGCTAATCTATAGCCTAAAGTAGTAATAATGGGGTAAAAAAGCAAACATATGACTACCCTGAGTGAGTTTGAAAGTTAATTTTCTCAGATAAAAATTCCAAATGAAAATGCAAACCTAGAGGAAACCCTGGGATGAGATCCTGTGCAGAGGATGGAGCTGAGGCATGTCCTGACTACATGAGACACAAACATGAAATTTGTTTTAAATCACTTTCCATTAATTTATTTATTCACCCCCAACCAGTCCTCCCATCACATGGCTCTTCCCTTTGGCCTTCATCTCTGAGAAGTAGAAGGTACCAACCCACCCTGGCACCTCAAGTCACTGCAGGATTAGGTACATCTCTCCCACTGGGGCTAGACAAGATACCCAATTGGGGGAATGGGATTCACAGACAGGCAACAGAGTCAGGGTAAGCCTCTGTTCCAGTTGGGGACCTGCATGAAGACCAAGCTGCAGATCTTCTACATATATGCGAGATGCCTAGGTCCAGCCCTTCTATACTCTTTGGTCAGTGGTTCAGTCTTTGGGAGCCTCCAAGGGTCCAAGGGTAGTTAATTCTATTGGTCTTCTTGTGGAGCCCCTTCAGGTTCCTTAATCCTTTTCTCAACTCTACCACAAGACTTTCTGAGTTCTGTTTAATGTTTGGCTATGGGTCTCTGCATCTGTTTCCATCCACTGCTGGGTGGAGCCTCTCAGAGGACAGTTATGCTAGACTCCTGTCTGCAAGCACAACAGAGTATCATTAATAGTGTCAGGGATTGGTTCTTGCCCATGGAATGGGTCTCAAGTTGGGCAAGTTATTGATTGGTCATTCGCTCCATCTCTGCTCCATCTTTGTCCCTGCACTTCTTGTAGGCAGGACAAAGTTTGGGTCGAAGGTTTTGTGGGTGGGTTGTTGTCTTTGTCTCACCACTGGGAGTCCTGCCTAGCTACAGGAGGTGAAGCACTTCAGGTTTCATATTGCCACTGCTCTGAGTCTCAACCAGAGTCACCTTCATGAATTCCCTGAAATTCCTCCATTCCAGGTCTCTGGTGCATCCCAGAGATGCTCCCCACCTCTCCTTTTCATTCACTCTCCCCGCCTTTTCTCCCTGATTCCCCTTCTTCTCTCCATCTCTGCTCCTATCTAGTTCCCTCCCTCTGTTCATCTCTGACAACAATTTTAGTTTCTGTTCTGAGTGAGATTCAAGCATCCTCCCTTGAGCCCTCCTTGCAATGTTTTGATCTACTGAATTTGTGATCATTTTTTTTTTTTAGCAAAGGATATTTGAGGTGAGGAGTGATCTCCTTATATGGGAATTCCACTTACCAAGCAATAATCCATATAATTCAAACTGTAATCCAGTTCTGTATAAGGTCTAGAGGCAGAACAGTCCCATCAGTTTCTGGAACTCACAATCTGGCAATGACATTCTTGGTATATGATTGTGTCTCAGGTGGCCATTAAGACAAATTTTTTAATTGGGAAAAATTAGTCTTTGTTTCCAGTCTTGATTTGGAACATTCTGGGTGCTAGAAAGATCATTTGTTTTAATATTTAGCTTCTACCCTATATTCTGAGATAATATCTTGATACCCGTTCAGACACCAGTGGTAAGTGAATGTTTTATCTTAATAGCTTGTCTTTAGATGTGGTTCCTGACACACCCTTGGCATTTCCTGCATTCTGGAAACTTCTTTTGTTTTATGAGGTGACTTTTTTTGTGAGCTTCTCAGTGGGCTTGCTCACCAGAAAGACCAAATTGTGGGTAGAAGCTTGCAGCACCATCTTTTGCAGAGGGAAGATTATAGTAGCAATTGATCATGCCTACGTAAGGGAGCCTCTGTTAAACATCCCCAGACAGAGACATGGCTAGATGCTGGAGGATGATGCTTGGGGAAAGTATGACACTCTCTGCCTCTCGTATGCCCAGCGTGCCTCTATTTGCATCCTTTGTGCTGCTTTTTCAACAAACCAGTATTTCCTTGAGCTTTGTAAGCCATTCTGGCAAATTACCCCACATGAAGAAGAACAATAAGAAGTCCTGTTTAGTAGACACTCCGCCAGAGGCTCTGGCGGCTCAGGAGGCTCAGCTAAGCACTTGGGATCTGAAGTGAAGAACAGTGTTACCTGATTCAGCTATTTATCTGTGGCATCTTCACCAACTCTAGATAGGTAGTGCCATACTTAAACTGTAAGATACCCAGCTAGCATTGGGACACGTAGAGAATCAGTTCATGTGATAGAAAGCTTAGACCCATTTAGTATCAGAGTATGGTGAATATGGAGGAGAAAGCAATACAGTTTTCCCACTCAGATCCAAGACTGTTCAGAATCATTCTCTGAATCCCCAAGTATTAGGAGGTTACATACTATGCAACTGACCTTCTGCATTGCTTCCAATTTATACTATGTTAGCTATAGCTTAGCAAATAAATCCTCAAATATTCGCTCTGTACCTTCCTCTCTTAGCAGCTGAGCACCTTGCTAACCAGTGGTGTCTGGTCAGTGGTGCAATGCTTATCTACCTATGTGGCTTATGTTTGCTCACGTCAGATTGCTCTCTTCCTACATCATGAGATCTTCACCAACCCATCTTCAAGCCTTATTTGTTCTACTCAATTAAGATTGGACTTAGACTTTAACATCACTTCTTTTCTCTGAAAGTGTTTCACTATGTAGCACAGGCTGGCCCAAAATTACCATTTTCCTGCTTTGACATAAATGATTGCCAGCCCTATAAGCATGCACCACCATGCCTGGCCTTTCACCCAGTTTAAATTTACATTTGACCACTGGACTGCAACCTCTTGTCAGCCTCTGTACCTGGGCTATTTCTTGATGCTGGCTCAGCTGCATTGCCATGTGTTCTTAGGAACTGGTCCTGCCAAAATTGATTTCAGGACTTGATAAATATGTCCCAGAGTTTAATTTTATATGTATCATGAACAAAATGGAAATGATCCAGGCTTTGAGGAAGCCAGGCTTTGAGGAAGGGTGAGTTTTCTATAGATTAAGAAACAAATATGGAGACAAAGTGTGGGACAGAAACTGAAGGAGGGGTCATCTGGAGACCATTCTACCTGGGTATCCATTCCATGTGCGGTCACCAAAGGTAGACTCTGATGTCAGGAAGTGCATGCTGACAAGAGCCTGATATAGTTGTCTCCTTAGAGGTCTTCCAGAGCCTGACATATACAGAGGTAGATGCTCACAGATAACCATTGAACTGATCATGGGATTCCCAATGGAGGAGTGAGAGAGAAGACTGAAGGAGCTGAAAGAGTTTGCAGCCCCATGAGGAGAGCAATAATACCAACCAACCAGAGCTCCCAGGGTCTAAAACACCAGCCTGGGAGTACATAGGGAGGGATCAATGACTCCAGCTGTATATGTAGGGGAGGATGGACTTGTTGGCATAGGTGGGAAAGGAGATCCTTGGTCCCATGAAGGCTGGGGTGGAATTCCAGGGTTGGCAGGTGGGAGTAGGGGGGTGGGGGGGCACATCCTCATAGAATCAGGAGGAGGGGGTATGGGATAGGAAGTTTATGGGTGGGGGGGTGGGGGGAATGGGGTAAGGGGATAACATCTGAAATGTAAATAAAATATTCAATAAAAAATAAAAATTAAACAAAACAAAAAACAACAAAAAAGGAGACAGTTAGTTACAAAGGTTGGAAAACACCTATACATAGTCTCCTCTTGTCTACTCTGACACTTCTACAGTGTAACTCTTAAGTCCACCTCACCCCAGAACAAAGGTGGAGTGCATTGACTGTGGTAATCCATGGAATACCATCCATGAGCGAGATAAAGAAGACTGAGGTCTCAAGCTGAAGACAGAAGGATGTGTTGATGTTACTAAGTCTGGGAATGCTGAAGAAGGAACGGGTCGGCAGAAGGCTCAGAGTTCTTCAGCTTCAGGTACTTAAAGGATCCCTCCTGATCATGATGAGCTTAATATCAGCAAACACACAAAAAAGACATAAACATAGTACTTCCCTAGTACCTCTGATGGTGACTTCTGAGCCAGCACCATGATCAAGGCATGTCTTAGTGCTAGGTGTTCTCCAGGTTTTGATACATGTAGAGCTGTAAAATCACAAGTACTATGACGGAGAGATGTCAGTAATGCCAATCAGCAACTCCAGAGAACCAGAATAGCACCGAAGGCCAGCATTCTAACAAAGCAAAGACATTGGCTGAAGAGTAATGACCACAGAGTTAAGCTCCCTTAAGTTGACTCACACACTGTTTACCTGGTCTCGACAATGGTGAGACCTTTGATGCCAGAATTCTAGAGCTGACTATCATTTCAGTGGTGACTGGTTGAGGGCTGGAGTTCTGCCATAAAAAGGCATTTGCCACAGTCACCACGAGGGTCAAATGAATCACACTTTCAAGAGTCAATAAATGTAAATTCTTTTTAATCTTTTATTTTCTCAGCAAACTAATTAAAGTCATTGGTTAAAACCAATTTCTATCAAAAGGTTAGATATTGGGTAACAATTCTAATTGTGTGGGCATCTTGTTAGTCGAGCATTTTTAAATATATAAATCCTTTAGATAATCATTAAGCCTTAAGAGTCTTCTTTCTACTGGGTAATGTGAGGATGGCAGATATTATTAGGGGCTCAGCCAAACTTTGTGGGGGCAGTGTGTTGAATTGGCAGAGCCAGCCACCATGCCAGGGCTGGTGTTTCTAGATAGCTGGAGCCGTGGTTCAGAGCCAGAGCAGCGGGAAAATGGTGTCTGCCCAGGAACAAGCTGGACTGAGCACCGAATTCTAAATATCTCCCATTTCAAGTGGCATCCAACACGGGACACAGATTCACTAGAAATTTAAGACTATTCACATGAAAGTTAAAGTTGTATTTTTTATTTTATGTTTTTAAAAATGTGAGTGAGTGAGTAGCGCTGATACAAGTCACATGACTCCAGCACAGGAACTATGAACGAAGAAACTGCTTGCAGGCAGGTCCTCTACTGTGAGAAATTGTAGGCTGTTCTGAGTCAACAGAGCTAAATGAATAAGCCTCCATTTTGGAGCAGTTACTGATGCTTTAACTGTGAATTTACAATATAGGGATTATTTTCTTTTAGGAAACAGATTTGTCTGATTCACATGGGGAATTTTGCCTGCCATTTGGAACTAAGATAGGGAAGACTGTCACTGACTCCAGGTAGAGAGTGCAGTGATAATCATTGCCTGCCTTGATCAGGTAATAAAATTTGTCTGTGGCTCTTGTTAGAGAGACATACAGATAGAAAAATAACTAGAAGGCTGCTCTAGACAGAGAGCCAAACAGATAGATGTTATAAATAAAAGGCTGCTCTAGTAGAAAGCCAAACGGAAAGATAGCGTAAATCAGGTGTATTAAGATGGTATGGCGTTATATTGCCTCACAGGATACTCGTATTCTATTAACGTGGGCCCCATGGGAATCTTGGATTTTATTGTGCTTGAAAAACACGAAAGGTCTAAGAATAGGCGCATACAGTACTTTAGTTACTTCATTTGTTTTAGATTTATTTAACTTTCAAGATGGGTGTGATTCTGAGTTGTGTAGTTGTATTTTTCCCTGGATAAAAGGTCAATGTAAAGTTTTTTCTCATTACTGGCTCAAGGATATTCTAGTTTGGGAAAAAAGTTTTGTCTCTGTGTTTCCAGAGGATGTCATTAAGGTAGTTGTACCTTCCAGAATTATATGGATCAGACATGACAGAGGTAGGCCTCCAGAAGACTAGATTCCAGAGAATCAAACAAAAAGTTACCTTGTTGACACTAAAATTTGTTTTGACATCTGTATATTACAGAATATACAGCCTTGATGAATGAATCTCCTCAAACATGCTGAGCTGACCTGCTTGAACTCCTGATGTCCTGGACTTCCAGCTGGAACCAGTTAAGACACAGACATCAGAGGCTTATCAATTTACCCTTCCTTCCACCCCTCTTCTAATATCTCAGTGCCCAAATTCAGCTTGAAGAAATTATAAAGAGTCAGTGCCCCAGTTTCCTGGGCTTGGGAGTTGAGGTGGTTAATATTAGGCTGTCTTTCTAGGGAAAAGTAATGGTTTTATTGGAACAGGGAGGAAGAGCTAGAATTGATTACATAGCCATAATCTATTGGTAGAAATCTGTATAATTGTTACTGAGCTGAAGTCATAATTTCTTAGATGGTACAAAATTTATTTTGATACAAATTCAAGGGTTTCATTGGTATAATTTCTTCTATTAATTCAAAATTTTGTGGGTGGAAGACTTAGACCCAGTCCTTCTTTAAATTTTTAAAAACTGATCTGAGACAATTAAGCAATGTGAGTTAAAGGCCTATAACAATTTTATGGCTCTGAGTTTATTATTAGGGTGTTTTATAGATTTTAATTAGAAATAGCTGAGAGGAGTTAATGGACAAAAGTCCAGTCTGCTTTTCATAGACATTTTGTTTTAAAAAAATGTCAGAAGTCCACAGAATTGGTGTTACAAACATTTCTGTATTAATGTTCATTTTGATTAGAGACCTGTCTGCTCCTGATAGCTTTCCTTTCTTGGATTCTAAGAAGAAATTGAGTATCTCTGGAGTTACTCCAGTTGTGGTGAGACAGCCACTGGGCAAGAATTGCCTCTTTTCATCTACAGACAAATTACTGTCCAGATTAGGATACTCAATGAGAAATAGTTGATTGATAATCTCTGCCTAGACAGGAAAATCAGACCTTAGAAATTCTGCATTACTAGGTCTGTCAGATGATCCTGGGCCAGAAGGCCCAAGATCAGATGCTCCAATGTTTTGAAGTATAAGGGACTATCCAGGTAATCAGCAGTCTATATAATTGTCTAAGTTTTAGAAGCTATGCATTGTGCTTCCCATATCTTCAGTTAATTCACTCATTCTGGATTTCTGAAAGTATTGAAAACTTATAGTCTCTTAGCCAAACCAGGCTATTTACTTTTAGAGAACAGATTTGAGAGGATGGTTTTCAGATGCATTCATTGTAAAGCCAAGACATAAGCCAGGTACAGAATTATAGTCTTTTAAGTTAAGATAGATGACAATGGTCTTTACTGACAATATATTGGACTGGGTATTAGGTCTATCTTATACCTTACTGTTACAAATTGGTATAAATTGGTATAGTTGTGCTCTAATTATATTTTTGAGGGAAAGTTTTTTTTTATTCTAACAAGAAGGGTGATGTGACAACTTAGATAAGACCTGTATAAGTTAAATCAGACAAAATTTAGGCACAGAGAAGGGAAAGTGGACAGAATGTCCCACCCTATACAAAGAAACTATTATTGGTACTTTCTTTTTTTCTTTTTTCTTTTTATATTTTATTTACATTTCAGATACCATCCCCTTTCCCCATTTCCTCTCCCTAGAAAACCCCTATCCCATGCCCCCTTTTTCCTTTTTGCTTTTATACATTTTTAAAAATGTTAATTAAAGGCTTTATAAGTTTGGTAATGCTCAATCAGAAGTGTAACCCAATACCCAACCTAGATATATCAACTATCTTTGACTGGTGGAGACACATGACAATCTGCCTCCATGTCCCCTCTCTTTCTCTCTCTTTCTCTCATCACCTAGCTTCACCCTTCCTGTTAAAATAAAACTTTTCTCTCAAAATGCAATTAGAGCATAATTATTCCTAATTGTACCAGTGAGGTACAAGATAGTCTTAATACCCAGTCCATCATTTTGTTGACTAACCAGAACCTCTGTCATCTCTCCTAACTAAAACACTTAGTTTTGAACCTGGCTTTTTTCTTGGGTTTAGAATGAATGTCAGCTGAAAACCATCCACTCAGATCTTTTCTCTCAAAGAAAATATCCAGGTTGGCTATGAGATTATAGGCCTTTAACCCCGTTAGAAATTCAGAATGACTGAGTTAACTGAAATTATGGGAAGCACTAAGCATAGCTTCTAAAACTTATCCAATTTATAGAGACCGCTGAACACCTGGAAAACCCCTATACTACTGAACGTTAGAGCATCGAATCTTCAGCCTTCTGGCCCAGAATCATTGGACAGACCTTAGTGATGCAGAATTATTAAGGGCTGATTACTCTGTCTAGGCAGATATAATCAGTCAACTATTCTGCAAGTGTGTCCTTTTCTGGACAGCAATTTGTCTGTAGATGAGAAGAGGCAATTCTTGCCTAGTGGCTGTCACCACACAACTGGATTAACTCCAAGGATGCTCAATTTCTTCTTAGAATCCATGACAGGAAGCTGTCAGGAGCAGACAGGTCTCTAATCAAAATGAACATTAATATAGAAATATTTGTAACATCAATTCTATGGTCTTCTGACGTTTTGAAAACTAACTATCCATATAAGGTAACCTGGACTGTTGTCTATTAACTCCTCTCAGCTATTTCTAAATAAAATATGGAAAACATCTGAACAATAAACTCAAAGCCATGAATTTGCTATAGTCCCTTAATTCATAGGCTAACAGTCCCAAATCAGTTAAAAAAGTTTAAGAAGGACTGGGTCTAAGCCTTGTATTCCTAAATGTGTTATACAGGTACAATGCCCACGAGAGTATCAATATTCATGTCACTTTTATATCAATAAGAAGCTCATACCGATGAAAACCTTAAATTTGAAATCAAAGTAAATTCTGTACCATTTAAGAAATTATAACTTCATCTTGATATTAATTATACAGATTGTTCTGTCTTTCTAGGGAAAAGTAGTGGTTTTGTTGGAACAGGGAGGATTAGCTAGGACTCATTGCATAGCCACAACCTATTGGTAGAAATCTGTATAATTAATATTATTGGTACTTTCATGGAAAGGGAAAAGCAGTTTCTCTCATTTAATGACACTGGGTATATCAACCACACTCTAGAACAGACCCTATGTGCAAGAGTAGTTGACTAACACAAAATATACTCCATGGTTTTGGTGTTATTTTCATCTGTACAGCAAAGGACACCGTCCTCTGAGAAGAGCAGCAGCCTACAGAATGGGAAAATAGTTTCTTTAACAATTACATATCTGACAGAAAGTCAGTATCTGGAATATATAAAGAACTAAAACACTGAACATCAAGAAAGTAAATAACCCAATTGAAAATGGCCTATAGACCTAAACAGAGTTCTCAAATGATATAATACAAATATTTGAGAAACACTTCAAAAATATTGGCTTGGTTGGGTATTTTCATCTTAGTGGTTTTGTTAGTTGATTCTGTTTTGATTTATATGATTAAGCTTTGTTTTTGTTTTCCCTTTTAGAGAGAGAGAGAGAAGAATCTGAAGGTGTGATTAGGAAGGGGGACACAATCTGAAGAAGGATGAGAGTAGGAAAAGAATTTGACTCACTGCATTGTTTGAAAAATACATTTAATGAAAAAGAACAGCCAATTTTAATAAGAGAATAACCTTGAAACAGTTTTTTTTTTTTTTTTAAAAAGAATGTTCAGTCTGATAGCTCATGCTGTGCCCATGAATTCAAATCACTAATTGTGCCCAATCCTAGCCTGGGTTTCTGCATTTTATCACCATCATCTTCATCATTACGATTGTTGTTATCCAAAATTCTAGAGAGAAACTAATTTTACCATCTTTATGTTTGTTCACACATAGTAAAGAAGGCTTCCACAGTTGTGCAGTACCTTTAACATTCAGAAGAAAACACATTGTAGTTACACTTATTAATAAAATAAATACTTTTGATGCCATTTTTGGTAAAATAAACAATATGTTCTTTAGAATGGCTATAAAAATGAAAATAGTTGAATGACATAGAACAGTATAATGAGAGTTTTAAAAAGTTGATCATGGCTTACTTATATCAGAAAACTTATTTTTACTTGACATTTCATTGGCACTTTGTCATTAACTTGCATGTTAATTTTAAACTTACATTTTAGTACAGGTGGTAATTCCATGCACTATTACTATTGAATGGTTTGTATCTAATCTCATAACACGGTTATAAAGATTATTAAAGGTCTCTGAAACTATAAAAAAATCATCCAAGGGGAGCCGTGGTGACTCCTGCCTCTGTGTGCCATCCATGTGGCTGTTACTGGGATCATCTGTGGCTTTCGCATTAGAAATTGAGTGATGTTTGTTTCTCCCTCAGCTCACTGCAGTAGGGTTTCAAACACACGTACTCACACCTGTGGAAGGAGAGAGTCTTTTGTTTCCCATTGGATACAAGGTCATGTTATGACCTAGACTAGCCTTGAGCGTGAGAGCCTCTCTTTCAGCCTCCTCAGTTTTCATATAACAGGTATGTACAAACACACAGAGAAATATTTTTTAAAGAAAAATAGTGAGAACAAACCCCAAATGTATGCTTACTGCCCTTCCATGTTACACTGTCCATCTCCAGTTGACTCACTCTCTTCCTGCAGGTGATTTTGCTTTCCTACAACATGTATTTTGCTTTCCTATTACATGTGTTTTGTTGTATTCTCCTTTTCTATTACATGTATTCTGTTCCCCACAGAGTTTCCCACCTCTTTTCAAAATGTCATCCTTCTTCCCTGTCATGAACTCCTTTCTAGCTTTGTGGTACACACACACACACACACACACACACACACACACACCCCACAACTCCCCAAAGTCATAGACACACACACACAATATAACACACACATGCACAAATCATATACACCAATATTCCCCAAGCTCCACACACAGACACATACATACCACACACACATTTAAATAATACATATACACACTACCCATCCATGTACTCCACAGATAATACCATATGAACCACACAGACACAGACATACAAACCACACATACATATACACACACCACACAATACTACAAAGACATACCACACATACATAATACATACATACATACATACATACATACATACACACTTAGATACCCCTACACCCTTACATTCAGATGTACACATACATACACTCACACTACACATTGCACAAACACACATACCACACATGACACACAGATACATACTACACATACACAGACACACAATAGTACACATGCACAGACACACACACACACTCTATACACACATGCACACACAGGCACCACATACACCACACATACTCACAGATTCATAAACACACACATACACACACATGCACATACACACACACACACCACAGACACACACACAGAATTCTCTGTCTCTGTCTCTCTCTTAAACCCAGATTTCCCATATAAGAGAGAATATGTTGCATTTGTTTTTCTGATTCTGGTTTATTTAACATGATGATTTCCTGATTTCCAGTTGTGTCTATTTTCTCACAAATGTCATGTATCCATTTCTCAAAGGCTACACTGCATTTTCTTTTCTCATTTGTCTGTTGATGACCATCCAGGCAGACTCTGTTTCCTAGCCACTGTGAACAGTGCAGCTGCAAACATGGGTGTGTATGTGTCTCTGTCATATGGCTCTGGGTAGATTCCCAGGATTGGTATAGCTGGGTCGTATAGAATTCTATTTTCAGTTTGTTTGAGGGACCGCTGTACAGACCTCCATGTAAGCTTCACAAGCTTATGCTTTGAGTTCTTACCTCACATCCTGCCCAGCATTTGTTCTCATCTGATTACTTGATGATAGCCATTCTGACCCAGGTGAGATGGACTCTTTATGCAATGCTAATTTGCATTTTGTAGCTGATAGCTAAGAATGTTGAACATTTTTTAAAAGTATTTATTAGCTATTTGTAGAGATGTTGGGCTTTTTGTTGTTGGTTTGGTTTGCTTTTCTGGTTTTTGTCTTTTGCAAAAAAGCTCTAGATGTGCAATGGTTCACTGCTCTTCCATCTTATTAGATGAAGAGATGAAATTTTTTGGTCCATATCATGTCATTACTGTTTTTTACACCAAAAAAAGGAGCGTTGGAAGACAGTCTAACACTTATGAATAACTCTCCTCCATAGGGAAGGGCAAGCTCAAAATTATGAGGTCCTTCATTAGGATACACAGAGCAGACACCCCAGTAAGATATTTTGGCGCACCTTTAATGATGAGCCACTGAAATTCAAGGGCTGTTCCGTACCACAGTGTAGCTGTAATAATTAATTACTCCACGCAACAGGTGGAGATCCAACGTTTTCGGCAAGAATCCACTAGAAGTTTAAAATTATTAGAGTGAGAGTTAGAGATTTAGTCACTAGCGAGCAGAGCTGAGATGAGTCATGAGACTCAAAGCATGCACAGGATTCTAAACAAAGAAGCAAGGAAAAAAAATACAGACTACTCTGAGGCAGAAAGCCAGAGAGTAAAAGCTGTCTGCTTCCTACAAGCAGGTAATCCTAGGACAGAATTTTAAAGTGTGGTTTATTTGTTTTAAAAGATAGATTAAAATAGAGATTTTGCCTGAGTCACGTGGAGAATTCGGTTCAGAATTCGTACAGGGAAAAATACACTCACCGACTCCAAGCAGAGAGCAGTGATAACTGCCTGCTAATAAGCAGGTATTAATTTAAGTCTGAAGCTCCAGGCAGAGAGCATAACAGCTAGAAACTGCCTGTTTCCTATTGGCAGATATTAGTGGAAGTTTGATTTATTTATTTTATAGATGGTATTAAAAAAAAAGTCTGCAGGATACACATATTCTCTGAATATGGCCTCCACAGAAACTTTTGGTTAATATCCTGGCATGACAAATTAGGAAAGACCTAAGAATGGGCTCATAAAGTATTTGATTAGTTTACTTCATTTGTTTTGAATTGCTTTAATTATCAAAATGGGTGTGATTTTGAGTTCTGTGGTTGTTTTATTAATCCTCTGGGAGGGAAGTCAAGCTAAAAGTTTTCTGGTTAGTGGCTAAAGGACATACTGATTTGGGAAACAGGCTTTGTCTTTGTGTTTTTTAAAAAGGTGATTAGAGTCTGCACGTCTTCCAGAGTTATATGGATCAGATTTGATAGAGGCAGACCATCTGAAAAAGTAGATTCAAGAGAATCAAACAAAAAAGGGCAAAGATTCATTGTGCCATCCCTCACATGACATGAATGAAGACTTACGATTGGTTATTATTAAAACTGGCTCATAAAAAGACTGTCTTTCTAATGCTCAAAAAATTTCCTAACTAGTCTGTACACCCTACACTGATATAGCTCAAGGCCCATATTCAGCAGGAAGGAGTTATAAAGAGTCATCATCCCTGTTCCCTGGGCTCGGGGATCTGGAGGTGCTATTCTAAGGTTGTCTTTCTGGGGAATTTAGAAATGGTCAGAATTTAACAGGGAGGATATAGCTAGAATTGATTGTGTAGCCATAAACTTATATGGTAGAAATCCTTATAATTGTTACTAAGTTGAAGTTATAATTTTTTACATTGGTACAGAATTTATTTTGATATAGAATTAAGGCTTTTATTGGTATAAATTTCTTCTATTGATACAAAATGTTAATAATACAAAGCTTAGACCCAGTCCTTCTCCAACTGCCATTACAAACTAAATTTTAGATGATTAAGCATATGAATTAAGGGCCAGATAACAAATTCATGGCTCTTAGTTGATAGTTAGGGTGTTTTCAAGGTATCTTAATTAGAAATAGTTGAGAGAATTTAAAGGACAACAGTCCAGATTACTTTGCATAGGTAGATAGTTTTCAAAAATGTCTGAAATCCACAGAATGTGACATTTGATGTCACTTAATCATTTTTTTTTTTTTGTTGAGACGCATCTGCTCCTAACAGCTACCCATTTGTGGATTCTAAGAAGAAACTCAGCATCTATACCTTCAGGTGAGGTTGTACATTGTGGCAAGGTAGCCACTGGGCAGAAATTGCCTATTCATCTACAGACATATTACTGTCCAGAAAAAGGACACACTATGCAGAAGAGTCGACTGATTATCCTTCCCAAGAGAGGGTAGTCAATCCTTCATAATTCTGCATTACAAAGTTCTGTCAGATGATACTGGGCAAAATGGCCACTCTGATGCTCCAACTTGTTGAAATACAGGGGACTATATAAGTAGGCAGCCAATTTGACTCCGTTCTGGAAGCTGTATTAGGCTTCCTATAATTTCAGGTAAATTTTATGTCGCCCAGAATTCTGGTGGTATTGAAGACTAACCATAGTCTCTTAGTCAACCCAGGCTATGTAGCATTGAGAGAATATATTTGAGAGGATGGTTTTCAGATAGTATACAAGCTAAACCAGGATATAACAGATATAGAATTATAAGCCTTTTAAAGTTAGGATAGATAACAGAGTGCTTTATTTAATTGACAAAAGTGATGGACTGGATGTTAGGTGTATCTTATACTTTATAAATTACAAAATGGTAATAGTTATACTCAATTTATATGTGAGAGAAAAGGTTTTTTTTTTTTTTATAGGACAGAAAAAGTGAGATGTAGTGCAATTTCCCCCTAATTGATTAAATAATAAAGACAACAAGAAGCCAATCGATGGGTGAGGAGGAAGCGGGCCTTCTTGGTCTGAGAGAGGAAGAGGGAAGGCAGGGAGAAGGGACTTCCTTTTGGATGGGACAAGATATAAGCTGGGGACTGATAGTTCTGGTGGCATAATCCACTAAGATCTGCCACCAGAAGATTTCTAACATAAAATAGTTGGTGAATTTAGGATGATAGATTCCTTGCCCAGTGATTGTGTTATCTGTTGATTCTAAACTAAGATTGTCTGGTGTTTCCCATTTCACCATTTCCCATTTCATGGTGATTCAACTGAGCTCCAGGGAAAGGTGACCTCAGAGGAGTGTGGGTTTTCAAGAGGGCGCCTGAGGAAATCTGGAATTGCTGAGCAGGTTTGGCAGCAGTCAGCTGTGGGGGTTAGATGACTGGGACTGTGAGCGGGTTTCACAGCAAGTGAACTGCAAGAAGTTGGGTGGATGTCACATGGGGTTAGCACGGCAACTAAACTAAAGGGGATGCTTCTCAATGTTATCCTTTCTCCAATATGCCAGTTCTCTAATAACACCCAGCATTTGTGGTTATACAGTAATTTGTGTTTGTTTGCTTGATTTATGTCCAACTGTCCCAAACAAAAGTCACTGAGGTAGCGTTAAATGTTTTATTGACTCATTTCTGTGCCTTGCAACCATAACAGCAACACGCATTATGTGAATCAATAATAAAGTATCTGGTATGGGATATAATACATCTTAGTGGTGACAAAGCTGCCATACAATCGGAATATGCGTGCAAAGCCATCTGACCCAGGAACCTCTGGGTACAGAAGACCAATGAGAAGTTTTGACGAAAGAATGAAATTGTTATGAGAAATCCAGCCTCTGTGACAGGCAGAAATACCAATAAAGGAATGAAGAAGTGCTAAATCCCCAAATTAATTTTGTTTCCTGCATGTAAAGTCATGAAAGGGACTACCTCATATCCGCAGTTTACTGGTTTCAGTGTTCTAGAAAGCTTCTACCCGAGTCTTACAGGACAACTACTGATGCATCTCATTCTTCTTTAGTTATGTAAAGAATACAATATCTATGAGAAAAAGTAAAGTCTTTGTTGGTACAGAGGACTAGAGGGGGTATGAGGCAGCTGCATAGCCCCATTCGTGGAGTATATGACTCCATTATACGTCATAGCAGACCACCTTTCAGACGTTCACAACACAATATGATTAATGTTCTGAGCAGAAATTACTCTAGGAAGCAAGGAATGGTTCAAAAATAAAGCTCTTTATTAAATAATAAAATACCCACAGGCATGCATCCTCTCACGTACTGCAGTGAGAAGGTTTCACTTCTGTGCTCAGGTGCGGCTTTGTGGCTCATTAAGAAAGAGATCTGCTGGGCTCATCTCGAGCCACAGAACATGCAGGAACAATGAATCATTCTGACACATAATAAATTAGGTGAGAAACCATGAGACTCATGTCACAGGGTTATATATGTCTTCTCATCATGATAATCAGCACAACAGCCAGCTGTTGCTCTTCAGTGTGTGTGTCACACTCCTGGCATTGGGATCAAACTCGAACTGTGATGATCCACGGAAGAAATAAAAAAACCCTGTAAACACAGATGAGAAAGATGATGACACGTCCTTAAATCAATCAAGTTTATGATATGACTAAGAAAGGCCACACATGGGCTGAGGCAGGGGCGTGTGTGTAGCAGGTGACTCTGCCTGACTGAGCAGCATAATTTGCATGATTTAACCCACTGACTGTTTCTTACCCAAAATGCTTGCGTAAAGTGAAGGAGGGCAAACTGAAAATTAGGAAAGTTTAAACATTTCCCTCAAGGCAATAGTCCTAGTAAATGGCAGAGTGAGGATTTCATTTCATTTCTCTGCCTTTGAAGACTGGGGTAAAACACCAGAATATACTATTTCTAAAAAGATAGAATCCAAGAGATTTTAATATTAAAGGGTTTCCTTCTTTCTTTCCAACCTTCCTTCAACCTTCCATTCAACTTAAATCACAGGATGGGAGGCGGCGGACCTAAGAGGATGAGACAATGATGAAGCTCATCCAATGTTCACTTCTTTGTTATGCATAACATAAGAGAGTTGCTTTAATAACAATATCAGTGGTGTCCTAAGTATCGTAACCGAAGCCTTGCAGATCCCCCAGGTGTGCCCTCAGAGGGAACAAGTGAATATTTTGTTTTCTCATAAATCATTACCAGCAATCAAATTTTGTCATTTGAGCATGTGAAAGGAACATGTTATATGTTTTCTAGTGAAGAATGTGAATAATTTCAGACTGCAACAGGAGCCCAGACACAGTTGATGGAATAGAAGAGAAGACTTGGTGGAGAATGCCACCAGCCACCAGCCATCAGCCATCAGCCATCAGCCATCAGCCATCAGCCATCAGCCACCAGCCAGGACAATAGGACACCTGCCCCACAGTTGGCTGTATTTCATACTGACACAGTGGTCGGAAAGACAATGGCTTCACTTTGAGTGTATCTCAGTGTTATAGAAGAGAATCTTCAAAATTGTTTAAAAAAAAAACCAAAAAAATTTAGATAAAATTTGCACCAATTACAAAGTTTTATTTTATTTTATGTGTACTTTGGTAAGTTTTAGGGAAAACTAAAATTTTGTGGACAAATGTTTATTGTCACATTTTTATATAGTAGTCTAGGAATACTTCAAACAGCCCAACTTACACTTGACTGTGATAACATAAAATACCCCCCAAACCCTTGCTGTCAATGACATGAAGTGTTTCTTACCAAATGCGTGTAACACAGCATCAACTTGTGGCTCAATTCCTGGAAAGTCATCTGTTATCAACCTTGGAAAGCCTTTATCCATAAGATGTCTTGTCTCATCAAATCTACAGCAAGTGAAAAAAAATTCAGATCGATACTGTGACAAGTCCTATTGTACAGTGTGATGTGCTGCTAACAGTCCTGTGTGGGGTCCTATGACAACTTTTCAAATTGTGCAATGCTAAATATTTTTTGTGTGAGAGGGGTATGGTAACGTTTGAACTTCCTGGACTTGCAAGCATCTCTCATAGAATAATGAGTGATCTCCTGAAACAGGGACATCGTGCTAAAGTCTATAGAGATTCCACATATGCACCTAAGGTCAATTTTCTAAGCCTGGACACACAGACCACATGAATCTATCTGTCATAAATGCATAGAATTTATATAAACAGAAGATGAGAGCTAAGTTACAACACTTGGCTAAAAATAGACTCTTGGTTTGTATCACACTAGGAAGGACCTGGTAGAGCCTCCAGTCTGCTGCACCTGGCTTTGCACAGTAGCCTCATGATGAGGGACAGTGGCATGAAAAGGCAATGTGCCTGTGAACCTCTGGTTCACCGTTCCTCATGGCAAGTGATACACACTGGAAAAGCCCTTGGCATTTGCCATGTTGAACCACCATACTGTCTTTTGCTTAATTTTTGCTCAAAAAATTTGAGGTTTAGGAACATTAAGAGGGTTGGCAGGTATCCTTAAAAAGAGAAAACAAACTTCTGTAATTGTGCTCTAAGCAGAGTTTCCCAATGTAGCTCACCTCCAGTATTTGTCCCCTACAAAGAAGTACGTCTTCTTCTTCTCCTTATCAAAAACGGCTGCATCAATCTTCGTCACGGTGGGAGGAAAGCCGAGAGTGTGGATTCCCTTTGGGTAACCTGCTTGGACCTCATTTCCTCGGACTGCCCAGAACTGACTTCCTGTTAAATAACCACACCCAAGAAATTTTGCTTGTGTGAAGCTAACTGCTTTAGATATGAGAAGAGTGAATTGTTGTGATAAAGATGGCTGAGGACTAAGTTTTTCATAACCGCTAACTCTATACTCAGGCCTAACTTTAATGCTTAGTTCCTGGCTGAATGTGGTACACAGACCTTTAATGCTGGCACTAGGAAGTCAGAGGCAGGTGGAGTCCTGGGAGTTTGAGGCCAGCCTAGCCTACACAGTGAGTTTGAGACCAGCCATGGCTACATAGTGAAAACTTGCCTCAAAAAATAATATTTCCTGAATGAGTAAATAGTAAATGAACAAATATATGAACAGATTCACTGTCCTTTCTGTATTCATTTTATGTATTTATTCTGTATTTATATCATTTACTTATTTTCTATGAGTTATCTTAAGCAGCTTTAGTCATTTCTTATAATGACCTCTTGGGCTACACTTCTAAGACTTCCCTCATAAGATTTCACCTTGGTCAGATTTGTTTAAAATGCTCATTCACAGTTACCAATTCTGATCTGTACTCCTTCCAATAAAACATCTCAAATTCAGTACAATGAAGATACTTCATAGAGCAAAGGCATTGCAATAAGCTTTCTTTCAGCAAAGTTAAACATTTGTACAGTTTTTACCTTTAAAAACCAGAACACTGTCCTTGTTGAGAGCTTCATAGGCGGCATCTAAGTCTGAAGGAAGAGAGGGCCAAAATGCTGAAATCAAATGAAATTCAGGCTCAGGGTTCCAGTGGGATTTGCGCCAGAAGTACCTGTAATATACGAAAACCACAATAGTCTTTCTCGTTAAAAATACTAAGTACAGAGAAACACAGTCTTCTGCTCGATGCTGATTCACCTGTTTGCAGCACTGTGCACTGGATTGTCCTACATGTGATTCCAGGCAATGGATACAGCCTGGGGTGACAGGAATGTTCACCCTGTTCCAATAAGATTGCTCAGCTTGATTCCCTTCAAAAGTATGCAAAATATTACATATTTTAATAGTCCACTAATATTTTTTAAAATGTCATGTATCTTTTAAAATGTGAGCACCTTGGAAGATGGGACAAAAAAACTGGTGGCAGGAGGTACACATGGGCAGGGCTCTGGGGCAGCACAAAGGAAATATAAATTTCTTATATTCTTTGTTACTACTTGAGTATTGTGAATGCACATGTATCACTTTTTCTAAAATGAATTAATTGAAATAGTAGCACTTTCTAGCAAGGATAAAGATACATGTCTAGTTCTAAAGATAGCCAATACTTTTAGAAGCTCTATGAATTATGATATATAAAAATAGAAAAATAAGAGACAAACTTTCCTGATTATATGGATCTTATATTCTACTGACCAAAAATTATCTTCTGGGAGTCTAAAAGAAATATTCTGGACAATGCCAAGGGGATCTTTAAAAATACACTTTAAACCAGAGCTGAATAATCTTAAAACATGCCAGAAATGCACTATTTATTGTATTATGTTACATTTATTATATACATCCACTATATATAATCTCGAGTTTATTTTTCTTTCTGAACATTGAACATCAAAAGAGTAGCTAGGAAAATGTTTTTTTCTAACCTGCCTTTGAAGAATAGGAATTCCCCTCTCAGGGTGCTGACTGCATCAAAGGACAAAGCAGGATCACATCTTGCTGGGGTCTCAGGTCTTGGAGAGACAGGGGCCACAGGAACCACTATGGCATCAGAGGAGGGACGGGCTCCTGAAGAGAGCAGTTTAGGAGAAGCGAATGTTAGTAGGTCAGGGATGCATATAACAATTTACAAACTATCCAAACTTTTTCATGGTGTTTTGAGACAAACCAGTGTGTAGAATTAAATCCCGGGGTCAGGGAGGAGGCTTAGCTGGTAGTAAAGAAACCAGCTGCAGGCCTAACGACTTGGGATGTCTCATATCATCAGCATGCAAGACAAACATGGTGAAAGGAGAGAACCCTATTCCACAGGTTGACCTCTGAGCTTCACATGTATGCCATAGTGTGCATGCACAGGCATACATAGCTCTCTCTCTCTCTCTCTCTCTCTCTCTCTCTCTCTCTCTCTCTCTCACACACACACACACACACACACACACACACACACACACACACACTGCAATAAAAACAAAGCTTTCCTGAAGACTCACTGTAAAGAGCACTGACTCAAGCAAGCAAGCAAACAAAAACCACCCTAGGCCTCTTTTTCTTCATGCTCACCGTAGAGGGACTGAATGCCCTCTATATCATCTTGAGAAAGGTGGAAGTGGGCTGGGCTTGTGGAGAACTTGTAGACTGGATACATCAGAGATTCTTTGTTGTCTGAGTGAAAGAGACCCAAGGAGTGGCCAAGTTCGTGCGCGGCAACCAGGAATAAATTGGTCCCTGTTTGAGAAACCACAAATGTTCAGAGTGTAACAGTTACTATTCTACAAACAAGCACATATTGCTCATGTCAACCACACAGGGCATCCTTTGGATTACACACGGTGTTTTCCTTCTTTTGGGGCTCACTGGCTGGCATACTGCCTACCAGTCACATGTTCACAGTTGATTTGAAGTCAGCGTATAAGACAGTGCTTCACTAACTGCTTTTTACTAGTCCTCTTGTCTAAGATAGCTCTTCCTGTATCCACAATGCTAAGTCCTATTTGCAAAGAGATTTCTTTGGCTGGGCTAAAATGATTCTCATGCCAAGAAACAGTAATTTTTATTGTCTGGAAACCAGAAACTATTGTTAAGATTTAGTAATAAACTGGGTTTAACCACAGTTTAAATCAACCACCAACTGTTTATATATTCTTCAACCTCTGAAATAACAAAACCATGGAGAATTTCACCACTATTGTCAATGTTTTGATTGTTATAAAAAAACTTCCTAAGAGCCTAAGAGCAGTTAATAGAACAAATAAATTCACAGGACATCACATGCATTTATGAAACTCTCAAAACCTCAATTTTAGAGAAAAAAAAAACCACCCCCTACTGCCATAGGAAGACTACACGCCTCAGTATGAACAGAAACATTCATTACTGGTTTCTGCCATGAACACAGCTGGACTCAGTTGCTTCTCATTCCAAAGGGTTCTGCTGGCATTGAATATCAAATAGGGGTTCATGCAATTAAAGAGAAGAAATGTTCAAACAAAATCAGATCGTATCACACGGCACATGCTGCAGGCCTGCCCAGTTAGAAAAGACTGACTTTAGTTAATGTTTGCTTCTCTGAGAGTCCAGGGCAACTTGTAGGGTCTCAACTTACTCAATGGCTTTCATTAAACATTACTCTTCTATTATGGGAGTGGCAAACAGTGGTGAACAGCAGTGAACAGTGGTGCCCAGGTTACACTCAAACCCTGTATGAGATCCTGAATTGTGGAAAGAATGTCTGATGGCACTCAATATATTGTACTTGGGCCTTACATGGTTCGTTAGTAATGATTAGATGAATAGGACTTCAGGTTGCCACACAGCTAATCAGAAAGTGCAGCTAGCAGAACATTACATTTGAGACTTGCTTTAGACAATCAAGTTATTCTTGGACAACTCATCTGGTCTCATCCTACCTGAGGGTTGTAGTGTCCATTTCTCATCATCATCGAAGTGAACATCTCCATAAAATCCAGGGCCAGGTGGGTAGGCATGAGCCAGACTCTGTCCCGGGCCATCAAAAGGATAAAAGTCTCCATGTTCTGATGGAAAACAAATGTACAGAAATATAAGTATTAGAATTTCCTCTAATCCCTTTTTAGAAAGACAGCACAAGGGCTGAGTGGTTTGACTATTGATTTCTCTTGACAACCAGATGTCTAATGTAATCTTCAGTCTCATGGGAATGCTAGGCGGCCATCACCTTAGAAGATGGTCAGGGCGTAAGTCTCTATGGATGCTTAGTGCCCAGATGAAAGAAGTTGGAGGGACTTCTTGGCTGCTTTTGCCATAGGAGGTAACACAGGTGCTGCCTAAGAACACACCAGCCTGAGTCTGCTTACCTCTTTATTTTATATTTCTCAGCTTCTGGAAGACTGAATGATACTTTTGTGTTGTTTACAGATTTCCCAATGTGAGGTATTTTGTTTGAGTAGCCTGAACAACCCAAACACCAGATGAATGACTATACAACTGCATTACCTCCAACTGCAAAGGAGATCATTATGTCAGCCTCTCCTTCAGAGATCCTGGAGAATGTGAGTGGGGTCACATCCTCCCAGACCTTCAAAGCTTTCTTAATGGCGGAATCCACACTCTCTCTTGGCAAATCCAATGTATAATTCACAATCCTGAATGAGAGAAATCAAAGAAGGGAATCTTTGTTTCTGTGATGCTTCTGACACATTTTTAATGGCCTGTGAATACTCTGGAGGCGTTACCTGTAGGTGATGTGGTTTTTCCTCCATTTGGGTGAACCTGGAAAGGTACTGAAGCCACCAACATCGGGAACGCCACATCTGGGCTTGTGCATTAGCTCCACAGTGTTGGAGTCCAGCTTCCCTGTCATCTCCAGCCCGAGAAACTTCTGCATTTCTTGAATTTTTTGGACAACAGGACTACTGTCCTTTCTTTTGAAAATTTGTTTCTCGTTTTTTCTGAAGTCATAGTATTTTTCTAGGTATTGCTAGCGGAGCAACAAGCATAGTTTTAAAGAGGTTACTATGAAATGTAAACACACAAATCTCAAGATCTATGTTAATTATTCCCAGTTTAGTGAAACACAAGTAGATTTAGTGCTTCATTTGATTTTTTTTTCCTGCTAAGATGCCTCATTTTATTATTTCATTGCAATTTAATTTGCTACCAAAGTAAGGAAGTTGGCATAAATGTATGAGCTCATTAAGTGGATGTATCTAAGTTTTCTGTTTCCATTATTAACACAAACCCGTCAATGTTGAGTGCTGTTGAATAAATTCATTTTTCACAAGTGAAAAATTAGAGTATGCTTTGCTTCTTGAAGTTATAGGAGATAAATATTATCGTGCCCTCCCTCCTAAAGTATTTTAAGTAATATAATTCTAACACAGGAGTGGTCTCATCCACTTCCCAGTCTCCCCATGCATGCTGCTGCTGCTGTTATCCACCCTGAGTAACTGTGCTTGCTTCCTCGCCTCTTCATAGTTCTGTGAAGATGCAGTTTCTACTCTTACACTTTGATATTTTCCAAGACAATTTGTAATTAACTCAACTACTCCTGTTGGAGGACCAAGGGTATGGTTGTGCCTCCCCTTTGGCTCAAGTGGATCCCCCTTTGGCTCAACTGACTGATTACCTGAGCAAGATCCATGGTTGGATGGCTTTGTGGCACTGCCTCGTGCAGAGGATACGCTGAGCAGATGGGCAGGCACAGCAGCACCAGGATGGCCAGCGACTCCATACAGACAGCCTTTCCTTTAGAAAATGATCCTTCTCTAGCACTTGGCTTCTATATCTTCCCTTTATCGGCTCCTCTTTTATAGGGAGTCGGTGTTTAGGCCACGAATCATGACTCACGTGGGTGCTATTTTTAATCTGAATGACTGCAAGTGCATTCATAAGATGAAGAGAGAACCGCTTACATCAGTGAATCCCTCAACCTACTAAACTTGAAAGAATGCTTAATCTCAAGGATGTGGCTTCTGTGTTTATAAAGAGGAAAAGGAACTGGCTGGGTAATTAATGTTTGTAAAATTCTTAGATATTTTGAAAGCAGCGTAATTTTTAAAAACATGCCTTAGGCTCACATACATGCAAACAAGGAGTTTAATGGAAAGAGATTCCTGTGACTGTGAGGACTGCCATCTAGGAAGCTCGTTGCTTGAGTCCTTGGGTAAGAGGTGTTACCTATTTTCAGGTACTCTATGAAAGCAGTCAACACGGAGGAGCCAATGTACAAAGGTGAGAAGCTTGTGGCCCACCCACTCTTTGTTTCAGAATAATCACTACCAGCATATACTGGCTCCATCAAGACTTGTCAAATGGAAATCAGTTAATTGCATATTAAATGAAAATACTCCGACCTCTGTCCTCTGCTTTTTAAGTTTTGCTCTTTTCCCTTCTCCCAAAGTACAAATGAATGAGACTGAGGTTACAATGGAATTTCCAGTCCTTTCTCTCCACATATCATTGCTAATCAAAAGCATTTTCATTTCCACCCTTGACCAAGCAGAGCATTCTTCAGATACAGAAAGCCTGTACTTAAGTCAAACTTAGGTTCTTTTAAAAGAAATATTTTAGTTTTATTTATGTGTATGCATACACGTTTCTGTGTGTATATGCCAGGTGTATGCAAGGGGCCTTGGAGGCTGAAAGCAGGAGTCAAATCCTTTGGAGCTGGAATTAGCACTGGTTATGAGCTGCCATGTGGGTGTTAAAAACTTGAGGAGGTCCTCTGGAGGAGCAGAAAGTGCTCTTAGCCATGGAGCTGTCTCTCCAGCTCTAGAAGCCAGATTCTTAATATAGAGGTTAGAAGGTGTGAACATATTTGAAGCACATTTTTTCTTCCAGGGAAAAGAAAGCAACTCTACGGTATATGAAGTATAGAATTTCAAATTAGTGGGGTAATAACAAAAATGTACTAGTGACGTTTTCAGTACCATCTACCACCTTACTAGAGGTAAGCATGGCAGGAGAGACCTCTGTAAACAGGGAGGCTCTGAGGTCTTTGAGCCACAGCTTGGGTGAGGGATGTGTGCACTGGGCCAGCCAAGTCAGCTTGTGACTTAGTGTAGGTACTGCACAGAGAATATGCCCAACCTAAAAATCAGGGAAGCAAAGAGACTGACAAACTGAGACAAAGTCGGCTAGACTCGAGCAAGTTCATAATTTCATCCCTTGATTGCTTTTCCTATGGTGTGGATAACCCTGCACAAGGTGTTGGTTTTGATGTGTACTTCATGTGGGTGGCAAGTGCCTTTTTATTTTATTCCCGAGTTGTTAACTGATAAGAGTTTGTTAGCCAGGCAGATTCCTAACTGTGCCTGAGGTGCTGAGTTGACTCGTTCTGAGATGCCTCATGTTTGCTTGAGTCATTCCTTTGTTGTTGGTGGCACATCCTGCCGATGGTTCCTGTGGGTCAGAGAGCTATGGTCGTGTCTGTGGTTGACTAACCGTGAAAGGGTGTGCCTGCTAGGAGTGATTTTGGTTGATACATAAACTCTAGGCCACCACACCTGAACAAGATTAATAACTTGGGCCTATGGAGTCCTGTTTATTTTTAAGATATTATTTATTAAATTTACTCATATTTATAGAGTAAAACAAGTAGGCATATGTAGTTCATTAAGGCAAGGTGTAATCCTAGAACAGAGTTCCATATGTGAGATTTTTAACTACATGTTATTTTTAATTGCAGAACAACCCAAGAAGGTTGAGATTAGAGTCATAAAAGCTGAAGAATGATCTCACAGAAGGCTAGCTCACCATACTTATTTGCTGATCAAAAATGTAATGGCTTCTCTGGGTTGTTGGGTTAAGGGGAGACTAAAGAATCTCCCTGAAAGGGGAAAGAGAACATTGATGGACCGGATGCAGGTGGGGGTGGGAACAAAGGGATCAGGTGGTGTTGGAGGAAGAAATACTGGGAGAAAAAAACTAAATTTGGGAGGCATTTTGGGAGTGAAGTAGAAACCTAGTGCAGTGGAAACTTCAAGAGTAACCTTAGCAAGACTGCTAGTGATGAAGACATAGAGCTTGAACAAGCAAATTTCTGTAACCAGGCAAGGCCTCAAGGAGGGACTGGGACACCAAGCCAGTCACAAAAACTTTGACTTACAGTTTGTCCTGCATGCAGAGTATTCTGGAACCAGAGCCTAGCACCAGAGAGACTTCAGCCAGCAACTGATGGGAGCAAAGGCAGAGTTCCACAGACAAACATTAGGTGGCGCTCTGGTAGTCCTGCTGAGGAGGGGTAGGAAGGATCTGAGGAACCAGAGGGGTCAGGGACACACCAGGAGAGAACATAGCCCTCAGAATCAACTGACTGGGACTCAGGGTGACATGTGGAAACCAGGGAGCCTGTGGAGGAGTGACCTGGATCCTTTGAATATATGTTAGGCTGAAGGGTAACTTGGTGTTCTTATGGGAATCCTATCATTTGAAGGGGTGGAAGTGTCCCTGACTCTTGCTTACTTGTTGGACCCTTTTCCTTGTACTGAGTTGCCTTGCTAGGCCTTGATGTGATGGTATTTGCCTGCTCTTATTTTAGCTTGCTACATGGAGTTTGGATGATGTTCCTGGGAGGCCTGCTTTTTCTGAGGGGAGGCAGGATAAGGAGTGGATCTGAGGAAAAAGGGAGGTAAGGGAGAGACTGGGGAGAAGGCAGGGAGGGGAATCTGTAGTCAGTCAGGATGCAATATATGAGAAGAATAAAAAGAAAGGCACACATAAAGCAACCAGGGGGTATGGCAGGAGAGGTAGCTCAAATTACTAAGTCGCAAACTTCAGTTGCTATGTAAAAACACAGTGGTTTGTGATTGTAATTACAGCAGTGGGAAAAGAGAGGAGAATCTTTGGGGCTCACTGGCCAGCCAACCCAGACAATGCCACGAGTTCCAGGCCACTGAGAGATATTGTTGAAAGAAAGGAGAGAAAGACAAACAGAAAGGAAAGAAAGAAGGCACACTAAGAATGAGAACTGAGTTGCTGCCTGAGCCCCAGAGATCTGTGTACTTGGGCCCACAGGCATATGCACCTCAGATACCAGTATGCCCCCTTTTTAGTATATACCTTATACTCTTAGTGAAAACTGGCCTATGGGCCTTCCCAAAGACCAGAGTCTAGTGCAGGGTGCTTCATTTCCATGTAATAAATTCAGTGGAAGTTCCAATCTCCAAGCACCTTCTGGCTGCTAGGTCCACACCGTGAGAACAAAGTTTTGATCTCTGTCATATATTATGGGTCATTGTTGTGTCCATGATGTGAAGTGCCAAGGAAACAATACATTGAAAAAGCTCCCAGATTCCTTTCTGAAATACCGATCCCAGTTTACAGGTACCTAATCCAGTGCTTCCTTCGCTGTCTAGCCTTTTGGCTTTGCCACATACATCATTGTTCAGTGCTCTTAAGATCCACTCTGAGCACATTGCCTTGGCACTTGGTGATAATTAACAAGGATCAAGTGCTGTGATTCCTTTGCTTTATGAGACACATCTTTCTGTAGACATGATTTAACCTATTCCCAGCAATGATCTATTTATTTTCTGAACTCAGTAAGAAGTGGTCAGCACTTTCTGGGAAGTGTGATCTTGGACAAGTTCTCTTAGGGTCAGGGCAGGCTGTGCTCCTCTACACTGTCTTGGTGACCTTGAAGATTCTCAGGTTTGTCTGCACACTATTCAGCTGGGCAGTGTTCAGCTTTGCAGTTATTAAATCCTGAATTGATTTTCATAGCGACCATCTCTCAGCTCTCACTTGGGTCTTGACCTGGAGACTTGGGATTTCTCACTTCTGCATACAGCCCGCTGGCTGCCTGCCACCCTCAACCCCAGCAGTATCCAGAAGTACAACTTTGGGAAAAAGTCACTCTCCCATTTGCCTAAGCGATGAGGCAGCATCAAATTAGAAAAATCTTTCCTGCTTTCACTTACTTTGCCTTTAAGCCATGTTTAGACTTCTGGTCTAGGACAAAGAAAATAGAGAACCCACTCATCTCTATGTAGAACAAACTATAGAATTGTAGAAAATTCAAAATTTTGGATAGACTCATTTACTCATGAGAACTTTTCATACTGTTTGTTTTTTATTATAAATGAGAAAAATACCACTTTACAATCAAAAAATAACATAATGAAATAGAGATCTTATAAAACATTAAAGACAGGAGTGGCTTTATTTAAGTATCAAATACTTTTGGACAGGAAATGTCTCTTAGCTGGGCACAATAGGCATTACCGAATGCCAGCATGTGGGAATAAGAGGTAGAAGAGTCCCGAGTCCACTGGGTTGTAAGATCCTGTCTTAAACACCACAACCAAAGCAGCAATGTATTTCCTCTTGAGTCCCTGTTCCTGTATTCAGAGCCACATTCACTCTGGGAAGAGCTTCTCTGTTGACCCTGCTCTCTGGAAAGGAGATGCCTAGGATCACAGTGAGAGTCATCCACTGTACAAATGCCCTTCTTCAGGGACTCTTCAACCATGACGTGAACTTCTTGTGTCAATTGTGGAACTAAACTGTTTTAGTTCATAGAATATTATACTATAAATTGTTAAAGCTTGTGAAATAAAATTAATTTGTACTTGGTAGCTCTGTGTATCAGCAATTCTGGAAGGTAAAAAAAATCATAACAATATTTGGCTTCATAAAGAATCTTATTTAAAAGATCATGGAATATGTATTTCCATTAAGTTAGAGTTGCCAATATTTTTAACAGTTGAACCAGGTACTAGAATCACGGGAATCATCAACTCTTCTTAGTTGGAGGTTAAATCTGTGTTGAACTGATTGGTGGAAGAAATAGAAATTTTCTGCAAATAAAAAAATATTTATTATATAATACATGAAGTTTCCAGATTTTGACTCAACCCTGACTACTGTGTGCCATCCTCAGTATGCATAATTTTTTTCATCTACTGTTTAAATAGCAATGCTATTACTTTTAATATTGTGACAAAATAGAGAAAATGTATTTATACTCTTACCGCCTATTTGGAAAACATCATCAACTTTATCATTAATTCCAGGGAAGTCTTCTGCTGTTAATCTAGGATAACCTGGATCCATGGACCGGGTATTTTCATCATACCTGATTAAAAATATGGTTAAATGTATCAGCATCTTTGACCAAACATGAAGACTGCCTAAAAATGTTTATAGAAAATACAAGAGTATGAATGGCATAGAAAATTTTAATTCTTAAGATTAGAATGGAGAGAATCGGGTGAGGAAATATAGAATGTTGGCTATACCAAACTATGTATAAAGTCCTTCTAAAATCCAATGAACCACATGGATGTTCTCTTAAGGTAAAATGCTTTATGAATCAGGGTTATTTAGGTGAAAGTAGCTCAAGAAGCTGATTGCTCTTACGCCCCCACCTTTCCATAACACAGAATAGCAAGACAGGCTCATTGGATTCCCTTACAAGCACCTTGTGGTGCTTGTTGCTCCACAGACTAATGGACGCTCAATGGCTACAGCCATTCATATAAAAGGCAGTTTGACAATGCCTTTTGAAATTCATTTAAAGATCTTTCTGTATGGAAACAACTGGCACCCTAACGTTACTCATATTTTAGTCTTTACCTCCAGTACATGTGGTCAACAAAGAAATATGTTTTTCCAGTCTCTTCCTCACAAACAGCAGCATCAATGTGTGTCACGTCGCTAGGGAAACCAAAGAAGCTGTGGATGTCTCTGGGGAATCCTCTCAGTACACTTTGTTCTCGAACAGCCCAGACTTTATTTCCTGCCAATCAAATACCACATATGAATGTCCTTGTCTATGCTTTCAGCTAAGCTTCACAAGCTAGAACAAGCTACAGACTGCAACCGTGCTTGGAAGAGCTTGGTGTCTTCTCTGTTGAATGTTGATATCAGGATCCAATCTCAAAGCAATTAAATGAGTTTGCCTTTTGTTTGTTTGATTGTTGTGTTTTTGAGACAAAGACCTTACCCTACAACCTAGTTTGGTCTAGAATCCACTATGTAATTTGCAGCAATCCTTCTGCCTCAGCCTCTTAACTGTTAGAATTAAAGGCATGTGTCACCAAGCCTGCTTTACATGAGATATTTTTTTCTTTCCGGGTCATTCCAATCTGTAACATGCTTTGAAAACTATCTCTTGTTCTCCTCCTCCATTGCAGTTGAAGTTTCTTTCCAAAGCTAGACCCTCAAACAACTCTAATTTCTATTCTACTTCTGTAGTCACAAATTTCAACAGCATTCTCCAAAGTAGATGTGTAAACGTCTGCAGATTCAAAACTGTTATACACAATGATATCAAGGAAAAAGCCCTGGGATGTCAGGCAGGGGAACATGTTACCACTTTAATAGGAGAAATCAGTCAGCAGTGCCTGGTCTGCCTACCTGCTAATGGTTTTCTCCTCTCTCAAGATGGTGCTTCATATCACAATGGGGGTCTAGGAAATTGCATATACAAAATCTTTCTGTGTCATATTTTGTGGAATTGGCCCACGACTCTCAATTTTATTTCTGAGCACTCCTAAGCATATAGAGGAAGTTTAAAACACAGTAATTGCTTACAAGGTCTTAAACAAGTCTAAATAATTAGAACTCTAGTCATTTATGTCTTAATAAAAATGATGCTATATATACAATATAACTTTTAACTAAGCTGATGGGCTCCCATGAACTTACTTGGAGAAGCTTGAGCATTCAGAAGACTGTGCAGTGAATGTAGCTAATACCCTTGTATCTCACTACCAATCCGAATGAAAATTTAGTTTATAAATACAAAGAGAAACAATTAGAAACATTACCTTTGAAATAGCGGACTTGATCTATCATACTGGCTTCATAAGCAGCGTCAAGTTTACCTGGCAGATTTGGCCAGAGAATACCTATCAAATTGAGCTCAGCTTCAGGCATGAATTTATTTACACGAATGTAGAACCTGATGCAAAAAGAAGAGAAAGTGCGGCTGTCAATGGGTCTCCCGTCAATCTCCAGCTTCTTCTCACTGAAGCGCTCCTGTGAGCTAATGTGCGCTGTCTCCCTGAAGGAGGGATCTGGCATGGCTTCTGTTTGACTTGCTTGTTTCTTGATGGAAATACTCATGCTGTGGCAAATTGTGAGACTGGTAGTAACACAGCACATGGGATGCTGATCATTTGGAAACACAGACTTAACCAAACTCAAGAATATAAAGAGTAAAGGTATTGTGAATCGGAGTGGGCTAGAGCAGAGCGGTGAAGTGCTGGCCTGGCATGAAGCTGGGCATTTGAGGCTCAGTACTATCAGCTAACTCCAGTACTGTCAGTACTTCAGTGAAGGCGATGACAAAGCAATGCTTTATTTCTATTACTGGTGGTTCTAGTACAATTTAATTTAACTTTTATATTGGCTGTGATTCACAAGCAATTGCCATAAACTGTCAAAATACATGGTCAGCTTTGGTGAGCCATGAGGAGCAGGCTGTGCCATGTGACCAACTGCAATGCAGCATCCTGTGCCAATATCCTGTATTTAGTGAAGGTCATTATCTCTGAGTATGTGAGGGTACATGGATACTCCTGTGGATACCCAAACCCAGGAAATATTAAATTCATTATATGGGGTATAATTTTTAAGATAATTTATGAGGCTATCACCACAGGCCCCTCTATGCCCATCCAACTTCTCCACTCAGCCGGATCTTCCACATCCTTCACCAGGGTCTAGCCCAGTAAGTCTCCCTGATTCTCTCTAACTTCTTAGATCTATTCTGGGTCTCATATCCAGCATCCCAGATTAGTCCGCCTGAACCACAAAATTTTAGGCTTTTGCTACAACTCTACCTTGCGACCCACAGCCCATAGGCCCCACCAACACTACATCAAACCTTTCCACCAAACCAGGCCTGCTCTTATACTCCATGCTTAGACCAAGAGGTACAGGACATCATAGTTAGAATGCTAAGTGTACATATCAAAGAAAGTGTCCTGAAACTTGCCAGGGAAAAAGCACAAGCCACATATGAAGGAAAACATATTAATAACACATATCTCAATGGAAACTTTGAAAACCAGAAGAGCCCACACAAATATAGTCCAAGTTCTAAAAAACTATTGCAGGTAGTCTAGGTTAATACAACCACCAAAACTATCCACCTTCATGGAAGGAGAAAGAAAGAGGTTTCATGATACAGATAACCTAAAAAAAAAAACCATTTCTGTCTAAACCCCAAATCTAAAGAAAATATAGGAAAAAGTATTTAAGGCTGAAGAGAGATGTTGGAAAAATATGAAGCCATAATTATTAAAATACATCACACCAGTGAGGATACAAACAACCATACATATCAACAACCTGAGTACAGTTAACACACACACACACACACACACACACACACACACACACACACAAATTACACATAAATACTCTTGATAAATATAGACTCGGAAATACTTAATGAAATATTTAAAAGCAGCATGCAGACATACATAGAAACAGTTATACACTACAATCAAGTTAATTTTTATCTCTGAAGTGGAGAGATGGTTCAATACATGTAAGTCAATAAATTCAATAAACCACATAAGTGGACTTAACAAAAAAATCACATGATCATCTGAATGGCTACACAAAAAGCTTTGACAAAATTCACCATCATGAATTGACAATTATCACCCTCATGATAAATGTCCTAGAGTATGTAGGACTACAGGGAATACACCTAAAAACAATAAAATGTACATATAAAAAGTCTACACCATTCTATATAGAGACAAGTGTGAAGCAATCCCACTGAAGTTGGGACCAAAACCAGGAAGACCCACCATCCCTATCTAGTCTTTCTCAGCATCATGTTCACAGTACTCATTAGTGTTAGTGTGTGGTTCCTGAATGTGCCCATGAGAGAGTCTCTGCCTGTTGTGCCTTTTCTTGGGCTCTTTTGCTCCTGTTTGCTTATCTGGCCCAACTCTGATGTTTTTTGTTTTATCTTTACTGTATTTTGTTGTATTTTATTATTGTTCCTTAAAATCCTGTTGCTCTCTAATAAGAGCTAGAAAGAGAGTGGATCCAGATGGGAGAAAATCTATGTCAGCTTTACATATGGCACAATATTAATAACCAAAATAAACAAAAACTCAAAACACTAACACCAACAAAACCCAAATGACATATTAAAAGCTGGGCTTGGGACCTGAACAAAAAGTTCTCAAAAGAAGAAAAGAGATGACTAAGAAATATATCAAAAAACAGTCCATTGTTTCTAGCAATTAGGCAAATTCAAGTCAAAATACCCTTGGGAGTTTATCTTAACCCAGTCAGAATGGCAATGATCAAGCAAAGTACAATGAACGCTGCGTGGGGGCTGGGAAAGGGATCAAACGGAATCTCATTCACTGTTGGTAGGAGCTGCAAACTGGGGCAGTCATTACAGAAGTCAGTGTGAGCCCAGCCATAACACCCCTTGGCATATGCACATAGATTCTTGCTCATCCATGGTCATTGCTGCTCTATTCACAACAGCTAGAAAATTGAATTAACCTAAATGTCCTTCAACTGATGAATGGGTAATGAAAATGTGGTTCACATACACTATGAACTATTATTCAGCAGCAAAGAGAAAAAGAAGCTTATGAACAGTGAAGAGAAATGGATGTGACCCAGAAAGACAAACAGCACATGTTCTAAGTTGTTGGAGGCTCTTAGCTGCAAATAGTCAGATGTGATACGTACTCTGGAGTAATTACAATAATCAGAAAAGTAAAAAGGGGACATCGCCAGAGTAGGAGGGTTGGGAACAATACCAGGGAAAATGGTAGTGCACAAGTGATTTGATCAGAAAAAGGGGAAAGGGTTAGCTCTATCTAGGAAGGGGGATCCAGATAAATACAGAAGGAGGGAAGAGATGTCTAAAAAGTAATAAGAAATTATACTAATAACTAACTTTCTAAGAAAAACCCTACAATACACATGAGTCTCTATATAAATAGACATGTATAGTTTTAAGTAAGATTTTTTCATCTGGGCTAACAATGATCTCTCCAAGAGCCAAAGACCATCCAATAAAACCCCACCATTATGTATGAGAAGTCCTCTTGTAAGTTCTTGGTCAGGGTTGTTCAAGAGACTCCTAAAACATTATGGGCTATAGCTAATATCCTTGGTTACTCTCTAGAGGTGGAAGATAATTCCTCCATTACTAAAGATGTCATACACTTCAGACACAGGGCCTAGAGGCTCTTGAGCTGAAACTAGCCTGAAAGCCTCCTTCCTGAGGACTAGCTATCATGATACCAGAATGTGCCATTCAAGCTTCCAAAGGAGGGAGGCATGCAGCACTCCTACCCAGCTATGGCAGCTATGAACTTCACCAACAACCAGCCTGGTACTATAACCCTAAGGGTCCAGTAGTGGCATGCATACATTGAAGGTAACCAACAGCTCTCTTCAGACATGTGTACTTCAGACATGCTCAATAAGAGATAAACTATGCAAGAGCTACTGGTGTCATGGATCTTGGCCACTTGACTAAACTTCCATGGTCCCTAACTACATTCTAAATATTTGTTGTTTTACCCATAGATCTGCACCCCTCAACAAGGAAACTTTGCAGTAGATAAAAAACCCTACAGAAAACCACAACAGATCCAAATGTAAGGTTGTAGAGCTTAGTCTAAGTTGATATTTCTAAGAAGCACTCCCATGTGTAAGGCTCAGGGATCACTGAGGAGGTGGAGAGGGTATAAGGGCCAGAGGACAAGGGAGTTTGCTGTGAGATTGTGTCTCCTAGGAATGTCAGAAGCTACACCTTAAGTCTCACCAATATGACTACATAAACATGTGCTGAACAAGGACAACAGACTTAACACAGCAGACCAGTAAGGCCTACATAAGCTAAGCCCTACACAAAGAACCACAGGGAACTAAGAGATGCTGTGAGCATGACAGATAGTACTCTCTAGGGAAAAGTACACCAATTGGTTAACCAATACCAAATGGACAGCCCTAAAAATATACATACAAGTAATAGGATACAGAGTGAGCAGATTATATTTAGGGATTTGCATCTATGTATATACATAGATGCATGTAAAAACAATGATAAAAAGTCCATGAATTTGAAAGAGAGCAAGGAGGGGTGTATTGAAGGGATTGGAGGGAGGAAAGGAAATGGGGAAATGATGCAACTATATTATAATCTCAAGTATTATAAATGATATGTATGTATAATCTACGAGCATTTTGCTCTGCTTTAAATCATCTAAGAGTATTTACATTGCTACTTACTCGACTATCATAAAATATTATTTTGGCAGAATAGCAAGAAAACTTGGTACAAATGCAGTTTTCAAAGTACTATTTAGATTCATAGATCTGTGATTAATTGAATGCATGCACGTGGAAGAGAATACAGAATACTGACTCCACTCACAGTGAACAGGGTTACCTATGTCATGCTTTCCTTTTTTGAATTTCCCAAGACAGTAACCCAGAATAATGACCTTGAATGTGTTTAAAAGAGTTTTTTTATTCTTCATCTTATTTTATGTGTATAAGTGTTTTGTCTACACAGATGTTTGCACATCATTTGCTGACCCAACACCCAAAGAGGTTGTGAGCCAAGATGTTGGTGCTGGAGCCTAAACCCAGGTCCTCTGCATGAACAACAATGCTCTTAATTGCTCAGCTGTCCAGTCCAACCTTGAACTATGGAAGCTCCTAGGTCTTTCATGTGCTGTGATTACAGCCGTGTCCTACCATGCACAGTTTTATTAGATGTTTCAGATCAAACCCGGTTCTTTGTGCATGGTCTACCTACTAAGCCACATTTCCAGTCCTTGAGATTTCCTTTAAGGCTATGTTTCAGAACTTCCCATCATGCAGGATTCAACCTTATCTTTCATTCTCATAAGCAGTAAAGAAGATCCTAGAAAGCACTTGGAGCCAATATCTGGATGTGGATGTAGATACCGCCACAGCATAGCCAGCCAGGGCTGTGGCATTCCTATGCTATGCTCACTTTTCAGTGGGGAGCGTCAGGCATGTTACTATGTTTCCTGGACCTTTAGAAATTCCTGTGGTGTGGACACAGTGTGGTCCTTCCATGGAAGGGGACCGGCACGCTTTCAGGTCCACACACTGACAGGGAATTTTACTTCCCTCCTCTGAGGAGGTGATGCACAGCACCCTGGCTGCTCTTCTCTTCCTGGGGGAGGAGCTAAAGACTCAGAAGTCTCCCAGTAATGGCTTCCTCCCTCCTCTTCCCTGAGCCTCTAAAAGGCACAGAAACCTTTCAGGAGCATACATACATACATACATACATACGTACATACGTACATACATACATACACATATTGTTGGGAAAGTGTATCTTAAAAGGACTTCTCCTTGTAAAGCACCATCATACTCATCAACACACAGATTAATATGCCTAAAAGAGGTCTGAACTGGGGCCCAAGAGACTAATATACACTATGCCACTCATGAGCTGTTTCCCCAGAGGAACTGTCTTTTTTCCCCTGCCCTAATGTACATATCCATAAAGTGAGATTATAGTTTCAAGTTTTCCATACAGTCATACTGTCTCTGAAGCAGTTGACTTAATGCATGTGGAAAATCAGTCATTATAAGTTGTAAAAAATGAAGAAAAAGAGGGATGAGAGAGAGAAAGAGAGAGAGGGAAAGAGAGAGAGAAAATGTAAGGAATTGCTACCTTGTCGTGTGAGGCTAACACATGGCCTACAATAGTAAATAAAGAGCCCAGGGAAAAAAATAAAGATCTTACCTGCCTTTAAAGAACATCACCTCTCCCCTAAATGTAGTTATAGCATCAAAGGTTAGATCACCTTTACATGGATGTGGTGTTGTTGCACCTGTTGGCTGGATGGGATTTGGTGAAGGTCCTAAAGAATAGAAGAGAGCTGGAGTTAGTTTCCATGGTTCTGAAAGGCCACCTGGAGGATGAAAATGCCTTCGACTGTGCAGCTAAGAATGGTTCACTTACCATATAAAGCCTGGATGCGATTAATATCGTCCTGGTTTAGCACAAAGTCTTCAGTGTACCATGTGTAGCTGGGGAACATTAGTGCGCCTACATCTCCAGAATGAGTAAGTCCAAGGGAGTGGCCCAGTTCATGAGCCGTAACATAGAACAAGTTGAAATCTGGAAGGACAAAGAGTTCCATCTAATTATTAACAATGGGTTTGAGGTATTATAAAGGAAACAATCTTCCAGGGTAAATGTTCACATCTTCTTAGTCACATTTTGAACTACACATATGTATATACAGTCTTTTCCTGATGGTGGAGGTCTGCATCTATTAATCATAAAGAGGTATAGTCAAGCCTACACTCTGGGATTATATTGTATAATAGAGCTCTCACTGACACATTTTTAAGTTTTATTGCATCATTCCTGTAAGGGAAATTCCAGGCACATAAGAAACACATTAAATGTTCAATACCTCATTCCTTTTGAGCAGAAAATTTTTATTTGATTTTACTATATCTTTGTTTGTTCATGTGCACATGTGTGCACAAGCGCACACACATATGTGTGCATGTAAGCACATTGTGTATTGAGGATGCCTTTGTAGAAGGTAGAGAACAGCTTAAAGGACTCAGTTTTTTTTCCATCAAATGGGTTCTGAGAAACAAAATGAGGATTTCAGATGTCACGTTTCACCAGTCCTCTGAATTTTCTTTTTTCTTTCTTATTTATTTTTTATTCTCTCATATACTATATCCTGACTGTACAGCAGCCCCTCTGACTTCCACTCCTTCTAGCCTTTTCTTCACTTCCTGTCTCCCCCATATCAGGAAGATATGGGGCTTCCCATTGATATCAACAGCATAACAGGTTTGCGTATAGTGTGGAAGACTATACACAAACCCTCATATCATGGCTTGATGAGGAAACCCAGTAGGATCAAAAAGCTCCTGAGCCAAGACAAAAGTCAGAGACACACCAACAACCACTCTTAGGAATCCCACAAACATCTCAAGCTAAAGAACTATAGCTCTTATGCAGAGGACCTAGCACAGATAAGAGAAGTTTTAGAACGACACATTTGGAATGGGGAAGATGCAACCAGAAAATACTCCCGTGCTTCTCAATGTATTCCTAATTCTCTTGAGAGGTGATAGATTATCTGCTTTCATTAAAGCATTATGTCCACTAAATAAAACAACCCAGCAAGGAACTAGGAAGGGCCAGGTGAACTGTGAGAAGCAAGGTCAGTGAACTTACTTTCACTGTTGTCGGTCCATGTCTCATCAAGATCATAATGAACATCACCTCCCAAACCTGGGCCTGGCTGGAAAGTATGAGCAAGTCCATAATTAGGCCCATCAAATGGGTTGTTGTCACCATGGTCTGCAAGAAATGAAAATTCAACAAAAGGCTCACTTAGTTCTCATGTTGCTTGGCTCAGAGCTTTGTTGAGCAGTCAATGGACTTCCATCCAATGTGATATTTTCCACTTCAACCCCAGAAAATGAATAATGTTCTTCAACAAAGAACTCTTCCAGAAAAGCAGGTGAGATTGAAGGGCAAGGTGAGGTTGAAGAGTTTACCTCCTCTGTAGAAGGAGAACACAATATCTCCTTCCTCATCAAAGACCCTTTCGAACGTTAGTGGTGTCACATCACTCCAGACTCTAAAGGCTCTCTCAATGGCATCTTCCACAACTGCTCTTGGCAAATATGGTGTGTAGTTTAAAATGCTAAGAAAAAATAAGATGGAGACACAGTGGATCTTGTTTCCTTCTGTTCCATGGGGTAGTTATGCCCCCATTTTGATGCCCCATCTAGTTACCTGTAAGTCAGATGTGTTTTGGTCCAACGAGGATTGTTGTAAGTAATGGCATATGGGGCCACATCAGGCACCCCACACCTGGGCTTCCTCATGGCTCTTAGGGTTTCAGAATCTGAATTTCCAGTCACTTTCAGCCCAAATAACTGCTGCATTTCCCTCAGCTTTTCAGCCATGACCTCCTTTGCGTTCACGTTTTTAGCTTGCATGTCTTTGCCCAGGTTGTAGTACTTTTCCAGGTATTTCTAATAAAATATAACATTAATGAACCACTAGAGTCTGGAGAGATGGTTCAGCAGTTAAGAGCACTCACTGCTGGCAGAGAGCACAGACTCAGGGGATCTGAAGATTCTGTGGGCCTCCACCTGTGATGGATGCACACATGGCGCACACACACTCATGAACATAAATAGGAAGAGATGAATATTCAGTCATTGAAACACTGAAAAGAAAAACGGCTCTCATATTTTAAAAATGACATCCTGACATTTTAGCCAAAATAGAGAAATACTTTTCAAGCTTTGATTAGGCTTTCCCACCCTCATTACCCTAATTGTTTTAGAGCAGAGGTTCACCCAGCATTAACTACTGAAAAGTGCAATGTTTGTGCTAGAACAAGATTTGTAGGACAGGTTTGCACTCTGTTACAAATCCATATCTATAGAGGGAGTTGCCCATCCTTGCTTGGGTCCTCTCATCCCCAACCAGAAAGAGGTATCTAGATTTGACTATAAACATTTTTGAGAAGGTCACATTTCTAGCAAACACATTTCCAACATTTCTCTTAGACAGAAATCCATAGGTAAATACCACCAAGCTAAAATAGAAAGATGCAAACTGAAGACTACATGTGTAATGTAGTATTCATTTACCCAGGCTGTCTCCACATTTTGCCGGCGTCCGTCCTGAAACACAGGGAGACTGTATGAGCTGGTAACCCAGAGAAGCAACAGCAAAGGAAGCCTATGCATGCTGAAGCTTTTCTCTGAGCAAGATCACCAGTGGCCTCCTTCCTGCCTGCTCCAACTCCTATCCAGGTACTTGCATCTTTATATAGAGACTTCTTCTACTTCTAGAAAGCCAGAGGCTGTCTGACTCATGGTTGACAACATCCTCTTCAGTAGCAGGGAAGGAATCAGACTCCTTGACCCTAGCAGATGAGTTAGATTAGTTTGGTGCAGCAATCCCAGGATTATATCTAGTAGCACGTGTGAAAGAAATGGTCTTCAGCATTTAAATTATTGTTTTCTCTGATTCATATCTATTGTATTTGAAAAAGATTCTGGCCTATTAATCCATAGAGACAGTATAGTCCAAGGTGATCTCTGTCTCTGTCTCTGTCTCTGTCTCTGTCTCTGTCTCTCTCTCTCTCTCTCTCTCTCTCTCTGTGTATGTGTGTGTGTGTGTGTTTGTGTGTACATTCATATGCTTGTGTATGGGTACATACTTGAGGCCAGAAGATGGCCTTGGTGGATCTTTCTCAGCAGCCATCCATTTTATATTTGGAAATATATAAAATCCTCTGTGGTCCTTACACTAAGCAGACTTTGCTCTTAGGATGGACAGTGGATCACTGACCTGAGTGACAGGCTATGTTCAGTGCCCACACTTTTGAAACTCTAGGCCATGCTGAATTTACTAGGTTTCCGAGGTCTCCTTCTGCCTTTCAAGAACTATGGCCACAAGATTGCAACAGTACCATGGCCTCTCTTTATCTTTATTCAGGGTTAGGCTGTGAGAACCTGTCCAAGAAGAATTCTCATCCAAGCTGGGAGAGGAAATATTCAGACTCATATAGATCCTGGTTATCAGCATCACAGGACCAAAAGACTCCATCTCTGAAATCTGTCCGAATGTAGCAGGTAAAACAGGCTAGTAAGAAACCAAGTGTGATTCTAGGGTCTTTGCTCACTGGAGGTAGGTAACATATGTTAATACCACACACACACACACACACACACACACACAGAGAGAGAGAGAGAGAGAGAGAGAGACAGAGAGACAGAGAGACAGAGAGACAGAGAGACAGAGAGACAGAGAGACAGAGAGAGAGAGAGATACACACAGAGAGAGACACACACACATCCATGCACTTATATGTTCATGCATTGAGTAGGTCTTTCAGAACCTCTTGCATAGCAATTACATGGATCACTGTGTACTGAAAGGTGCATTCAAACACTCATGTTTCACATACAATTGAAGTGGGTGCTGACTCATGGCATCTGCATCCCCATTAATGAGACAAGGGGATCTGTCTCTAGGCTATCCCTTCTCTCCTGAAAGGGGCTCTACCCTATATAGCACTGGGCAGCACTGACCTCCTCCACATGGTCAGCTCCCCATGGTGTCACTCCCATCTTTGTCATGGCACCAAGGTCTGGGTTCTCAGGACTAATTCCATTTGTGGACGTCTGTCCTCATGGAGAAACCAACAATACCTTTTCCATAAATAATGCTTCGATAGATTTGGATGGTTGGATTGATTTGAAAGCACTCATTTCCTCTCTTCACTTAACTACAGCTTCCTTGTCGAAGAGGAGTAATACACGAGTCAGTCAGCATAGGAGGAAACTGAGTGAAGAGCTCACAAAGACAAACCCCTGTCTTCATGGGCATCAGATTGTGGTGACCTCAGCTCAGGCAAGGAACACAGTGAAAACATTGCCATCAGGAGCTGGGCGGGGCGGTTAAAGGATGAGGGGCACCTAGAATGCTCTTGATTATTTTTTATTTAAAATAAGGTTATTTTCATAGAATATATTCTGAACATAGGTTCTTTTCCCTCATACCCTCCCCACCTTCCCACTTTCCCTTCTAACGCCACACCTTTTTCCTGTCTCTTAAGAAAACAGACAAGCAAAAAAGACAAACAAGTAGAAAGAAAATGAACAGACAGAAAGAAAAAAAACAAGCATCACACACACACACACACACACACACACACACACACACACACACACACACACAAACAAAAAAAAAGAAACCAAAAGACCAGTCAGTAATATTAAAAAAAAATGGCCAACCAAAGTAATATAAGACCCTCAAAAAATTTCTAAAAACACCATTGGTTGTGTACTGCTGGCTATGGGGCCTACCTTTAAGTGTGATTTGTATATCTAGTTCTGCTCTCCTGGACAAACTAATTTTCCCTTGGGAGCAATTATCAATTGGGGGGTCATTTCTTGGTTGGTGATAAGACCTTGTGTCTACTTCTCCATCTCAGCACTGGCACCCCATCTGGTTTGGACCTTTGTAGGCCCTGTGTATTTTATCACAGTCCATGTGAGTTCATACTGTGTCAGTCCTGTGAGTGTGGAAGGTGTTGTTTCCTTGCTGTCATCCATCCCCTCTGGCTTTCACACTCTTTCTCCCTCCTCTTCCGCATGCACAGTTCCTTGATCCCTGAGGGAGGGATTTGATGGAGACATCCCAGTTAGAACTAAGTGTTTCCAAGTCCTCACTCTCTGCCCATTGTTCACTTGTGAGATTCTGTATTAGTTTCCTTCTCCTGAACCAGAGTGCTTGTTTAATGATGACTGAGACATTGATCTATGCATATAGCAGAGAGTCATTAGAAATCATTTTATTTCTATATTCCTTTAGCAGAATGGTAGTGTTTGGTTCAACCCTAGGTCCATTATCTGTCTAGTCTCAAGTTCTTGGCCACAGTGATGTGTCAGCCATGAGTTCCCCCTCATGGAGTGAACATTAAATCCAATCAGATTGTGGTTGGTTACTCCCACTATATTTGTGCCACGAAACCAGCATATCATACAGATAGGTCACCATTGTAGATCAAAGGATTTGGAGCTGAGTTGGTGTTAGCTTTTTCCTTTGGTGGTATACACAGTACATTCTAGTACCATGAACACTAGTCAATAGGTGTCAAGGATCTAAGAAAGCATCAGTTGAACTTCTCTGTGGTCAGTGAAGTATGGAAATGTCTCCAGCAACAGGGTTTTCACATCAGTTTGTGGAGAGCAAACTATAATGTTGGTAATAGTCTGAGTTGTTTTGGAATTTCTATCGGGCCCTGTCATTGTTATTGTTTCATTGCTGTGAATGGACTACATGGCCAAGCCAACTCTTAAAAAGGCAAATGGGGTTGGATTATAGTTTCAAAGATTTAGTCCATTATCATCATGGTGGGAAGCATGGTGAACATGCATCCAGACATGGTGCTGGAGGATCTAAGAGTTCTACATCTTGATCTGAAGGCAGCCAAGGGAGTGTGTTAGGCTGGCAGCTGACTCTTCAACACTGGGCAGAGCTTGAGCTTCTTCAAAGCCCATCTCCAGAGTGACACGTTTTCTCAAACAAGGCCACACCTCTCAATAGTGCTGTTCATGGTGGGCCAAACAATTAAACACATGAGGCTAAGGTGGTCCAACTTATTCAAACCACCACAGATCCATTTGATAACAACTCAGTTAGATGGAACCCATTCCTGGTACTCACTGGAGGTTTCATTTAATTGATAGTAATGTCTAGTTGGGGCTCTAGTTGCCTTATTATTTGTTGATACCACTTAGATTTCTTTCATGTATGTATTTATTTTAAGAGATCTCTAATGTATGTTTTTGTAGGACCCCTCAAATATCCCATATTGTTATCAGTTCCTCTGCATATTTTCTCCCTTACCCTCCTCTTCTGTCCTCCTCCCAGTTTAATCCTTCTGTTACAGTATTCCACCTGTTTCTCCCTAACTATATAGGGTATTTCCCCTCCCTTGGGAGATCTTCCTTCTCCACCAGTTCCTTACTCTATACCTAACCTCTGTAGTTATTCAGAGAGCAGCATGCCTACCAAAGACGTAACTGCAAATGTGCACATACAAGTGAGTGTGTGTGTCTTTTGGGGTCTGGGTTATCTCACTCAGGATGATTTTTTTCTAGCTCTGTCTATTTGCCTTTGATTTTCATATTTAAACAGTTAAATAGCATTTCTTTCATTAATGTAGTACATTTTCCCGATCCTTTCATCTGGCGATGGGAACCTATGTTGTTTCCAACTTTGGGATATTATAAATAAAAGACGAATAAATAAGTCTGAGCAAGAGTCTCTGGGATGTAGAGTCCTTTGGGTATATTCACAAGAGTACGATAACTGGATCTTGAGGTAGAATATGAAGTTTTAGAGAAGTGCCCTTTCCTGGCTCCTGGGGACCTAGAAAACAAGAGTTACTAAACTCACTTAAGAGAGAGGATAATGTAACCACTTGGAATCAATGTGGAAACAGTTGCATACAGTGTGATCCTCAAAGAAGCTCAGAAAATACCTGATCTTGCAGGAATTTATGTATGCTATATCCCAGAAGCTTTCAAACTTTAATAAGTTATTATCCTGTATTTAAACAAAACCCTGAAGCTAATTCTTGAAAGTGTATTTACTTGAGCCTGGTGTGGTGTTGCAGAACTTTAATCTCAGCATTTAGGAGGTGGAGGCGGGCAGATCGCTGTGAGTTCAAAGACAGCCTGAACCCACCAAACCCAAGCCCTAGCCTTGGGTTAGTAGGTAAGGGGCAGAATCTTTTGGACATGGACATGAGTCTTTGTGATTGCAGTGCAAGCATATGCACATGCTGGGCATAGAAATTGGGTTTGAACCAGTGTCTGAAGACACAAGGGCTGTTTTCTTAATTTCCTCTTGCCTCCCTGTCATGGCTCTGGCCTTTTGGACTGAGAAATCATCCCTACTCTCTTCTAAGCTACGATTTAGTTTCCCTTACCCTTTTCCTGATTGAAAGCAGAAAGGCAGTGATGGCTTCCTCCTGCCTTGCTTGCTCAGTATGATGGGACAAGTATTTCCGTCTGCCTAAACTTCTACTCCTTTATCAGTAAACTACAGAGACACTCTGTTTGTTGTGGCTGTTGATTTCTTGGATGAGCAAGGATTTGAACCCAGGACATGGAGCACACTAGGCAAGTGTTGTTCCCCAACTCACACCCCTGATTCTTTCTGCTTTCCACTGAGTTTTTATCTTCCCAAATTTCTACTCTAAAGAAAGTGGCTCATAGTTTTTCTTGTACATACGTACGTACATACATACATACATACATACATACATATCCTATAAAAGAGACATATTATAGGGCTGGTTTTTAATAACAGGAATGAATTCTATACTCATAGCAAATAATCTAGTTTGAATGTCTCATTTCACAGGTGAGGAATTCAAACCTATCTATCCCTTTAACTCACATATTAAGTACAGCACCCTCCCTGCCCCAGCCATCAACTTTCCTCAAATCCACCCTGTATACACGTGAAAATATCTTGTAACTGGGCATGGTAGTACCCACCATTCATCCCAGCACACGGGAGGTGCTGGGATTAACTATAATATGTGTAATATTTATATTATATATTTTATATATATCATATAATTTCACAGACTGGTGAGGTGCTGGGTTTTTACCTTCTCATCTGCATCAAATCCATTCTTCTGTTGGTTTATTGGTAACTTCTTGGCAGATCCCCAGCATCTGCTCTCCTTCCCCTACCCTCAGGTGCAGACACTCCTCACTTCCTGTAAACACAGAGTACTTGACCTTTTTAGGCTCAAAGGCTCTGAAGGCAATAGATACTAAGCCATTCTGGAGCCTTTCGGTAAATCTGTAGAATAGAATCAGGATAGCAGAGTGGAAGGGCCAGAAGCCAGATCACAGCAAATTCTACAGCCTTCCTTAATGTTGACTGTCCTCTGTGTAAAACTGCTTAGAAATTTCTTCTGCTTAAAATCAAGGACTTCTCATTTACCAACCTTCCCCCACAGCCAGATTCTGTTCTGTGGTTTCCCCAGCCCTCACATCTCCCCCTGAAAGAACATACTTCCAAGAAGAGCCTCCTAGAAGGGTACTCAAAGTATTTTCTTTTATAACTTTTTAACATTATAAGTGTTTCTCCAGATTTGTGATTATTTGTATATTTTTGCTGGATTTTAATGGTAATTATAATAATCCCAACAAAGCCAAGAATTGTGTTCATAGTTTTGGATTTCTATGCCTCTAGTCTAGCAAAATGCCTGGCATATGGAATATGATTAATAAATTATTGTCCAGTGGATAGATAGTCTAAAGGTGACTGAGAACCCACTATATGCTATGCATTGAGATTCAAGTGCTACGGACGGGTGAGAAATCCGTTTTGAAATTGTCCTTTGCCTATGGACTTTACCCTGTGGCACATATAGATACACAATGAGCACAAGGTGATTTGTTGTTGTTGTTGTTGTTGTTGTTCTTGTTCTTGTTCTTGTTGTTGCTGTTCTTCTTGTTGTTCTTGTTCTTCTTTTTCTTCATCATCATCTATATATGTATGCATTTATCATCTATCTATCTATCTATCTATCTATCTATCTATCTATCTATCTATCTATCCATCCATTTATCTATCATCTATTCACTTATTTATTTGAGGCAGAATACATTTTCTTTCTTTCCTTCTTTCTTCTTTCTTTCTTTCTTTCTTTCTTTCTTTCTTTCTTTCCTTCCCTCTCTCCCTCTCTCCCTCCCTCCCTCCCTATCTCCCTCCCTCCCTCCCTTCCTCCCTTCCTTCCTTCCTTCCTTCCTTCCTTCCTTCCTTCCTTCCTTCCTTCCTTCCTTCCTTCTTTCTTCATTCCTTCTTTTCTGTCTTTTTTCCTTTTTTGAGAAAGCACAAGATGATTTCTTTTTGTTCTTGAAATCAACAGGCAAACTACCATGATTAAATAAACGACACACCATCTTTATTAAATAACGTAAACCATCTACACAGAGACAGTCACTTGTCTGTGGCCCAGGAGTGTCTTCCCTTCTCTCCTTGGAACACAGTGTAAGCTAAGCAGTGTTTCTGAATGTCCTCAACAGGGTCCCACTATACAGCTCTGGCTACTCTGGAACTCACTATGTGGATCAGGCTGGCCTCAAACTCACAGAAATTTGCTTGCTTCTCAAGTTCTGGGATTAACGGGGTGCATAACTATTCCCATACAAGATGATATTTTCATGTATACACAGGGTAGATTTGAGCAACATTGATGGTTGAGGCAGAAACGAACAGTGCTGAGGAAATATGTAAGTTAAAGGGATTGCCTTGCCTCCCTCATTTGTAAAATAAGGCATTCAAACTAGTTTGCTGTAAGTATATGGTTCATTGTGGTTATTAAAAGCCGGTCCTACAATATCAGCTTCACCTTTAGTTTTTTCCATTGGGACTGACAGAAGACATAAGAAGTCTAGGTGGGGAGAATACTCATTTTGTATTTTCCTGTTTGTATTGGTGCATTAGGCAAGCAAGTGGTCTGTTTTCTTTATGAATAAACCCACCATGAAGACAGCAGACGTGCTACCTCTAGTCACCCAGCATCTCAAGTGATGTATTATTGCTCAAACCATCAGTGCCCAAACTGCTGAGCACTTGTTCTGGAAATCAACAGGTAAACTGCCATGATTAAATAAATGACACACTATCTTTATTAAATAAAACAAACCATCAACACAGAGACAGTCACTTGTCTGTGGCCCAGGAGTGCCTTCCCTCCTCTCCTTGGGACACAGTGTAAGTTAAGCAGTGCTTCTGAATGTCCTCCGACAACTTGAGGTTGAGTGGTGCCATCCATAGCCCCCACTTGGTTCTGCCACAGCACATGCAAACCACTTCAGTTCACAAAGACTCAGAAGAACTACCAACATGAGTTAAAACACATGATGCCTTCCTTGGATCTCTTTTTAACAATTAAACCAGCTGTTGCTCTTCAATATGTGGGTCACTTTCTTGGCATTTGGGTCAAACTCCAACTGTGAAGATCCACTAAAGAAGTAGAGGAACCCTGTGTGTAAAGACGAGAGAGTCTTTGAGTCATTTTCTTCAAAGTGGGAAAGTTAAAAAAAACAAAACTCAGTGAAAGGTAGGCAGAAAGAATCAGGAGTGTGAGTCAATGGACCAACACTTGCCTACAGTGCTCCACATTTTGGGTTCAAACCCTTGCTCATCCAAGAACAAACAACAAAGTGTCTCTGTAGTTTTGCTACATGCCAGGAAGAATATCAAGCATTTAACAAAATTACTATTTTTAACAATTTGGTTGGGGAAGAGCTCTGTTAAGGAAATCTAATCACATCTTTCTGATAAAGGAGTTGAAGTTTAGGCAGAAGGAAATACTTGTCCCATCATACTGAGCAAGGCAGGAGGAAGCCATCACTGCCTTTCTGTTTTCAATCAGGAAGAAAAATCCTTCTTGTTTAAATCTATGATCTATTTCCTTTCCTCTTAACCTCTCCTTCTTCCTGTGCCAGTAGCCCAAGGCTGTTCCTGGCCCTGGAGAAAAGTAGTCACCACACCCTTTCCGGGTCTGCACTTGTAGCCTGCACTGTCGGTAAAGATCACCAGCTTTGTTCGCTTAGTCTTGCATAGAAAACACATCTTTTAACCTTTAGTGAATGCAATACAGGTAAGTGTTCACAAGGAACCAACGTTGTCTGTCATTAACAGAGTCAGGAAAGACAAAGTCTGAGACTGAGTGGTGGAAACCGGTTGGGTAGAGAAGGCCCATCAGCCTTACCAGGGCGCCATCACTGATAGGAGCTTAGGAAGCACATAGCTCAAGAAAGGCTCGTAAAGTGAGGCAGCTACTTGCCAACCTTGGGTCTTCCACTTGTGCAGAAGATAGAAGAGTTTCGTTAATCACTTTTATGAGTCACCCGAGGAGAGGCACAGCAGCCACAGAAGCAAAGGCATTGAAATTCTTGGGACAGAGACTACGGAGTTGGCTTTTTTTTTTTTTTTTTTTTTTTCTGTGTTATTAAAAATTATTTCTCTTCTGTTCTCCCATACCACAGAGCATTTCAAGGGCCCCATTGCCAACAGACTTAAGCGTCCTCTTACCAAATGCTTCAAAGACAGCATCCACCTTTGAGTCAACACCTGGAAAGTCCTCAGCTATCTTCCTGGGAAACCCGGGCTCCATGGATTGTTTCTTCTCATCAAATCTGCACAAAATGGCAGAAGTTCAGCTCAGCAGCACATGGAGGGCATGCTCCCTGCACTGATGAGCACTGTGCGGCTCTACTAGCCCTTCCAAGCTCTGCACATAAATGTCGAGTTTACTTAGTACCATGTGTTTTTAATAAGCTAAAGCTTAGCTCTTAAAATCATAGCTGTGTTTCTCCTCTTCCTTCTCTGTGTGTCCACCCGTCCTCTCTTTTTCTCTCCCTCTCCTCCCCACTTTCCCCTTGGCAACTTCCCTGGTCTCTGACCTCTGAGTCAGTTAACTGGTCAGCCCCCCAGAGCAGCTTCCCAATAAACCTGCCTTTAATATGATCTTAAAAAATAGATTCAGGAGGAACAGGAACAACCGCCTACTACAGGGATACTGCTTGTTACTGTTTTTCTTGGGCCCGGATAAGAGAACTATCATCTTCTTTCAACTACAAGGGTATGATCATATGAATATACAACCATATGTATTCATGTACATATGCATATCAGTGCACACACATGTGTGGACTAAGTTACTGATCAGAAATACAATTCCTATGCCTAGTGATGCCTTAGTGGTTAAGAGCACTTTTGCTGTTGTTTTCCCAAGACTAGAGTTCATCTCCCCATACAAATTCAGGTGACTTACAGCTGCCTGTAACTCCAGTGTCAGAGGAACTGATAAATTCCTCTTCTAGCCTCTGTGAGCATCTGCATGTATGTGCAGATATTCTCATATAGAAATAGCCTCATAAATAGAAATGGAATAATTGGGGCTGTAGTAATGGCTCAGTTGTTACGAGCACTAGCTGCTTTTATGAAGGTTCCAGGTTAGGTCCCCAGAACCCACATGGTGGTTCCCAATCATCTGTAACTCCTATCTCTGAGGAATTCCATGTACATTTCTGCTTCTAAGGGCACAGTAAGCGTGTGACACACACACTCTCACACACACACACAGAGAATATACACAATACACACACAATATACACACATATACACAAAAAACATTTTAAAAATAAAATATACTTTCCATTTCACTATCATAAGTAGGTTGTTTATATCTTCTTTCCTTATCCTGTGCATTCATTTTTTTTTTTTTTTTATTTAATGAATGCTCCCATAGCAAAAGAGACTGAACAAGAAGCAAAGTACTGTAAGTGTGGTTTTGACTCGTGGGCTGTACACTGGATGGTCTATCCTGATGTTTCAACATCTAGCCTAATGGCCTAGGAATCAGTAATTCTATAAGGAAGAAGTCCTGAGTGGGAGCCATGAAACAGGTCTGATGTAGTGTCTCTTCTCTATGCAGGTTAACTGAATGTGAGCTCAGCTGAAGTCCTAGAGAGGAAGATCAGACCCACACATGAGAGAAATTGAGAACTCTGGAACTCTGGGAAAGGACCAGATAACCGAGACTTGGGCTCTCAGTGAGGAAGTAAAGACCAGCTGGACTTGTTGTGGACAGCCCTGGCCTTGTATTTTGATACCAATTCCCCTTTCTTGTGAAGGACTGCAGAGGAGGTGTGAGTCATTACACAGGTGATTTCTAGTGAACCTTCTGCCCATCTTAATGTGTAAAATAAAGGCTGGAGCCAGTGATTGGGCAGAGGAAGGGGAGGTGGAGAAATAAAGGCTGGGGAGAGAAGAGAGAGAGAGAGAAAGAGAGAGAGAGAGAGAGAGAGAGACAGAGACAGAGACAGAGACAGAGACAGACAGGGAGAGACAGAGAGAGACAGAGAGAGAGAGAGAGAGGGAGGATGAAGGAGGACAATGACTGGGAAGCAGGAGGTAGAAATACAAACGCAGGGTCTGGAAAACCCTCAAGTTATAAGGGTCTCATAGCTGGGGAACAGAGTAGTGTAGGGGTATCTGCCCAATCTAGGCTTACAGACTGTATTCATAATTACTGAGTTGTGTTTTCATTGACCGGTCATATTTGGGTTGGAGATTTAAATATCTCCCACTACAGAGGGACATAAGCCTGAGCTTGAAGTGTATGTTCAGGATTGAACAGGTAAAGAAGAGGGGCTCTCAGTAGGTGGGGGGAAGGAAGTACTACTATACTTCATAGGGGTTGGGGAATAAGGGGTGGGATGTCAGGGGTGGGGCTCTAAAAAAAAAAAACCACTTAACTGCCTTTTGGAAGCTGCTGCTGTGTTTCAAAGCCCTTCCCACAGTTGTCCAAAGCTCTTGTCCTTTCCCAGAGAGAAAGGCAACAAGCCCACCCCTGGGGGCAGGGCGTGGTGGTGAGGTAAAAGTGTTTCCTCAGGGGGAGAAAGTAATTCTCCACTTGTTCTCTAAACTAAAGCATCCCCACAGCATCCTACCTCCAGTATTTGTCCTCTACAAAGAAGTAGGTCTTCTTTTTCTCCTTATTAGAAATGGCAGCATCGATCTTCTGGACAGTTGCAGGGAGACCCAGAGTGTGAATGCTTTTAGGATAGCCTGCTAGCTCCTCGTGCCCTCGGATAGCCCAGAACTGATTTCCTACACAAAAACAAAACAACAACAGAAACACTGATAGTATTAAAAGGTCCAAGAAGTATGGCTTGTGGTTCTGGAAACCCATTCTTAGCACTTTTGCTTTAGTAGTGAAGAGGGAATCCGAGTTTTAGTTTTAGGCCTTAGGTCTGTGGTGTGCATGCAACAAAAATGTTCACATGGAAAGACTGAGCAAAGACCAAATGAGAGAATTTTCAACTCAGACAATGTCTCTCCTCAAGTTAATTTGTTTATCTGTAAATTATAAATATGTTGGTTTTATGTTTTCCTTTCTTCTCTTTGGCTACTTTTTTAATTATACAAAATTTGACACAGTGGAGAAAAGTCCATTTGTTTACTTTCCTGCCAGAGGCTTGTTTCACTAAGTTAAAGCAGTATTATGGAATAATTACCTTTAAAAATGAAAACAGTGTCTCTGTTAGTAACCTCATATGCAGCATCCATGTTGGATGGAAGGGATGGCCAAAATGAAGAGATCAAATAAAAGCCGGGCTCAGGGGTCCTGAGAGATTTGCGCCAAAAATGCCTAAAAGCAGATGTTAAAAAAAGTGATCATTGAAAAACAACCATTGTCTTTAATGTTATGTCTCCTGCCCAAATTCCAATTTCACTCACAATCCCTTCATTTTCTTATCCTCTAGGTTGGATATGCAAAACATAGGAATGATATTACTGGAAAATTTTCTCCCCCTCCCCCTCTCCCTCCCCCTCCCCCTCTCCCTCCCCCTCTCCCTCTCCCTCTCCTTCTTCTTTTCCTTCTCCTCCAAAAGAAGATGGCAGCATACCTTTTGTCATAGATTTATAGAGGAATATCTGTGAAAGCAAAGTTTCTCACTGTGTCAATTAATTAGTTCAGCATAAGCTTGAACTACATGTAATACACATGAAACAGTATGTATCACCTACAGTTCCCCAAAATGCACATGTGTATGCATGCAGGAGTGTGATGTATTAATATTTTCCTGTACACTCACAGAAAAACCTAGAAGGATGCACATGGGGTCTTGAAGTAGGCTGTGGTGCCATGAGTTTTGGGAAGAGGCAAGAGCTGACAAGAGAGGTACAAGCTGACAAGAAGTATGAGCTGACCACAATTTCCAGGTCATTCTGGGCCTCTTAGAAAGACCCAGTCTCTTAGATTATTTACTGTTCATGTACAGAGAGGGCTGGGAAAGGAACTTCTCAGTTTCTTTCGTGCAGAATGGATGTTTTCTCACAGGCATAGTTACCCAGGGGCAAGCGAACTAACTGATAAAACTCAGTGCTTCTCATGCTGCCATTTCGAAAGAAAGTAAAGAGAAAACTGAATATAAAGATTACTTCTACTCTCTGAAAAATAACCCTGGCCTAGGAGAACATTTGGAACAAAAATCAAATTATGATACAGGCCCTTGAAAATGAACTTGCCCATTTTAGGAACACACGGAGTGTCCAGTGCCAGATCTTGAAGCTCCAGAATTTGTTTTTTAAAAAATGTTTTTATATATATATATATATATATATATATATATATATATATATATATATATATCCTGATTGTTGTCCTTTCTGAGATTTTTTTCATTGAAAATAGATAGTGATTCAGAGCTCTTTGGTCTGACCTGTCTTTGAAAAACAAGACTTCTCCCCGCAGAGTGCTGACTGCATCAAAGGACAAAGTAGAGCTGCACATTAGTGATGTCTCAGGTTCCAGAGAGTTAGATTTGGTGGGTACCACGAGGACATCAGGGGATGCTGTGGGAGGTCCTAAAGGGAACAGATTAAAGGAGGCAACATTAGGAGAAATATGACCTGCCTATCAACTCTGTGCTTCCCAAATGCCCTCCAGAACTCTGAATTTAATCACAGATACTCGTTTGGGCAAAGCCACAAGGGCTCCTTTTTTCAGTTTCTCTCACCATAGAGGGTCTGAATACCATCCACATCATCTTGAGAGAGATGGAAACGGGACAGGTCTGAGGAGGACTTGTAGACTGGGTACATCAAAGCCTCAGCCTTGGCTGAGTGAAAGAGACCCAGGGAGTGGCCAAGTTCATGAGCAGCAACCAGGAATAGATTGGTACCTATTGAAGAAATCATACATACTAAGTTTCTTATTCCTTACCTCCATATATATATCATATAGGCCAGCTGGACACTGCATTTATTTACTTCCTAGAAATGCACAGGCTCTTATTCAGTTTGTTTGCTGATCATTGAAGAGTGGACTGATCATACACTCAGCAGAGAAACAAATGTATTTAAGAACTCATGCTTGAGATAAATCTAAAGTATCCAGACACAGCCAGCAGTTCTCTGGCTTCAAGAACGTCTGAATACCAGATTTTGCTTATTGTTGTCAGAAATTGAATGAAGATTATTACTTATTGTTAAGCATATCTTTTGTCTGTGAAAAACTTGACACTGGTCAAGTATGTAGTTAGCACTTGACAATTTCAGTATCAGTCAACTAATCACATTTCAATTAAAAAACCCACAATTCCGTGCTTTCTGTTGGATCTTGCTAGACCATTTTCCAGCCTCATCATCTTATTACATATCAAGTCCAAAAATATGACTAATGAGAGATGTCATAGGTTTTGTAAAATTAGTTTAAAGCCTGGCATGCCTAATCATTCTGAATGAGATCTTGGACATGGATTGTATGCATATTCTTTTCAGTATAATACCTGAAACAAACCTCTCAGTGCCGACATTGGGAGTATGGGATGGTCATGATTGGCATAATTTTTGCAAATGTTATGTGTGAATATTGTAGACCTGAGGGTGTTCTTATTTGAGCATCAGCAATAAAGTTCTCTGAAAAAATTGCTAGTACTTGAAACCATAAATTTTATCCAGTGCAAAAGTTAGATTTGTATTTTTTATGGATATCGGTTTATAATTTCTTTGTGAATCCCAGTTCGGTCCTCAAAATAATACAATTTATTTCAGCCACGGTTTTGAAAACTTTGAAAGTCAATCCCCAAAGTTCTGAACTAAGAACCCTTCCTACTTACATAGTTGGTACTTGCACTTCAGTGCTAGTTCTTTTCTTTCAGAAGCTTATAAAAATTCATCTTAACATAGAAGTCACAAAAATATGAACTCAATCAGATCAACAAAACTAACTAACCAAACAAAAATCTCCCTCTAAAATTTCTGATATTTAATTTTAGCTCCTGGTTTGAAAATTACAAGAGTCAATGAGTAATACTTCCCTATTGTGTTGCTTGAATATCTACAACTTGATATTATTGCAAATTTTAGTAATCATGGTCTTACATCATAAAAGATTGATAACTTAAAAATTTAATGCTTTTTCTCCTTTTGTTTTATTTTTTCTATTTTTTTGAAAATAGGTTGTTTGCTTGAACAATATGTTCAAAATAGTTTTCCCTCCTTCTACTCTTCACAGTTTCTCCCCACCTCACCTCGCATCCAGATCCACTCCCTCTCTGTCTCTCACTAGAAAAGAACAAGCTTCTAAGAGATAACAAAACACACCGAAATAAAATATAATAAAACAAAAACCATCTCACCGAAGTTGTACAGGCCAAACATTTAGTGATATATTTTGTTGTTAATATCAGGAAAATAAATGGTTTCTACACATCTGAAAGTACTTTAGCAATGACTGAAACAAAACATTTCATTAGAATCCAGAACATACTCTATCATTAGTACTGCTGGTTATGAAGACTTCCCTAAATACGAAAAGAAATGAAACTAAGTCATTCTGTGAGCTGCAGCACCAACCTGTGACATCTTCTGTCCATTGTTCATCATCGTCAAAGTGGGCATCTCCATTAATCCCTGGTCCAGGTGCATAGGCATGAGCCAAGACTGTTCCAGGCCCATCAAAAGGGATAAAGTCTCCATGTTCTTAAAAAGAGTATATATATTAATAACTGGTAATTTTCAGTAAAATACCATCTGGCCATGAGTATTTCAGGCAGTTCTTGGCTTTTACCTCCAACTGCAAAGGAGATCATTATGTCAGCCTCTCCTTCAGAGATCCTGGAGAATGTGAGTGGGGTCACATCCTCCCAGACCTTCAAAGCTTTCTCAATGGCAGAATCCACACTCTCTCTTGGCAAATCCGGTGTATAATTCACAATCCTGAATGAGAGAAATCAAAAAAGGTAATCTTTGTTTCTGTGAAGCTTCTGACACATTTTTAATGCCTTGTGAATACTCTGGAGCCGTTACCTGTAGGTGATGTGGTTTTTCCTCCATTTGGGTGAACCTGGGAAGGTACTGAAGCCACCAACATCGGGAACGCCACATCTGGGCTTGTGCATTAGCTCCATAGTATTGGAGTCCAGCTTTCCTGTCATCTCCAGCCCGAGGAACTTCTGCATTTCTTGAATTTTTTTGACAACAGGACTACTGTCCTTTTTCTTAATAAACTGCTTCACATCTTTTGCAAGGCCATAGTAGTTTTCTAGGTATTTCTAATAGAATAAATATAACTTTTATGTTACAATTCTGATTTTAAGCTATTGTTACTTATAGTAACAATAGTAACTTTAATAGACAGACACTGACCCTTCCTTCCTTCTTTCCTTCCTTCATTCTGACAGGATCTTATTATCCAGCCAAGAAGTTTCTTAAACTCACGACCCTTCTGTATCTGCCTTTTGAGCTCTGAGTTTACAGGCTCGGACAGCCGAGCCTGATAGTCACTTACTTTTCTCAGTCTTTTTGACCTATTTCTCTAATTTGCTGAAATTCTAAGTTAATGTTTCATTTAACTTGTCAGCGATGGCCCCTTCTGTACTTCATTCTGAAACACATTGTCTTTGTAGTTTAGTTTGCCACTAAAGCAAGGATATCAATGGGAAAATTCACAACTATTTAGTGCAGAGAAAAGCAAAAAGAAGAAATAAGCATATATGCGAATATTTGTCTGTTCGGGGTAATTTTATTTAATTTCCTCAGTTTTCCACTTTTCGAAAGGATTTAGTTTACTAGGAAAAATGTAGACACACCTCTCTTGTACTAACAGTACAAGTATTCTATTAAATTGCATTGGACCAAAGCAAGGCACAGTTTATGTGCCCTTCCCTTGGCATTCATGTGCCTCCTGTACCAAAGTTGCCACTGCCTACACGCTGTGTGACCTTGAATATTCACCCAATGGCCTTTCTTTTACATAGGAGGAAGAATCATGCGATATTGAGAACCAATAACTTCTAACTCTCCTCCATTGCCAAACCACATTTACACAGGCAGTCAGAACCGGTCTTTGGAATGTGAAGCTGTGCCTGCCAAAAGCCTGGAGGCCATTTTTATCCCTTACCTGCAGAAGCTCCATGCCAGTGTCATCATCCCTTGCGCTGCTATGCAATGGGTAGGACGAGCACACAGCCACACACAGCCACAGTAGGACCAGGAGACCCTTCATTTCCACTGGCTTTCCACAACTCTGCACCGCCGTCAGGGAGTTGTCTGCTGCCTCCTTCTAGGTCCACCTTCCTGAGCCCAACTTTTATAGAGTGGCAGTGTTTGCAGAGTCACCCAGAAACTGACTCATAATTGCTTCCATACAAATGGGACCACTTCCAAAAATTAAAAATCAGAGTAGAGTGATACAATCTTCTTTACTAAGTTCTTCAAACCTTCCTAATTTTGCAAGGCAAATGGTGATTAATCTCCAGGAAATGCTTCCTGCCTTGGTAAAAGAGAAAACTGGGGCATTCTTTTTCCACTTTGGAAAATTTAACGATCCTTCAGAAGCTGTAATGTTTTTGACTTGGATAGTAGTGGACTAAGTTGGTTAAAAGTCCAAGTTGTACAAAGAACTTCCAGGAGCCAAAGCTGAGGCCAGTGAGAGGAGGTAAGGAAAATGTGTACCTATGTGGCTGCAGCCCACACTACCTGTCACTGAAGCCCACTTTCCATACCCATAAATTAAAAGACGATGGGCCTATAATAGCTTTTTCTATAAAGAATCATATAATTGATATGATTTACTCAACTAGAATGCCCTGGTTTTATCTTATATCTTTTCTTTTTGTCGGTATTTTTCTTTTGTCCTTAGAACTAAATAAGCAGATGACCTGAGGTTAAAAAATATCACCGAAGAGTCTTTGCTTATGCTTTTCTTTAATTTGCTTCCCCTCTTCTCTCTTTCTCCTCCCCTATTCTCTCCTTCCCTCCATTTGTCTCACTCCCTTCCTCTCTCCACTTCCCTCTTCTCCCCAGTAGAGTCTCGCTTGTATTTTCGGTGTATAATGCAGGACAGTAGTTATTAAACATTTTATAGAAGATTTTGCTAAACTTAACCACCCTTGCCCCTTTCCAACCTCCTTCCCCAGTCTTCCCATCAAAACACACTGCTTTCTTTTCGTTTGCTTGTTTGTTGGCCATTTGCTTCCTAGGGAGTGCACTGTGCTGGAGATGAGAGTGATGTAATGGTGAACGACATATTGTACACATATAGAGTCTGCCTTCTCCTTCCCTTTGTTCCTCTTTTACACTTTTTTTTCTGTGTGATTTATGTTTTCAGTTGGAAAGATATACAAAAATCAGACAGGATTACTGTTTTGTGGAATATATCTCCAGTACTGGAGATGCCTGACAGAGCCAGTCAGCCAGAGACCGCACATCACGTCACATGAAGGCATTCATTTCCATCCCAAATTTTCTTTAAAGGCCACTCAAAACCAGAGGTCTATAATTCTCTATTCCTTAGATGAAACAAAATCTGTGTTTTGTCTTGACTGAAAAAAGGCAGGAATATTTGTTTATGCTGGTATGAGAATAAGGGTTGGGGTTGGTGACAGTCCTTAGGAGACAGAATTCAGGAAGGGGCGGGACCAAGCAGAGAAAGTGAGGTAGAAAAGTCAGGAGAGTCTCAGGCGGCCATAGTTCCTTCTCGAAGAAGAATCCCTTCTTCAAATTTTTTTCCCTGAAATTATCACTAAGATATATTTTAGTGTGTTTAAAGCTTAGGGAGAAGCCTAAAAGATATGTGCTTATGTTCCCAATTGTTCAGATGTGATTGGCATGATGTTCTTGAAATAAAAACAAACCTGGCAATATGTAACAGAACAGTGCATTAGACTTCCCTGAGAAATATTTTTGAGTCTCAGGCTCCCATTCACCGCTTCTCAGTGGCACCCTGTGTGCTTCTGTTACTGCATCTTTAGATCAACCGTGGTGCAACATATCTCCCATAACTCAAGTGGTTCTTTACTCACTTGATTCTGTGTTCGCCATACTTAGTATAACACTTAACATATAGTACACACTTAGAATATTGTGTTAATGTATTAATCAAGAGTGAAAGGCACATAACAAAACAGCATTTATAATTCTTACAGATAATTCTGAATTCTTGGATCCTATAAATAGTCAAAGAACTGATTTTTAAATTTTCCTAAAAATTAGTTAATTTATTTACAGTGTGCATTTCTTTGTGTTTCCTTAGGTACTTCTGCAGGTTTGTAGCATGGCATATGTGCAGAGATCAGAAGACAACTGTCAGGAATAGGTTCCTTTCTTTCACCATGTCGACCCCAGGGGTCAACTCAAGCCATCTTTACACTGTAAGCCATCTCACCGACCTTCCAGTAACTAAAGTTTTAAAAGCCTTATTGACACAGAAAAAGTTTAAGCAATCACCTCAAGTCCTTCTATTAAAAGAACCTTGAATGCATATACTTGGATGTCTTCTGAGTTCTCAAACTAAAATCATAGAACCGACTACTTTTCTCATGATGAGAGAGACAATCAGATTGTACTCTGTTGATTTTCAAATGTGTTTCTTTATAGAAAGGGAATAGATAAAATAACAAAACTAAGTGATGGGGGAGGTGGAAAGGAAATTTAAAAAGGTGGGGAGGGAAGGGAAGAACAGGAGTGAAAGGGAGGGGAAGGAGAAGAAGAAAGGAAGAAGAGAATCACCATTTTGAATGCAGAGCAATATGTGAACACCCTATATTGTCAACACAGAAATGAGAATGATGGCCCCACAGAACAGTCTCTTATTGCATGGGTTAATATGGGCAAGGATCTGGTAGTAGCTAGTTTTATAAATCTGACCTCTCAGAGCTCAGAGACTTGGAGCTAAATTCAGTCTGATCTAAACATCTCTGCAGAAGTTGCAGCTGGTCCAAGCAACACCTAATCTGATAAATCTCCACTTCCGCTTCCTGTTGCTCATACTCCTTCCTGACTAACCAGTCATGAGAGTACATAATCCTTGATCTGACCAGCAGATAACATCACTTAGCTATATACTAATTTATCAAGTATCAGAATATGAAGTGCTTCAAAATACCCAGACTAAGAGTTCACATTGCTTAATAAAATTTTAAAAGAAATTTAGGGGAGGAAGAGTAGCAAATTTAACTGAAGATAATAGTTCAACTTTTAAAAGCTTTTTATTGGTTCTTTGTGAATTTCAATCCCACTCATCTCCCCATCCATCCATACTTACCCTTCACTTGTACAACATTCCCCCTCAAAAAAAAAACCTAAAACTAAAACTAAAAACAATTTTGAAAAAGACAAAAAAAATAACATTAAAAAAACCTATCTTGCCATGGAAACTACCGTGTGTCACAGGGTGTCACACAGTCTACCCTTTTGCCTAAACATCTTTACTTGCAAATGTTCATTACAATGAGTCACTGGTGTGGGAGGAGGCCTTTGGGTTCTGATACACTATCAATACTCGATCCTCACCGGGACTCCTCTTAGATATCCTGTTATTTATTGTCCTGTGTCATGGAGATTCTGCAGCTTTGGTTCTGCAGGACTGGCCTCTTTATATACTCTAGCAGTTCATAGATGGGGGTAGATGTTGTGGAGGGTTAACTCAAAGCCCTGAATCTGGATCTGGATGGCAGCTGTGTGGTTCAGCCTGCCAGCTTTCCTTCCGCTATGCCACCAGGGCCAGTTCTCCTGCTTTGCCCAGGCGAAGGATGGAGCCAGCTCTCCTGCTTTGTTCAGGTGAGGGGCAGGGTCAGCTCTGCTGCCGTTGGCAGTGGCAAGAGGTAAAAATGGCTCACTCCATCAGGATCAGCTGTCCTGCACCCATGCCACCAGGGCTAACTCTCCAGCACTGCCTCAGCTAGGGGAAGGGCCAGCTCTAATAAGTTAATATTTTAAATGGAAATAAAAAAGAAAGGAAGGAAAAAATAGTGGAAAGGAGGCTACAGTCCAGAACAGTTGCTCCTTACACATCAGCTCTGTAAGAAATAAGGTAAGAAGGAAGAGTTAAATGGAAAGTGCTTAAACATAGATAAAACAGCAAAAGCTGTTAGCATGTGAGCAATACAATGATTTGAGCATAAAAAAAATTCAGGTGTCAAAAAATTATCTAGAGAAGTAGTAGTGGCAGAGAACTTGCTGAGAATGCATGCAGCTTTGGGTATGATTCCCAATGCCAGACAAAGGAAAAATCTAGAATCTCTGAAAACCAGATGGCAGTTACTTTTCATTGAAATGTAAGGAGCAGTAATGAAATATAAAAATCAAATTTTGTGCAGGTGAGCACAGAAGATCATAAGCCTCAGTAGAGGAGTTTAAAGCTCGTTTTATGATAAGGAAGCCTTGCTTCTACAAAGCATAAGGAAGTTTAAATATTTATTAGGCATGTTTGGAGCACATACAAGGAAATAAATCATTCATAGTCCTGTTACAAGGAGGAATCTTTCAAGACTATCAGTTGTGCAATTGTATTTTTAAGATTTTTATTTGTGAGGATAGGTGAGTGTTTGCATGTATACATATATGTCTGTGTACCCTGTGAGTGCCTGGTGTCCATAGAGGTCCTACAAAGGTGTTGGATCCCCTGGAATTGGAGTTACAGATGGTTTTGGATTGCTATGTGGGTGCTGGGAATTTAACTCAGGTCCTCTGGAAAGTCAGCCAGGGCTCTCTATCATTGAACCATTTCTCCAGCCCTGAATTTGTATTTTTCTACCTGTATGTTGTGTGCATACCATGCTGGCTATGCAACTTAGGGAATTCAGTTATCAGTTCTCAAAATTCTGAATCTTGCTAGTCAGAGAAATCTTGATAAGCCTATCAAACTCAATCTGTATGGAAGGAGACATGGTCAGTACAGAGCTTCTGATGTCTATGTTTCAGTCAAAATTGCACTACACATGTTGACTTTTATGTCTGTTTACTACAGAAACACTCAGATATTCTAACTTGCAGATGAACTAGAATGAGAGGAATGAGGTCTAAGTTGTAGTTCAGTGACAAACATCGCTTAGCTTGTTTTAGACTCTGGATTTCAGCCCCAGCTTGGGGGAAAAGAGTTTTTGGACTTATGACTTTGTTGGGTTTTGCTCTATAAAAATTTTATAAGAAGGAGCTGGGGAGGTGGTTCAGTTGGCAAAGTGCTTGCCTTGTTACACAAACATGAAGACTCAAAGAGATTTTTTTTTCCTCATCTTTTTATTAGTTCTTTGGGAATTTCGCGAAGTATACTTTGATCATGTTTACTCTCTGGCCAGACAGTCCAGTCCTATCAAGTCAGTGAGCTTCAGGTTCAATGAGAGATGCTGTCTCAAAAAAATAAAGTGGGGATCAATTAAGAAAAACATCTGACATTGGCCTCTGGCCTTCATGTGTGAACACATATACACATGCATGTGTACCTGCATACATACATGAGCACACATGCATACACACATGCAGCTTTCAAGATTCCTGTTTTGTCACACAATCTTCACCTTTCATGTGTTATTTCACCATGATGCCATTTGCCATGTAGTGCCCCAACAGGACTCACATCAGAGCTGATTTATATCGACCAACACCATATTCTTGAGTCTCTAGAATAAATCTTTACAAAATAGTTCTGTTCCAGATAGCAGGAATAAAACAATTGCTTTTCAAAACAGAAACTTTTCTGAAAGACTGTTGAACAACCAAACCCACAAAGAAGCGTTTCCTTCAGTTTGAAGAATTGGCCGGTAATATAATGAACACCACATGAGTGGTGAGGTGCCTTGGGCATCAATGTTCAGTTGAAGACAACAACAAATCTGAATTTCTACCAACACTACCAAGTTATCATGTCCTTAGATTTTAAGGGAACATTACCAGAAAGTTGTTGGTTCCAAACTAGCACCAGTGCCTTCTTTCCCAGATCAGTACCATCTGGACTTGAAGTCCATGACAAAAGAAATCCTTGGTCATGTGTGTGCTATCTGAAGTGCTCTGCCTCAGGGACATGGCGACAAAAAAAAAAAAAAAAAAAAAAAAAAAAAAGAAGAAGATTCTTCCAGAATACTCTCCTCATATATAAGTTGAATAGTTGGATGCAGAAAGGAGATTGTGACCCTGTTCTTATCTCAGCTGTTGACCACCTCCACCCTCCTCTCCTGGAGAATTCTTTTTTTTTTTAATTGGATATTTTATTTACATTTCAGATGTGATCCCCTTTCCCCATTTTCCCCCAACCCAGGAACCCCCCTCCTCCTGCTTCTATGAGAATGTGCCCTCACCCACCCATTCCCACCTCCCTACCCACAAATTACCCTGCTGAGGCATCCAGTCTTCACTGGACAAAGGACTTCCTGTCCTACCTATGCCCAACAATGCCATCGTCCCCTACATATACAACTAGAGCCATGGGTCCCTCCCTATGTGCTCCCAGGCTGGTGGTTTAGACTCTGGGAGCTCTGGTTGGTTGGTATTGTTGCTCTCCTCATGGGGCCACAAACCCCTTCAGCTCCTTCAGTGTTCTCTCTCACTCCTCCATTGGGAAACCCATGATCAGTTCAATGGTTAGCTGTGAGCATCTGCCTCTGAATATGTCAGACTCTGGCAGACGTCTAAGGAGACAGATATATCAGGCTCCTGTCAGCATGCACTTCCTGACATCCACATCAGCAGGTAGACACTGATGCGGAGAATTCTTTATAACTGGTTCTTCTGTGAAGGTGACAGAAGGTCTCTATGGCAAACTGCTCTTGTGAGAATTCTTTTCTGGTTAAGTATTTTGTGTCTTCTCTGCTTAGTTCCCTGACATATGAAGCCTCCTATACTTCTTGGCCAATAGGAGTCTTCAGTTTCTAACAGAATATCAGCTATGCGATCAGGATAACCTTCCCCCATGTGAGAATTCCTTTTAGAAAATTATAGAGTGGAGAGGTGTTTGAGCTCCCTTATGTTGATGTGACAGACATCAGAACCAAAAGCAACTTGGGGAAGAAATTTGGTTAACATGACCCAGGATCACAATCTATCACTGAGAGAAATCAGGGTGGGAACTCAAAGTAGGCTCCTGGATGCAGGAGCTGTTACAGAGGCCATGGAGGAACAGATTTCTAACTTCTTCTGCCATTTGTTATACAGCTTATAAGCAATCTGCCCACGGCAGGCACTGGCCACCAAGTGGGCTAGGCCTTCTACATCAGTCATTAATCAAGAAGATATCCCCCTATAGACTTTCTTTATAGGTCAATCTGATGGAGGCATTTTCTAAATCAAGGATAATTTTTTTTTTCAAATGACCGTATCTTGTGTCAAGTGAACAAACAAACAAACTAACTAAAACACAGGGAGAACCATGGGAGTCATGTCTCTCAATAACAACGTCTCATGACAGCCTAGTAACTTGAATTTAGAGATCATAAACTTCTAAGAGCACAGGAAAAAACTGATGGGGTGACGTAGCAGGTGATTCAGATTAACTGTGGGCCATGGGTTGATTTCTTGGAGTAAGAGGAGATTGGAAGTTGTTTTTTAGTCTTGTGAAACAGTTCTTTTGAGAAAGTCTCTCGGGTACCACAGGCTGGCCTTGAACTTGATGGTAGCCGACAATTATCTTCACCTTGATCCTATTGTCCCCCGCCCCAGTGATGACATGGCAGGTTTGCACACACACCCGGTAGATACCTTACTGGGAACTGAGCCCAGGAATGTGTGCATGCAAGGCAAGCACTCTATCAGGTAAGCATCAGCCCTGGCCACTGTCTTCTCCTCTTGAACATTTCTTGGCGGATGCTGAAGCCCACTGCCACTGCTCTAATTGGAAATGCCCTTGAATCTAACAGTAGAATCTAGAAGACAGGAATTGGAAAAAAAAACTTGCAGTTGACCTGATCAGTGTGCTTTCCTTGGTATTATGTAGCAGTTTTCAAGTTAAGAAAGTGTGCCTTTCACCCATTCCCACTCTGAAGGTCTCTTCAGAATGGGATTTTAATAATTATTTCATATCCAACTCCTAATGGGTGGGGGTTTTCAATATTTCTCAAACTGTTTGGAAATTGTGAAAATACACAAATCAGTCTTACTTGCTGATGTCTGTGTGGTGAAAAAAGGCAGGTCAACTTTTAGTTTCTGAAATGACTTGAGATATTGATTAGGAAGCAGACGTGACTCATCCGTTTCCTTTCGATCTTTTGTCATATTTGTGGGGAGTCTGGGGATACTATTTGCTTGGGATCATGTAAAAATATGAAGAGTATAGAGAGTCTGTATCCAACTTGAAGACAGAAGCAGGCTATTTAGAACGGACAGTAATGCCATTGCACTTTATGATGGAAGTGTGAAGAGAAGCTAGAGCAATCGTTACATCTTAGTAATTTTTTTCAGGGCAATGGAAGGTGAAAATACACCACTATTCTGATTTTAAAGTGCATAATGATTCAGATGACTCCTTTCAGTGGTAAACAGTGTTGTGTCCCGTCATTCAGTGTCCTTGGTGCCAGCAGTGGCTTTCATGTGATTTCAGGCACCTGACTCTAAGAAAGGAAGAAGGACATTTTGTAACATTTATTTGCACAAATTTTCCAATTGGACAAAATAGAGTAAAATAAATCAATGATCACAGCAGTAGTTTAAAAAATGGCATGTCTCATCTGATTATGCTGTGAAAGAATTGCTGCAGAAAGAATTCATCTGCAGATCTGTATAGAAAGAGAAGGAATGATCAAGAGATATGTCAGGGCCAAGCTCAGCTCTAGGGTTCAAAGCTCACCTGACAAGCTTTCAATCAGAAAACTGTCTCTCCAGGACATGAAACATAGACGACTCTAGGAAAGTTCTTGTGGCCTGACCAATGTGTTCTGTTTCTATTGACCATGCCTATGTGAGAGCTATCATGAGTGAGAAAGAAAAACTAAAGAAAACACATTTTCTCTTCTACGAGCAGTGTGTCAGTGGAGTCACAGATTTGCTGTTTTCTAATAATGAGGACAAGTGGGTCTCATCTCCAGTAGGGAATGAACCATTTATATCTGCTGAAACCAATGGTTAGTGAGCTTTTGCCTAAGGCAAATACAAGTAGGCTCCCGAAGCTTCTTTCAATACAACTTCATTGTTCCTATAGCTAGTGAGAAAGTTCATTTGAGAAAGCAAGCAGCCTTGTTTTTAGTTCCATGGTTTTTTTCTCTTTTCCTTTTATAAGCTCTATCGAAAGTTTGGGGGGATTTCCCCTCCCCTGACTACTAACCAGTTGTTTCTTAGATGGAAAAGTTTCCTGTTTGCTGTTTTGGTCAGGCATTAACTGTGCCTATATGGTGCTTATGCACACTTAGGATGAAGATTGTGAGTTCAAGGCCAATCTAGGCTACATAACAAGATTCCTTCTCAAACGTTATATATTTCATATGTGTATATAAGTTGCAGGTATATACATCTACACATTATGCATATACACACAATCTGGAGGACTGCAGATATAAGTTAAAAGAATTGATAGAGGAAAGAAATGCTATGGAGAGAAAGGCAAGGTGAGACAAGTAAGACCTGGTATGACATCCTGCATGTGGAAAAGAATGAAAGCAACCATCCACAATAAAGGTTGGGCTCCTTGGGGCCAGTGAAATGGCTCAGTGAGGAAAGGCATCTACTCTTAAACTTCATGACCTGAGTTTGATCCTCAGGACCGATGTGGTGGACGGAGAGACCTGCTCCCATAAGTTGTCCTCTGACCTCCTTACACTCACTGAATCTTGCATGTGCCCACACAGATGCACATAAAACAAATTAAAATTTACTTTTAAATTTAAAAAAAAAACAATTAAAAAAAGCTATGTTGGGTTGTTTTCTTTATAACTTGTGAGACTTTTCCTGATGTGGAAGTAAGCAAAGCAAAGTAGAAAAGAAAAGACTATATCAGACAGATGTACCAGCCATGGCCACTTGAGTTCTGACAGACACCAAGGTGGCTGGAGAAATAGGAAAACTTCATGGCAGAGAAATGGTAAGTATGAGACACTTCCAATAGGAATCTTGGGGGAAGTTGTATGTAGTTTACTTAGACATGTGGAAACTTTGGCTAGTGGTTTGTATGTATGTTGAGGATAATATTTAAAATGGCATGGCCCCATCTGGCTTGTTCTTATGGGGCAGCCACATTTCCAACTAGACAAATCCTGAGGCCAAGAGTAGCTTCATGCTCTCGCCGCTGCTCAGCTCAGACTAGCCAGAAGCACCAGCCCTGGCACCCACAAGACACCAATCTCCCACACTGTCTCCACAAAGCTTGGCTGAACCCCAGACAATACCCGCCATCCACGCAGTACCTGGTAGAAATGAGACTCTAAAGCTTAATTATCATCCAAAGGCTTTATACATTTGGAAATGCTCAATTAACAAGATGCTCACACAATTAGAATTGTAAACCCAATTAACTAACTGAGATATGAGTAACTACCTTAGATTGCTAAAGACACACAGATGTCTCCAGCCATCTTCTCTCCTGCTCCTCCCTCCTTTGTCTCCTCACTCCTCCTTTTCCTTCTCCTCTTCCTCTCCTCCCTTCTCCTACATTAGCTTCTCCCAAATTACCAAGCTTTATTGTAAAATAAATATCTTGCTACATATGTATATTTAATGATTTTCATTTATTGTTCCTAAGTTGAAAGGTGGGACAAAAAGTATGGACCTACCAACTATCAATAAAATCCTGGCCACCTGGAGACAAATGATAGAAGAAACTGTGGTTTACAATTCTGATGTGCTGTTGCAGTTAACAGTTCATCTTCCTGCAAGCCTGAACATATAGTTGCTGTTTTTTATTATAGATGAAGAAATTGATTTCCTGGGAATGTTGCTATAGGCTGGAGATCAAAATTCTACATACAACCTGGATTTTATCCATGTTGTATATCCAGTCTCTCACTGACAGAGGTATGTATTAACTGCATACCACTTTTCACCCCTACCCCACATAAAAGTCTGAAATACTCCGTTGGCCGAGTGATAACATTTTAAATGTAATTCATAATTGTCTTACTATAGGGATTGGTTTTCTTCTTATTTTTTATTTCCTTTCTCAGTTACCTGTAATCGGTACTGTTTATTGATTGACAAATCTTACATACTTCTTTGTCATTGTTCTGAGGGACCTCATCTTCTTTTGAGTCATGATTTTGTTAATTGTGACACATCCTTTGAATGGATCACATTATATAAGAATGACAGAATGGAAGTTTGTAAGAACATCCAAAATTAGCCTTGGATGTATCCCAAAGCATAGCTCACTTTCAAAACTACAGTGACGCGATGTGTACCAGCCTGTTCCTCATTAAACCCACACTGTGTGAAGAATGGACCAGGACCTAGGACATTCATAATCCAATAACTTCATTGTTATTCATAACCATCAAATAAAAAGCAAAGCTGCTTGGTTTTTTGAATAAGCTTTTCCATTAGCTAAAGGAAAAATGAACTTTTAGGTGATAGCTGACTCTGAGTCTCACGTTCATAAAACACACAAATAGCATAATTATTCTTTAAGAAAGGAGAAAAGTGTTAGAGATATAACTCAGCTTGTAGGGTGCTTTCTTGGCTTCATGAGACCCTAGGTTTGATCCCCAGCACAGAAAAAATACCAGGTATGGTGAGTCATGCTTGTAATGCCACCACTTGGTAGGTAAAATAGAAAAATCACAAGTTCAAGGTCATCCTTAGTGTGGTGGTTTGAATATATTGGCCCATGGGAAGTGTCACTATTAGGAGGTGTGGCCTTATTGGAGGAGGTGTAGTCTTGTGGGAGAAAGTGTGTTACTGTGGGGTGGGCTTTGGAGGTTTCTTCCTATGCTCAGGTCCCACCCAGGGTAGAAGGGAGTCTTCTCCTGGATACCTTGGAATTAAGAGGTAGAACTCTCAGTTCCTTCTTCAGAATCATGTTTGTTTGCATGCTACCGTGTTTCCCACCAAGATAATAATAGACTAAACCTCTGAAACTGTAAGGCAGCCCCAATTAAATGTTTGCCTTTGTAGGAGTTGGCTTGGTCATGGTGTCTCTTTATAGCAATACAACCCAAACTAAGACAGGAGTCAGTACCAGGAGTGGGGTATGGTGTGCTAGGACTGACCATGCTTTTTTTTTTTTTAAAATAGAGACTTTGGATTTGGAAGGCAGTGGACTGTTTTAAGTGGGGCTTAATGGATCATACTAATAGAAATATGGAAGACAATGGTGCTGAGGGTGACTTGAATTCTGGGGTCCTGGATCTAGGTGTTCAGAAGAGAAGAATTTTAGTATGTGGCCTAGAGACACTTCTTGTAATATTTTGGTGAAGAATGTGGCTGCTTTTTGTCCTTGTCTGAAGAGTCTGCCTGAGGTTAAGGAGAAGAGATTCAGATTAATTGCATTGACAAAGGAAATCTCAAAACAAAACAAACAAACAACCCAGCATAGACTTTGTCCTCTAATTTACTCTCATGAAGACCATTTTGATCAAGAATAACAAGCTTAGAAAGGAAAAATACAAACTGGATGGTTCAAGTATTAAAGAGGCACCAGGAAATGCAATGGAGCTAAATCCTGTGTTCAAGGATATTAAATGGAATTAAGGGAGTGGTGACCTCAGGGTAAGATCCTACCCAGATGAGCTTATTAAATATTCATTTGCAGTTGAACAATGGATAGTTATATCATGTTATGTGTTATTATGACCTGGTATTTGTTTTCATTTGGACATGAGGAGATATGATTGTGTGTCAGATTAACAAGGGCTTGATTGTAATGGCTGTTCTCAGTTGTCAACTTGACTATATCTGGAATGAACTACAATCTAAAATTTAACAAGATCTTTGAAAAAAATTAAAGGAAAGTTTAGGTACAGGCATGGTGGCACAAGATTTTAATATCAGGAGACAGAGGCAATCAGATCTCTGAGTTTAAAGCCAGCCTGGTACAGAACAAATTCCAGGTAGAGAATAGCTTAGGTCTAGGTGTGGAGGTACACACATTTTATCTCAGCACTCAGGAGACAAGAGACATGCAGATCTCTGAGTTCACAGTTAGTCTACAGAGCAAGTTCCAGGACAACAAAGGTTAGTCAGTGAAGGAAACCATGACAACAGAAAGCTGGTGAAGATATGTTAAAACAAGGGAGCCATGTTCCAGCCCAAGCAAGAACTTGGCAGTTTCAGCCATGTGGCTCTGGCTTTAGAGTCAAGAATAGAAGAGGTTACCAGAATAATTGATGCTGATTAGCTGAAGCTAAGAAATTAGCTGTGATTAAGAAGAGATCAGCATTATTGAAGTTTAATCTTCTGGGAAGTATTTTCTAAGAACACAAAGAAATTGTGTTCCAGAAATAAACATTATTCTAGTAGTTGGACTTGGTAATATATAAGAATTACCCAGGTGGTCCTGGTTTGACGGCATGAAAACGGTCATGGAGAGCATCGGAGGCTTGGTACTGTGAGAGGACCAGAAAGGCCACTGGTGAAAGTGCAGCCTCAGTGGCAGTTGTGACTGAAGAGATCATGCAAAGAAATTGAGGCTTGGCTCCATGAAGTGAGACTATGAGAGGCTATTGGTGAAGCCTAGTTGTATCAGAAGATTACCCCCCCACCCCATGTTGGAGATGCCAGTACCATGAAATGATGACCAAGAACAGTAGAAGCAGTGGAGTGGAGTCCACCAGAGGCTAGAATGCTACAGAGCGCAGAACTGGAGAAGTGACCCAAGCCATTTGGAGGATCCCAGAAGATCATGTGTGGATTCCAGATATTGGAACAAGAAATTGTGAAGTTGAAGTTGCCTTAGGATTTTATTGTTGTGAAGATACACTATGATCAAAGCAACGCTTATAAAGGACAACAGTTAATTGGAGATGGCTCACAGTATTAGAGGTTGAGTCTGTTATCATCATGGCAGGAAGCATGGCAGCAATGGTTTTACATCTTTATCTAAAGGCAACCAGTAAAGACTGTCTTCAGCAGGCAGCCAGGAGGAGGTTTTTTCCTGCACTGGGCTGAGCTTGAGTATATGTCCTCAAAGTTCACTCCCCAGTGATGCACTTTCTCCAACAAGACTATACCTACACCAATAAGGCCACACCTTCTAGCAGTAGCACTTTCCATTAGCCAGGCATATTCAAACCAGGACAAGATCCCAAGATGTTAGAAATGAGAGAGCTATGGGATACTGGGCAAGGAAAGCAACTAACAGGGGGTGAATTCAGCCCAAGAGAAGGAATTGTGTTGCAGTCAACAAAGCTGAAAGGGGATGGACGTCAGATATGGAGGTGCAGAATTTAGAATTTTCTGGTCTTGCTTTGGTCTAGTATATCCTCACTCTGTTCCCATTCCTGTGATTTGAAATGGTAATGTATATCCTGAGATGTTGGATACTTGTGACCATTTTGTAAAATTTGATTTTATAATGGTTTATAGTTAAGAGGTTGCATGACATCAGAAGATGCTTTGAAATTTGGACTTCTATACATCGGTAAGACTGTGAGGACTATGGGAACTCGGGAAGTTGGACTAAATTCAATTTTCATTATGTTATGACTATAAACCTATGCTGGTCATGGAGTGTAATATGATAAATTCAATAGGTTTGGTTTGGCCCTCATAAACTCATGTGTTTGATTGCTAGCCTTTATAAGAGTTGGCTTGGCCATGTAGTCTATTCACAGCAATGAAACAATAATTATGACAGGGCCCAATAGAAATTCCAAAACAACTCAGGCTATTACCAACATTATAGGTTGCTCTCCACAAACTGATATGAAGACTCTGTTGCTGAAGATCTTTCCATACTTCACTGACCACAGAAAAGTTAATCTGGTGCTTTCTTAAGGCCTTGACACCTATTGTCTAGCGTTCATGGTACTAGAAGGTACTATGCACACTACCAAAGGAAAAAGCTAACACCAACTCAGCTCCAAACCCTTTGATCTACAATGGTGACATGTCTGTATAATATGCTGATTTAATAGTGGAACAAGTATTGTGGAAGTAACCAACCACAATCTGATTGGATTTAATGTTCACTCCATGAGGGGGAACTCATGGCTGACACTTCACTGTGGCCAAGAACTTGAGACTAGACAGACAATAGACCTAGGGTTGAACCAAGCACTACCATTCTGCTAAAGGAATATAGAAATGAAATGATTTCTAATGAATCTCTGCTATATCCATAGATCAGTGTCTCAGTCATCATCAGAGAAGCACTCTCATTTGGGAGATGGAAACTAATACAGAATCTCACAAGTGAACAATGTGCAGAGAGTGAGGACTTGGAAACACTTAGTTCTAACTGGATGTCTCCATCAAATCCTTACCCTCAGGGATCAAGGAACTGTGCATGCGGAAAAGGATGCAAAAAGATTGTGAAAGCCAGAGGGGATGGATGACACCAAGGAAATAATATCTTTTAGACACAGAGGACTGATGCAATATGAACTCACCAAGACTGTGATAGAATATATAGGGCCTGCACAGGTCCAAACCAGATGGGGTCCCAGTGCTGAGATGGAGAAGTAGACATGAGACCCATCACAAACCAAGAAACAACCTCCAATTGATAATTGCTCCCAAGGGAAAATTAGTTTTGCCAAGAAAGCCACTCTAGATATACAAATTACATGGCCAGCAGTAGACAACCGTTACAAAATGAATTCAATGGTCTTTTTAGAAATCTTATGAGGGTCTTATATTACTTTGGTTGGCCATTTTTTTTTAAATTACTGGTCTTACTGTTTCTGATTTTATATTTTTTGTGGTGTGTGTGTGTGTGTGTGTGCATGTATGTGTGTGAGATGCTTGTTTTTTCTTTCTGTTCATTTTCTTTTCTACTTGTTTTTTTCTCTTGTGTGTTTTCTTAAGAGACAGGGAAAAAAGTGAGGCATTAAAAGGAAAAGTGGGAAGGTGGGGAGGGTATGAGGGAAAAGAACCTATGTTCAGAATATATTCTACGAAAATAACCTTATTTTAAATAAAAAATAATCAAGAGCATTCTAGGTGCCCCTCACCCTTTAACCGCCCCGCCCAGCTCCTGATGGCAATGTTTTCACTGTGTTCCTTGCCTGAGCTGAGGTCACTCCAATCTGATGCCCATGAAGACAGGGGTTTGTCTTTGTGAGCTCTTCACTCAGTTTCCTCCTATGCTGACTGACTCGTGTATTACTCCTCTTAGACAAGGATGCTGTAGTTAAGTGAAGAGAGGAAATGAGTGCTTTCAAATCAATCCAACCATCCAAATCTATCGAAGCATTATTTATGGAAAAGGTATTGTTGGTTTCTCCATGAGGACAGATGTCCACAAATGGAATTAGTCCTGAGAACCGAGACCTTGGTGCCATGACAAAGATGGGAGTGACACCATGGGGAGCTGACCATGTGGAGGAGGTCAGTGCTGCCCAGTGTTATATAGGGTAGAGCCCCTTTCAGGAGAGAAGGGATAGCCTAGAGACAGACCCCCTTGTCTCATTAATGGGGATGCAGATGCCATGAGTCAGCACCCACTTCAATTGTATGTGAAACATGAGTGTTTGAATGCACCTTTCAGTACACAGTGATCTATGTAATTGCTATGCAAGAGGTTCTGAGAGACCTACTCAATGCATGAACCTATAAGTGCATGGATGTGTGTGTGTCTCTCTCTGTGTGTATCTCTCTCTCTCTCTCTCTCTGTCTCTCTCTGTCTCTCTCTCTGTCTCTCTCTCTGTCTCTCTCTCTCTCTCTCTCTCTCTCTCTCTCTCTCTCTCTCTGTGTGTGTGTGTGTGTGTGTGTGTGTGTGTGTGTGTGTAGTATTAACACATGTCACTTACCTTCAGTGAGCAAAGAATCACACTTGGTATCTTGCTACCCTGTCTTACCTGATAAATTTAAACAGATTTCAGAGATGGAGACTTTTTGTTCCATGACACTGATAAGCAGAGTCTATGTATGTCTGCATATTTTCTTTCCCAGATTAGATGAGAACTCTTCTTGGCCAGGTTTTCATAGCCTAAACCTGGATAAAGATAAAAAAGAGGCCATGGTACTGTTGCAATATTGTGTCCATAGTTCTTGAAAGTCAAATGGAGATCTCGGAAACCCAGTAAATTCTGCATTGCTTAGAGTTTCAACAGTGTGGGCACTGAACATAGCCTGTCACTCAGGTCAGTGATCCACCATCAGGCCTAGAAACAAAGTATGTACAGACAGCTGGAGAACTGAGTAGCAAAATCTGCTTAGTATAAGGACCACAGAGGACTGTAGGGCTGGCTCAACTGAGGAGGGGCTGGCTGTGCAAGAGAAGAGGAGGTTGAGTTTGATGCCAGAACTCATGTGAAACAGTGAGACCTGATGGTATGTATTTGTAATCCTAGCACGGGGAATGTGTGACCTGCTGGGTGACTCCAGAACAATGGGAGACCTTTTCCAAATATAAAATGGATGGCTGATGAGGAAGATCCACCAAGGCCATCTTCTGGCCTAAAGTATGTACACACACAAGCATGTGAATGTACACACACACACACACACACACACACACACAAACACCCACATGGCCTTGGGCTATGCTGTCTCTACGGATTTATAGGCCAGAATGTTTTTCAAATATAATGGATGAGTCATAGAAAACAGCACTTTAAATGCTGAAGACCATCTCTTTCACACAGGTGCTGCTGGATACAATCCTGGGATTATATTGCATTACAAACCCAGCCTTAATAGCCTCCTTGGGGGTCACACTTTCTTATTTTTTTCTCTAGCATTGAAGAGGATGTTGTCAACCATGAGTCAGACAGCCTCTGGCTTTCTAGAAGTAGAAGTCTCTATATAAAGAAGCAAGTTCCCGGATAAGAGTTGGAGCAGGCAGGAAGGAGGCCACTGGTGATCTTGCTCAGAGAAAAGCTTCAGCATGCATAGCCTTCCTTTGCTGTTGCTTCTCTGGGGTAGCAGCTCATACAGTCTCCCTGTGTTTCAGGACGGACGCCGGCAAAATGTGGAGACAGCCTGGGTAAATGAATACTACATTACACATGTAGTCTTCAGTTTGCATCTTTCTATTATAGCATGGTGGTATTTACCTAAGGATTTCTGTCTAAGAGAAATGGTGTTTGTTAGAAATGTGACCTTCTCAAAAATGTTTATAGTCAAATCTAGATACCTCTTTCTGGTTGGGGATGAGAGGACCCAAGCAAGGATGGGCAACTCCCTCTATAGATATGAATTTGTAACAGAGTGCAAACCTGTCCTACAAATCTTGTTCTAGCACAAACATTGCACTTTTCAGTAGTTAATGCTGGGTGAATCTCTGCTCTAAAATAATTAGGGTAATGAGGGTGGGAAAGCCTAATCAAAGCTTGAAAAGTGTTCCTCTATTTTGGCTAAAATGTCAGGCTGTCATTTTTAAAATATGAGAGCCGTTTTTCTTTTCAGTGTTTCAATGACTGAATATTCATCTCTTCCTATTTATGTTCATGAGTGTGTGTGCGCCATGTGTGCATCCATCACAGGTGGAGGCCCACAGAATCTTCAGATCCCCTGAGTCTGTGCTCTCTGCCAGCAGTGAGTGCTCTTAACTGCTGAACCATCTCTCCAGACTCTAGTGGCTCATTAATGTTATATTTTATTAGAAATACCTGGAAAAGTACTACAACCTGGGCAGAAACATGCAAGCTAAAAACGTGAACGCAAAGGAGGTCATGGCTGAAAAGCTGAGGGAAATGCAGCAGTTATTTGGGCTGAAAGTGACTGGAAATTCAGACCCCGAAACCCTAAGAGCCATGAGGAAGCCCAGCTGTGGGGTGCCTGATGTGGCCCCATATGCTATTACTCACAACAATCCTCCTTGGACCAAAACACATCTGACTTACAGGTAACTAGATGGGGCATCAAAATGGGGGCATAACTACCCCACTGGAACAGAAGGAAACAAGATCCACTGTGTCTCCATCTTATTTTTTCTTAGCATTTTAAACTACACACCATATTTGCCAAAAGCAGTTGTGGAAGATGCCATTGAGAGAGCCTTTAGAGTCTGGAGTGATGTGACACCACTAACGTTCGAAAGGGTCTTTGATGAGGAAGGAGATATTGTGTTCTCCTTCCACAGAGGAGGTAAACTCTTCAACCTCACATTGCCCTTCAATCTCCCCTGCTTTGCAGGAAGAGTTCATTGTTGAAGAACATTATTCATTTTCTGGGGTTGAGGTGGACAATATCACATTGGATGGAAGTCCATTGACTGCTCGACAAAACACTGAGCCAACCAACATGAGAACTAAATGAGCCTTTTTTGACTTTTTATTTCTTGCAGACCATGGTGACCCTTACCCATTTGATGGATCTATATATCACTTTGCTCACGCTTTTCTGCCAGGCCCAGGTTTGGGGGGCGATGTTCATTATGATCTTGATCAGAAGTGGACGGACAACAATGAGAGTAAGTTCACTGACATTGCTTCTCGCAGTTCACCTGGTCCTTACTAGTTCTTTTCAGGGTTGGTTTATTTAATGGACAGAGTGTGTTAATGGAAACAGAGAATCTATCACCACTCAAAGGATTAGGAGTACATTGAGAAGCATGGGACAGGAGTATTTTCTAATTGCATTTTATCTTCCTGGTGTCAAACAGTTCACTCTGAAACTTCTTTGTGCTATATCCTCTGCATAAACTCTATGGTTCTTTACCTTGAGATGTTCATGGGGTGCCTAACAGTGAGAGTTGGTGTGTCTCTGCCTCTTTTGTGGTTGCTCAGGAGCTTTTTGTTCCTACTAGGTTTCCTCATCAAGCTGTGATGTGAGGGTTTGTACCTTGTCTCACTGCATCTTGTGCTGTATTCTGTTTATATCACTGGGGAACTTGTTGTTTTCTGAAGGGAAAAGGGGAGGTGAGGGAGAAGCTGAGAGGAGTGGAGGGAGGGAAGGCTGCAATCAGGATATATTTTAGAGAGAAGAATAAAAAATAAGATAAAAAGAAAATACTAAAGGCTGGTGAGATATGACATCTGAAATCTTCATTTTGATTCTCAGAACCCATTTGGTGAAAGAAAACTCAGTTCATTAAGTTGTTCTCTCTCTTCTACACAGGCATGCTCAGTACACGACATGCTAACATGCATAGGTGTGAGCATACACACATGCTTACATGTGCATGTATACGAATGCACATATGAACAAACACAGATACAGTAAACAAAGAAAATAACAAATTTTCTTTTCAAAAGAAAGAAAATGTTGAATGTCAATGTCATACTTATGAACCCAGAATTATCCTTACAGAAATGCTGCAATAAAACTTAACAAATTTGATATTAAACTTGGAAGACTGAATGATAAATGTGTTTTTTTGTGCTTTAGAAGTTTCACACACTGCGTGTCCATCAGCTTTGTAAATAAGTACTAACTGTTGGCAGATCTTCGTTGCTCCTCTGAGAAGGAACTTGTCCCAGCTCAGAGTTAACTTGGACTCATCTGAGCTGGACCTTAAGTCGGTGAGAGCTCTATTACACAATATAATCCCAGAGTGTAGGCTTGACTATACCTCTTTATTATTAATAAATGCAGACCTCCACCATCAGGAAAAGACTGTATATACATATGTGTAGTTCAAAATGTGACTAAGAAGATGTGAACATTTACCCTGGAAGATTGTTTCCTTAATAAATACCCCAAAATGATTTTCAATAATCTCTTTGTCCTTCCAGAATTCAACTTGTTCTATGTTACGGCTCATGAACTGGGCCACTCCCTTGGACTTACTCATTCTGGAGATGTAGGCGCACTAATGTTCCCCAGCTACACATGGTACACTGAAGACTTTGTGCTAAACCAGGACGATATTAATCGCATCCAAGCTTTATATGGTAAGTGAACCATTCTTAGCTGCACAGTTGAAGGCAGTTTCATCCTCCAGGTGGCCTTTCAGAACCATGGAAACTAACTCCAGCTCTCTTCTATTCTTTAGGACCTTCACCAAATCCCATCAAGCTAAAAGGTGCAAGACCAAATCCATGTAAAGGTGATCTAACCTTTGATGCTATAACTACATATCGGGGGGAGGTGATATTCTTTAAAGACAGGTGAGATCCTTGTATTTTCCTGTGTTTTCCTTGTGTTTTCACTATTATAGGCCACAAATATGGCTCATATGTTAATTGTAAAGTATGTAGTAGCAAATGCTTTTCTCTCTCTCTCTCTCTGTTTCTCTCTCTCACTCAGTCTCTTCATCTTTACAACTTATAATGATTCTGGTTTTCCACATGATTTAGTTTAACTGGTTAGAGACAGTATAACTGTAGGAAAAACATGAAAATATAGTGTCATTTTATAGATCTGTAAAAAAAAAAAAGTTCCTCTGAAAAAGAGAATTCCTCTGAGAACAGAAGTTCATGGCTGGTATAAGAGATATTAGTGTCCTGCCCCTAATTTGGAGTTCTTTTCAGAATGTCAATCTGTGTGTTGATGAGTAGGATGGTACTTGACCAAGAGAAGTGGGTCTTTTTAAGATCTATTTTCTGAACAATATATCCATCCAAGTCTTTTACTCTTGAAGGGTTTCTCTGCCCTTTAGAGGCTCAGGGAAGAGGAGGAAAGAAGCCATTGCTGGAAGAGTTGAGTCCTTAGCTCCTCCCCCAGACAGAGAAGAGCAGCCAGGATGCTGTGCATCACCTTCTCAGAGGAGGGAAGTAAAATTCCCTGTCAGTATGTGGACCTGAAAGCATGCTGGTCCCTTTCCACAGAAGGACCACACTGCGTCCACACCACAGGAATTTCTAAAGGTCCAGGAAACATAGTAACATGCCTGACGCTCCCCACTGAAAAGTGAGCATAGCATAGGAACGCCACAGCCCTGGCTGTCTATGCTGTGGCGGTATCTACATCCACATCCAGATATTGGCTCCAAGTGCTTTCTAGGATCTTCTTTACTGCTTATGAGAATGAAAGATAAGGTTGAATCCTGCACGATGGGAAGTTCTGAAACATAGCCTTAAAGGAAATCTCAAGGGCTGGGAATGTGGCTTAGTAGGTAAACCATGCACAAAGAACCGGGTTTGATCTGAAGCATCAAATTAAACTGTAAGGCTATCCTTTGCAGTTTCTAGTTGAGTCACAGTGTTATTCAATTCCATCTTGATTTCAGCTTGAGTTCTTTAACATTTCAGTTCACTTTATGTTCATGTTTTTTTGGGTAGCACTCAGGTGTTTATACTCTATAAGCTCCTTTTCCTTTATTAAATTGAGCTGTTTCTTTGTATCTTCTTAAAATACCTTTTATTCTTTGATGAAGTTTATGATTGTTCTTTTAAAGTCTGTACTTTAGACTCATCAATAAATTCTCACTAGCAAACATTTCTATAGGAGTGGTGGGTTTTGAAGAGAAAATAATGGTTTGAGCTTTCATTTCTATTGTTAGTATGTTTTCAGTGAGATCTGGGGATGTAGACATCTTTTGATAGTTCTAAACCTAATATGGTAGAGGATGGAGGAGAATGTGTGAATGGGTTGGGCCTAGAGGTTATGAGGGCTTGGGGAATAAGTACTGAAGACACTGGGCTGATGGACAGGATGTGACTCTTGGTCTAAGGGTGGAGTATTGGAGTAGGTCTGGTTGGGTAGAAAGGATGGGCCTGTGGGTTGGAGATTGGTAGATAGAGTTGTCTGAAAATTTGTTGTTCAGGCCGGGGTGGCCAGAATAATCTGGGATGCTGGATATGGGACCAAGGCTAGATCTGAGAGGTTGGAGAGAATCAGGGAGACTTACTGGGCTAGACCATGGTGAAGGATATGGAAGATCTGGCTGGATGGAGAGGTTGGATGTGGCATAGAGGGCCTGTGGTGATAGCCTCATAAAATTATACCCCCTATAATGAATTTAATCTTTCCTGGGTTTGGGTATCCACAGGAGTATCCATGTACCCTCACATACTCAGAGTTAATGACCTTCACTAAATACAGGGTATTGGCACAGGATGTTGCATTGCAGTTGGTCACATGGCACAGCCTGCTTCTCATGGCTCACCAAAGCTGACCATGTATTTTGACAGTTTATGGGAATTGCTTGTGAATCACAGCCAATATAAAAGTTAAATTAAATTGTACTAGAACCACCAGTAATAGAAATAAAGCATTGCTTTGTCATCGCCTTCACTGAAGTACTGACAGTACTGGAGTTAGCTGATAGTACTGAGGCTCAAATGCCCAGCTTCATGCATGCCAGGCCAGCGCTTCACCGCTCTGCTCTAGCCCACTTCTATTCACAATACCTTTACTCTTTATATTCTTGAGTTTGGTTAAGTCTGTGTGTCCAAATGATCGGCATCCCATGTGCTGTGTTACTACCAGTCTCACAATTTGCCACAGCATGAGTATTTCCATTAAGAAACAAGCACGTCAAACAGAAGCCATGCCAGATCCCTCCTTCAGGGAGACAGTGCACTTTTGCTCACAGGAGCGCTCCAGTGAGAAGAAGCTGGAGATTGACGGGAGACCCATTGACAGCCGCACTTTCTCTTCTTTTTGAGCCAGGTTCTACTTTCGGGTAATCAGCTTCCTGCCAGAACCTTTGATCAATCCGATAGAACTTATCTGGCCAAATCTGCCAGGTAAATTTGACGCTGCTTATGAAGCTAGTATGGTAGATGAACTGCGCTTTTTCAAAGGTAATGTTTCTAATTGTTTCTCTTTGTATTTATAAACTAAATGTTCATTCAGCTTGGAAGTTAGCTAACAGGGTATTAGCTACATTCACTACAGAGATTTCTGAATGTTCAAGCTTCCCCAAGTAGGTTCATGGGAGCCCACCAGCTTAGTTAAAAGTGATAGTGCATATTCAACATCATTTTTATTTAAACGAAAAGGAGTTCTAATTATTTAGACTTGTCTAAAATCTTGCAAACAATTACTGTGTTTTAAACTTCCTCCATATGCTTGGGGGGGGGGCTCCGAAATAAAATTGAGTGTCATGAGCCAAGTCTACAAAATCTGACACAGAAAAATTTTGTGCATGCAATTTCACAGACCCCTTGTGTATGTGTTCCCAGTACCCTTGTGCTGATGACATCCTGCCTTGAAAAACAAACTCTCAAGAAACATACTCTCAAGTCTCACTGTGACATTTATTCAAGAATCTAAATCTTAGTAAGTTTTTCAGGCAACACATTCAAAGATTATTAATATATGAAAAACTCTAAGTCACTATGAATTAAATTCAATGAGTCTATGGGATTTATTGAGATCAAAGAGCCTAGTCTGTCACATTTTGAAGACCATGTCAGATACATTTTTTTTAAAATGGAAGCCTTTGGTCTAGTACAGACAAACATTGAGACACTTGATACTATAACACCCTTCAAACAAAAATGTGAATGTAGTTCAGACTGGCAGAATACTTTGCAACAGTACCTCTACTTCATTATGTGGAATTAAATAGAAATCTACATACACAGCATTTCAGAGCACCATTTTATGTGAGCTTAAAATAAGCATGTTTGTGAACTAGAGTTTTCTTAGCTTAAAAACAGACAGGTGAGTTTCCTGTGATATACAGCTTAGGGACTGTAGACATGTGAGTTTCCTGTGATATACAGCTTAGGGACTGTAGACAGGTGAGTTTCCTGTGATATACAGCTTAGGGACTGTAGACAGGTGAGTTTCCTGTGATATACAGCTTAGGGACTGTAGACAGGTGAGTTTCCTGTGATATACAGCTTAGGGACTGTAGACAGGTGAGTTTCCTGTGATATACAGCTTAGGGACTGTAGACAGGTGAGTTTCCTGTGATATACAGCTTAGGGACTGTAAACAGACAGGCTCTTGAATCTGCAGGCATTTACACATCTACCTTGTAGGATGCTGTTGAAATTTGTTACTACAGAAGCAGACTAGAAATTATAGTTATTTGAGGGTCTAGCTCTGGAAAGGAACTTCAACTGCGATGGAGGAGGGGAACAGGAGATAGTTTTCAATGCACGTTACAGATTAGAATGTCCTGGGAAGAAAAGAATATCTCATATAAACCAGGCTTGGCAACTCATGCCTCTGATCCTAACAGGCTAAGGCAGGAGGATTGCTGTTAATTATATAGTGGATTCTAGACCAAACTAGGTTGTAGTGTAACTTCTTTGTCTCAAAACCACAACAAACAAACAAACAATAGGCACACTCATTTAATTGCTTTGAGATTGGATCCTGATATCAACATTCAACAGAGAAGAAGACACCAAGCCCTTTCCACCAAGGTTGCTGTCTGTTCCTAGGGTACTGTTCCTAGCTTGTAAAGCTTAGCTGAAAATGTAGACAAGGAGGTTCATCTGTGGCTTTTGATTGGCAGGAAATAAAGTCTGGGCTGCTCAGGGACAGAATGTACTGGAAGGATTCCCGAGAGACATCCACAGCTTCTTTGGTTTCCCTAGCGACGTGACACACATTGATGCTGCTGTTTGTGAGGAAGAGACTGGAAAAACATATTTCTTTGTTGACCACATGTACTGGAGGTAAAGACTAAAATATGAGTAACGTTAGGGTGCCAGTTGTTTCCATACAGAAAGATCTTTAAATGAATTTCAAAAGGCATTGTCAAACTGCCTTTTATATGAATGGCTGTAGCCTTTAAGCATCCATTATTCTGTGGAGCAACAAGCACCACAAGGTGCTTGTAAGGGAATCCAATGAGCCTGTCTTGCTATTCTGTGTTATGGAAAGGTGGGGGAGTAAGAACAATCAGCTTTTTGAGCTACTTTCACCTAAATTTACCAGTCACAAAGCATTTTACCTTAAGAGAACATCAGTGTGGTTCATTGGATTTTAGAAGGACTTTATGCATAGTTTGGCATAGCCGACATTCTATATTCCCTCACCCGATTCTCTCCATTCTAATCTCAAGAATTAAAATTTTCTATACCATTTATACAAAGGTTAAGAATTAAAAATTTCTATGCCATCTGTACTCTTGTATTTTCTGTAAATATTTTTAAGCAGTCTTCATGGTTGATCAAAGATGCTGATACGTCTAACAATTTTATTATCAGGTATGATGAAAATACCCGGTCCATGGATCCAGGTTATCCTAGATTAACAGCAGAAGACTTCCCTGGAATTAATGATAAAGTTGATGATGTTTTCCAAAAAGGCGGTAAGAGTATAAATACATTTTCTCTATTTTTTCACAATATTAAAAATAATAACATTGCTATTTAGACAGCAAATATAATATATATGCATATATATATAACACTCAGAATTGAGTCAAATTCTGAAAACTACATGTATTATATAATAATATAATAAATTTTTTTTTATTTTTCAGATGATTTCTATTTCTTTCACCAATCAATTCAACACAGATTTAACCTCCAAACAAGAAGAATTGAGGATTCTGGTGATTCTAGAACCTGGTTCAACTGCTAAAATATAGGCAACCCGCAACTAAGCTAATAAAAATATATATTTCATGATCTTAAAGAAGCTCTTTTTCTGAAGAATCAAATATTTTTTATATTTAATTACCTTTCAGAACTTCTGATACGGAGAATAACTAAGTACAAATTAATTATATTTTATAAACTTTCACAATACATAGTATAATATTTTTGAACTAAAACAGTTTAGTTCCACAATTGACACAAGAAGTTCACGTCATGGTTGAAGAGTCCCTGAAGAAGGGCATTTGTACAGTGGATGACTCTCACTGTGATCCTAGGCATCTCCTTTCCAGAGAGCAGGGTCAACAGAGAAGCTCTTCCCAGAGTGAATGTGGCTCTGAACACAGGAACAGGGACTCAAGAGGAAACACATTGCTGCTTTGGTTGTAGTGTTTAAGACAGGATCTTACAACCCAGTGGACTCTGAACTCTTCTACCTCTTATTTAACCTGACCCACGGGTTCTAGTTATTCGTGGGTCTCAAGGGGGATCTCACCTGAAAAGGAACATGGGCGAGAGAAAGGACGAGACCAAGGGAATACATACTTGTCAAGGTCTCGTTTAATGTGGGAGCAACTCTAAATTTATACAAGGAAATGGGGAGGGAGTTACAATACGAGGAAGAAGAGCAGTCCATATCGAAGTCAGCCATCTGGGGAGACATCCTGATGGGGCATCCTTGTGGTCCTTCTCATATCGAAGTCAGTCACCCAGAGGTTTTATCTCATTCCTGTAAGCTGCTGTTCTGAGATCAGGAGCAGACAAGCTGCACTTCCTTGTAGAAGCTGCACTTCCTCAAGCTTAGGCAAATCGTGGGAAGAAGATTTCAACTGGTCTCCAGCATCTCCCCCTTTCTTTTCTTAAAACAGGGCACAGGATGATTTTGGACAACACTAAGGGACCCCAAAAGTGGGTTAAAGGAGGGTGAGGGCCCTGTCTTAGGCTATGTAGGTTGCACCCCACTCCCAGCACCACGCACTCCTTTTCTGCTGCATTGGGTGGGCCCCTGGGAAATGGACCTACAATAATCCCGTCATCGGGCTAACTCACAGCCATCCTAATCCCCGTGTGAATGCACATTTTATCAACCATTTGCCTTAGAGGAGTCTGTGTAGTCTCAGGGGGAGCCTCCATTGGCTGGCGCAGCGTCATGATCATCAGCAGTCGCAGCCAGTTGATGGTAGTGGACCGACACCGACTTTCGGCTGGCTGAGTCGATTTGTTCTTTTATAAATGCAGTAAGTTTCTTAAAAGTCCAGGGTCCAAAGGATACTAGCAATAAAAATCTTACAAATGGTCTAAAAGCGATGGAAGCAGGGTTGTAAGCCGGGGGGAAGCCGAAAACCAATTCTTATACCAGGCCTCATCCTTATCTCTCTGTCTTTTCCTTTCTTCCAAACTCTTGCGAACCCTTTCAGTACTGTCTTGTACCAAACCAGTCTTATCTTTGTAAAAACAGCACTCCTCTTTTAATGCTGCCCAAAGTCCTCTCTCCTTTAAAAATAGGAGGTCCAAACCTCCAAACCTCGATGGTTCTGTAGAAGTACTTCAGAAAGAGAAACAACTGAATCTTTAAGGCTGCTAAGGCCTTCTTGCAAATCTGCAATGTCTCTGTCTACTGCCAGGCTTAGTTGATGATATTGCTGTTGAGAAGTCACCAATGAGGTAATCCCTGTTCCTGCACCTGCTACACCAAGTCCCAAAAGAATAGCCAAGGTAATGGCGGTTACAGGCTCTCTCTTTGCCCCAGCCATTCCTCTCAAAACACCAGAGGGGGCATGCACCATAAGATGAGGAACAAAACAAACCAAAACACAATAATCATTATTTTCTAACAAAAGAGCAGGCCTAATAGAGGAAGTTATCCCAAAGGAGCAGGCAAAATATGTTTCATTTTGGAGCAACCAAAAATTGGAAAGAAGAATCAGGATTAAGAGTCCTATTACCAAACAAGAGCTAGCTCAGGAGGAGGTCTTAAATGAGGACCGTGGACACAAAGTCCTAAACCTGTCAGATGGCCCAAGGTTTGTCCTGGGGAGGTTCGAGTCTGGGGAAAATCTTCCCAACGAGTGCAGGAAGAATCACTAGTAAAGATATAAACCAAGGCTAAGATAGCAACACCTTCATAAAACGGGGGATTGAGGGAAAAGCAAATCCAGCACTCACCATACTCAGTATTATTGATTACTGCGGCAGTAGCATTAACCAAACTTAAAAGAGTTTCTCGTGTGGAGGGAAATCCATGGGGAAGAATAGCCTGAAAAATAGTGGAATTAAAAAGGGGGCTGCCAGTAGCCATGACAAAAGGGGGCAGCTTCGGACGAGAAGGCTGTCGTTCCTTCGGTATAAGGAGTCCAGTACCTCCAATCCCAGCGGGTGTCTCTGCATTAGGTATTTGTTGAAGTGGTTTTACCTTGAAAATGAGGCCAGGGTCTTTATTAGTTACATACATGTGCAGGCCCCATTCTAGGCCACGTAGCCAGGAAGCGATATCAGCCTTTCTTCCCGCCTCAGTAAAACTAAACATAATAGGGTTACACCAGCCTCTGGTAGGCTCATTCTTACCACACTCTTTGGTCAGGGTGCCTTTTCTGTTAGAATTTGACCATCCTTTTTTGACTGTTAAGTAATCCCATGAGGAGGTAGGGTTCCAATAGGCATCTCCAGTGGTCTCACTCCCGTGAGAAGCACAATAATAAGAATCTCTATATCCACATTTATAATTAAGGGTCCTATCTCGATGTCCACCTGGACAAACATAAAAATCAGTCTCCCTATTATTGGTGTGGCGATGGACTGTGTCACACCCCACACATCTTTCATTCAACCCCGAGACTTGGGGTGCCTTGTCCAGAGGGGGATATTTACCTGGGAGTCCCCAATAGGAATGGCCCCCAACTGCCTATTTACAAACAGCTACTTGCATGGTAGGCCAAGGGGTTTTTAGCTCCCAGACTGACAGTATGATAGGCTACATCTCCTGCCTCATTTAAAATTTGCCAAGTAAAATTAAAAATTTGATGAGACGATGATCAAGGGGTGGCCAAAGTCCAAGGACAAAAGGGTCCCCAGAGGATCAGGAGCAGCATCCATGATAGCAGCATCTTCCTGAAAAAGAACATAAAAGCGCTTCTCAGGAGCCACCCTGGGTAGGGTTAGAAGGCTTAATCAGGCGATCAGGCAGCCATCTGGCGTTCTGTGCCTTGGAATCATAAACACAGGCATGCCCTTTACCCCAGATGAGGACAGGGTAAGGCCCCTGCCATCGACCCTGAAGAGGGTCCTTCCAAAGGACCTTCACATAATTATGTTTAGTTGTAGGATGCCAGAGATGGTCGGCAGCGGACCTCTCTGAAATATCCAGGGTAAGAAAATTCATAACAAATAAGGCATGACTGTGTAATTGCTTAGAGTTTCCCTGAAGGGGGATACAAATGTCCCTTTCCTGACTGTAATTTTGTCAACATGCCTTTGAGGGATAGATGCGTTCTTTCCACTATGCCCTGGCCCTGGGGATTATAAGGTATACCAGTGACATGTTGTATGCCCAGTTGAGCACAAAATTGTTTAAATCCTGAGCTGGTATATCCAGGGCCGTTATCTGTCTTAATGGTCTTGGGTTTCCCCATCGTTGCAAGGCAAGAGAGGACATGGGAGACAACATGCTTAGTAGCCTCTCCTGACTGGGCAGTAGCATGGACGAAGCCACTGCATGTATCCATGGAAATATGTAGAAATTTTAATTTCCCAAAGGATGAATTTTACATCCATCTGCCAAAGTTCTCCTGGTATCAAGCCTCGGGGGTTTACCCCTAAGTGTGGCTCAGGCAGGAGGGTCAAATACGCCTTACGGGGTTTCAGGAGTTCACTATCTGTCTAGCTTACTCTCTAGTAAGCCCAAATCTCAGGCGGAGAGTGTTAGCATTTAGGTGATGAGTGCATGAGCAGCTTGAGCATCTGTAAGGCTCGGGAAGCCCCCAAAGGAGACCCCACTCGAGTCACAGGATGGCGCGCACCCAAAGGACACACGGAAGACCAACTTGATGCAAGAACACGAGGTAGTTTAATGGCGGAACGTTCCGGGCCGACACGTGTCTCAATGTGGGAGACAGGGGCATCGACCTCGTGGCTCCAGGGTTTAGGGTTTATATAAACTTGGGGTGGGGAAAAGGAGAAACTTTCATGAGGGTGCATACGATTGGTTGTTTTCCAATTTTTGAACATCTGGCCAAACCGGTCCATGGGGGCGGGGAGCAGTTCCTTATCAGGATCTTCATTCCTGGGATGCATTCCTGGGATGCCTCGGTAGCCCATTGTCCTGTAACTCTGCATTCTTTGTTTACGGATTAACTGGCCTCTGGTTGGCAAACCAGAGGGGCAACTTTAGCTACTCAGGCTAGGGAAAAAGAATCTATAATTCATGGGACCCATAAAATTTTCTTTTATTTTCCCTCTCCCTCTCCTGAATAATTTTAACCTTAAAATATCTAGTCTAGGCTCTAAAAATCATTTTCTACCTTATCAGGATCTTCCTGTGGTTGGCACTGTAGTCTCAACACCATTAATTGGACAGCATCGACTCTATTTTTGACGATGGTCATAACTCTATTTATCACACATGGGCCGAAAATCAAAATTAAGCAAATTATCATCACCGGTCCAGCTAAGGCAGAAAATAAGGTAGTCATCCAGGGAGATCGTGAGAACCAGGACTCGAACCAGCCCTGTTGGGCATCTCGATTTTTTTGTCTCTTATCTAGTCTTTCTCTAAGCCTCTGCATCGAGTCTCTGACTACTCCAGTATGGTCAGCATAAAAGCAACACTCTTCTTTAAGGGCTGCACACAGTCCACTATCTTTTAAAAACAACAAATCGAGCCCTCGTCTGTTTTGGAGCACTACTTCTGATAGCGATGATAAAGATTTTTCTAAGTTGGAAACAGATTTTTCTAGTATTTTTAGGTCTTCATCAATAGCAGTACTGAGAGCATTAAGGCCTTGCTGGCCGGTGGCCAGTGCGGCAGCTCCTGTTCCTATGCCAGCAGTAATGCCTGCACCCAGTAAGATGGCTAAAGTGAGGGAAACTGGCTCTCTCTTGTATATCTTTGGCCTAATATCGAATTTATCTTCGAAACTACCCACAGCATGATAATAAATTCTCGTCTATAGCAGCCTGAGTGGCGGGGCGTCCTTGATTATCTCGGATATTTTTCCGAGCCTCAAGGAGAATCCTCTCCCTCTCTTCGGTAGTGAACAGTGTCTGTAGGAGCTGCTGACAGTCATCCCACGTGGGTTGGTGGGAAAACATCAGGGACTCTATCAGGCCTGTGAGTCCTGCAGGATTTTCTGAAAAAGGGGGATGGTTAACTTTCCAATTATAGAGATCAGAGGAGGAAAAAGGCCAATACTGCAGGAGCTGCAGCTTGTTCTCGCCAGTTGGGGGCGGCCCAATGGCCCTAAGGGGCAGCGCCACAGTGGAGTCAGGTCCTACAGGAGTGGCTCCACGTCGGCTCCTAGTACCTGCTGAGGGCCCCCCTGTGGCCCCGGAGGCTGGGGCCAGTTCGGGGGCTGAGGGCAGGGGTGCAGGTTGGGGAGCTGAGGGGTAAGGTGGGGGCAGGGGAGTGGGCCATTCAGGGGGTTCTTTTATATCAGGGTATATCTTTGAAACGGACACCGGCGGGGTGCTGGGCTCGCCTTCTTCATTCTGACGTGGTTTCGGTCTTCCTTCTGTGGAGCCCTCTCGCACAGCCAAGACCCGGGAGCTTGGTTGGCGAGGTGGGAGGAAAGGCTCGACCCACGGGGGTGGATAACGAGCCAAGTTTTCCCACACGGTGATGTATGGTTGATGATCTGGATGCGACCCTGATCCTTCCTGAAAAACAACTGCCCTAACGGCTCTAATGGTGGGTAAATCAAAAGTCCCTCGAGGTGGCCATCCCACATTGAAAGTTGGCCACTCAGAGGTGCAAAGGGTCCGCCAAGGCCCCTTTTTTACAACTACTGACAATAAGCGTCCTCTGTCCCTAACATCCGACCAATGGTCCATAGACAAAGACAAGGGGGTTGTCACAGCCTGTCCCATCTTGTCCACCAGAAAACGCAAAATCCGGATAGGAACACAAGACCCTAGCACAAAAACAGGGTAAGAACACAAAACCCTATCACAAAAACAGGATAAGAACACAAGACCCTAGCACAAAAACAAATAAGAACGCAAAACCCTATCACAAAAACAGGATAAGAACACAAGACCCTAGCACAAAAACAAATAAGAATGCAAAACCCTATCACAAAAACAGGATAAGAACACAAACCCCTATCACCGCCAAACACACTCGCCCACGTTTAGTCTTATATAGTCAGCCAAATGCAAGTTCCGATGGGACAGGTCCTCTTACCTTCCCCTATAGGAGGAGTGCTTCGTCTCCTTCATTCAAAAAAAATGGGCAGTCAGGCTATCCTGACTCCCTACCACTTGGGACGTCTCCCAGATTTTTCAGCCTCAGGCCATTGGACCTCATGGTCTCACAACGGCAGCTGTCAGAACCTAAACCAGAGCCAGAAACCAGAATCCACACCCAAACACCGCACTCAAATACACCTCACTCACAGACACACAGACACACAGACTTAAACCCACCTCCAAGAGGTCTTCAGAGGTCCTAGGTGATCACGCAAACCCCGGACGAGCTTCCCGGCCCATGCACCAAGATGTAAGGCTCGGGAAGCCCCCAAAGGGGACCCCACTCGAGTCACAGGATGGCGCGCACCCAAAGGACACACAGAAGACCAACTTGATGCAAGAACACGGGGTAGTTTAATGGCGGAACGTTCCGGGCCGACACGTGTCTCAATGTGGGAGACAGGGGCATCGACCTCGTGGCTCCAGGGTTTAGGGTTTATATAAGCTCGGGGTGGGGAAAAGGAGAAACTTTCATGAGGGTGCATACGATTGGTTGTTTTCCAATTTTTGAACATCTGGCCAAACCGGTCCATGGGGGCGGGGAGCAGTTCCTTATCAGGATCTTCATTCCTGGGATGCATTTCTGGGATGCCTTGGTAGCCCATTGTCCTGTAACTCTGCATTCTTTGTTTACGGATTAACTGGCCTCTGGTTGGCAAACCAGAGGGGCACTTTAGCTACTCAGGCTAGGGAAAAAGAATCTATAATTCATGGGACCCATAAAATTTTCTTTTACATCCTGTAAAGGATTTCTACAGACAGCGAGGATCAGCCGTGTGGCCTCATCTACCGTCTCGTTGCCCCGATAGCCAGGCTAACAGATTTGATCATTTGATGAGTGAAAAGATCAGTGTCATTACACACTCCGATCATTCCATGAATGTCAAGATCTTTTAGTTTTGTCTTTAAAGCGGCAGGGCAGGCGCTGTCAGCATCCTCATAAGCAAGCTGTTTTACTTTCAGTTTCCTCGGCCTAATACTGGATCTGCAGCCTCCTGGAGACTGTGAAAAGGACTCCTGGGGTCCTTGAATAATCTTACTCCAGGGGGTGGTGATTGATCAGCGGTCTGAGCCAAGATACAGGGAACAAGCCTCCTTGTTTAACTTCTGAGGCAAACTTCCCCTGCCTGTAGATCTTATCAGCTGACCATGAGGAGGTGGCCGGTAGAGGGTTTCTCCAATTCCTAGCAGCTAGGGAATCGATCCTGTCAATGAATTCAGCCTTCCAAGTCAAAAAAGACTCCCTATCTAGTACGAATCACTCTGACCCACTTCCTGGGGAGCAGGTAGCTGCTCTCAGCAAGGCTCTCTAAAATAGAGAGAGTGAAGGGAGCATTAGGACCAAGGACAAAAGCTGTGTGTTCCCAATATCACTCTCAGCTCCCTCAATAACATCTCTGATAAGTTCCCAGTAACTAAAACAACTCACAGGGACCACCTCAGGCCCCTCTTTTTTTTCCAAGGGGGAGGAGGTTTATTCAGGAGATAGGGCAAAGGTGGGGAGAAGAAGGTGGAAGGATAAGAGAGAAGAGAAGTAGAGGCGGCCATGACCATGTGGAGAGAGAGGAAGAGGGGGAGGGGACAGAGAGAGAGAGAGAGGGTAAGATGATAGGAGTAAGAGAGTAGGAGATTAAGAGAGTGAGGAGGGGGCAAGCAGCCCCTTGGGCCCCTCTCTTAATAAGCATTTATTTAATTCTCTACCCATCTTTTGTCAGCTCAAGGGGTGAGAATATCAGGTCCAGTCAACATGAACCAGGGGCATTTACCATCAACAAAACAAAAAAATTTCACCAAGTCTTTTTTACCCTGACTCCTTTCTCTCTGAGAGGCCTTAGTATCCTTAATAAACTTTTTCTCTTTCAACAACGAATAGCCCATGTTTAATGGGACAGCAATGACTTACCACTCCATTCCAGCCCCGCAGGCGACGGGGTCTGTGGAGCCTCGAAATTGTTGCACTCGGCCGAGCTGTCCTCTATGAACGCCATCCGGAGAGGGTCCTCAACTTGACCACCACGTCTGGGCGCCACCTAACCCGACCGGTGGGTTCTAGTTATTCGTGGGTCTCAAGGGGGATCTCACCTGAAAAGGAACATGGGCGAGAGAAAGGACGAGACCAAGGGAATACAAACTCATCAAGGTCTCCTTTAATGTGGCAGCAACTCTAAATTTATACAAGGAAATGGGGAGGGAGTTACAATACGAGGAAGAAGAACAGTCCATATCGAAGTCAGCCATCTGGGGAGACATCCTGATGGGGCATCCTTGTGGTCCTTCTCATATCGAAGTCAATCACCCAGAGGTTTTATCTCATTCCTGTAAGCTGCTGTTCTGATATCAGAAGCAGACAAGCTGCACTTACTTCCTCAAGCTTAGGCAAATCGTGGGAAGATTTCAACTGGTCTCCAGCACTTATTCCCACATGCTGGCTTTCGGTAATGATTATTGTGCCCAGCTAAGAGACATTTCCTGTCCAAAAGTATTTGATACTTAAATAAAGCCACTTTTGTCTCTAATGTTTTATAAGATCTCTATTTCATTATGTTATGTTTTGATTGTAAAGTGGTATTTTTCTCATTTATAATAAAAAACAAACAGTATGAAAAATTTTCATGAGTAAATGAGTCCATCTAAAATTTTTAATTTTCTACAATTCTGTAGAGCTTGTTCTACGTAGAGATGAGTGGCTTCTCTATTTTCTTTGTCCCAGTTAGAAATCTAAGCATGGCTTAAAGGCAAAGTCAGTGAAAGCAGGAAAGGTTTTTCTAATTTGATGCTGCTTCATCACTTAGGCATATGGGAGAGTGACATTTTCCCAAAATTGTACTTCTGGATACTTCTGAGGATGAGGGTTGCAGGCAGCCAGTGGGCTGTATCCAGAAGTGAGAAATCCCAAGTCTTTATGTCAAGACCCAAGTGAAAGCTAAGAGATGGTAGCTATCAAAATCAATTCAGGGTATAATTGTAAAGCTGGACACTGCCCAGCTGGATAGTGCATAGACAAACCCGAGAATCTAAAAGTTCACAAAGGCAGCCCAGCGGCTGCTCCTTGGTACTCGGTTCCATATGCAGAACTCTCCGCACGCCTTCTTGGGCCTCACTTCTGTACGCTGCCCTCTGAGAATGATTACTGATTACAGGAGTGTACCTGCTCCAACAAGTGCACAGGGGACCAGGATTTCAATCACTTACGAGCCATTTAATTGTGAGCCTAACAATTGGAGCGTGCTCCTTGTTAGCTAAACCACTATCAGCCAAAGTACTTTTTTCATGACTCTTTAGGAATAAAAAAAAAAAAAAAAAAAAAAAAAAGAACATGGGTTGGGGTGAGACTCTTCAGGCAGAATCCTAGTGTCTAGAATGCCCAGCTCTGTGTTGATAAATGCGTTGCTTGGTTTCTCTTTTTTTCTTCATTCTTTTTTCCATGGCATAATATTTTTATTAATTATTTGGGAGTTCCACATCATGAACCCAGGTCACACTTACTTCCCAGTCTTTCTATGTCCACGCTGCTGACCTTGTGACCTCACATTCTCCAAAATAAGGAGGAGAAGGGAAAAGAGGAGAAGAAAAAGAAGGAGGAAGAGGAGGGAGAGGAGGAAGAAGAGGAGGAGGATGAAGAAGAGGAGGAGGAGGAAGAAGAGGAGGAGGAGGAAAGGAGGAAGAAGAAGAAGATAAGGAGAGGAGGAAGGAAGAATGGAAGAAAAAAAAGTAAGAGAGAAAGAAAGAAAACCCACAAGTGCAATTAGTGTTGAGTCTCTGTACCCACTGGAGCATGGGGTGGAAGGGCAAGCCCCACCAGCCCACCAAAGGCCCAGGCTGACCAAGTCACCTACCATCCAGGCCAGATCTAATACTTTTCCTTCATTTTTAAAGTGGTGATAAAATATCAATCCTGTGAGCTAGATCTATATAACAAAAGTTATAAGTTCGTTCTGAAAGATAGAAAAATCATAAGTTGATCCCCTGAACCCTACTCTTAAAAGCAAAGACATAAAAACCTGTAAGTCAAACACTGTGTTGCCTCAGTCCCAGGAAATTAGCTGACCATTTGAACAGATGGCCCTAACTAAACAAACCTTAAGATTCATGGTGTCAGGATGCTATGGGCCCGAGATTAGCCTGGCCGCGCTTTGAACTAACAGCCCTGAGACAGTTGGTGCCAGGATGCTAAAAGTTTGAGATAAGTCTGACCCCCTTGAACTGGAGCTCATGATATATAGTGTGAAACTAGTTCGGAATAGCCAATTATAAAGTGACACACCATGCATTTTAGGAATTTGAGATCAAATGTATCGATGACCTAGTGACCTGTTCCCCCTCCTTCACCCTTCCCTAACTCCACTCTCAGCCTTCCCCCTTCCCTAACTCCACCCCCACCTGGTTTGTAGATGCCCTCTTAAAAGCTGTAAACTTTTTTTGTTCTGGGGCTGCTGAATCTCTCGGCCCCCTTAGCAGGCTTGAAGGGAAGACAGCCCTGGCTAGCCAGTAAACCTCTTGCGTTTGCATCAAGTTGTGTTTCTCGTGAGTGATTTGGGGTGCGTCTGCAGTTCTCCACGGATCGTGAGTTCTTTTTCTAGTGGGCCTTACAGTTCCTAAAATATAATTCATTATTATTAAAAATTAGATATCTAGAAGTGTAAAAACTAAGGTAATGGTTCTCTAACTTTGGGTGATCTTGAGTCACAATATTAGACAATGGTGGAGACACTCAGTGCTTTGCCTCCCCACAAGAGAAAATGATTCCTAAGTGACCAATGTACCCTCAGAGGAATGTTCTGGTTCCATTCTCAGAACACTTATAACCAAAATCTGCTTGGGGAGGGGTGAGTTTATTTGGCTTACATTCCCAGGTCAACGTCCATCACCGAGGGATTCAGGCAGGGACTTGACATGGTTCTACAGAGGATGCTGTTTGCCAACTGCTCTCAGGCTAGCTTAGACTCATGCTCAGCCTAGTGTAGTACAGGTCCACCTGCCCAGAAAGTGATGTTGCCCACATTCAATAAACACTGAAGACATGCCCACAGACTAAGCTGATAAAAATAATTACTTAATGGAGACTTTCCCCCCACTTAATTCTAAGCTGTGTCATGTTGACAGTTAATACTAACTGTGGAAAAGGTTGCAATACATACTTTAGATCAAGGAAAAGTTTAAATACCAATACCCAAGTTCCAGTTAAATACCTACCATGTTTTGGGGGGCTTTACCTGCACAATCCTCAGACAAGAATTGCATTATGTGAGGTCACCTAAAGTGCCTACTGCTTCACAGTGAGTCACCAAAAGGATCTTCTTGTTTATTAGTGTCATGAACCTCTGTGCACCAGTTACTGACCCAAACATTCCTTTCAACTTATTTGCAATAGCAAAGATAAGTCACACCTTTCCTGCAGCGAAGCAGTTGATTAACTCTCAAGGGCCCTTCTAGAGGAACCCACAGTCTTAATAAAACCTCCTTGATGCAGTGCTAGACTTGAAGGTGACCATGAGAATCTCAGGGGCTTTCCTGGAACAGGTCCACACACATACCTGCAGGCACACATATCTGCACACAAAAGGAACTGAAATTGAATTAAGCATAAGTGAGTGTCAAGCCAAGGAGAACGGGAAATAAAATGGAATGTGCACACTGGTCCTTTTTAGGGAGGTTTTTTTGTTGTTGTTGTTTTTTTTGTTTGTTTGTTTTTTGTTTTTTTTTTTTTGTTTTTTATCTCTCCTTGATTGGAGTCTCTCTTTTCTACTTTCCCTTAACTACTACAACCAAGTTTTTCTGTAAAAATTTTTTTTCTGTCACTTTTTTTTCTCTCTTTCTCTGTTCTTTTTCTTTCTGTCTACTTGTTATGGTAGTCTTCTTTAATAACCTACACTAAATCTTTTAACGACTTATTTTTTTACTCCCCCTAGCCTCCGAAGTTCTTTTTTGATATCTAATAGCCTTGTCTATAAAGGCCACAGTGTGTACTGACAGAATGTCTCTGTAAGCCATTTTAGGAAGACTGTGGGCAACTCATCTGATCCTTGTTTAACCTCACATGCCCTGTAGCCCCCCTTTAGACCTGTCAAGGGAATCTGGCGTGGGCTTTGGTACCCCTTACCCCCACACCCCCTTGTTTTTTTGGTATTCTCTCTTGCTCTTTAATCCTGAAGAGCAGTCTTAATGACCAGGACCTACACAGGTCTTGGGGAAAGAAAAGGGGGAAGGGTGTTCCTCTCTTAGATTTTCTAGATCAGCCTGTAACTTTTTGCAGCAGGCAGGCTGACTGCAGTCTCAGAGTTCTCAAGCTGGAGTCACAGTCACAGGACTTGTCTCAGCGCTACTCAGCAGCCAGTTGCCAAAGTCTTTGTAAGCCAAAGGCTGTCACAGCAGTGACCTTAGGGTCCACAGTCTAGACACACCATAGCTCTGGTCTGTTCCATGCTCGCCAGGCTAAGCAGTTGTCTCATGTTGTCCTGCGGCTGCCTCCGCCACTGCCTGTTAGGGGCAAGGGCCCAGCCTGTGCTCACTCCGGCATTATCCAGCGGCGCTGAAACCCTGTGTCTGCACTGGGAGAGCCCTCGCCAAAGAGCGGGTTTTCTCTGACCTCTACCTTTTAGCTCTATTGGCAGTGGCCAATCTGCATAGCCAGGGGGGTTAAGGGCACCATGCTAGGGGAGCCGCAAGCAGGCGAGGTGCCTGCTAATTAACAGATCTGCCTCTCTGTCCTGTAGCAGCTCTTTTATGACGGGACTGTTATTAGGTCTCTCTCTCTCTCTCTCTCTCTCTCTCTCTCTCTCTCTCTCTCTCTCTCTCTCTCTCTCTATCTCATAGTCAAAACTGTAATGAGAACTCTGTCAGTTTCCCAAGTGTCTTTAAATAGTAACTGGACTTTTTCCTGTTCAAAGCATATTTTAATGAGGTTGTCTTTCTCTTTCTTTTTGTATGGCTAGCTTTCCCCCCCCCCCACTGTCTAGTTCCCTTTTCTTTCTTATTTTCTTTTTACATCTTTTTTATACCTTCTTCTTCCTTGTCTACTTCTCCCTTTTTTCTTTTTCTGTCCTCTTCCTTTCTTTTCTCACCCACATTTCATGTTTTATTCTGTCTCATCCCTCTTCTCTCCCATTCTAATTTCTTTTTCTCTACTCATCTCTTTTTCTTTCTGTGACCTCAGACTAGCAGGCATAAGTTAGGGCCCACCAGTTCCTGCTGATACAGTACAAAGGCTATTTGTTTAATTTTTTGCTGGGTTGGGCTGAGGTGTTAATGTGGCCAGAAACTGCAGTTTTTCCTCTCAGAGAATGAAAGAGATAGCAGCCCAGCATGGTGAGTAAACTCTTTAAGGTAGGCAAGTAAGATTTCATTAAATAACAACTCTAATTATCTCTTACGACCAAGTCTCGCCTCCCCGTGCTCTTTTATCTCCCTTGGCTGCCTCAAGAAGAACCAAGAAGAAAGATCTCTTTTCTTCCCACCAAGCTGGTGCTGGCCCCTGGCAGTTACTTCTTTTTAACTTTTTTAATAGTTAATTAGGATGTTTAACACAGCCAACTCAGTCTAAAATAACGTCAGTCAAAGTCCAAGGACACACACACACACAAAAGACAACAACACACAGACAGTTTGCCATGAAAACAGACACAATCAAGACATAGAAAAACTGCCAGTGGGAGACTCTAATAACCAGATAACATGGCCAGCCTACACTGGACCTAACTTAACAGATTCAAATGACTTGGTCAGCCTATGTTGAGCCAAACCCAACAGATTTCTAACACCACCAGCAATGAACAACACAAATAGAGTTAGACACGGACACTCTGCCACAAGAGCATAACAAACACCACCCCAGGCAGTGGTGGCCAAGGACCACCTTCACACAGAGAAGGGTCATCCTAGACCCTATCTCATGCCCAAACGAATCATGTGTACCCATGTAAAAATCTCCCAATTCCCCTACCCCTTGACTATATAAGTCCTAATTCTTAGAGCCTTGAGGTCAGTCCCTCTATCCCCTATGTGAGATATGGGGATATGGACTGGCCCAGAGCTTTGATATTATACTGCCTCATGTGTTTACATCAAGTTGGTCTCTCATGAGTTTTTTGGGTGGGCGCCGTCCTGAGACTTGAGTGAGAATCCCCCTTTGAGTCCTTTCAATAGAACTTTAAAATAAAATCTTCATAACTCTTTGAGTATAGGAGAAGCAGCTACTGATGCTCCCCCCCTCCCCTTGGTTTTACAAGGAACACTGAAAAATTGGCTTGTAAAAACCAATGGGGCGTTATATACCCAGAAGGGGCCCCTAGAAATATTCTTTGTCATGCCTTGTGTGTTCTCAATTTTCTAAATCTAGATGCTCATGGCAAATCTGCTGCTGATTGCCTCTGGCACCCTGAGACCAATAAAAACTATGCCACAGTTTTGTGGAGTGACCCCCTCACCTTTAAATGGAACAGCCCAGACCCAGTTCTCATATGGGGCTGAAAATTGATATGTCTGTTTGAAACCAAAGAAGGCACGGCTATATGGCTAGGAAAAATTAGTAAAACAAATAGATACTTCCCCAAAGCCAGACCCAATTATAGATAAAATAAATAACAATTGACATCCAGGGAAGAGAGATCTCCCTGAGAATTCCCTTTTTTCTTTACAGATAAAAAGGGGTCATCCATGATGTTTGCTGTTGAAAGTTCTAATTCTGATGCCAGCCTCAGGACTTGTACTACTCAGAACTTTGAGGGGCCATTGACAAGGACATCGAACAACTAGAGACTGACATTACTAATCTAGAACAATCCCTTGTTTTGCTGTCTAATGTGCCCCCCTCCCAAAAAAAAAATGCAGACGGCTATATCTGCCTTTCCTTCAGCAAGGTGTTAGTATTCCGTCTAAACTCCACCTCCCCAGTTACCTGGCAACAGCCAGGTATGCTCCTCCCCACAGTTACCTGGCAACCGCCAGGTAGCCTGATCCACTATAAAAGGGGCTGCTTGCCCCCTCCTCTCTCTCTTGCTCTCTTCCTCTCTTATCCTCTTACCCTCTCTTACCCTCTTGCCTCTCTGTCCCCTCCCCCACCTTTCTCTCTCTCCACGTGGTCATGGCCGGCCTCTACTTCTCTTCTCTCCCCACCTTTGCCCTTTCCCCTGAATAAACCTTTTCCCACTTGGAACCGCATGGTCTGGATTGGTCTGTTCTGAGCTGCGGTCGGACTTCTTAAAACAACAACACAAGGGACTATGTACTGCCCTCAAAGAAGAACACTGTTTTTATACTGACCATATCGGGGTAGTTAGAGATAATATAGCCAAGATCAGAGAGAGATTAAAATGACAAAAGAAATAGTGAGAACAAGAAGAAGGGTGGCTTAAAAAACTGGTTCTCTGCCTCTCCTTGGCTTACCACCCTTCTCCCTGCCATCCTGGGCCCTGTAGTCAGTCTCCTTCTCCTTTTGACTTTCTCCCTTGGGCCTTTAACAGAATCACTGGCTTTATAGAACAACAAATTGACTCCTTGGCATCTAAACCTCTACAAGTGTATTATCACAGACTTGATCTGGCTGATAGAGACTTGGCTGAGACTTACATTGACATATCTCCTTTAGGAGCTGCATAGAACTCAGATCGATGCACACTGGTTCACATGACATGAACACAGCGTAGGTACCTGCAAGGGATGTGTGACGAAGTACCACAGGGGGAGGACCCAAATTGTCCACATCTGAGTCCCCTGTGAAGCAAACCTGATTGCATAGAGGTTGGTGTTAATTTCTTGTGTCTCTAATAGGTTGTATAGGACCCTTGATATCCTACAAAGCCCATGAGACACTCAACCCTCTCCTCCCAAAAAAGACACCATTATCTAGTGATAATGGGAGGATCAGGTCAATCTTCCCCCCTCTGGTCAATGCCTGCTCATTTATCAATGAGATTTGCAAATGTCTGTTTTCTCAGACCAGTCTCTTTAAAAAGTTATTTAAAAAAAAAAAGAGAGAGAGAGAGAGAGATGCTGGGAGCCAAGACTTTCTTCTTCCTGAGAACAAATGTCAGCCTGAGTTAAAAAGACCTTATCAGCTTCCCTGCCTAAGAGAGAAAATTAGCAACTCGAGCTTAACAAATGTTTTATTGCCCTCATGCTAGAGAAAGTGGTTTGGGTTAAAAAAATGATGATTGCTAAGGACTTAAAAGCTGACCTAGACAAACCCCGTGGTTTACCACGCTGGTATCCTTACAGTACTGTGAGAGGACCATAAAGGCCAATGGTGAAAGTGCAACCTCAGTGGCAGTTGTGACTGAAGAGATCATGCAAAGAAATTGAGGCTTGGCTCCATGAAGTGAGACTATGAGAGGCTATTGGTGAAGCCTAGTTGCATCAAAAGACCTCCCCTCCCCCCAATTTGGAGATGCCAGTACCATGAAATGATGACCAAGAACAGTAGAAGCAGTGGAGTGGAGTCCACCAGAGGTTAGAAAGCTACAGACGGCAGAACTGGAGAAGTGACCCAAGCCATTTGGAGGATCCCAGAAGATCATGTGTGGATTCCAGACACTGGAACAAGAAATTGTGAAGTTGAAGTTGCCTTAAGATTTTATTGTTGTGAAGATACACTATGACCAAAGCAATTCTTATAATGGACAATGGTTAATTGGCAATGGCTTACAGTTTTAGAGGTTGAGTCTGTTATCATCATGGCAGGAAGCATGGCAGCAATGGTTTTACATCTTTATCTAAAGGCAACCAGTAAAGACTGTCTTCAGCAGGCAGCCAGGAGGAGGTTTTTTCCTGCACTGGGCTGAGCTTGAGTATATGTCCTCAAAGTTCACCCCCCAGTGATGCACTTTCTCCAACAAGACTATACCTACACCAATAAGGCCACACCTTCTAGCAGTAGCACTTTCCATTAGCCAGGCATGTTCAAACCAGGACAAGATCCCAAGATGTTAGAAATGAGAGAGCTATGGGATACTGGGCAGGAAAAGCAACTAACAGGGAGTAAATTCAGTCCAAGAGAAGGAATTGTGTCATAGTCAACAAAGCTGAAAGGGGATGGACGTCAGATATGGAGGTGCAGAATTTAGAATTTTCTGGTCTTGCTTTGGTCTAGTATATCCTCACTCTGTTCCCATTTCTGTGATTTGAAATGGTAATGTATATCCTGAGATGTTGGATACTTGTGACCTTTTTTTAAAATTTGATTTTATAGCGAGAGTTAACCAGATGGCAAAAGGCAAGTGCAAGAACGTAAGCAGCAGAATTCAAAGTTACATGACATCATCAGAACACAGTTCCCCCATCATAGCAAACCCTGAACACCCCATCACACTGGAAAAGCAGGATTCAGAATTGAAATCACTTCTCATGATGATGATAGAGGACTTTAAGAAGGATGTAAATAACACTCTCAAAGAATTTAAGGAGAACACTGGTAGACAGATAGAAGCCCTTAAAGAGGAAACACAAAAATCCTTTAATGAATTGCAAGAAAACACAACCAAACAGGTGAAGGAATTAAACAAAACCATCTAAGATCTTAAAATGGAAGTAGAAACAATAAAGAAATCACAAAGAAAGACTACCCTGGACATAGAAAACCTAAAAAAAAAAATGATCAGGAGTCATAGACACAAGTATCACCAACAGAATACAAGAGATAAAAGAAAGAATCTCATGTACAGAAGATACCATGGAAAACATTGACACAACTGTCAAAGAAAATACAAAATACAAAAAGCTCCTAACCCAAAACATACAGGAAATCCAAGAGACAGTGAAAATGCCAAACCTAAGGATAATAGGTATAGATGAGGGGGAAGACTCCCAACTTAAAGAACCAGTAAATATCTTCAACAAGATTATAGAGGAAAACTTTCCTAACCTAAAAAAAAATGTCCATGAATATACAAGAAGCCTACAGAACTCCAAATAGTTTAGACCAGAAAAGAAATACTTCCCGCCACATAATAATCAAAACATCAAATGTACAAAACAAAGAAAAAAATACTAAAAGTAGTGAGGGAAAAGGTAAAGTAACATATAAAGACATAGACTATCATACTGGATATATAAACAGGACCCAACATTTTGCTACATACAGGAAACATACCTTTGTGAAAAAGATAGACACTACCTCAGAGTAAAAGGTTGGAAAACAATCTTCCAAGCAAATGGTCCCAAGAAACAATAATATCAAACAAAATCGTTTTTCAACCAAAAGTAATCAAAAAAGATAAAGAAGAACACTTCATATTCATCAAAGGAAAAATGCACCAAGAGGAACTCACAATTCTGAAAATCTATGCCCCAAATGCAAGGGCACCCACATACATAAAAGAAACTTTACTAAAGCTTAAAGGATACAGTGCACCTCACACAATAATAGTGGGTAATTTCAACACACCACTCTCAGCTATGGACAGATCATGGAAACAGAAACTAAATCGAGACACAATGAAACTAACAGAAGTTATGAACCAATTGGACTTAACTGACATCTATAGAACATTTCATCCTAAAACAAAAGAATATACCTTCTTCTCAGCATTTCATGGTACCTTCTCCAAAATAGACCATATAATTGGTCACAAAACAGACCTCAACAGATACAAAAAGATTGAAATAATCCCTTGTACCCTATCAGACCACTATGGACTAAGACTTGTCTTTGATATGGACAAGAACAACGGAAAGCCCACATACATGTGGACACTGAACAATGCTCTACTCAATGATAACTTGGTCACGGAAGAAATAAAGAAAGAAATTAAAGACATTTTAGAATTTAATGAAAATGAGGACACATCATATCAAAACTTGTGGGACTCCATGAAAGCAGTACTAAGAGGAAAAATCATAGCTCTAAGTGCCCACAAAAAGAAATTGGAAAGAGCATACATTAACAACTTGACAGAACACCTGAAAGCGTTAGAACAAAAAGAAGCTAATATACCCAAGAGGAGTAGACAGCAGGAAATAATCAAACTCAAGGCTGAAATCAAACAAGTTGAAACAGAAAGAACTATGAAAAATATCAACAAAACCAGGAGCTGGTTCTTTGAGAAAATCAACAAGATAGACAATCCCTTAGCCAAACTAACCAAAGGGTGCAGAGACAGTACTCAAATGAATAAAATCAGAACTGAAAAGGGAGACATAACAACAGAAACAGAGGAAATTGAAAAAATCGTCAGATCCTACTACAAAGGCCTATACTCAACAAAATTGGAAAATCTGGATAAAATGAACAATTTTCTAGATAGATACCAGGTACTAAAGTTAAATGAGGAGCAGATAAACCATCTAAACAGTCGCATAACCCCTAAAGAAATGGAAACAGTCATTAAAAAGCTCCCTACCAAAAAAAGTCTGGGACCAGATGGTTTTAATGTAGAATTCTATCAGACCTTCCAGGAAGACCTAATACCAATTCTCTTCAAACTATTCCACAGAATAGAAACAGAAGGAACAATACCTAATTCATTCTATGAAGCTACAATTACGCTCATACCTAAGCCTCACAAAGACCCAACAAAGAAAGAGAACTACAGACCAATCTCCCTTATGAATATTGATGCAAAAATACTCAATAAAATTCTCACAAACCGAATCCAAGAACGCATCAAAGCAATCATCCATCATGATCAAGTAGGCTTTATCCCAGGAATGCAGGGATGGTTCAATATTCGGAAGTCCATCAATGTAATCCACTACATAAATAAACTCAAAGAAAAAAACCACATGATCATCTCACTAGATGCTGAGAAAGCATTTGACAAAATTCAACATCCCTTCATGTTAAAAGTCTTGGAAAGATTAGGAATTCAGGGTCCATACCTAAACATAGTAAAAGCAATATACAGCAAGCCAGTAGCCAACATCAAACTAAATGGAGAGAAACTTGAAGCAATCCCACTAAGATCGGGAATAGACAAGGCTGCCAACTCTCACCTTACCTATTCAATATAGTACTGGAAGTCCTAGCTAGAGCGACTAAACAACGAAAGGAAGTCAAAGGGATACAAATAGGAAAGGAAGAAGTCAAAATTTCACTATTTGCAGATCATATGATAGTATACTTAAGTGACCCTAAAATTTCCACCAGAGAACTCCTAAACGTGATAAACAACTTCAGTAAAGTGGCTGGATATAAAATCAACTCAAACAAATCAGTAGCCTTCCTATACTCAAAAAATAAAGAGGCTGAGGAAGAAATCAGGGAAATGACACCCTTCACAATAGTTACAAATAATATAAAATATCTTGGAGTGAATCTAACCAAGCAAGTGAAAGATCTGTATGACAAGAACTTCAAGTCTCTGAAGAAAGAAATCGAAGATCTCAGAAGATGGAAAGATCTCCCATGCTCCTGGATTGGCAGAATTAATTTAGTAAAAATGGCCATCTTGCCAAAAGCAATCTGTAGATTCAGTGCAATCCCCATTAAAATTCCAAATCAATTCTTCATAGAGATAGAAAGAGCAATTTGCAAATTTATTTGGAATAACAAAAAAACCAGGATAGCGAGAACTATTCTCAACAATAAAAGAACTCCTCGGGGAATCACAGTCCCTGACCTCAAACTGTACTACAGGGCAATAGTGATAAAAAAAACTGCATGGTATTGGTACAGAGACAGGCAGGAAGATCAATGGAATAGAGTTGAAGATCCAGAAATGAGCCCACACACCTATGATCACTTGATCTTTGACAAAGGAGCTAAAACCATCCAGTGGAAAAAGGACAGCATTTTCAGCAAATGGTGCTGGTTCAACTGGAGATCAACATGTAGAAGGATGCAAATAAATTCATCCTTATCTCTTTGTACAAAGCTCAAATCCAAGTGTATAGAAGACCTTAACTTAAAACCAGATACACTGAAACTAATAGAAGAGAAGGTGGGGAAGACCCTCGAATACCTAGGCACAGGGGAAAAGTTCCTGAACAGAACACCAATGGCTTATGCTCTAAGATCAAGAATTAACAAATGGGACCCCATAAAATTGCCAAGCTTCTGTAAGGCAAAGGATATTGTCAATAAGACAAAACGGCAACCAACAGATTGGGAAAAGATCTTAACCAATCCTACATCTGATAGAGGGTTAATATCTAAGATATACAAAGAACTCAAATTATACTCCAGACAACCAAATAATCCTATTAAAAATGGGGTACAGAGCTAAACAAAGAATTCTCAACAGAGGAAACTCAAATGGCTGAGAAGCACCTTAAGAACTGCTCAACATCTTTAGTCATCAGGGAAATGCAAATCAAAACAACCCTGAGATACCACCTCATACCAATCAGAATGGCTAAGATAAAAAACTCAGGTGATAGTAGATGCTGAAAAGCATGTGGAGAAAGAGGAACACTACTCCATTGTTGGTGGGATTGCAAGCTGGTACAACCACTCTGGAAATCAGTCTGGCAGTTCCTCAAAAAATTGGACATAGCATTACCTGAGGATCCAGCTATACCACTCCTGGGCATATACCCAGAAGATGCTCCAACATATAATAAGGACATATGCTCCACTATGTTCATAGCAGCCTTATTTATAATAGACAGAAGCTGGAAAGAACCAAGATGTCCCTCAACAGAGGAATGGATACAAAAATATGTGGTACATTTACACAATGGAGTATTTACTCAGCCATTAAAAACAATGAATTTGAGAAATTTTGAGGTAAATGAATGGAACTAGAAAATATCATCCTGAGTGAGGTAACCTAATCACAAAAGAATGCACATGGTATTTACTCACTGAAAAGTGGATGTTAGCCCAAAAGCTTGGAATAGCGAAGACTCAACTCACAGACCACATGAAGCTCATGAAGAAGGAAGATCAAGAGGGGATGCCACAGTTCTACTTAGAACAAGTAACAAAAACACTCAAGGGAGCAAATATGGAAAACAACATATGGGACAGAAACTGAAGGAGGGGCCATCTGGAGACCATTCCACCTAGGTATCCGTCCCATGTACAGCCACCTAAGCTAGACACTGATGTGGATGGCTGGAAGTGCATGATCTCAAGAACATGATATAGTTGTCTCCTTAGAGGTCTGCCAGAGACTGACACATTCAGAGGACGATGCTCACAGGTAATCACTGATATGATCAGGGGTTTCCCAATGGAGAAGTTAAAGAGAAGACTGAAGGAGCAGAAAGGGTTTATGACCCCATGAGGAAACCAACAATACCAACCAACCAGAGCCGCCCAGGGTCTAAACTACCAGCTTGGGAGCACATGGGGGGGGGGACCCATGATTCCAGCGGTATATGTAGGGGAGGATGGCCTTGTAGGGCATAGGTGGAAGAGAAGATTCTTGGTCCCATGGAAAACAAACAGGGGCGGCAATGTGAGGGTGGGGAGGAGGTAGTGGGGGCAGGGGGTAGGTGGGGGCACAGCCTCATAGAAGCATGAGGAGGGGGAATGGGATAGGAGGTTTCTGGGTGGTGGAAGGAAGTGGGGTAACGAGATAAAATCTGAAATGTAAATATAATACCCAATTAAAAATGATAATAAATAAAAAAAAGAAATTCCAAAACAACTCAGGCTATTACCAACATTATAGGTTGCTCTCCACAAACTGATGTGAAAACCCTGTTGCTGAAGACAACATCTACATACTTCACTGACCACAGAAAAGTTAATCTGGTGCTTTTTTTTAGGGCCTTGACACCTATTGTCTAGTGTTCATGGTACTAGAAGGTACTATGCACACTACCAAAGGAAAAAGCTAACACCAACTCAGGTCTAAACCTTTTGATCTACAATGGTGACATGTCTGCATGATATGCAGATTTAATAGTCGAACAGTATCGTGGAAGTAACCAACCACAATCTTATTGGGTTTAATGTTCACTCCATGAGAGGAAACTCATGGCTGACACATCACTGTGGCCAAGAACTTGAGACTAGACAGACAATGGACCTAGGGTTGAACCAAATACTACCATTCTGCTAAAGGAATATAGAAATAAAATGATTTCTAATGGCTCTCTGCTATATCCATAGATCAATGTCTCAGTCATCATTAAACAAGCACTCTGGTTCAGGAGATGGGAACTAATACAGAATCTCACAAGTGAACAATGTGCAGAGAGTGAGGACTTGGAAACACATAGTTCTAACTGGATGTCTCCATCAAATCCTTACCCTCAGGGATCAAGGAACTGTGCATGCAGAAGAGAAGGCAGAAAGATTGTGAAAGCCAGAGGGGATGGATGACACCAAGGAAATAATATCTTCCAGACACAGAGGACTGACGCAGTATGAACTCACCAAGATTGTGATAAAATGCACGGGACCTGCACAGGTCCAAACCAGATGGGGTCCCAGTGCTGAGATGGAGAAGTAGACATGAGACCCATCACAAACCAAGAAACAACCTCCAATTGATAACTGCTCCCAAGGGAAAATTAGTTTTGCCAAGAAAGCCACTCTAGATATACAAATTACATGGCCAGCAGTAGACAACCATTACAAAATGAACTCAATGGTCTTTTTAGAAATTTTTTGAGGGTCTTATATTACTTTGGTTGGCCATTTTTTTTTAAATTACTGGTCTTACTGTTTCTGATTTTATATTTTTTGTGGTGTGTGTGTGTGTGTGTGTGCATGTATGTGTGTGAGATGCTTGTTTTTTTTTTTCTTTCAGTTTGTTCATTTTCTACTTGTTTGTCTTTTTCTCTTGTGTGTTTTCTTAAGAGACAGGGAAAAAAGTGTGGCATTAAAAGGAAAAGTGGGAAGGTGGGGAGGGTATGAGGGAAAAGAACCTATGTTCAGAACATACTCTACGAAAATAACCTTATTTTAAATAAAAAATAATCAAGAGCATTCTAGGTGCCCCTCATCCTTTAACTGCCCCGCCCAGCTCCTGATGGCAATGTTTTCACTGTGTTCCTTGCCTGAGCTGAGGTCACCCCAATCTGATGCCCATGAAGACAGGGGTTTGTCTTTGTGAGCTCTTCACTCAGTTTCCTCCTATGCTGACTGACTCGTGTATTACTCCTCTTAGACAAGGATGCTGTAGTTAAGTGAAGAGAGGAAATGAGTGCTTTCAAATCAATCCAACCATCCAAATCTATCGAAGCATTATTTATGGAAAAGGTATTGTTGGTTTCTCCATGAGGACAGACGTCCACAAATGGAATTAGTCCTGAGAACCCAGACCTTGGTGCCATGACAAAGATGGGAGTGACACCATGGGGAGCTGACCATGTGGAGGAGGTCAGTGCTGCCCAGTGCTATATAGGGTAGAGCCCCTTTCAGGAGAGAAGGGATAGCCTAGAGACAGATCCCCCTTGTCTCATTAATGGGGATGCAGATGCCATGAGTCAGCACCCACTTCAATTGTATGTGAAACATGAGTGTTTAAATGCACCTTTCAGTACACAGTGATCCATGTAATTGCTATGCAAGAGAGGTTCTGAGAGACCTACTCAATGCATGAACATATAAGTGCATGCATGTGTGTGTGTGTCTGTCTCTGTGTGTCTCTTTGTGTGTGTGTGTGTTTCTGTGTGTTTGTCTTTTTGTGTGTGTGTGTGTGTGTGTGTGTGTGTGTGTGTGTTTGTGTGTATGTGTGTGGTATTAACACATGTCACCTACCTACAGTGAGCAAAGAATCACACTTGGTCTCTTGCTACCCTGTCTTACTTGATAAATTTAAACAAATTTCAGAGATGGAGACTTTTTCTTTCATGATGCTGATAAGCAGAGTCTATGTATGTCTGCATATTTTCTTTCCCAGATTAGATGAGAATTCTTCTTGGCCAGGTTTTCATAGCCTAAACCTGGATAAAGATAAAAAAGAGGCCATGGTACTGTTGCAATATTGTGTTCATAGTTCTTGAAAGTCAAATGGAGATCTCAGAAACCCAGTAAATTCTGCATTGCTTAGAGTTTCAACAGTGTGGGCACTGAACATAGCCTGTCACTCAGGTCAGTGATCCACCATCAGGCCTAGAAACAAAGTATGTACAGACAGCTGGAGAACTGAGTAGCAAAATCTGCTTAGTATAAGGACCACAGAGGACTGTAGGGCTGGCTCAACTGAGGAGGGGCTGGCTGTGCAAGGGAAGAGGAAGTTGAGTTTGATGCCAGAACTCATGTGAAACAGTGAGACCTGCTGGTATGTGTTTGTAATCCTAGCACTGGGAATGTGTGACCTGCTGGGTGACTCCAGAACAATGGGAGACCTTTTCCAAATATAAAATGGATGGCTGATGAGGAAGATCCACCAAGGCCATCTTCTGGCCTAAAGTATGCACACACACAAGCATGTGAATGTACACACACACACATCATACACTTACTTCAGCACCCCTCACATCTCTCATAACACATTTCTCTGTATACTTTCCACACATTGCACACAAACATCTACACACACACACACACACACACACACAAACACTCACATATCCTTGGGCTTTGCTGTCTCTATGGATTTATAGGCCAGAATCTTTTTCAAATATAATGGATATGAGTCATAGAAAACAATAATTTAAATGCTGAAGACCATCTCTTTCACACGTGCTACTAGATATAATCCTGGGATTGTTGCACCAAACTAATCTAACTCATCTGCTAGGGTCAAGGAGTCTGATTCCTTCCCTGCTACTGAAGAGGTTGTTGTCAACCATGAGTCAGACAGCCTCTGGCTTTCTAGAAGTAGAAGAAGTTGCTATATAAAGAAGGAAGTTCCTGGATAGGAGTTGGAGCAGGCAGGAAGGAGGCCACTGGTGATCTTGCCCAGAGAAAAGCTTCGTCATGCATAGCCTTCCTTTGCTGTTGCTTCTCTGGGGTAGCAGCTCATACAGTCTCCCTGTGTTTCAGGACGGACGCCGGCAAAATGTGGAGACAGCCTGGGTAAATGAATACTACATTACACATGTAGTCTTCAGTTTGCATCTTTCTATTATAGCATGGTGGTATTTACCTAAGGATTTCTGTCTAAGAGAAATTTTGGAAATGTGTTTGCTAGAAATATGACCTTCTCAAAATGTTTATAGTCAAATCTAGGTACCTCGTTCTGATTGGGGAATAGAGGACACATTCAAGGATGGGCAACTCCCTCTATAAATATGGATTTGTAACAGAGTGCAAACCTGTCCTACAAATCTTGTTCTAGCACAAACATTGCACTTTTCAGTAGTTAATGCTGGGTGAACCTCTGCTCTAAAATAATTAATGAGGGTGGGAAAGCCTAATCAAAGCTTGAAAAGTGTTCCTCTATTTTGGCTAAAATGTCAGGCTGTCATTTTTAAAATATGAGAGCCGTTTTTCTTTTCAGTGTTTCAATGACTGAATATTCATCTCTTCCTATTTATGTTCATGAGTGTGTGTGCGCCATGTGTGCATCCATCACAGGTGGAGGCCCACAGAATCTTCAGATCCCCTGAGTCTGTGCTCTCTGCCAGCAGTGAGTGCTCTTAACTGCTGAACCATCTCTCCAGACTCTAGTGGTTCATTAATGTTATATTTTATTAGAAATACCTGGAAAAGTACTACAACCTGGGCAAAGACATGCAAGCTAAAAACGTGAACGCAAAGGAGGTCATGGCTGAAAAGCTGAGGGAAATGCAGCAGTTATTTGGGCTGAAAGTGACTGGAAATTCAGATCCTGAAACCCTAAGAGCCATGAGGAAGCCCAGGTGTGGGGTGCCTGATGTGGCCCCATATGCCATTACTCACAACAATCCTCGTTGGACCAAAACACATCTGACTTACAGGTAACTAGATGGGGCATCAAAATGGGGGCATAACTACCCCACTGGAACAGAAGGAAACAAGATTCACTGTGTCTCCATCTTATTTTTTCTTAGCATTTTAAACTACACACCATATTTGCCAAGAGCAGTTGTGGAAGATGCCATTGAGAGAGCCTTTAGAGTCTGGAGTGATGTGACACCACTAACGTTCGAAAGGGTCTTTGATGAGGAAGGAGATATTGTGTTCTCCTTCCACAGAGGAGGTAAACTCTTCAACCTCACATTGCCTTTCAATCTCCCCTGCTTTGCAGGAAGAGTTCTTTGTTGAACAACATTATTCATTTTCTGGGGTTGAGGTGGACAATATCACATTGGATGGAAGTCCATTGACTGCCCAATAACACTGAGTTAACCAACATGAGAAATTTATGAGTCTTTTGTTGAATTTTCATTTCTTGCAGACCATGGTGACAGCAAACCATTTGATGGATCTATATATCACTTTGCTCATGCTTTTCTGCCAGGCCCAGGTTTGGGGGGCAATGTTCATTATGATCTTGATCAGAAGTGGACGGACAACAATGAGAGTAAGTTCACTGACATTGCTTCTCGCAGTTCACCTGGTCCTTACTAGGTCCTTTCAGGGTTGGTTTATTTAATGGACAGAGTGTGTTAATGGAAACAGAGAATCTATCACCACTCAAAGAATTAGGAGTACATTGAGAAGCATGGGACAGGAGTATTTTCTAATTGCATTTTATCTTCCTGGTGTCAAACAGTTCACTCTGAAACTTCTTTGTGCTATATCCTCTGCATAAACGCTATGGTTCTTTACCTTGAGATGTTCATGGGGTGCCTAACAGTGAGAGTTGGTGTGTCTCTGCCTCTTTTGTGGTTGCTCAGGAGCTTTTTGTTCCTACTAGGTTTCCTCATCAAGCTGTGATGTGAGGGTTTGTACCTTGTCTCACTGCATCTTGTGCTGTATTCTGTTTATATCACTGGGGAACTTGTTTTCTGAAGGGAAAAAGGGAGGTGAGGGAGAAGCTGAGAGGAGTGGAGGGAGGGTAGGTTTCAATCATGATATATTTTATGAAAGAAGAATATAAATATAAGATAGAAAAAAAGAAAATACTGAGGGGTGGTGAGATGTGACATCTGAAATCCTCATTTTGATTTTCAGAACCCATTTGGTGGCAGTAAACTCTGTTCTAATTCTTTAAGTTGTTCTCTCTCTTCTACACAGGCATCCTCACTACATGTTGTGCTAGCAAGGATAGGTGTGAGCATACACACATGCTTACATGTGCATGTGTGTGCATGCACATATGAACAAACACAGATACAGTGAAAAAAAGAAAATAACACATTTTCTTTTCAAAAGAAAGAAAATGTTGAATGCCAATGTCATACTTGTGGACCCAGAATTATCTTTCAGAAATGATGCAATAAAACTTAACAAATTTGATATTAAACTTGGAAGACTGAATGATAAGAATGTTTTTTTGTACTTTAGAAATTTCACACACTGCGTGTCCATCAGCTTTGTAAATAAGAAGTACTAACTGTTAGCAGATCTTCATTGCTCCTCTGAGAAGGAACTTGTCCCAGCTCAGAGTTAACATGGACTCATCTGAGCTGGACCTTAAGTCAGTGAGAGCTCAATTACACAATATAATCCCAGAGTGTAGGCTTGACTATACCTCTTTATTATTAATAAATGCAGACTTCCACCATCAGGAAAAGACTGCATATACATATGTGTAGTTCAAAATGTGACTAAGAAGATGTGAACATTTACCCTGGAAGATTGTTTCCTTAATAATACCTCAAACCCATTTTTAATAATTAGATGGAACTCTTTGTCCTTCCAGATTTCAACTTGTTCTATGTTACGGCTCATGAACTGGGCCACTCCCTTGGACTCTCCCATTCTAATGATGAGGAGGCACTAATGTTCCCCAGCTACACATGGGGCAATAAAGACTTTGTGCTAAACCAGGACGATATTAATCGCATCCAGGCTTTATATGGTAAGTGAACCATTCTTAGCTGCATACTCATAGGCAGTTTCAACCTCAAGGTGGCCTTTCAGAACCATGGAAACTAACTCCAGCTCTCTTCTATTCTTTAGGACCTTCACCAAACCCCATCCAGCCAACAGGTTCAACACCAAATCCATGTAATAGTGGTCTAACCTTTGATGCTATGACTACATATCGAGGGGATGTAATATTCTTTAAAGACAGGTAAGATCCTTGTGTTTTCCTGGGCTATTTATTCACTATTGTAGGCCTCAAATATGGCTCATATGTTAATTGTAAAGTATGTAGTAGCAAATGCTTTCCTCTCTCTCTCTCTCTCTCTCTCTCTCTCTCTCTCTCTTTCTCTCTCTCTCTGTCTCTCTGTCTCTCTCTTCATCTTTACAATTTATAATGATTCTGGTTTTCCACATGGATTAGGTCAACTGGTTTAGAGACAGCAAAACTGTAGGAAAACCTAAAAATAGAGTATCATTTTATAGATCTGTAAAAAAAAAAAAAAAAAAAAAAAAAAAGTTCCTCTGAAAAAGAGAGTTCCTCTGAGAACAGAAGTTCATGGCTAGTATAGGAGATATTAGTGCCCTGCTCCCAATTTGGAGTTCTTTTCAGAATGTCAATCTGTGTGTTGATGGATGGTACTTGACCAAGAGAAGTGAGTCTTTTTAAGATCTATTTTCTGAACAATATATCCATTCAAGTCTTTTACTCTCGAAGGGTTTCTCTGCCCTTTAGAGGCTCAGGGAAGAGGAGGAAAGAAGCCATTGCTGGAAGAGTTGAGTCCTTAGCTCCTCCCCCAGACAGAGAAGAGCAGCCAGGGTGCTGTGCATTACCTTCTCAGAGGAGGGAAGTAAAATTCCCTGTCAGTGTGTGGACCTGAAAGTGTGCCGGTCCCCTTCCACGGAAGGACCACACTGTGTCCACACCACAGGAATTTCTAAAGGTCCAGGAAACATAGTAACATGCCTGACGCTCCCCACTGAAAAGTGAGCATAGCATAGGAACGCCACAGCCCTGGCTGGCTATGCTGTGGCTGCATCTACATCCACATCCAGATATTGGCTGCAAGTGCTTTCTAGGATCTTCTTTACTGCTTATGAGAGTGAAAGATAAGGTTGAATCCTGCATGATGGGAAGTTCTGAAACATAGCCTTAAAGGAAATCTCAAGGGCTGGGAATGTGGCTTAGTAGGTAAACCATGCACAAAGAACTGGGTTTGATCTGAAGCATCAAATTAAACTGTAAGGCTATCCTTTGCAGTTTCTAGTTGAGTCACAGGGTTATTCAATTCCATCTTGATTTCAGCTTGAGTTCTTTAAGATTTCAGTCAACTTTATGTTCATGTTTTCCTGGGTAGCACTCAGGTGTTTATACTCTTTAAGCTCCCTTTCCTTCATTTAATTGAGCTGTTACTTTGTATCTTCTTTAAATCCCTTTTATTCTTTGATGAAGTTTATGATTGTTCTTTTAAAGTCTGTACTTTAGGGTCATCAATAAATTCTCACTAGCAAACATTTCTATAGGAGTGGTGGGTTTTGAAGAGAAAATAATGGTTTGAGCTTTCATTTCTATTGTTAGTATGTTTTCAATGAGATCTGGGGATGTAGACATCTTTCGATAGTTCTAAACCTAATATGGTAGAGGATGGAGGAGAATGTGTGAATGGGTTGGACCTAGAGGTTATATGGTTGTGGGGAGCCAACAGAAGGCCACTATCATCCTTGCAGCCATCTTGAGCCATATACCCTGACAAGAGACTTGATTACAACAGCCTACAACAGCTGAGCACACTCTGATAACATCTTGTTTTAGATACCCAGGATTTTCCCTTGGGTGTGTGAGACTTAATGTGTATGACTTTAAGGGTGTGGCTTAGAGATCAGATTAAGAGACAAGGCCTAAGGGCAGGACTTAAAGTTGTGGCTTAGAAGTGAGACATATAAAAGGTGAGAGGCAGACAGAAGAGATTATTATTAAGTATTAGGCATTGGACAGTAGGCATTAGACACACAAGACTTGGAAAGAGAAATAGGAATTAGACACTTGTACTTGGAAGAGTACTTGGATGAGACTGGAGACTTGGAATTAGAAACTTGGAACTTGGAGGCACTAGGGACTAGGAACTAGGGACTAGGAACTCAAGACTTGGGTCTTGGACTAGGAAGAAAGACAAGAATAAACAGGATTGAATCACACTTTGTCTGGACTCCATTCCTCACGTCCGTCTTCCCTCTCTCGTTTGCTGAACCTGAACTCGCAGACCTGAGCAGCTTGGGGCAGAGCAGGCTCTAACAATTTAGCCCCCAAGGCTTTAGGCAGTGCGGGTTCCAACATTGACAGAGTGGTCCGTGACATTTTGCCCCCCAAATGTGGGATAGTGCAGTTCTAAATATTTTTGGGGCCCAATGTAGGGCAGAGAGGTCTTCGACATATGAGCTTGGGTAATAAGTACTTAAGACACTGGGCTGATAGACAGGATGTGACTCTTGGTCTAAGGGTGTAGTATTGGTGTAGGTCTGGTTGGGTAGAAAGGATGCGGTCTGTGGCTTGGAGATTGGTAGATAGAGTTGTCTGAAAATTTGTTGTTCAGGCCGGGGTGGCCAGAATAATCTGGGATGCTGGATATGGGACCAAGGCTAGATCTGAGAGGTTGGAGAGAATCAGGGAGACTTACTGGGCTAGACCCTGGTAAAGGATTTGGAAGATCTGGCTGGATATGGAGAGGTTGGATGTGGCATAGAGGGCCTGTGGTGATAGCCTCATAAATTATCTTAAAAATTATACCCCCTATAATGAATTTAATCTTTCCTGGGTTTGGGTATCCACAGGAGTATCCACGTACCCTCACATACTCAGAGATAATGACCTTCACTAAATACAGGGTATTGGCACAGGATGCTGCATTGCAGTTGGTCACATGGCACAGCCTGCTCCTCATGGCTCACTAAAGCTGACCATGTATTTTGACAGTTTATGGGAATTGCTTGTGAATCACAGCCAATATACAAGTTAAATTAGATTGTACTAGAACCACCAGTAATAGAAATAAAGCATTGCTTTGCCATCGTCTTCACTGGAGCACTGACGGTACTGGAGTTAGCTGATAGTACTGAGCCTCAAATGCCCAGCTTCATGCATGCCAGGCCAGCACTTCACCGCTCTGCTCTAGCCCACTCCTATTCACAATACCTTTACTCTTTATATTCTTGAGTTTGGTTAAATCTGTGTGTCCAAATAATCGGCATCCCGTGTGCTGTGTTACTACCAGTCTCACAATTTGCCACAGCATGAGTATTTCCATCAAGAAACAAGCACGTCAAGCAGAAGCCATGCCAGATCCCTCCTTCAGGGAGACAGCGCACATTAGCTCACAGGAGCGCTCCAGTGAGAAGAAGCTGGAGACTGACGGGAGACCCATTGACAGCCGCACTTTCTCTTCTTTTTGAGCCAGGTTCTACTTTCGGGTAATCAGCTTCCTGCCAGAACCTTTGATCAATCCGATAGATCTTATCTGGCCAAATCTGCCAGGTAAATTTGACGCTGCTTATGAAGCTAGTATGGTAGATGAACTGCGCTTTTTCAAAGGTAACGTTTCTAATTGTTTCTCTTTGTATTTATAAACTAAATGTTCATTCAGCTTAGAAGTTAGCTAACAGGGTATTAGCTACATTCACTACAGAGATTTCTGAATGTTCAAGCTTCCCCAAGTAGGTTCATGGGAGCCCACCAGCTTAGTTAAAAGTGATAGTGCATATTCAACATCATTTTTATTTAAACGAAAAGGAGTTCTAATTATTTAGACTTGTCTAAAATTTTGCAAACAATTACTGTGTTTTAAACTTCCTCCATATGCTTGGGGGTGGGGGGGCTCAGAAATAAAATTGAGTGTCATGAGCCAAGTCTACAAAATCTGACACAGAAAAATTTTGTGCATGCAATTTCACAGACCCCTTGTGTATGTGTTCCCAGTACCCTTGTGCTGATGACATCCTGCCTTGAAAAACAAACTCTCAAGAAACATACTCTCAAGTCTCACTGTGACATTTATTCAAGAATCTAAATCTTAGTAAGTTTTTCAGGCAACATCATTCAAAGATTATTAATATATGAAAAACTCTAAGTCACTATGAATTAAATTCAATGAGTCTAGTGGGATTTATTGAGATCAAAGAGCCTAGTCTGTCACATTTTGAAGACCATGTCAGATACATTTTTTGTAAAATGGAAGCCTTTGGTCTAGTACAGACAAACATTGAGACACTTGATACTATAACACCCTTCAAACAAAAATGTGAATGTAGTTCAGACTGGCAGAATACTTTGCAACAGTACCTCTACTTCATTATGTGGAATTAAATAGAAATTTACATACACAGCATTTCAGAGCACCATTTTATGTGAGTTTAAAATAAGCATGTTTGTGAACTAGAGTTTTCTTAGCTTAAAAACAAACAGGTGAGTTTCCTGTGATATACAGCTTAGGGACTGTAGACAGGTGAGTTTCCTGTGATATACAGCTTAGGGACTGTAGACAGGTGAGTTTCCTGTGATATACAGCTTAGGGACTGTAGACAGGTGAGTTTCCTGTGATATACAGCTTAGGGACTGTAGACAGGTGAGTTTCCTGTGATATACAGCTTAGGGACTGTAGACAGGTGAGTTTCCTGTGATATACAGCTTAGGGACTATAGACAGACGGGCTCTTGAATCTGCAGGCATTTACACATCTACCTTGTAGGATGCTGTTGAAATTTGTTACTACAGAAGCAGACTAGAAATTATAGTTATTTGAAGGTCTAGCTCTGGAAAGGAACTTCAACTGCAGTGGAGGAGGGGAACAGGAGATAGTTTTCAATGCACGTTACAGATTAGAATGTCCTGGGAAGAAAAGAATATCTCATATAAACCAGGCTTGGCAACTCATGCCTCTGATCCTAACAGGCTAAGGCAGGAGGATTGCTGTTAATTATATAGTGGATTCTAGACCAAACTAGGTTGTAGGGTAAGTTCTTTGTCTCAAAACCACAACAACCAAACAAACAAGTGGCACACTCATTTAATTGCTTTGAGATTGGATCGTGATATCAACATTTAACAGAGAAGACACCAAGACCTTCCCACCAAGGTTGCTGTCTGTTCCTAGGGTACTGTTCCTAGCTTGTAAAGCTTAGCTGAAAATGTAGACAAGGAGGTTCATCTGTGGCTTTTGATTGGCAGGAAATAAAGTCTGGGCTGTTCGAGAAAAAAGTGTACTGAGAGGATTCCCCAGAGACATCCACAGCTTCTTTGGTTTTCCTAGCGACGTGACACACATTGATGCAGCTGTTTGTGAGGAAAAAACTGGAAAAACATATTTCTTTGTTGACCACATGTACTGGAGGTAAAGACTAAAATATGAGTAACGTTAGGGTGCCAGTTGTTTCCATACAAAAAAATCTTTAAATGAATTTCAAAAGGCATTGTCAAACTTCCTTTTATATGAATGGCTGTAGCCTTTAAGCGTCCATTAGTCTGTGGAGCAACAAGCACCACAAGGTGCTTGTAAGGGAATCCAATGAGCCTGTCTTGCTATTCTGTGTTATGGAAAGGTGGGGGAGTAAGAACAATCAGCTTCTTGAGCTACTTTCACCCAAATAACCCTGATTCATAAACCATTTTACCTTAAGAGAACATCAGTGTGGTTCATTGGATTTTAGAAGGACTTTATACATAGTTTGGTATAGCCAACATTCTATATTTCCTCACCTGATTCTCTCCTTTCCAATGTTAAGAATTAAAAATTTCTATGCCATCCATACTCTTGTATTTTCTTAAATATTTTAAGCAGTCGTCATGGTTGGTCAAAGATGCTGATACGTCTAACAATTTTATTATCAGGTATGATGAAAATACCCGGTCCATGGATCCAGGTTATCCTAGATTAACAGCAGAAGACTTCCCTGGAATTAATGATAAAGTTGATGATGTTTTCCAAAAAGGCGGTAAGAATATAAATACATTTTCTCTATTTTGTCACAATATTAAAAATAATAGCATTGCTATTTAGACAGCAAATGTAATATATAAATATTTATATATCACTCAGAATTGAGTTCTGAAAACTACACATATTATATAATAATATAATAAATATCTTTTTAAATTTTTCAGGTAACTTCTATTTCTTTCACCAATCAATTCAACACAGATTTAACCTCCACACAAGAAGAATTGATGATTCTGGTGATTCTCGTACCTGGTTCAACTGCTAAAATATATGCAACCCATAACCAAGTTAATAAAAATACATATTCCATGATTTATTTATTTATTTATTTATTTATTTATTTATTTTGGTTTTTAGAGACTGTGTAGCCCTGGCTGTCCTGGAACTCACTCTGTAGACCAGTCTGACCTCGAACTCAGAAATTTGCCTGCCTCTGCCTCGCAAGTGCTGGGATTAAAGGCGTGTACCACAACTGCCCGGCCATATTGAATGATCTTAAAGATCTTTTTCTGAAGACTGAAATCTTCTTATATTTTATTTACCTTTCAGAATTTCTGATACAGAGAATGTATTCTGATACAGAGAAAGTACAAATTAATTATATTTTATAAACTTTCTCAATACATAGTTGTTGCGGCCCAAGCTACCCCATGTTTGGGGGCCAAAGTGTTGCGGACCACTCTATCAATGTTGGACCCGCACTGCCAAAAGCCTTGGGGGATACGTTGTTAGAGCCCACACTGCCCCAAGAAGCTACACTCTGTAGGTGGGGTTTCAGCAAGAGAGAGAGTGAGGATAGACTCGAAGAATGGAGACCAGACAGAGTATGATTCAATCCCATTTATTCTTCAGTCTCTCTTCTTCTCTCCAAGTCCCTTGTTCCAAGTCTCTAGTTCCTAATCCCTAGTGCCTCCAAGTTCCAAGTTACTTCTTCTAGTTCCTAGACTCAAGTACAAGTGTCTAATTCCTAGTTGTCTGTCTCGAGTCTCAAGTGCCAACTCCGAGTGCCTAATACTTACTAATAATTCTTCCGAGTTCTCTAGTGCAAGTGTCTTCTACCTCATAATTTCTTCTGTCTGCCTCCTGCCTTTTATATGTCTCACTTCTAAGCTACCCCTTTAAGTCACGCCTTTAAGTCATGCCCTTAGGTCTTGTCTCTAAATCTGATCTCTAAGTCATGCCCATAAGTCACACATCTTTAAGTCTCACACACCCAAGGGAAAATCCTGGGTATCTAAAACAAGATGCTATCAGAGTGTGCTCAGCTGTTGTAGGCTATTGTAATCAAGTGTCTTGTCAGGGTATATGGTTCAAGATGGCTGCAAGGATGATAGTTGCCTTCTGTTGACTCCCCACATATAGTATAATATTTTTGAACTAAAACAGTTTGGTTCCACAACTGACACAAGAAGTTCACGTTATGGTTGAAGAGTCCCTGAAGAAGGGCATTTGTACAGTGGATGACTCTCACTGTAATCCTAGGCATCTCCTTTGGAGAGAGCAGGGTCAACAGAGAAGCTCTTCCCAGAGTGAATGTGGCTCTGAACACAGGAACAGGGACTCAAGAGGAAACACATTGCTGCTTTGGTTGTGGTGTTTAAGACAGGATCTTACAACCCAGTGGACTCGGGACTCTTCTACCTCTTATTCCCACATGCTGGCATTCGGTAATGCCTATTGTGCCCAGCTAAGAGACATTTCCTGTCCAAAAGTATTTGATACTTAAATAAAGCCACTCCTGTCTTTAATGTTTTATAAGATCTCTATTTCATTATGTTATTTTTTTATTGTAAAGCCTATAAGTGGTATTTTACATTTACAAGGAAAAAAAAAACAGTATAAAAATTTTTCATGAGTAAATGAGTCTATCCAAAACTTTGAATTTTCTACAATTCTGTAGAGCTTGTTCTACGTAGAGATGAGTGGCTTCTCTATTTTCTTTGTCCCAGTTAGAAATCTAAGCATGACTTAAAGGCAAAGTCAGTGAAAGCAGGAAAGGTTTTTCTAATTTGATGCTGCTTCATCACTTAGGCATATGGGAGAGTGACATTTTTCCAAAATTGTACTTCTGGATAGTGCTGGGGTTGAGGGTGGCGGGCAGCCAGTGGGCTGTATCCAGAAGTGAGAAATCCCAAGTCTCCAGGTCAAGACCCAAGTGAGAGCTGAGAGATGGTAGCTATGAAAATCAATTCAGGGTATAACTGCAAAGCTGGACACTGCCCAGCTGAATAGTGCATAGACAAACCCGAGAATCTTAAAGTTCACAAAGGCAGCCCAGCGGCTGCTCCTTGGTACTCAGTTACATATGCAGAACTCTCCGCATGCCTTCTTGGGCCTCACTTATGTACACTGCACTCTGAGAATGATTATTGATTACAGTAGTATACCTGCTTCAAAAAGTGCAGAGGGGGACCAGGATTTCAATCACTTACGAGCCATTTAATTGTGTGCCTAACAATTGGAGTGTGCTCCTTGTTAGTTAAACCACTATCAGCCAAAATACTTTTTTCATGCTTCTTCAGGAATAATAATAAAAAAAAAAAAAAAAAAAAGAACATGAGTTGGGGTGAGACTCTTCAGGCAGAATCCTAGTGTCTAGAATGCCCAGCTTTGTGTTGATAAATGCGTTGCTCAGTTTCTCTTTTTTTCTTCATTCTTTTTTCCATGGCATAATATTTTTATTAATTATTTGGGAGTTCCACATCATGAACCCAGGTCACACTTACTTCCCAGTCTTTCTATGTCCACACTCCTGACCTTGTGACCTCACATTCTCCAAAATAAGGAGGAGAAGGGAAAAGAGGAGAAGAAAAAGAAGGAGGGAGAGGAGGAGGAAGAAGAGGAGGAGGAGGAAAGGAGGAGGAAGAAGAAGAAGATAAGGAGAGGAGGAAGGAAGAATGAAAGAAAAAAGTAAAAGAGAAAGAAAGAAAACCCACAAGTGCAATTAGTGTTCAGTCTCTTTACCCACTGGAGCATGGGGTGGAAGGGCAGGCCCCACCAGCCCACCAAAGGCCCAGGCTGACCAAGTCACCTACCATCCAGGCCAGATCTAATACTTTTCCTTCATTTTTAAAGTGTTGATTAAATATCAATCCTATGAGCTAGATGTATATAACAAAATTTATAAGTTTGTTCCTAAAATATAATTCATTATTATTAAAAATTAGATATCTAGAAGTGTAAAAACTAAGGTGATGGTTCTCTAACTTTGGGTGATCTTGAGTCACAATATTAGACAATGGTGGAGACACTTGGTGCTTTGCCTCCCCACAAGAGAAAATGATTCCTAAGTGACCAATGTACCCTCAGAGGAATGTTCTGGTTCCAGTCTCAGAACACTTATAACCAAAATCTGCTTGGGGAGGGGTGAGTTTATTTGGCTTACATTCCCAGGTCAACGTCCATCACCGAGGGATTCAGGCAGGGACCTGACATGGTTCTACAGAGGATGCTGTTTGCCAACTGCTCTCAGCTTAGACTCATGCTCAGCCTAGTGTAGTACAGGTCCACCTGCCCAGAACGTGATGTTGCCCACATTCAATAAACACTGAAGACATGCCCACAGACTAAGCTGATAAAAATAATTACTTAATGGAGACTTTCCCCCCACTTAATTCTAAGCTGTGTCATGTTGACAGTTAATACTAACTGTGGAAAAGGTTGCAATACATACTTTAGATCAAGGAAAAGTTTAAATACCAATACCCAAGTTCCAGTTAAGTACCTACCATGTTTTGGGGGGCTTTACCTGCACAATCCTCAGACAAGAATTGCATTATGTGAGGTCACCTAAAGTGCCTACTGCTTCACAGTGAGTCACCAAAAGGATCTTCTTGTTTATTAGTGTCATGAACCTCTGTGCACCAGTTAATGACCCAAACATTCCTTTCAACTCATTTGCAATAGCAAAGATAAGTCACACCTTTACTGCAGTGGAGCAGTTGATAAACTCTCAAGGGCCCTTCTAGAGGAACCCACAGTCTTAATAAAAACCTCCTTGATGCAGTTCTAGACTTGAAGGTGACCACAAAGGTGAGCAAAAAAGAAAGTCATAACCATACTGCATTGAAAACAAAACAATGGGGAACTTTGGAAATGAAACTTTTTGCTCAAGTGTAAAGGTGGAATGCATGGGCCAAACAGTAGATTATAGGGATGGAGTGATGGCTTAATGTTTAGATCACTAGTCACTGTGAGAGAAGCTCCAACAGTTCAGCTCCCAGTACCATGTTAGTCAGTTCACAGCTTTCTGTAACTCTAGAGCTAGGGGATCTGATGCTCTCTTCTGGCCTCTGTAGGCCCTGCATGTACATGGTCACATATACCGAGGTACATTCAAGTGGACATAAAATAAAAATAAACAAATAAGACATATTTTTAATGAGTTGGTTACAAGCAGTTGAAGAGATTGTTACTAAACGTGAAGACAGATGTGAAAACTGACCCAAGGAATATCAGAGTAAGATAAAATGAGGAACCTGGAAAATAAAGAAAGGCTATAAGAATAAGGAGCATGATGAAGACTGAATGATTTTTTTATTTCAGTCTCAGAAGAAGATGACGGAATTAAAAGAAAATTTTATGGGTCCCATGAAAAACAGATATTATAGATTCTTTCTCCCTGGCCGAGTAGCTAAAGATGCCCCTCTGGTTTGCCAACCAGAGGCCAGTTAATCCGTAAACAAAGAATGCAGAGTTATAGGACAATGGGCTACTGGAGCCATCCCAGGAATGAAGATAAGAGATAAACATCCGCCTGCAGGAACTGCTTTCCGCCCCCATGGACCAGTTTGGCCAGATGTTCAAAAATTGGAAAACAACCAATTGTGTGCACCCGCTCGAAAGTTTCTCCTTTTCCCCACCCCGAGCTTATATTAACCCTAAACCCTGGAGCCACGAGGTCGATGCCCCTGTCTCCTACATTGAGACACAGGTCGGCCCGGAACGTTCGCCATTAAACTACCTCGTGTTCTTGCAGCAAGTTGGTCTTCCGTGTGTCCTTTGGGTGCGCGCCATCCTGTGACTCGAATGGGGTCCCCTTTGGGGGCTTCCCGAGCCTTACAGAATCATTAAAAAAAACACTACAAAAGAAATCATTACTGAATTTTTTAGAATAGGAGAAAATTAACAATAACAGAACAATTTTTTAAATGTCTAATTTTTTCCAAACCATAACAAAAGAAAGCTCATTTTAAAATGTTTTGGGCTTTTTTAAAGTAAAAAAACTGGAACTTGGACACAGCACCCAATGTCTTTAAAACCATGAGGATATTCGTGCTAACCAAGAACATGGAGCCAGCAAAGATGGTCCTAGAGAGTCAGTGACAGAGATGCCCTTAAGTAAAAAATCATTTTAGAAGTTTTAAATTAAAAGAATCCACCTAAAGTATTAATACTAGGTTCTCAATTTTTTGGTTCATGGCTGCCTCTCTATTTTTAAAAGCCATCTAGATTTTGAAGAGCTTTTATTTGTTAGTCTGTTTCAGGAAGCATTTGCCATAGGAGAAGTTATGGAAATAGTTCAGCTATTTGAGTCAGCTAAATCACATTTTTAATGTAAGTAATATATTTCCTGAAAAAAATCCATGCTGACAAAACTATTACAAGAATAGTAGCATCAATTTAAGGTTTTAACTCTCTTTGCTGTCAACACTTTAATAATTTAAAAGCCATGTCACCTGTGGTGATTAAATAAAGGGTAATCAAATTTTTTCCCACAAAAGCAACAAAAACCCTAGCACAAAACTGGCAAAAAAAAAAAAAAAAATACCATTTCAAGATCGTAACTGCTAGGATGTAGCTTAAAGTTAGTGTGCTTTTTTTGTATACACACGGCCCTGGGTTCAATCTCTAACACTGAAAAGAGTAAGATTCTAGAAACCAATCAAAGACTTACAGCGGCCTAGAAAGGAGGCGTTCTTCCTGTGTCAGGCCTGTGAAGAACATGAACATCAACATGAATGCGAGTCTAATACAACTCTACTGTGTCTGTAGAAATGAGGGCCCTGAACAGAAACAGTGCTGTGTGGAATACCGTGATGGTGGTAAGGTGTGCTGTAAGTTCATGGGTGATAGTTTAGGCAGAAGCATTATGCACAGGAAATGCAAATTCATAACTAAAATTAAATACCTATCCTATTAAGGACAAAATGCTGTTCTTCCCATGATGGGACTGTAGTCAATCTGACACCCCCCCTGAAGGTAGAAATACTTATCATTTACCTTCTTTGAAATAGTCCTCACATGTCTCTTACATGACCCCAGATCCTATCAAGTTGATGATGAAGGCTAACACTCATCTGACACAAGAAGGCCGAGGAACCCTTTCCTCATGTCCCTCCTATTTCAATTCATTTCACTTTCCAAAAATGCCCAAATGACGATCGGCTATGAAGGATTCTTTTTCTTGGACAATACACCAGTCGGCTTTAACACCGGACATATTTCACAAACCATAAGCTTTAAGTGACAGCTCTACAACATACACAATGCAGAAGATAGGGATCCAAGGTATCAGGACAATAAATCAAACTGACAAAAGGCAGGTAGGACATAGACATGGCAGGATCACCATGTTGTCTTTTCCCCACAACAAACAAAACATGTGCTACTCAGTTCCTCCTGTGCTCAAGGAGGCTTTGATTTAATGTCCTGTAAGGCCACATAGCAATGGTACAACCCACTTTCTGACATGAAACCCACACAAGACATCTAACAAGAACAGAAGTCCCATTTCTGCCTGCCTCCTCTTTAGTCTTGTGGTCATATGCTGCAGTCACCCTTGGAGTCATGTGCAGGCTAGAGAATGCTTTCTTGTCTCGGGTTTAGACTGTTGTTCATACACAAGTGATCAAAAGGGCTCCAAGCCCCAACTTCTTCTAGCTATCACATCTCTATTGACACCTTGGTACAGTCACAGAAAGACTTTATTTGTAAGTCCACAGTTATTTTCAAAATTGATTGTTTCTCAATATTTTAACCAGGTCCAGAGAGATGATACAAAAGTTAAGAGCACAGGCTGCTCTTTCAAGAGATATGGGTTCAATCCTCAGCACTCACAATGTTGCCCATAACCACAGTAACTCCCATTTCTAGGGATCTGACATCCTCTTCTGGCTTCTACTACCACTACTTACATGTGGTGGAAAAATATACATACAGGCTATACACACACACACACACACACACACACACACACACACGCACGCGCACATGCACATGCGCACACACAGTTTTTTAAAGAAAAAATTTAAAGCCAAACACTTTCTTTTAAATTTATTTAAGAAAACAAAACATGTTACATTTCAGTAAAGACAGGGGAGTAATTTTAATTTTTCTACATGAAGGTTGTTAGAAAACAACTTACAGATAAACCAGTTGGCCTTTGAAGGCATGTGCTTTCAAAATTAAGAAGAGAGTCAAGAGAAAAGTTTTACCAAAAGAGGTTAATTTTGTAAAAGCACTTTTCTGTGTAACCATGTATGTGTGGCCTGTACACCTTGCCTTAGTTCATGTTAAATCATTGCCATGTAGTTACACTCTGAGCATACAGTGAATATGTAATAAATACTTATGAAACTGAAAACCCAGCAAGCACCTTTCACTACAGTCTTCCTAACAGCCGAACCAGCTTGTACTTTTCAATATTTTGGTGACGCGATGCAACAGGGGGTCATATTCCAATTGATAGGCTCCTTGGAAGATGTAGTAGTGCCCTAAAATGGAAACAAAGTCAATTCTTTAATTCTTACCTTGTGTTTCTTTAAAACCTTGAGTTGTTTTTTTAAGGATTATCAAGACTACAAAAGGTCTGATTCCAGAGGTCCTGGTTGAGGACCATTCACAGCACACTGGGCTTGTTAAACGCTACATGCACAGCAGTATACTGTGACACTGACAGGCAAGCTTTTCCAGGCTGAAGTTGATCAGATTCACACAGTAAGCAGGAGCAGCTTCCACCCCACCCATACTCCCAGTCTACACTTTGATACTTTAAAGTGTGATTTCCAATATGTTCCCAGCCTACTCACTTTTGAAATAAAGGACTGCATCAATTTTAGGCTTGATTCCTGGGAATTGTGTAGAGATCAGTTTGGGGTAAGCAGGGTCCATGAGCTCCCGCCTCACATCGTACCTGTGGGAGAAAACAGGCAGCAGAAACACAATGAGAAAATGGACACCACAACATGAAACACACACTCGTCCTTCCTGAAAGGGTTTTAAATGTACTGGTAAAAAAAAAAAATTCAGAGACATAAATGGTTGGTTTTTCCTCAGACATCACAGGAATCAGAACTTGAACTTCATGGACTCTAGTCAAGCATCTTTCTGACCCTCACAGGGCCTCCTAGCTGCTCAGTCTCTTGCCATGCAGCCTGGCATTGAAGGGGGTTGCATGTGACAGCTCTCACTGGTCCAATGACTTAATCAGCCTTTTTGTAAATCTTTTCTAGTAAGACATGATTCAATGATTTTCTTCCATGGGGATAAGAAGGGAGACTTAAGAGCCATGGGATCAAAGGGTTTTGAACATCTATGTTAGAGAGAAACAAAAAGTAAAACATTCCCCATCCATGTAGGAGAGTGAGGGCCTTGTGTTTCTGCACCACTGAATGGAAACAGTTTTCTCTAGACTTCCAAGTGACAACTGAAGATGCTTTTTACTTTCTTTTTTTACTCAGTTTAGTTCTCCAAACATTGCTTGCCTGACACTAACACTCTGGAGTTGAAGAGAAGAAAATTTCTCTGTCGGTCAGAAGTGTAAAAAGGGAGCCAGTAGCCAGACAAATTTTGAGTATCAGATTACAATAAATTACACCTGGTTTTCACCTCTCCAGAAAAACTTTTTTGGTAAAATCACAAGTCCTGTTTCTCAAACAGGACTAAAATTGGCAAGCCAGTTTATGTCACAAGTATGTGGAATTTAGTTGAAATTATGTGTTGAATTTTAAATATTCAAGAAAGCATAGAGGCTCTACCACTTTAGTATATTCTGTTTTGTCTTAAGTCACATGTACAAACACACTTTTTCTCAGAAGAGGATGGGGACAATCTTCTCCTCCTTCAACATTAGACAAGTAAGACAAGACAGAACTTTGATGACAACTCCCTCTGGTTCTCTGTCACTCAAAAAAATAGGCTCCTCATTTTGTCTTTTGGATCTGCCAGTTGTGGAAAGGAATCCTGGAGATCAGACACTCTCTTAAATGAAATTATATCAGAAACTGAAGGCCCACAGAAAAGAAGCAGGTTGATAGCAACTGTTTCAGACCATATTCTCCTGCTGCCTCTCCCATAAAGACAAAGGTGTCTGAAACTTTCATAGAAAAACTGCCTCTGAAAAATTCCATTCTGTGCCCATTTTAGAAATGTTAGCACATAAAGTACCAGCCATTGAACCTTACCTCCAATATTGTTTATCCACAAAGAAGTAGACCTTTTGGCGAAGTGGGTCAAAGACAGCTGCATCAATCTTCTTTACAGATGCAGGGAAGCCCAGAGAATATATGCTTCTGGGATAGCGTGGCTCTGGTACTAAATTGTTTATTAACCAGTACTTCTCATCTATGAGGACAAACAGGAAGGGCACAACAGCGTCACACCAAAAGGATAATAAAAACACTGACTTGGTATAAAACATCTCTCTTGAGCAGAGTTCTAAAACTGATTTTACTTTATTTGTACTGAGGGTTGGGGGAAAACCCAAGGTTCCATCCGTAGTAAGTAGGGTCTCTGTCACTGAGAATGTCACCCCACCCTGTTTCTGTTCTCAATCAGTGGTTTACTTCCTGTGGCGCTACAGTTTTTTAAAGTGTTACCATTTCGTAGTTCATATACCTTTCTTAAAGGTGTTCACTTCCTGTATAGTTGGGCTTGTATAGTTAACTTACAGCTCAGAGCCATTGTTACAAAAGTCTAGAGTGCTGTGATTAGTCTCTATTTATAAAAGGTGGCACCAATTCCTTTAATTATTCTTTTCCTTAAAGCACTCTCAGTGATAGAATCAGGTATTATAGTTACCTTTAAAAAGAAAAAGTTGGTTTCTGCCTTCAATTTCATAAGCAGCTTGAATACCAGTTGGGATGGTTGGCCACATGGAAGAAATTGAAGTAGTGTTGGTGGCTGGACTCCCAGGCAGCTTCCACCAGAAGAACCTGACATAAAATATATTTATCATGTGTGAGAAATCACTGTTGACTCATGCTGTTCAGAGTGCAAATGGGAAGAACTTGCAAAGTGGTTGAGTATTTCTTTGTCTTCACACTCTATTCCATACATGTCTGTGTGACAGCATCAGGCAAGAGAATCTTAATCAATTCAGCTAACTACAGTGACTTCAACAGGAAACCTGAAAAAAGAAAAGCCCCAAGTCTGAGCCCAATGGATCTATGGTTCAACCGGTGTCACAACCGGTTAGCTGGTTTGTAAATGGAAGAAGTTACGGTTTTAAAATCTCAATATGGGATCATCTGTCCTACCTTCCACACATTTACCTCCCCATTGCCTGGCCCTAAACCAACACCTGTCTCCATTTCTGCTCCAAGACAGAAAGTGGGAGTCATTCTAGAATTCTTCATGTCCTCAAGGAAGTCTACACAGGAACTTTTCAAAACTCCAGACGTGTCAGTGTGTGTGTGTGTGTGTGTGTGTGTGTGTGTGTGTGTGTGTGTGTAGGTGTTCATGTATATGTATGTGTGCACATGTGGGTGGAGGCTTCAGATTTATTCCTCAATCACAACCCACCTTATTTTTTGAGAGACATTTTCTCATTGAGCCTGGAATTTGCTGATTGGCTTAGACTGGCTTAGATTCTGAAAGCCCTTGGCAACCACATTCTTCTCTGCATTGGGGTTTAGTCAGTGTGACTTTCATTGGACATTTCTGTGTTGGCTGGGAATTAAACTCAGGTCCTCAAGTTTGAACACCAAGAACTTGGCCAACAGAACCATCTCACCAACCCCTGAGACCTTAGCATTTTTATCTATAAACAAAACAGCTGGGCTTCTCCAATTCCTGTTTTTGAATTCCCTAACCAGATTCCCACCTCAAACTGATTTTTTTTTTCCAGACTGGATTTCTAGTCAACACAAGCAGGGTCACAGAATTCCCTACTTCAAAAGTCTAAGATCTCTCCGAACCTTGGGAATCAAGTTGAAGTTCCTTCCCTATGGATTTGATATATATCATTTCAGTTATCTACTGACAAACAAACAAACAAACAAACAAACAAACAATTTTAACCATACAACGCATAAAATTTGTTAGATATGAAAATAATCCTACCAGTCTTTAAAGAAAAAGATTTTATCTCCCACTGTTGTGACAGCATCAAAACTCAAGCTTTGGTGACAGACAGTTGATGGTGGAGTGCCAGGATTTGTCAAGGTTGGGTTTTTCATTGGGGCTCCTGAAAATATATTTTGATGTTCATTTGGGGGAATTTTGTAAGAGGAAGGAATATTCATTTTAAATATTGTTTCTTAATGGAAAATACAAAACAGTCCTGTTTCCTATGAAATCCAGAAGAAACATGCCTGGAGGACTTTATCATACTTAGTTGCAGCATCACAGAAGGGAATACTTAAATTTCCTTTCTCTGGTCCCCACCCCCAACAGAGCAGTAGTACCACTGTTAGAAAACACCTCAAATGTGAGACAAAATATAGATAGTTCTGTGATGCCTAACTCAGAGTGTGCATGCACACAGGGCTCAAGATGAGACAGTAATGATTTCCAAATATAAACATGAAGTTATTCATAAGAGTATACAGCATTGTATGGCAAATAATGAGGTTCAGCTTACCATAGAGGGACTGGATGCTACGTATGTCATCAGCAGAGAGGCGAAATGTGTTGGGGTCAAGGTATCTGTAGGTGGGGTACATTATTGACTTTGGATTATTGGAATGCTGCAGCCCCAAGGAATGGCCAAGCTCATGAACAGCAACAAGGAAGAGGTTTGTGCCTATGAGGTAGCAAGGAAAACAAAGAAAGATGTGAAATAGACTATCACGTTTTCTTTAACTTACACGTGAAATTGTACATGTTCATGGTGCACCATGTGATGTTTAGATGCCTACACTTATTGCACAATGTTCAAGACAGGATAAATGTATCTATCTCTTCAAGTATATACCATTTGTATGGCAAAGATACTCAAATTCTTTCTTCTGGCCTTTTGAAGTAAAGAGTTTACTACTGTTCTCTATAGGTGTATTATTGCACCACAGTGCTGACAACAGAACCCCAGGCTCCTAACTGAGGCTTAGTGCCAATTGGCTTGACCATTCTCAATCCCACCTCACCTTTTTCTTCAGCAACCACTCTGGTCTCAACCTTTGTGAGATTAACTTTTCTCATGTCTCAATGAATAGGATAATAGGGTACCAACCTTCCCATTCCTGACCTTTTTACAGATACCACAGTTCCATCCATGAGATAGGAACCCATCCTTTAGTGGTTGAATGCCATACCACTGTGAATATTCTGTGCAACATGAATGCAGGCACCTGAAGAGGCCAGAGTCTGGATCTGCCTGGAGCTAGTTCCAGGCAGTTGTCAGCTGTCTAATGTTGGTGTTGGGAACAAAGTTCAGATCCTCTAAAAGACCAAAGACCAGCATGCTCTCTTAACCTCTGAGCCATCTCGACAACCTATTGCTTTGTCATTGAAGAAGATAATACAACTTCTAACACACTAAAAGGGAACATTTGAGAACCCTTTACTTATTTCCACTACTCTTTCAAAGAACATTTCTCAAGCCCAATTTTGTTGATGTTATAGGCTAGATAAGTATTGTCAGAGCCGTCCTCTGTTATAGGTATTTAGAGATCTCTAGTGGCACCACTCTTAACTCCTTTTTCTTTTCTTTTTTTTTTTTTTTTTGTTTTGTTTTTCGAGACAGTGCACCACTCTTTAGAAGTATCAGTTCTGTTTTTGACTAAAAGTGTCTGAAAAAAAATTGTCCCTTTAGAGTCAAAATTGTCTACAGTTATGGACCATTTCATTGGCAGACAAATGAAATATATTCTGGCATGAACATTCCTACACCTGATTCTAAATAAGATTAAAGGTACCACTTTACTTTTAATAATGTGTAGTTTAAAAGAATGAACTCTAGAGCCAAGCAGTTGGGATGTGAATATTGGCTCAACCAAGAGCCAATTATTGGAAATTATTTTAATCATTCATTCATTCATTCATTCAGGAAGATGACTTAGGACCACATAAAGAAAAATTTCAAAGCCACCCCTTTTTGAAAAAATAAAGTCAAATCAATTTTAAAAATAAGGCCAGGAGCCAATAGAACATGTTCTAGTCTCTGCCTTTGTACAAGCTTGTCACCAGCTTTTGCTTGGTCTCTTGCTCAGGTGAGAGCAGCTGCATTGATGTACACTTATTTCTAGGATTCATTAGGTTCCAAAGCATTCTCAGTTGATGACTAGCTTACACTCAATCCCCAAATAACCCTGGATAAACCCCAGACACATGGACATGTGTGGTTAAGAACTTGTAGTTTAGCAAGTAGCAAATATACATGATGCACCATACAGCCTTCAAATGTCCTTATCAAAATTCTGATAAGCTTTAGGGTATGTTTCAGATTCAAAGCTTTAGGCTATTTGTCTACCTTTCTGGTAGGAATGGGGTATGTAAATAACTTAGCTATGTATCACATGAAAAATTAGCCAGAGAAGGGGGATTCAAAGTAAGGAGAGCATGTTCTCAGATTTCTCCCTCTGTATTCCATTTGAATGAATTGTATAACTGAGGATTTCCAAGAGATATTAGAAAGGGTACTAAGATAACAGATTACATGTTCTTATAGTTGGGATTACCTCCAATAATAACATTAATAGTAATTAATAATAAGGTAAATTCATTCCCCATTATTTGAGTTACCGTCCCAACTAATTGATTGGACATTCTGAAAGTGATACCTCAAGACCACACAAGGCTCCAGGACTACATACGAGCTTGTACATAGAGATCCATAGGGATCTCTATGTTTTCTGTAATTGCCAACATAAGATAGATCACATAGAATTAGTGCTTTCTTTTAATGTTATAGATTTTACTGGCTAAAACCCAACGAAAAGCTTTTACGTTTCCAAGAGTTTACAGTACAGACCTTGCTCATACAACCTTAGTCCTTGGAGGTGATCTCTATCCCAGCCACACCTAACATCCCTGATTTACAATGGGCAAAATTACACTATAGATACAAAAATCTTAAATTTGATGTAGAGGCAAACATAATCAGAATTTGTCATTTCAGAATCTTTTGTCAGAACATATTCTTTTGAGATCATGACCTACCTTAAATTTCGTTAAGGTTAGTTTTACTTTTTTCTCTTTCTTACCTCGAAAACTTTTAGTCCACATTTCTGCCTCATCAAAATGTGCGTCGCCTTGAATGCCAGGCCCAGGATAAAAAGCATGTGCTAGGGTTCCACCTTTGCCATCAAAATTACTGAAGTCTCCATGAGCTTTATAAAATGAGAGAAAGTCATTAGTCTCCAGCATCTGTTACAGGGCATGACAAATGACAGCATCACAGGTCATCACACATGATGTCATCACATGGTGAGTGATGTCATACAGCATGATGAATGACACAGATGAAGAGTAAGTTGTGTACCTCCGAATGCAAAAAGTATCATAATGTCAGCCTCGCCTTTATGAAGCTTTCTGAATCTTAGAGGAGTCACATCACTCCAGACTTGAAAAGCTTTCTGAAATATGTAGTCTACATCCTCACGCTTCATGTCTGGAGTGTAATTATAGATCCTGTGTTGGAGAAAGAAAGGGGAACAAACATGATACCATTGGCTAATGCTGTCCAAACCTCTCAGTTCTGTATCCATGTCTATAGGAAGGACTTCCTCACAAACTGACAGTCTATGTAAGGAAAGTGTGTTGAAGTTCAAAACCATTTTTTCTTTGGAAAACTCTCTTATCAATCAAAATGTAATTTAATTTTCTCTTATTTATAACTTACTAGTAACTATAGTGAAGCATTTACTTTCATAGACATAAATACCCATTGTACCAAAATTTCACATTTATGTATCTTTAATATTGTACCGACTTCTATCTTTTATTTGTGTTAAGCCAGTTTTATTCTGTGTGTTTGCTGCTTTTCTGCTCTGTACTAACTGATAAGGCAAATGACTGAAAGTCTTCCTTCAGTGAGCAACTCTCATCACAGAGATAATAAATTGTGTGTGAGGGGGATGCTGCCTGTGTTTATATGCATATTCACATGTGTGTGGGTGGGCATGTAGTGTGTGCATGCATGTAGAGGCCTGGAGTTCACCCAGGCATTTTCCTCAAACCTGCTCCATTTTCATTATTGAGGCAAGGTCTCTCAACCAAAGCCAAAGACCCCCGATTCTACTAGTCTGGCTAGCCAACTTGCCTCAGGTACCCCCTATTTCTGCCTCCCATGCGCTGGGATTATAGGCAGCCACCATGCCTGGATTTTACATATCTTCTTGGGATATGAACTCTGATCTTCATGGTTGTATGACAAGTGCTTTCTCCACTGAGTCATCACCCCAGCCTGAAGATAATGAATGCTTTTATATTAACAATTCACAGAGGCTACTCTTCAATTTAGAACTCAGTTGTAGCTAAATGTTCTAGGTTTCTAGAAGCTACACTCATAGGCAAGTAGAGGAGTGCCCCATGGCACACACTGACATTACCTGTAAGTGAGGTACTGTTTCATCCATCTTGACCTCTGGGGTACTGCTCTAAGATGCTGTACATCAGGCACTCCACATCGAGGTGCGTGCATTATTGCCAGAGTTGGGGTGTCCAGTTGCCCAGTTGTTTCTAGCCCAAAGAACTGCTGCATTTCCTGGATTTTTTCTTCTAGGAAGTTTATATTGTGTTTTGTTTTTGTCATTGGAATGCTGTCTTCTTCATAGTCATAATATCTTGACAAGTACCGCTAGAGAAAACACAAGCATTGCAAACAGTTGTATGCAGCCATGTTTCTGAAAACGTGTTCAGTAACATACTGATGTTCCAGAACCAGGTGTTTTAAGCACAGACTACATTATCATTATTACCTAGAGAATCAATTACAAGCAGGAAAAAAATAACTCCGTATGCTATTTAAAGGATCATAAATGATTAATCAAATTACCAAAATTCCGGAGGAAAAACTATTTATTATTCTGCTTCTTCAGACTTGCTTCTAGGTTTTTAGGAGCCATTTTACCATCCAGTGTATAAGGGTACTTGATTGGGGAGGTAACTTAGTGGTAGAGCAATTGCCTAGCATGCTAGCAAGTCTGGGGTTAGTCCCCAGCATCGGGTAAAATGTTAACACAGTAGAAAACTTGGATGGATTCAAAATAAAAATAATTAGAGAATACAGTCATCAGCTGAGGCAGCTGATACAAAAGGGTCCTCTGAGCCCACAAGTTCAAGGCCAGACTAGACAATGCAGTAGGACTCTCTCTCACAAAGAAGTGTATATAATTTTAGAAAATAGGCATTCAAGTTTTTTTAATTAGAAAAAAGGTAGGGTTTTTTTTTTCAAATCTTACTTTAAAATACTTATGAAAAAACATATGAGATAAATGAGCAGAGAGGGAGCATGCTGCAACTATTATAAAAACTTAAAGTAGTCACATGGATTAAGCAAAGTCCGGATCTCAAATTTTTGATGGACATTAAACTACTACCACAAATAAAAAACAAACGGGATGGGAGACCAACACACAACACTATACCAGAAATGTAATCTAGTTATATTGAGCTAAGTAGTTTAGCCAAAGATGATACAATGACTCACCAGTTTAATGACATTATTTGATTTTTATAATCCTCTCCTCTGGACAACAAAACATGGTAACAAGAGAGAAACTACTAATTTTCAAATTGAATTACTCTTTTCAACATAATGCTCGCAAATCCAGCAACTATTAAAGACACTGGCTGGACCAGAGCGACCCTGTCGATACTTACTTCAGCAAATTCACTCTCATTCATGGGAGTGGCCCCACAGGCAGATACCTGTAAGAACACAATCAGCACGAGAAACTTCATTTTGCAGGCTCTTTCAGCAGTGTCCAGCTCGTGAACCTGCTCCCTTCCACTGCAAGTTCCCTAAAAGTCCCACTTTATATAACCCCGGAGCAGGATCTGTGAACGTGAAATCCTCAATATGACTCACTGTTGAGGTCATCCTTTAATTTACTTCAGAACCACGTGAAGTAACTGCAGGTCAAACCATTGTCTAACTCATCACTCATCTCCGCATCTCTCTGTTTCTTGCAAATCACCAGTGAGTCTTAACTTCCACCTACTTCTACCTGAAGGTAAGACAAAACATTGACAACACAGCGACCAAAAATACAAGCAAATCCATTAGCAGAGTTTTGGTAAAGCGTGGTATTGGCATTTCTCTTTATAACTTATAATATGGATGAAGTGCTTTAAAGTAAATTTTTTAAAAATGTGTGTGTTGGGAGCCGACTTTAGTAGAAAGCGGCTAGATCAACTTTGCAGCCATCTGGAACCATATACCCTGATGAAAGACTTGGTTGTCAAAAGCCTATAACAGCTGAAGCACACTCTGATAAATATATTGCTTAATCCCACATAGCTTGTTTTGCTGTTTAGTGACCTCAGCTGTATGGTGCACGTGGTAAAATGTTTTCACCTGTGTTCTCCTGCTTGTGTATATAAATACCTCAGAATCCCCTTCAATAGTAGAGACTTGAGGGAGACTTGAGAAAATAGAAGAGATTGAATCACACCCTGTCTTGTCTCCATTCTTCGCGTCTCTTGCCCCAAGAGCCACACTCTCTCTTGACCAGAGCACTTAGCCCCAAAAGTGTTGAGGCAAAGTGTTGAGGCAGAATGTGGGCCTCAACATGTGTGAAAAAATTTTTTGATAGAATACATGAATCCTTTATTTATTTAAATACCAGAGAAAGTTCATAGCACGAGCATGCTTTGATGCTTGCTCTATGATGCTCTGTGAGCAGGCTTAGGTTCTTATGTGGATCGACACCTTCACACACAGCGGCTGAAATCCAATCCTGACTGGTTGTCTGGAGAGATTCTGGAGCTCAGTTCCTTGTCTTTCATGCTGCCTGAGCTCAGCACTTGCAGCTATGTTATAAAAGACTTCCCTTCTGCAGCCTCTCCATCTCCTTCCCCACGAAGTATCTAAAGAATAGAAACATTCACAAAGCAAGGATTAAAACTCCCAAAGCAGAATTTTGGAATGAGGCTGCTGTGTGGGCAGAGACTCTGTTCAACACTCACTTAATCCCACCACATCAGAGTCTATATGAAGATCCTAGTGCATGTGTATGCGAGTGGGTTGTAATTTAGACATCCAATTTCCCTGGAATCAGACATGCTGCATACTTCCTAGTGTTAATTTTAATTCACCTTTTAGGGGCCCATGAAATGACTTAGCAAGCAGACACTTGCTCCCAAATCTGATGAGCTGAGTTGATCTCCAGGAAGCAACATGATAGAAGTCGAGAACAGATGATTGGAAGTTTTCCTCTGTTTTCAGCAGGCCTACTATGCCATGCATGCACACATAGACATGCACAACAAACAAATAAACGAATACTTCTTTTTAGGTTATCATGCAAAATAACAGATCCAGTAGGGTTTGTAGGTATCCTGTGCTTCATGATTATTTGTTCTCCTTTCCTAAAGGTTTTAGGGTTTGGACTTTTCTCAGATAGGAAGAAAAATCCACCCCCACCCCCCACTCTCCCTGGATACCTACCAAATCTTGCCTCTTTCATGTCTGTGGCCTGATCTCTAGGTTCCACTTGAGATGAGAACAATACACTGTAACCTTTTTATGCTCTTGTGACAGTTAAACAAGACAGTGGTTATGCTAACGACAGGAAAGCTTCTCACTATTCTGCAGTCCCTTCTCTTTGTCCTTAACAGAGACTATAAAGCACTAAATTTGTAAGTAGGTGAAGTTCAAAGATTCAAAAAGAGAATGATCATGTGGTGAGAATTGTAAAGTAATCCTTTCAAACATTGAGTTTAGCCCAAGAATCCTAAGAGGAACACAGCTGTATTGGGGTAGAAAGTGGGAAAATAGAGGATGTTGGAACGACTCCTCATGTTGAAAACTATCTTGAGGGTAGTAGGTGCTCAGTAAGTACCTAGCACTGAGTCTGATTGGAGAATGTTAAGGATCTGAAAGTGAACCTCCCTGGCAGGAGCGATAGGCCTGAAAGGAGAGTTCGTTCCTAGTTCATGAAAAACAAGAAGTGGTCTCATCCACAGCAGAGCAGAACTCAGTTCTTGGAAAATTTGCAGAAAATCTCATGGATCTATATTCAAGATGGAATCACACAAGATGGAAAGAAATAACACAAACAGAAAGAAGTGAGAGAGTGCCCTGAGCAGAAAGGAGAATAGATGGCCACACCCACATTTTGGTTCCCCTGTGTCTCAACTCACCAGTTGCTCCAACCTGGTCAAGTGTAAGGAGAAAAGGGCTCCATGGCCAATTACAGGGCACCACAGAGGTTGCCAACTTAATTCCTAGATGCAGGCTTACCCACTTGACAACTCAAGCTATGGTGGCCTGTGACCTCAAGTTGTCACTTTAATCTCTTCAAGATGAGCTTTTCATTTGTAAAGTTGGAGTAAAAATGCTTTCTATATCAAGAACTGTTAGAAATGTTGCATTAAATAATAGGAAAAAGTACTCAGCCAGCTGCCTGGAACATTTTAAAAATTACCTACAATGCAACCCCTATACTTATGGCTCAGGGAACATCACAAAAGAGAGAGTAAAACATTGTAAGAGCCAGAGACCTGGGATCCCTGCTGTGAGATAGTGTTTTCTATATAAACCAGCAAAGCTACAAACCATGGAAACTCAACAATGTGATCACCTAAGCAAGACCTGTGTAATTACGACACCCATGGCAAGCCAACACGGATGGGGGAAACATTACAAGGCTCCTAGGTGAAAAGGTAGTACAGGCTTGCTGAGAGAGAAAGAACACACTTTCTTTGGGGCTGAGTCCCGTGATACTTTATCCAATCTCAGCTTGTCATGGTCATTTTTACACATGCGCGCACACACACACACACACAGACAGAGCTTTTTTTTAAAAAAAGTTAGTAATGAAGACAAAGAGGAAGGTTGGCTGCTGCTCAGCTCTTCCTAGAAGGAGCTACAGTAAGATCCTGATCGAGGTCTAGCTTCAAGGCTGAGGATCATAGGATAGACACCGCGGGGAGTGAAAATCTGGTGGCTCTCAATGATGTGCAATGCAAAGAACATGTTTATAAAATGCAAAATCCTGCTGCTGCCCATGTTCTTCATACTCATCAGACCTTCCTTAAGTAGAAGGCATATTTTATAGCATAAAATTTCCAAAAGCAAATGAGTCTATAGTCACTGCTTCATCTTTAGACAGACATCAGGACACTTGAGGGCATACCAGTAACTATTTGTAACGCAGTTCCCCAGGAATCCAGAGGGAAATTAAAGAATAGTTTCAGGAAGGACCAGTAAGGAGCTATGCTCCCAAAATATACAGACAAATCTCTTCGCTGTTCTTTCATACACTGATGGTTTATTCATACAGGAAGAAAACTTCAGTTGCTTAAACTTCTCCTTGTAAATGCATGAAGAAACCGGAGTCTTGGAAGAGGAAGTGGGTTGCTCTGCGAGGCACTCTGGGGGGCCTCCTCACTGTGTCCATCTTGTTGCAACTTTCCCCTTCTTTATCCATTTCAATTTTTCTGCAACGGAGCAAAGTTCTTCAAAATAACAAATTAAATACAATTATTTAAAGCTTTCTTTAAACAAAAAGCTTTTGAGGAAGGTTTAGGAAAATTAAAGTCTTGCTGAATTTATCTCAATCATAAGCACATCTACCACCAACAGGGGAATGGCACTCTCCTAAATGTAGAAGCTGATGGTGCTGGCTGTGGTTCCTATGGCTCATCTGAGGGAAAGGACCGCACTGGACATGCTCCTCAATCTGTCCTTGTAAGTGAGAGAATGTGGGAGCAATTGGCACTTCATAGGCACATCCACTGCCTTCTACATAAGGACTCTTCCCAAGACCGCACCAGAGAATTCTCTAGTATGAAGTCAGTCTCCTCATATAGGAAGGAGTGTTGGCAAAAGTCTAGAATGTGTAGAGTTTAGGAATGAGAACTATCACACTGTTGTAGTCCAGAAAAGTGAAGTAGACAGAAGTAGAAAGATTCAGAGAGCACCATATGTCCTCTTCCTTAGCAAATGACTCACTTACAAACAAGTGTAAGCTAAGAGAAAAAAATACAGCAGGAAGTAGTGGTCATAAGAACAAAGAGATGTAGATATACATGCATGTGTCCACTGTTGGAGAAGATTTGAAAAAAATTTTTTTCCTATACTAGGCCTGGGGTTGTAATTCAGGGAGAGAATTTTCATTGTGCCCGCATAAGACCCTAGGTTCAATTCCATCATCATAAAGAAAATGTGTGTGTGTGTGTGTGTGTGTGTGTGTGTGTGTGTGTATGTGAATGCTCACATGCACTTATTCTTCTTCTTCTCAATAAACAGGTCATCTGAGGGCAGTGAGTCATGACTCACATCTGTAGCCTGACTTTGACTTTGTAGCTGGGTTCAGTGGAACCAGACCTTCCCTCAAACCTCAGCTATGTTACCTGCAAGCTGTGTGGTTCCTCTTGAGTTATTCAAGGCCAATTTCCCTGTCTATACATGACTATTGCGAGGATTAGATGAGAGAAGGCAAGACGCTAGTCAGCGCTGTGACTGCCCCATTTCTTCCTTGTTACATCTGGAGCATTGTTTCTTGGCATTTCTTTTATTGACACTTCTCATAAGCGGTATTTTAAACACATTAGCTATTGCTCCAGTGCCAGGTGGTAACAGAGATGTGCTCCTTCCTTTATGCAGAATGAACTAACTTGTTTGGCCTCTGATGGTCAATTTTCACCTGGTTGAAGATGACGTGGTCCTCTTGAGGATGTCTAGCTCAATGCTACTGCACAAGTAAAAACCACTTGTTTTAAGTGGAATCTCTCTAGAAGATAACAAAAAGGTTTTTCGATAATATCTATGCTGCCAAGATATCTGGGTTATGTTGTTAAAGAGTATCATTCTTCTCAGGAAGGACTGACCAACTATAACTGTTGGTCAGACAGACTCAGAAAATAACAAGGCAATGGCTAGAGAGGAGAGACTGAGTTAGACACAAGTCCGAACAGTTCTCCATAAGAATGAGCCAAAGTAGGTTTTAAATTAAGTTATTGTTTTCATATAATTTTTTTTCCTTTTATAAAAGCTGCATTCAAGCGGCTAGTAGGCTCTTTATATCTTCCTTTAACATTGTGACCATGAGCACATTTACAGTCTTCTTCCTAGGAGTCTGAATCCAGTGATATCCAATCTACATTTTAAGATAGAGACTGGGGGTATAACTCAGTGGCAAAGCTCTTGCCTAACATGTGCAAGGACCTGAGTTCAACTGCCCATGTGGCAGAAGAAAGAATGAAAAAAGGAAAGATGAAAGGAAGAGAGGAAGGAAGAAGAGCGGCTGTCAAGCAGGAAGGGTAGGAGAGAAGGAAGGAAGGAAGGAAGGAAGGAAGGAAGGAAGGAAGGAAGGAAGGAAGAGCAGGAAGAGGCAAAACCCCACAGTAACCAAGTTACATCTTTTTTTTCAATTTATGTGATTATGATTTATTTATATAGTGGTAGGTAATTCTTTAACCTTCAAAGACACAAAGCAATAGTACCACTAGGCAAGTAACAACTAGATGTTTGATTTTAAATGAGCTACAAAACAACAATAAAAACCTCATAGATGTGACATCAATGAACCAGCACAGACATGCACACATGCATCTGGACCTCCGGGGGTCCTTTTCCCACACACATATTTAAACCAAGTATACAAGGAATCTAAGATAAAGTTATACAATGTTCATTGTCCAAGCTGAATTTGTGAGCCATTCCTTGGGAGACCCTCTGAAACCTCTCTCTGCAGCACTCAGCTGTTATCCAGTGGTTCGCCAAGTTGTGTGGGCCATGAACACTTTCACAATTGTAGTGAACCTAGAAAAAGAAAGCCTCTGGGTACTAAAGTGCCACCTTCTACTGAAAACTTGGAAGTTCTCAGACTCTTGGAAGATCCGGGAGTGTTGTAAATACTTGAGGCAGGAAGCGGCTTTTAAGTGAGTGTTCTTCACTGGAAGCAGTCCATTGTCTCAGCTTGCCTCTTTGCAACTGTCTTGACCAGAACTAGACCATGCAGGTCCCACAAAAGAAGAAGCACCTAGGCCTATGCTAAGGAAGAGTAGGTGGTGGACTCAAAGAAGAGGAGGGAGGAAACAGAGAGGAAGCACAACTGGGGAAGGAGACTGGGACCTGTGGAGCTGAGCCACCTCATCACCAGCAAATTCTGTCTCCATTAGTTACCTCACCCACCTCAGACAACACACAGACAAAACAGAAAGGCCTGCCCTGACTTAGCACCAAGTCTTTTTTTTTTTTTTTTTTTTTTTTTTTGAACTCGGGTTTCATGGTTTCATATCTTAGTTTCAGGAGGAACAGCAAAGCTTTGGGATTTTCCAACCCAAGTCAGTTCTACAGGATACACTCTTGAGGAGAGAATCAGAAACTTCCTTCTAAACACCAAGTCAATAAGGTGATTAATGAGCTCTTCAGAGAAGAGTGAGTCATGTTTAGAGTCCATTTATAAATGCAAACAGTCTCACAATGTCTAAGGGCTATCCCGGACATAATTCGAGGAAATTCACAGGGCTTCATGCCTCCAGTCACATCCCCTCCACTGCTTCTGAAAAGGAATATCCTGCCATCCATCCACTGGTATGGCCAGTGTTCCAGGGTCCCAGCATGCTAACTTCCATGAAACCTCAACTCATAACCACTTCTTGTCTTCAAGCTGCATCCAGGCAGCAAGCATCTCTGCTTCCACATTGCATTCAGGCAGCTAGTGAGTCTGTGTCCTTGCATTAGCACCGGGGACCCTAAGCAGCACACTGAAGGTCTAACTTCACTCACACAGCTCCACAGAGCCTTTCAGCTTCTATGTGGTGCATGCTATGCCCTCACTGAGTCTTTGCAACCAGGGCGAATGACAGGGACTGCAGCTCACGTGTTTTCCATGTCTCTTTTCTGAGGGTAATTAGAATTTTGCACGGAGAATGTGGGATGCTACCTGAACTGAAGATGAGATTTTTTTTCCTTTATCTTGCTATGACTTTTTTCTTTATCTCATTATAAGCTCTTAAATATTTTGTCTGATTGCTTAAATAATGCACACCATTGATAAAATATTTGAACCACAAAAAGAAGACTGAAATGAAGTTGTGTTGCTATTTAGCTGTGAGATCCCCCCACCTGTGTATTTATTATTCCCCATGACTTCCACTATGCACATGTACACATGTCGCTTTTTCAGAGGCACAAAGTTCACATCATGCGGATGATTCTTACAAAAGATACTTTTATTTTCAATAAAGTAGGTCCTTCTGCTGTTTGCTCTAGTTTTATATACATCTCTTTTCTCCTTTGGTCCCGTCCTTGAATAACTGATTATCTTCTGCTCTCTGCCTCATCTTCATCAACTATCTAATCACCGTCAGGATTTCCTCCTTGATGATTCTGTTTACACACGTAGTCATGCAATTGTGTGCACACAGATTTGTGTAATAGGGAAGAAGGTCCCTCACGCTTTGCTCTTTAGAACAGAATCCCTTTACAGAAATTTCTCGGACTCCTTCTCTACACGCGCCATACTTGTTATTTCAGCCAATGATAGATACAAAGGCAGAGATCAAGCCCAGTCTTCAGCCAAGAGCAGCTTCCTCACACTTGTCCTCACTCATGCATATATTTTGTGCCATGTTCCACAGAGTAGAAAGAAACTTTTATAGGGTTTGGTAACATGCTGTATTATGTGTCATGGTAGCACGTTCAAGGCCAGTACAAGCTACAAAAGCAAACAGACAAGAAAACTGTGGTACTCTATCAACACACTGACAAGTGAGGATCCAGAAGCCTGTTTGAGCACCAGCTGCTGTACTGTGACAGCTATAAAGAAACAAACTCAAAATACTGAATGCACAGAATTTAGCCTCTCCTGCATCTGCCCCTCCCCTTTCTGTACCCTAACGGTTAGAAGCTGGCTCCTGACCACAAGGCATCATGGCAGATGCAGTCAGATATTCTGCTGCATCAAGACTAGACCTTAACATCATGTGCAGTTTCACATTTAAGGCAAGACTATTTTGAGGTTAAGAAATATACTCCTTTAAATAATAAATGTCATGTTCTTTAAACATAGAAGGGATTGTTACTTTGCATGTTAAAAATCCTAAGAAGAATAAACTACAGGCCTCGAGGGTTTAAGATGGTGAGATACAATGGAAACCACAGCCTTTCCAGTGCTGTCCAGTATACATGTGGAACACTGAACTGATTGTGTGTGATAAGGAAGGATCTTTAAGGTAGTCATGCCAGCATTCTGTGCCTCCTGCCAGGGCAAAGAGAATCAAGCCCATGTTAGGGCCAGGATAGAAGAAAACTTCATATAGCTTTAGAGCTATTGATCATGGAAAATATTCTCCTTAGATGAACTTTAAGTATATTTCCGGGGACGCCAAACAGTGAAGAATGGGAAACTCCCGGGAAAGTAGTTTAGGAAGGACAAGCCAGTGCTATTTGCTACCCACCTCAGAATGTCTCCAGTTTTCAAAACTCGGAAACTGCCCATCTGAAAGGAGCCATTGATTGGGTTTTAATGAGTCAACCAAATATTCCTGTAAGACTGGTACTGAAAAAGAAAATTGAATTCCTTCCTCTGACCAGCCATGGGGAATCCCACTGTTTTGATATTTCATATTACTGGGGTTTGACTTGACTCTAATTTTCCTATGGGAAGAACCTCTGTGATGAACTAAGTCTGTGAGTTCAGCTGCAAGCCCTTTTATTATCATTGGCTGAGCTGCAGAGCTGGCAGGTTTCAGTTAGAATGTAAAGGGATCCTTCACATACAGTATTACCCAGGAACCAGGGCTTTGCTGGCCTTGGCTCTTCACCGGGTTATGGATGACTTTACAGTCTTTTCTGCTTTTTATCCTTCTACAAGTTTAGTGCAGCAAAGCTTGCCTGGACTCTGGGAAACTCAAGCCTAGAAGAACTTATGGAAATGTGAAACAGGGCTACAGAGAAGACAGGGTCCCAATATGAAGGAGCACCTTCTATGTGGCAAGCACTGAGATGGGCAGTTTTATACACATTTCATTTCTTCTTAATGATACTAAGATGTTGGTATTGTCTCCAATTTGCATATGAAGAATCTGAAGCGCAGAGGGTACTCAGAATTTAGTGTAGTCAACTGGCTAGTTAAGGAACTACACTGCTTTAGGGTAAATTTTTTATATATCATATATAGACTGAAAAATATGCACATCATGATACTCATCTGAGTGGATTTTCAAAAGTGATACCCATGTAACCATAACTATGCTATTTTATTTAGGTAGTGATACTAATCGGGAACTTTAAACAGTTTCCATGGTTTTCCTAGCCATTGGTTATTAATGAGATTTTTTTAAATTAAGAAGGGTCTCTTAGTAAAGATCCCAGTTCCTATTTTTCATTAATAAAAAAAAAATTGCCCACCTCATCTGATACTATCCTAATACCAGCCATTGCAGAAATAGACATTTCTGTACCTTTCCCCAGAGCAGCTGCCTTCTTTCTTCAAGTCCAGAAGCAACCCAGATCAAAGTTTTGTCAGATGAGGTGAGGTACAGGGAATTGGGACCCATAATTCAAAGGATTCTGGGAAAGCCTGTAGTGCAATGCTGTCATCTCCAGTGATGGAAAGTCAGTAAGAAGTCAGTGGAATCAACTTACTGATTTTCTTTGCTTTGCCTTTGAGGATATTAGCGCATTGAACCCCAGAACTCACACATCTTAGACAAGTGTCCTACAGCCAGCAATATCTCTAACACCTGATTTACACCTAATATAATGTATGGCACCACATAACATTGTGAGGGAGAACAGAGCCTGTATGACCAAACTGGTTTCATATATTCATATTGGGGGCAATTTGATGCACAGATAATACAATCATTGTGCTAATTATACAAAACTAGTCACTAAATTGGTCCCATGTTATTATGTAATAAGGAATTAATTTGTTATTTGCAAATAGGCAGTTTGCTTTTTCACTGTCTACACTTTAATGTGACCATTACTGACCGTCAAGAAGGAAATGATATCATTCCTAGACATAGCACGTATTGCTGAAACCACAATAAATTTACAGCAAAATAAGCTGCCCACACCTTCCCAAATAATCTGAAAAACTCTAAGTCATGCTCTGAGGTTAGAAGACTTCTTATTTTCTCTTCCTCTTTTGCAGAAGACTCAGAATGATTTAGCTTTCATTCTCACAGATTTTCTTAGCTGGTATATTTTAAGTGGGAGTGAGAATAATTCCTTAAAGGGCTTCTTAAAAAAAGGATCCCAGAAGCAGCTTTCAGCTGCTTGGAGGGGGAAGTAAGAGACAGCAAAGAGCCACTTGAAGGGAGTGAAGACTAGCAGATGTCATCAGGCTATTATGGACAGGTGTCCTGCCTTTGTGCCCATAGGTGGTCATTTCTAAACCTGACACCTCCCCCAAGGCACTCATGGGTTAGTAAATAGGTTCTAGAACTAGGAAGTAAAAGGCTTACGATAAGGGTTCTGTGCTGACTAGTCATTACTCAACAGCTGTGTTCTCTACCAGAAGAGAGTTAGAATGTGGGTTGGTAAGTCAGTAGAGCAGCCTACAGAAGCACCCTGAGAAGCCAACCACTTCTTGGATATATCCCCCAAAAGTGATATCTCCCTTTGAAATATCTGCATGTATGGTAACATTACTTACAATTGCCAAAGGACACAAACACCCTAAATGTCCATGAATGGATAAAGAAAAGTATTATACATAATGTATGGGATGTTATTTGTTACCAACAGACAAGAAAATCCTATATATGCAACCCAAGAGACTCTACGCTAGGTTAAATACACCAGACACAGAAAGACAAATACTAGAAGATCTTATATGGACTCTAGGTGTGTCAAGCTCATAGTACAGAGTGGAATGGCAGCTACTAGGACTGAGAGAAAGATGGGAAATGAGCACTTGCTGGTCAAGGAGTGTGAAGTGTCAGTTTGTAAGACAGATGGGTTCTGGAGATCTGATTCCAGCATGGTGACTGTAATCAGCAATAGTTATCAGCCTACTTAAAATCTGCTAAGACGTCTTATGTATTCTCATCCTTAAAAAAGAAAGGAAGAAACCAGGGAGTGATGACACATGCCTTTAATCCCAGTACCCAGGAGGTAGAGGCAGGCGAATCTCTGTGATTTCCAGGATAGCCAGGGCTACACATGAAACAAACAAACAAACAAACAAACAAACAAAAAACATGGAAAAAAGAAATGTAGGGTTGTGAAGGGATGATTTGGTCTCCTGGGTAGAACACTGGGTTTGAGATAGCGGGAGGCCCAACAGGTGACCATGGTCTGTGAGGGACATGGACTGTGAGGGATAGCAGGTAACTCCCCATGCCCCTGGATCCCAAACTCCTCCATGCGGCCCACATCCATATTAACCTGTGCCTTGCAGACACGTTTGGCTCAGAGTAGCTCCTCCCAGAGAGGTTTTTTTGTCACCATCTACAACCACAGGTACAGGGTGTGGCTACAGGCCTCTACCTCGAGATTTCCATATTCATGAGTTACCTAAAGGGGGAGGGGCTTGCTAAATTAAGTTATTCTTTTCCAGTCCCTCCTCTTTTCCCCCTCCCTATTTAAGCCAGCTCCCCTCTGGCTTGAATGGGGGGTGCACACGCCATCTACATTTGACATAGACAATAAGCTTTTGGAACCCACGAACTCCTCATCATTTGGCCGGCGTGGAGGACTTTCCTGCGACCCAGCCACTGGTCTGCAGCGGCGTTTTGTCCAACAAGGAAGGAAGAAAGAAGGAAGGAAGGAAGGAAGGAAGGAAGGAAGGAAGGAAGGAAGACCAACATACTAATTAGCTTGTTTGTGGTGATTATTTCCCAATATACATATATACCAAAATATCAAGGGGTTGGATCCCATGTATCAATCAATCAGTCAACCAATCAAATCAAATTGGATGCCTTAAATATAAATAATTCTTATTTTTTGATTATACTTGTTTATGGAAAAAAAATCATCAATTCTTGAAGAAAAAGTTGTCGTAGGAATTGATGATGCCCATTCACAACAAGCCAGTTAGGACGTAAACATTTTATTTTGAAATAAAGCTAGTTGCTGGGCTACCTTAGTATAAGCTGGAAAGTAAAAGATAAGGGTCCCAGGGGGACACACATGGATATTGAGGTCTTTAGGGGTTACACACCAAATCCTGCCCAGCAACTTGAAGCTGAGATGTGTCCCTCAGAGGGCTGGGGGCAACACTATGTCACTTCCATTGCCTTCTCCCAACTCTGTCTTCCCTGTTCTTTACTGCCTCACTGCAGCCCCACCAATCAGGTCAGGAGGCCGTAAACCAGGGGTTTCTGGGGATTTATTAAATATTTTAGGGCATGCTGGGTGCTGGGCTCTGGCCAGGACACAACGTGATGGACTGTGTTTAGTTCAAGCACCTTATAGTGCATAGAAAAGACTCTCTAGTAGGAAAGTGAGAGCCTTGGCTTTTGAATTAAGATTTCCAAGGGCTGAGGTTTCAGTTCAGTGATACAGTATTAACCAAACGTGTGCAAGGCCGTGGGTTCAGTTACTAGCACTGCAGCGCGCGCGCGCGCGCGCACACACACACACACACACACACACACACATTTGCTACTCAGGAGAGTGGAAGATAGTTTTGAAGAAGGATACACAAGCAGTGTGTCTATGTGGACAGTGGGAGATCAGACAAGAAATGTGTTGCCTAAAATCACACAGTGAGGATGCTTGTATAGCTTTCTTTCCATGTATCTTTACTCTGTGCCCTCTTGGAGTCATATGGTTTGGGGAGGTCCATAGAACAAACCAGAAATATTTGGGGTCTTGTTTTACACACACACACACACACACACACACACACACACACACTCACGATTGAGGCTTTAATATTCTGTACTATACACTAAATTTATAGTACTGGTGGAAAAATAGAATATAGAAGATTATACTATAAATAGGAGTCCGCACCTCTAGAATAAACCTAGATGTCCAAGAAGGCTTCTGACATGAGGCTGCATTTGAAATAAGATTTGAATATTATAGCAGAGTTGCAAGAGATGGATAGATATACTGATTTACATTTACTGCAGAAATGACAGAGTTTGACTGCTTTGGACTACTGAAAAGTGGTGACTGAATATTAGCGTAGAGTTGCAGGAGGAAGATAGAGGGGCAGTTGGCCAATTGAAAGGTTTGGCTGGAGAGGAAAGTTGTGTAAAGGTTCAGGCTTGGGGGGAAGTTCTAATCCTCATTGAGAAATCGGAATCATATTCCACAAGCCAAGCTTTTGATAGTTTTTGGCATAATTATTAAACAAGGAGGATGTTTTCGGGGTGTCCATGTGCTCCTGAGCAATGCCTACCCTGCTGGCTGACATTGTCATCCTATGTATGTTTGGATATTAGCACTCATGGCTAATTTGGAGGCTTTAGTAAACTATTAATATAAGAAAACCATAGCTTGGTCTTATGTACCAATAAAAATGAAGCGATATTTTGTCCTTTTATAACGTTTGAAGTAAAATGATGGGATTGTAGGTAGCTTCCATGGGGCTGGGGTGTAGATCAAGTGGTTGAGTTCATGACTAGTATGCATGATGCCCTGTGGTGTGTTGGTACATCCCTGTAACAACAGCGCTCGGGAGGCTGACAAAGGAGGAATGGAAATTCAAGGTCCTCAGCCTAAGTTAAAATCAGTAAACAAACAAACAAATAAACAAAACCTCCTACAAGACAAGATTTTAAGATTCTATACTGTTTTTTTTTCCAGTGTGATGTAAGATACCTACTAGTTTCCAACTAGAAAACAGCATACATATTTATGTACATAATTTTTTAACACAGAGTCTTGATATGTAGACCAAGATGGCTTACAACTTTCTGTGCAGACCAGGATTGCCTGGATCTTAAAGAAAATTTTCTCTTTCTGCCTTCTCAGTACTGTGATTCCAGATGAGTTCAAATTAGCCATGGACTAAATATTTATTCTCTGTCTGGTTATTTCTGCCTAGAAGATAATTAGTTCACAGTCAAAAGGCTGGGTGGGCATGAAGAAGGAGCTTTGGTCTTCTTTGGGTCAGTATAGCTTTATGGAGGGTGGAAGAATGAAAAAATATCCATTTCTTGATCTCAAAGACATGATATTAATAGAGGTGAAAAAAGGAGAGATAACCTGAGGAAATAATAAAGCAGCAATCAAGCAGTTGTGAAATAATGCCAAAAGAAAACCAAGAGCTAGAATCAACATGCCTTCGGCATCTACCAAGTCCCTGTCTTCAGTGGTGTGAACTTGAGACTACATTGTTTTAAGAGTCCTTTTTGGAAAACACATTAAAGTTAAAAACCTGCTCAACAGTGCTACAGAGGATGAAAAGAAATAACCCTGGTACTCAGGATGCTGTGACAGAGAGAGCATGAATGCACAGTCAGTGTGGGCCACACAGTAATTAGGGCTACTTACACATGTCAGTGAGAAGAAAGGAAGGAAGGAAGGCAATGAAGGGAAAAAGAGAAGGTAGAGAAAGAAATAATGGCTTTCTTGTTACTTGAAGAACAGTTCAAAGGCAAGGGAACTCTAGTCACAACTGAGGTCTAGGTAAGTGAGTCATGCTGTGTAGAAAAATGACTGACTTCTGTGGAACCAGCTACTTCCTAATGTGGGTATTCTTCACCAAGCACATGCCCTAAGCTCAGATCTCCTGGGTAGGGCTCAAAAGGAGTATGAATATAATTGTTGTGAGGGTCAGTGCATGACCATCTGAAAACTAAAAGAATTTAGAGTATTTCTCCCCCACTTCTGTTATATTTTGTCCCTGCTGTCTTCTCAGCCCCCTGGGACGTGCACTCTAGGAACAGGAATGAATGACTCACTTCCTGGGGATCTCTTTGAAGCAACTTGTCTCTATACTGGTTGTGTCTAGCATTGACTTAAAAACCCAGCAGTTTCAATTCTCAGCGGGGAGAGGAGTGGGGACACAGTCTTCTCGGAAGAAGATGAGAATGTGTGAGTCCCAGCCTGGTCAGCAGGGGCAGGGTTGGTGGAGTATTTTGTACACTTGAATGGTCAAGGAAAACGGGTGCCCAGATCATTTAGATCCTCATGTGAACAACATCGTTGTTTGAAATTTGTTGGTTTTGTTTACATTTCAACCTTCTGAATGTATTAGAATAAAAGAAATAACCAGGCTCTCTGTTTGTGGCCCCTTTCCGCCTTTTGAGGGATGGCATACATTTGCCATGACTTGCAGTGTCTTTCACCCATCAACACTCAGCTTGACCATCAACTGTGGTCATAATTTCCACAGTAAAGGTCCTAGGTCTTTTTCTTGGGTTCTCTTATTGGTATCTGTGTGTGTATATGCTTTCTGGTAATTGAACATAGAGCCCCATGGATGTGCCCTACACTAAGCCTCTGTTTGCCATCTTATACTTCTCAATAGTATTAGGTTAGACTTTTCTGCACATTTTTAAAAAAGCTTTACTAGGCACTGATTGTATGTATTTAGGCGCAGTATAAGATTTAAGTTCATATAAACAGTAGATCAGTATCATTGGCATATCCATTGTCTTTAACATCTATTATTTCTTTGTGATGAAATCATTTAAACTTTTTTTTTACTGACTATTTAAAACATACAACTAATTGATGCTCTCAGCCACAGTTGCTCTCTTGTGCTCTAGAACAGTAGCATTTCTTGCAAGGAGAGCACCATTGTACATCAGGTGGTCTGTGGCTAGATTGATGTTTACATTTTTTGTAGTATGCAGAGAACCATTCTGTTTCAGAGACTCTAGAACACAGAGCTGAAGGCTCCATGTAGGCATCATCTAGACTTCTCAATGTTCAATGAGTTGTATACATGTTGTCTTTAGCAATGAGTCCTTGCCATCAGTCTATGGAGAGCAATCAACAGTCTTGACAACAGCCTAGGTTATTTGGTGATTTCCATAGTACCCCTTTGGCCAACAACTCAATTAGATGTAACCCAATCCTGGTATGGAAACTTCATTTGGTGACAATAGATGTCAGGCTGGGGCTCTGTCTCCCCATTATTTAGCAATTTCATTTAAATCTCCTTCATACATCTATATTTTAGACAGCTTTAACTATTTTAGGTACCCCTCAAATGGTCTTTTTTAGCTGTCTCTTCTCCTCATATTCCATGCCTCATTCACCTCTCCTGCCCAATTCTAAAGCGATCCTCTCATTGCAGCCCTCCTTCATCCATAACTATTTTTATTTCCCTTTCCTAAGGAGATCTATCTCTACCACCTAATCTCTTAATCTATGACTAACCTCAGGGTTCTATGAATTATAGTTTGGTTATCATTGGCTTAAAACTAGTTTTTAATTGCTGAGATGAAACACCATGACCCGAAAGCAAATTGAGAACAAAGTTTATTTTGCTTATATTTCCATATAACTGTTTGTCACTGAAAGAAGTCAGGACAGGGACTCCAACAGGGTAAGGACCTTGAGTCAAGATGGGTGCTGCTTACTGGCTTGCTCATCATGCCTTGCTCAGCTGCTTTCCCCTTCCCCTTCCCCTTCCCCTTCCCCTTCCCCTTCCCCTTCCCCTTCCCCTTCCCCTTCCCCTTCCCCTTCCCCTTCCCCTTCCCCTTCCCCTTCCCCTTCCCCTTCCCCTTCCCCTTCCCCTTCCCCTTCCCCTTCCCCTTCCCCTTCCCCTTCCCCTTCCTCTTATTCCCCTTCCTCTTATTCCCCTTCCTCTTATTCCCCTTCCCTTTCCCCTTCCTCTTATTCCCCTTCCTCTTATTCCCCTTCCTCTTCCCCTTCTTCCTTTTCCCCTTCCTTCTCCTCCTCTTCTTCTTTTTCTTCCTTCTTCCTTCCTCCTCCCCTCCTCCTCTTCTTCTTTTTCTTCCTTCTTCCTTCCTTCCTCCTCCTCCTCCTCTTCCTTTCTTCTTCTTCTTCTTCTTCTTCTTCTTCTTCTTCTTCTTCTTCTTCTTCTTCTTCTTCTTCTTCTTCTTCTTCTTCTTTCTTCTTTCTTCTTTCTTCTTCTTTCTTCTTCTTTGGCTATTTTCTTTATTTTTACATTTCAATTGTTTTTCCATTTTCATGTCTCCCCTTTGGAAACCTCCTATTTCATCCCCTCTCTGTCTGCCTCTATGAGGGTGCTCCCCCACCTACCTACCCACTCCCATCTTCCCACCCTGGCATTCCCCTACACTGGACCATGGAACACCCTAAGGCCCAAGGGCCACTCCTCTCACTGACATCCAACAAGGCCATTCTCTGCCATACGTGCAGCCGTTGCCATGGTCCCTCCATGTGAACTCTTTGATTGGTGGTTCATCCCTGAGAGCTCCAGGGTGTCTGGCTGGTTGACACTGTTGCTCCCTCCATGAGGCTGCGAACTCCCTCAGCTCCTTTAGTCATTTCTCCAACTCCTTCATCTAGGACCCCACGCTCAGTCTAATGCTTGGCTGTGAGCATCTACTTCTGTATTTGTCAGGAGGTTTGGTGACTGTATATGGGATGAATCACCAGGTGGGGCAGTCTCTGGATGTCCTTTCCTTCAGTCTCTGATCCACACTTTGCCTCCATATTTCCTCCTGTGAGTATTTTGTTCCCCCTTCTAAGAAGCACTGAGCATCCATGCTTTGGTCTTCCTTCTTGGGCTTCATATGGTCTGTGAATTGAATCTTAGCTATTCCGAACAGCTAGTACAATTCCTCTGTTGAGGGACATCTGGGTTTTTTCCATCTTCTGGCTATTATAAATATGGCTGCTATGAACATAGTAGAGCATGTGTCCTTATTACATGTTGGAGCAGATTCTGGGTATATGCCCAGGAGTTGTATAGCTGGGTCCTCAGGTAATACTATGTTAAATTTTCTGAGGAACCTTGATCCAGCAAGGTTGTACCAGTTTGCAATCCCACCAACAATGTAGGAGTGTTCCTCTTTTGCCACATCCTTCCCAGCACCTGCTGTCACCTGAGTTTTTGATCTTAGGCATCCTGACTTGTGTGAGGTGGAATCTCAGGGTTGTTTTGATTTGCATTTCCCTGATAACTAAGGATGCTGAATGTTTCTTTAGGTGCTTCTCAGCCATTCAAGTTTCCTCAGTTGAGAATTCTTTGTTTAGCTCTATACTCCATTTTTTAAAAAATTGGGTTATTTGGTCTTTTGCATGTTAACTTCTTGAGTTCCTTATATATTTTGGATATTAGCCCTCTATCAGATGTAGGATCTATTCCCAATTTGTTGGTTGCCATTTTGTCCTAGTGACAGTGTCCTTTGCCTTAGGGAAGCTTTGCAATTTTATGAGGTCCTATTTGTCAATTCTTGATCTTAGAGCATAAGCTATTGGTGTTCTGTTCAAGAACTTTCCCCCTGTGCCCATGTGTTCTAAATTTTCCCCACTTTCTCCTCTACTAGATTCAGTGTATATATTTTTATGTGGAAGTCCTTGATCCACTTGGACTTGAGCTTTGTACAGGGAGAAAAGAATGGATCAATTTTAATTCTTCTACATGTTGACATCCAGTTGAACCAGCACTACTTGTTGAAAATGCTGTCTTTTTTCCACTGGATAGTTTTAGCTCCTTTGTCAAAGATCAAGTGACCATAGGTATGTGGGTTCATTTCTGGGTCTTCAGTTCTATTCCATTGATCATTCTGCCTGTATCTGTACCAACACCATGCAGTTTTTATCACTATCGCTCTGTAGTACAGCTTGATGTCAGGGATAGTGATTCCCCCAGAAGATCTTTTATTGTTGAGAATAGTTTTCACTATCCTGAGGTTTTTGTTAATCCAAATGAATTTGAGAATTGTTCTTTGTAACTCTATGAATAATTGAGTTGGAATTTTGATGAGGATTGCATTGAATCTGTAGATTGCTTTTGGCAAGATGGCCATTTTTACTGCATTAATCTTGCCCATGAACAAGCATGAGAGAGCTTTCTATTGTCTGAGGTCTTCTTCGATTTCTTTTCTTTGGAGACTTAAGTTCTTGTACAGATCTTTCACTTGTTTGGCTAGAGTCACACCAAGATATTTTATATTGTTTGTGACTGTTGTGAAGAGTCTTGTTTCCCTAATTTCTTTCTCAGCCCTATCCTTTGAGTATAAGAGGGCTACTGATATGTTTGAATTAATTTTATAACTAGCCATTTTTCTGAAGTTATTTATCAAGTTTAGGGAGTTCTCTGGTGGAAGTTTTGGGGTCACTTAAGTATACTATTATATCATCTGCAAATAGTGATATCTTGACTTCTTCCTTTCCTATTTGTATCCTTTGACTTCTTTTTGTTGTCTAATTGCTCTGGCTAGGACTTTGAGTACTATATTGAATAGATAGGGAGAAAGTGGTCAGCCTTATCTAGTCCCTGATTTTAGTGAGATTGCTTCAAGTATCTCTCCATTTAGTTTGATGTTGGCTACTGGTTTGCTGTATGTTGCTTTTACTATGTTTAGTAATGATCCTTGAATTCCTGATCTTTCCAAGATTTTGAACATGAAGGGATGTTGACTTTTGTCAAATTCTTTTTCAGCATCTAGTGAGATGACCATGTGTTTTTTTTCTTTAAGTTTGTTTATGCAGTGGATTACATTGATGGATTTCCATATATTGAACCACCCCTGCATCTCTGTATCCATGGGATGAAGCCTACTTGATCCTGGAAAATGATTTTTGTGATGTGTTCTTAGATTTTATTGAGTATTTTTGCATCGATATTCATAAGGGAAATTGGTCTGAAGTTCTCTTTATTTGTTGGGTCTTTCTGTGGTTTTGGTATCAGTGTAACTGCGGCTTCATAAAATGAATTGGGTAGTGTTCTTTCTGGTTCTATTTTGTGTAATAGTTTGAAGAGTATTGCTATTAGGTCTTCTTTGAAGGTCTGATAAGATTCTGCACTAAACTTATCTGGTCCTGGGAATTTTTTTTGGTTGGGAGACTTTTAATGACTGCTTCTATTTCTTTAGGGTTTATGAGGCTGTTTAGTTGGTTTATCTGCCCCGATTTAACTTTGGTATCTGGTATCTGTCTAGAAAACCGTCCATTTCATCCAGATTTTCCAGTTTTGTTTAATATAGGCTTTTGTAGTAGGATCGGATGATTTTTTGAATTTCCTCAGTTTCTTGTTATATCTTCCTTTTCAGTTCTGATTTTGTTAATTTGGATACTGTCTCTGTGCCCTCTTGTTAGTCTGGCTAAGGGTTTATCTATCTTGTTGATTTTCTCAAAGAACCATCTCCTGGTTTTGTTGACACTTTGCATAGTTCTTTTTGTTTTTTACTTGGTTGATTTCAGCCCTGAGTTTGATTATTTCCTGCAGTCTACTCCTCTTGGGTGTATTTGCTTCTTTTTGTTCTAGAGCTTTCAGGTGTGTTGTCAACTTGCTAGTGTACGCTCTCTCCAGTTTCTTTTTAGAGGCACTCAGACCTATGTGTTTTCCTCTTATCACTGCTTTCATTGTGTCCCACAAGTTTGGGTATGTTGTGCCTTAATTTTCATTAAGTTTCAAAAAGTCTTTAATTTTTCTATTTCTTCCTTGACCAAGTTATCATTGAGTAGTGCATTGTTCAGCTTCCATGTATGTCAGCTTTCTGTTGTTTTTTGTTGCTGTTGAAGACCAGCCTTAGTCCTTGGTGATCTGATAGGATGCATGAGATTATTTCAATCTTCTTGTGTCTGTTGAGGCCTGTTTTCTTACCGACTCTATGGCCAGTTTTGGACACAGCACCATGAGGTGCTGAGAAGAAGGTATATTCTTTTCTTTCTTTCTTTCTTTCTTTCTTTCTTTCTTTCTTTCTTTCTTTCTTTCTTTCTTCTTTCCTTCCTTCCTTCCTTCCTTCCTTCCTTCCTTCCTTCCTTTCTTTCTTTCTTTTTTTTTTGTTTTGTTTTGTTTTGTTTTGTTTTGTTGAGACAGGGTTTCTCTGTGTAGCCCTGGCTGTCCTGGAACTCACTCTGTAGACAAGGCTGGCCTTGAACTCAAAAATCCACCTGCCTCTGCCTCCCAAGTTCTGCCTGTGCCACTACTGCCCAGAAATGTTCTTTAGATAACTGTTAAATATATTTGGTTCATAACTTCTGTTAGTTTAACTATGTCTCTGTTTAGTTTGTGTTTCCATATGTCCATTGATGAGAGTGGGGTGTTGAAGTCCCCCACTATTATTGTGTGAGGTGCAATGTGTGCTTTGAGCTTTAGTAAAGTTTCTTTTATGAATGTGGGCGCCCTTGCATTTTCCAGCACTTTACTCTGAGGTAGTGTCTGTCTTTGACACTGAGGTGTATTACCTGTATTTAGCAAAATCCTGGTTCCTGTTTACATATCCAGTCTGTTAGTCTATATCTTTTATTTGGACATTGAGTCCACTGATGAAAAGAGATAATAAAGAATAGTTATTGTTGCTTTCTGTTATTTTTGATGTTATTTCTATGTTTATGTGGCTATCTTTTTGGGGGGTTGTTGGAAGATTACTTTCTTGCTTTTTCTAGGGTGTAGTTTCCATCCTCGTGTTTGTGTTTTCTGTCTATTATCCTTTGTAGGGCTGCATTTGTGGGAAGATATTGTGTAAATTTGGTTTTGTCATGGAATATCTTGGTTTCTCTATCTATGGTAATTGAGAGTTTTGCTGGGTATAGTAGTCTGGGCTGGCATTTGTGTTCTCTTAAGGTCTGTATGAAGTCTGCCCAGGACCTTCTGGCTTTCATGGTCTCTGGTGAGAAGTCTGGTGTAATTCTTAGATAGGTCTGCCTTTATATGTTACTTGACATTTTTCCCTTACTGGGTTTAGTATTTTTTTCTTTGTTTTGTGCATTTGATATTTTGATTATTATGTGATGTGAGGAATTTCTTTTCTGGTTTAGTCTATTTGGAATTATGTAGGCTTCTTGTCAGTTCATGGGCATCTCTTTCTTTAGGTTAGGAAAGTTTTCCTCTATAATTTTGTTGAAGATATTTACTGGCCCTTTAAGTTGGGAGTCTTCACTCTCTAATATACCTATTATCCTTAGGGTTGGTTTTCTCATTGGGTCCTGGATTTCCTTGATGTTTCAGGTCAGAAGCTTTTTGTATTTTCCATTTTCTTTGACAGTTGTGCCAATGTTTTCTATGGTATCTTCTGCACCTCAAATTCTCTCTTCTATCTCTTGTATTCTGTTGGTGATGCTTGTATCTGTGACTTCTGATCTTTTTTCTAGGTTTTCTATTTCCAGGGTATTCTCCCTTTGTGATTCCTTTATTGTTTCTATTTCTATTTTTAGACCCTAGGTGATTTTGTTCAATTTCTTCACCTGTTTGGTTGTGTTTTCCTGTAATTCTTTAAGGAATTTTTGTGTTTCCTCTTTGAGGTCTTCTACCTGTTTACCTGTGTTCTCCTGTATTTCTTTAAGGGAGTTTTTTATGTCCTTCTTAAAGTCCTCTATCATCATCATGAGAAGTGATTTTAAATCTGAATCCTGCTTTTCCAGTGTGATAGGGTGTTCAGGACTTGCTATGGTGGAAGAACTGGGTTCTGATGATGCTAAGTAGCCTTGTTGCTTATGTTCTTGTCCTTGCATCCTGCCATCTGGTTATCTGATATTAGCTGGTCTTGCTGTCCCTGGCTGTGGCTTGTCCCTCCTGCAAGCTTCTGTGTCAGTACTCCTGGGAGACCAGTTCTCTCCAAGAGGAATTTGGGTATGGAGAAGTGTGGTACAGGGTGAGGTCTGGGGTGCAGACGGAAACCAGAAGGATCCTGTTCCCTGCTATTCCTTGGTTCCTGTGTCCAGATGGCTCTTGGAAGGTCCCTCTGGGGCCAGGCATTTGAACAGAAGTGGTGGGCTTACCTGTGCTCACAGGTGTGTTGGCACTCCTGAGAGACCAGCTCACTCCTGATGTTGTTTGGGTATGGAGTACTGAGGCACTGAATCAGCTCCAGGCACTCGTTCAGCTGCTTTCTTATAGAACCCAAGACCAGCAGCTCAGAGATAACTTCACCCTCAATGGCTGAGCCCTTCCCCATCAATCACTACTTAAGAAAATGGCCTACAGGTTTGCCTGTAGCCTAATCATTCACATATGCATGTATATATACATATATGGGTATGTGTGTATACATAAATACACAAATGATTTATTTACTTTAATTTTGTGTGCATTTGTATTTTTCCTGCAAGTATGTCTATTTAACAGTGTCAGATCCCCTGGAACTGGAGCTACAGTTGTGAGTTGCATGTGGGTGCTGGCAATTGAACCCAGGTCCTCTGGAAGAGCAGCCAGTGCTCTTAACCACTGAATAGTCTGTCCAGCCTGTGCAGCTAAATCTTTTTTGTTTTTAACAGTTCAGTATTTATTTCAGAACTATGATATCATGGTACCTGGAAACAGAGTTATTTCTGGTCTGTACTTCCAGACACTGAGATGAATACAGTACTACTAGCCCTGAAGTATGGACAGGAGATTCAACTATGCACAGAGTTTTCTAACTGGTGTGTGGATTACTACTTCAGGATCACAAAACCAGGCCACTGGGTCTCCCTGGTGGAAGCCTGACACTACTGTGTTTTGAGTTTGTTTTCTGAACACTCTCTTACGGTTTTCTCTGAACCCCTAAAACTGTTTTTCGTTGTTCATTTGTCATCTGCTAAATAAATTTTTGAAATTTTCCTCCTTCTCTTGACATGCTTGCTTAGTGGTTAAGTGTGAGCTTTATTTCTTCAGTCATTCATTATTTTTAGATTCATTCCCTCCTCCTCTGAGTGGGTGTAAGCCCCCTGGTATCCTTCTACCCTGGCACTTCAAGTCTCTGTGAGGTTAGATGCATCCTCTCCGACTGAGCACAGACAAGGCAACCCAGCTAGGAGAACATATCTCACATACAGGCAACAGCTTTTGGAATAGCCCCCACTTCAGTTGTTGAGGTCCCACATGAAGACAAAGCAGCATATCTGCTACATATTTGCAGGGAGGCCTAGGTCCTATGTTCTTTGGTTGGTGGTTCAGTCTCTGAGAGCTACAAGGGTCCAGGTTAGTTGATTCTCTTAGTCTTCCTTTGGAATCCCCTTAGGGGCTATAATCCTTGCTCCAATTCCTCCATAAGAATCCAGCAAGCTCCATCCATCATTTGGCTGTGGTTGTCTATATCTGTCTGAGTCAGCTGCTGGATGGAGCCTCTCAGAGGACAGCCATGCTAGACTCCTATCTGCATCATTAATAATGTTAGGGATTGGTGTTTGCCCATGGGATGGGTCTCAAGTTGGGCCAGTTATTGGTTGTCCAGTCCCTCAATCTCTACAATATCCTCAGTCCCTGTGTTTCTTATAGACAGGATAAATTTTGGGTTGAAAGTTTTGTGGGTGGGTTGGTGTCCCTATCACTCCACTGGGGTTCCTACCTGGCTACAGGAGGTGGCTTCTTGAAGTTCCATATCACCAATGCTGTGAGTCACAGCTAAGGACATTGATTTGTGGGTGACTCCCATATCCTAGGTCTCTGTCTCCTCCTAGAGATGACCCCTACATTTGCCTATTTTTCCCCAACATGTATTTCTGGCTTCTTTAAAAAAAAAAAAAAAAAAAAAAAAAAAAAGTTCTTCACAGGACCACTAGGGTGGTGAGGTGGGAGTGGGTGGGGGAGCACCCTCATAGAAGCAGGGGGTGGGATGGGGGTTATTGGAGGGGAAACCAGGAAGGGGAATAAAATTTGAAATGTAAATAAAAAATAATCAATAAAAATTCAAGTATCCCATAGGTATGTGGATTTCTGTCTGTGTCTTCAAACAGATTATTACAATGATAAATTGCATCTTTTTGTGTGCCAATATCATGCTGTTTTATTACTGTAGTTCTGTAATATAACTTGAAATAGGGAATAGTGATACCTTCTGAAGTTCTTTTATTATTCAGGACTGTTTTAGCTATCTTGTTTTTGTGTGTGTGTTTCCATATGAAGCTGAAACTTGTTCTTTGGATGTCTACAAATAATTGTGTTGCAATTTTGTGGAGACTGCAATAAATTTAGATATTGCTTTTATTAGACTAGCCTTTGTATCAATCAGGGTTCTCTAGAGTAACAGAATTTATAGACTGAATCAATCTCTTTATAGAAAAGAAGGGGATTTACTAGAATGATTTAGAAGCTGTGATCCAGTTAATCCAACAATGCCCATGTACATACGGAAGGTCCAGTCTATGAGGCTGGATATTTCAGCTGGTCTTCAGTAGACATCAGAATCCTGAAGACGCACGCTCTGATGCCAGTAAAGGAAGGGATGTGACAGTGAGAGGAAGCAGGAAAAAAACAGACAAAAAGAGAAAGCTTCTCTTTTCCATGTCCTTCATAGAAGTTTCCAGAAGAAAGTGTGGCCCAGATTAGAGGTGTTTCTTCCCACCTCAGATGGCTTGGATTAATGGTGACTTCTCATTTCAAAGATCAGGATGAGAAGTGGTAGTTTTATCCACTTCAAATGATTCCATGTACACACACACACACAAAAAAAAAATCTTTTTCAGTGTAACCAGTCATTATGGATTTTAGCTAATTCAGGATATAGTCAAGTTAACAATGAAGAATAGCAATCAGAGCCATTTTTACTTACTGTATTAATCTATAGTTTCATGAACATGGGAAATATTTCCATTTTCTGAGAACTTTTTATATTTTTTTCAATGTTTCTAGTTTGTATCATACAAGTTTTCACTTTCTTGAGTCTAGCTACCTCAAAATATTTTATATTATTTGAAGCAACTGATAAAGTAGTTGCTTCCCTAATTTTTTCAATCCATTGTCATTTGTATATAAAAAAGCTTTTGATTATTTGTTAATTTTGTACCTTGATACTTTGCTGAAACTGTTATCAGCTGTAAAATTTCTCAGTGAAAATTTTAGGGTCACTTATAATAGTATTATCATATCATCTGCAAATCAAGATACTTTGACTTTTTCTTTTCCAATTTATATCCCTGTGATTTCTTACTGCTCTAAGACTTCGGGTACTATATTGAATATGTATGGGAAGAATAAACAACCTTGTCTTATTTATGATTTTAGTGGAATTGCTTTGAGTTTCTCACCATTTAAGTTGATGTTGGCTATGTGATTGCCATAAACTGTCTTTATGATATTGAGGTAGGTTTCTTGTATTCCCAATCTCTCTAGTTCTTTTTTTTTATTGTGAAAGGGTATTGGATTTTGTCAAAGGTTGTGAGTTTTGTCTTTCAGTTTGGTTACATTTACTGATTTATGTATGCTGAACCATCCCTGTATCTCTAGGATGAAACCTGATTAATCATGGTGAATGATATTTTTGATGTATTTTTATATGCATTTTGCAAGGAGTTTATTGAGAATTTTTTGCATCTATGACACTAAGGGAAATTGATCTATCATTGACTCTCTTTGTTGTGTCTTTATATAATTTAGCTATTAGGGTAAATGTAGCCTCTTAAAAAGAATTAGATAATATTCTTTGTATTTTACAGAATAATTTGAGGCATATCACCATTAACTCTTCTTTAAAATTCTGGTAGAATTCTCTATTAAATCATCTGGCAGTACACCTTTTCTTTTTCTTCTTTTCTTTTCTTGTTTTTTTTTTTTTTTCTTGTTTTGTTTTATTTTTTTGAGGGGTGAAGACTTTCAATGGCTGCTTCTATTTCATTATTATTTAATTGCTTTTTTAAAAATTTAACCTTAGTAAGTAGTATGTATTGAGAAAATGATTCACTTATTTTACACTTTACAGTTCTGTGGAGCACAGGTTTTTAATCTATGTTGCTATGATTCCTGGGATTTTCTTGGTATCTGTTGATAAATATCCCTTTTCATTTCTAATTTTGCTCATTTGGATATTCTTTCTGTACCTTTTACTTAATTTGGCTAAGGGTTTGTCAATCTTATTCATTTTTCTGGTCTGTCATTTACAGGTTCTGTGCTACATGGTAGAAAATCCTTCTGGGATACTGATAGGTATGGTCAGTGTGGTAAACGTGTTTCTAGGTTTTGAGAGTTGACACTTAGGAATTGTGATGAGCTAAAAGAGGGGTTGCTGAGGAAGTACACAGGAAGGAAAAAGGCAGGGTGTTTCACCAATATCTGCTTGATTTGGGGGGAAAGGGGACAGGGAGTATGGAGAGGCCACAGAAAAGGCTGTTAGACAGCTGGGGATGAGAATGAAGGGCTGGACATGGAGGAACAGAGGGAGAAGTCAAGATTGGCAGTGTGTTTACCTGCTTCCCTGATCATAGTGGCCTGGGAGTTCCCCAGGACTGCCTGCTGGAGTTGGGGGCTGGGATAAAGCAATGAACTGGGGGGAGGGAGGTTGGGTGGGGAGATCTGTGTGGAGATAGGGAGATAGGTGCAGGGGAGGTGACAGGTGTTTGCTGCAGTTCTCGATGTGACTAGGGCAGAGAGAGAAGTGAAGATCTTTTCGCTGCTCACCTGCTTCCTTGGCCAGAGTAAAGAGACAATGTTTAAATGAACAAACCCAGTGGAGTACAACTTTACAATCACTAACAGGGTTGAGAAATCACCATCCCCTTTCTCTATTCAACTATGAGAATGAGTTGGGGGAAACAAGTCATTACTCAATGAAATAGAAAGAACACTAGACCCCATATATACCCCATGTCATCTTTTTTCTGCATCATACTGTATTTCCTGGAATTTGACTTCATGGTCAAAGGGACCTTCCAGGGTAGTGAGGAAACTACACAGACCAGCATATAACAAGAAACCCCGTGAATGAAGCAATTGCATCCAGGATATTAATTAAGCATATATCTTTTTATAGTTCTTTGTAATGTATTTATATTTAGGTGGGTTTTCTTTTCTCAGAAATTAGTCATTTTTTAAAAAAACCACAAAGGAAATACAAGATCCAGCTTGTTTCTAGTTGTGTTTGCTGTCAAGCTGGTATTAGCTTTTTTATTGAGTAATACAGACAGAACCCTTTTCCTAAATTTATTGGGACAATGACCAGGAAACCCCAGCTCAAAACCAGCAGATTTTTAAAGTAGTAGCATTTAAAAACTAACAAAAAGTTAAAGGAAGGATAACATTTTGATGACTTACACACTTTCCTGAATATGAACATGGCACATCAAATCTAGCTGCAGTCAGTGTGGACATGGTGCTTCCTTCCTTCCTTCCTTGTCATCCCTTGAGTTAAAATATGAGGGAATGTGGACAAAATCACTCAGGGTACGATAATTTAAATGGAGACCAGGATGCAGTTGAGTTGATAGAGTGCTTGCCTAGCATGCAAGAAGCCCGAGTTCAGTCCCCAGCACCACATATACCAGGTGTGGTGAAGCACTCCTGCAGCACAGGAGGAAGAGGTGGAGACAGGAGGATCCCTTAGGGTTGCTGGCCAGTGAGTCTCATGCATTTGTGAACTCCAGGTTCATCAAAAGATCCTGTCATAAAGATAAGATGGAGATAGAACTGATCATGGGGTTCCCAATGGAGAAGTGAGAAGACTGAAGGAGGTGAAGGAGTTTGCGGCCCCATGGGGAGAGCAACAATACCAACCACCCAGAGCTCCCAGGGTCTAAACAGCTAGCCTGGGAACACACATGGAGGGACCCGTATCTCCAGCTGTATATGTAGAGGAGGATGAGGAGGATGGCCTTGTTGGGCATCAGTGGGAGAGGAGGGCCTTGGTCCCTTGAATGCTGGATGCCCCAGAGAGAAGGAACTGGAGGGCAGCGAGGTGGTAGTGAGTGGATGGGTGGGGGTACATCCTCATAGAAGCAGGAGGAGAGGAGATGGGATAGGCGTTTCTGGGTGAGGGGGAAAATAAGGAAAGGGGATAACATCTGAAATGTAAGTAAAATTTCCAATAAAAAAATTAATCTTAAAAAAAAGATAAGGTGGAAAAGCAACTGAGGAACATACCCAATGTTTACCAAAAAAAGATATTCTGCAACCTTTGGAAAACACACACACACACACACACACACACACACACACACACACACACGGTGGGGGGAAATAGGTCTATTAAATGATCGTTTCAGTGACTGAAGCCAAAGTTATCTCTGTCCTTAGAGATGTGAGATGTGAGATGTGAGATGATGGTAGATGGTTTTAGGGAAGATGGAGGGAGGAATGAAAGCAAGGAGAGTACCCAAGCCCCAAGCTCTGCAAACACCTAACAATTTTCATCTGCACTATTGCTTTACCATTAGAGACACTGATAATGCTGTTCAGCCTGAGCAATTCCTCTCCTCATTTCAGTGCAGAGAAAGGTGAACCAAAGGAGAGCACCGAGTGGAGGGTCAGTCTAGAAAGTGCTAGACCTTAAATTCAGACTCTCGCTTTCCTTTTAAACTTTGATTTTTTTTCTTTAAGAGTTATTTTTCTAACTTAATATTTTTACTGATTATTTGAGAATTTCACATAATGTACCAAGATCATCCTTACTTCCAAGTCCTCCCAGGCTTACCCACCCAAAAAAGACTTTTGAAAAGTTCAATTTATTTTGTTCAAATAGTCACTGAAACAGCAGACAATATATATTCATATGGCCTTTGATGGTAACACAGGCCACAGATACTGCAGCAGAGACCACCAACATCAAAGATGGCTGCAGGCAACAGTATAAGTCATGCACATTAATATTACACACTGTTCCTTTCCTTCCCTCCATCCTTCCCACCCTCCATCACAAATTCATATATACACATGTATATATACATATATACACACACATGTATGTATACATATGTATATATGTATATGTATCTATGGCCTCCCCCTCCATTTTCTTCTCCTTGCCCTGTGTAATTCCCAGCTTCTACTTTGCAGGCCTCTTCTTGTCCTGTGGTGGCATCTCAAACACATAGGTGTTTCTGAGTCAGAGTCAGACCACAAACTTGAGAAGTCAACAATAATAGCTCTCCAGCAGAATGACTGTCCAGTTTGTTTAAGGTCATGCACCTGACCCTGTCCTGTCAGGGGTCAACATAGTCACTTTCTGACTGTAGCCAGGGCCATTGGGTCTGTCTCTCATAGGATCACCACCCAGGACTGGCCTTCGTGACAATCTGCTGATAAAGTTTTAAACTGTTCAATGCCACGAAAGGAAAACAAGGCTGTACTTTTCCTCTTCCCAGCTCAGTGGTTGTCTGGGGATTCCATTAAGAATCATACCATCCAGAGAAGCCACACAGGGAGCCATTAAGATATAAACTGCACAGAGAGTGCAAAACGCTGTCCTGTCAATTCAGGAGCCTGGTATTCTTAAAAGAAAAAAAAAATGACCAAATTCTACCTTCAGTCACCAGTTACATATCAGAGATCAGAAACTGTATGTTTCTTGTCTTCTGTAGATCCTTTAATCCTCATCTGTAAAATTACCTAAACCAAAGTCCAAACCTGCTATCATGTACAGAGCAGGCTGACATGGGAGTTTACGTGTACATTTCTCACTTGAGTGGTTTGACCCAGTTTTGACCATAACTCAAATCTTGATTCCACTCTGAAGCCTGGAACCACAAGCTTAGTAAGCATGGACCCAGTTACAGAAAAGCTGTGAATAAAAAAACCCAATAAATAAATTTTTGTCTAAGAAACTTGGATGGCAGTCTTACCAATGATGGCATTCTAGCCTTCTGTGAGTGCCAACTCTAGGGAAAGTCTCAAGGGCGTGTTCCTGGAGCTTTTTCAAATTGACTCAGCTTTGATGATCATGATTCCACACCCAGTGACAGAATTCCAACCACTTTAAACTCTGCTTCTGCAAGGCATGTTTTTAGCCCTGGGACCAAAGTTGTAATTCTTCACCAAGTAATCAGCATTAATGATCACTGTGTGAAAGGAAGGACCTTAAACAATCTTCTTCCTTTCTCAAGGTGAGAGATTGGGAGCTGAGAGTAGATACCATCACTTATAAGAGTGGAATTGGTCAGAGAGGTTAGACTGTCTTCCAGGTATCCATAATGCGACAATACACCCAAGGGTATTGTCATGGCCACACCTTGCCTGTGGAATAACTATATCTACTCCCTGTGGTTTCAAAATAATGGATGAAGGCCCAGAGGGTTTGGTATTTTTACTACTACATTATCAGAGTTTATTCAGTTAGCGATAGGAAAATAAAGTCAGTTATATAATTGGAAAAATGCAGACCTTATGCTTCTTCAGTCATACATTACACGCATGGTCACGCTGTGTAAGCACAGGGAAAGATGAGGCCTGAAAAGGGTTGCACCATGCCCATGTAGGCATCAGCAAGATTCAAGTCTCTTCAGACTTCACATTCCTCAGAGAGTACCTTTATCCCTTCCCTTGAGAGTCCTCTGATTGATTAGCTAATCTTCCCTATGGCTTAGAAACCCTTGGGTCTTTCTCCTTGGCTATGTATATGTTAGTAAATATACTCTTTGAAATTATTCTAAATAAAACAATTCCTAAAGAAAAACTATTTGCCCAAACCAACCCACAGCGATAGTCCATGGACAAATATAACAGTAAACAATAATATATGCTTCATTGGCCATTTTCCATGTATTAATAAGCTGCCATACCCAGAGTCAATACTCATAATTAGCATGGGCTAACAATTCTACAGTTGGTTAGAAAGTCTTCACAAAAAGCAGAGGGCCTTCAGATGCCAGTATCCATGTGCGGAATAGTCTTCTTTTTACACAACCAAGACAAGGCAATTTCTCCACCTTTATACATTGGCTTCCTCTTACATAAGGTAGCAACAGGTGTAGAATTATTGTGTCAGTGGGCTAACGTGCAGATCCAGGCAGACCCACTCTACAGGCACATATAAACATTTGTTACTAGTATTTTCAAGCACGATTCAAAAGGGTTCCATAACCTCTGCATTTTTACATCAGTCTCACGGGAACAGTTTAACTGAAGCCGTTTTACAGTTTACAGATGTTTGCTATAGTTTAGGCTGGGTTTCTTCTCTGAAGCCACCCAGGAGCCTCTGCAGCAGCTGGGAACAGGCCCGGAACTCAGCACAAAGCCCCTTCAAACCTTATTCTCTTCAAAAGAAGCTAAACCAAAGGAGCAAAATCAAGCCTCTTAAGGGCCGAGGTTCAAATGCCTGAGGCTTTGAATTTCCCTCTGATGGCTCCATACCACTCCGCAGTTTGAGAAAATAGATAGAAAAGTTTTGATAGACTAAGTGCTTTGGTCAATTTTTGTTGTTGTAACAAAACAACAGAGACCACAAAATTTACTAAAGTAGAGGTTTACTCAGCTCTGGTTCTGAAGGTTGGGAAGTCCAAGAGGGTAGAACATGCATGTACTTGGCTTCTGAACATTCTTGCTTGCTGTGTCATGACAAGGTGGCAAGCATTACATGCAGAGCAAGTGAGCCAGGGAACACTCACTTAGAATAAAGGCATTCTCAGTATAACTCATTAATCCATTAATGGATTAGTCCTTCCCGAGGGCAGATTTAGTCACCTCCCAAGGCCTCACCTCTCAAATACCTACTACATAGAACTCTCCAAAGTTGGCACCCAATACACAGTATTCACAGGATGTGTCCACACTCTGGCAGGAAAATAATAAAAGAAGAAAAGAGTGAGGTCAGGAAATCTAGGTCAGTCTGGCTAAAACATAATAAACCAATAAGACCTTCACTAAGAGAAACAAAACTTTTCAGGTAGAATTGGATGGATCAAGCGAATTGCTTTGTTTCAGGCTGTACTGTGCTGTGCTTTAATGTCCAGTCTACAAAGAGGAAAATAAGATTTGAGGCAATGTACTGGTATATATCCTCATTGAAAGAACACCCAAATGCCCAGGTAGGCTGCTTGCCCTTCAGTCTTCCCCACTCTCTCACTAGCTCAGCATTCTCCTACCCTATCCCTGTTCTACCACAGATCAAGCAGACTACAAGAAGTAGAAGTCACACCTACCAGAAAACCAGTGAGGAAACAAAAACCAAGGAACAAGACACCCATCCAACAAAGACAAACTCAGAAAACAGCACCTAGATCTATAATCATTCCAAATCTAGTTGCCTACAGGTCAGTCAATACCAGCCAAGGTAATGTGTCACCGCTAGAGCTCAGATCTCCTACTGCAGCACTTCCTGAATATTCCAACACAGCACAAGCACGAGAAGAAAACCTTACAAACAATTTTATGAAGACAGTTGAGGTCCTTAAAAAGGAAATGAATAATTTATTAAAGAAATTCATGAAAACACAAACAATTGGAGGAAATTAATAAATCCCTAGAAGAAAAAAAAGAGAGAGAAAACAAAGAGTTGAAGGAAGCAAACTTTTCAAGACCTGAAAATGAAAATGTAAGCAATAAAGAAAATACAAACAGCAGGAATCCTGGAAATGAATAATCTAGAGTAAGTGAACAAAAAACACAGATACAAACATCACCAGTAGAATACAAGAGAAGGAAGATAGAATCTCATGTGTTGAAGATACAACAGAAGAAATCAATATATCAGTCAAAGAAAAGGTTAAATCTAAAAATTTCCTGACACAAATGATAAATGAGCTGAGAAAGAAATAAGGGAATCAACACCTTTCATAATAGCCACAAATAATATAAAATATCTTGGTGTAACTCTAACCAAGAAAGTAAAAAACCTGTATGACAAGAAATTGAAGACGATCTCAGAATATGTAAAGATCTCTCATGGATTGGTAGGATTAACATATTGAAAATGGCTATCTTGCCAAAAGCAATCTACAGATTCAATGCAATTCCCATCAAAATTCCAACACAATCTTCATAGACCTTGAAAAAACAATACTCAACTTCATATGGAAAAACAAAAAACCCAAGATAGCAAAAACAGTCTGCTATAATAAAAGAACTTCTGGAGGTATTACCATTCCTGATTTTAATCAGTACTACAGAGCAACAACATCAACTGATCGATGGAATCAAATTGAAGACCCAGAAATGAACCCACATACCTATAGACACTGTATTTATTACAAAGAGGCCAAAATTATTCAATGGGAAAAAAGAAAGCATCTTCCATAAATGGTGCTGGACTAACTGAATATCTGCATGTAGAAGAATGCAAATAGATTCATACCCAACACAAAACTAAAGTCCTAGTGGATCAAAGACCTCAACATAAATAAAACCTGATAGATTAAATCTGATAGAACAGAAAGTAAGGAATAGCCTTGAACACATTGTTACAGGAGACAACTAACTTCCTGAAAGGAAAATGAGGATGGGAGAATAGAAGGAAGAGAGATGAAAAAAAGAGAGAAAAGAAAATAAACAAATAGACAATGAGAGAGGAGAGGAGAGGAGAGGAGAGGAGAGGAGAGGAGAGGAGAGGAGAGGAGAGGAGAGGAGAGGAGAGGAGAGGAGAGGAGAGGAGAGGAGAGAGACCACCTGAGGCCATGGTGAAGTCCTAGCCTGTGCTGCCCCTGAAGGCCTGGTCTGGGTATGTGCCCATTCAGCAGCAGTGGTATGTGCTCATGTCTGTAGCTCATATTCCCACCAAAAGTCAGGTCCCTGGTCTGGGCTTCCACCTGGGGCCATTCTGATATTCAAGGGCTGTACAGAGCTGGCCCTGACCCTCAATGGCTGCAGTATCCAGAAGAGTGGGTCCTGTACCTCATCTGGGTTGCACAATAGAGCTCATCCTGGGTGGCAAGGGCACAGGTGAGCCAGATCTAAGGGTGTTGAAGTGGGAGAGTTGATTCTGCCCATTGATAACTGAGGCATTGAGTGAGCTAGCCAGGTCAGTGTTGGAGACCTTACCATGGTGGTGTGGGTGTGAGAGAGCTGGAGGGCTGACCAACTTAGTTACCACCCAGGCCCAGATTCAGGAGTTTGAGCTGGCTCACTCCAATAGCTACCACATTTGTGAACTGCCGGAGTGTATAAAGAAGCCAGTCCTACAGATGCAAAATTGCACTATCTCCATGACCCAGGGCAACAACAGGATATGTGAGAGAAATCTTGGTGAGGATCCAGTGTTGCTGGTATAGAAGAAGCCAGCTAGACTCAACTAGACTCATTACAATGAGTATTTACAAGTAAAGATGTGTGGACAAAAGGGATTACTGTGTGGCACACTGGAACATATTACTGCTTCCATGATGAGATTTTTTTTAAATTATGTTTTAAATTTTTTATTATTTATTTTTTTCAGAGGGGGTGCAAAGGCAGAGGGTGGGTACAAAGGGATGGGAAAATAAGTGGGTTGTGGTGCATGATGTGAGATTCACAAAGAATCGATAAAAAGAAAAAGAAGAGGAGAAGGAAGAGGAGGAAGAGGAGGAGGTGGAGGAGCCTTGAATACATTGACACAGTAGACAACTTCCTGAACAGACACTGATAGCAGAAGCACTAAGAAGAACAATCAATCAGCTGGGCCTCGTGAAACTGAAAAGCTTTTGTAAGACAAAGGACACTGTCAACAGGAGAAAAGGCAACCTGCAGAATGAAAAAGATTTTCACCAACTCCACATCTAACAGAGGGCTGATATCCAAAATAGACAAAGAACTCAAGAAATTAGACATCAACAAACGAAATAATTTAATTACAAATGGCGTATAGATCTAAACAGAATTATGGTATGTATTTTGGGGGCCAGCTCTAGTTTCATGACACCCACTGCTTCCCTCTCAGGATGTCCAGATGTAGCTGTGAACCTGACTGGAGGGATAAAGCAGAGTTCAGAACATGTGAGATTCTACAGGATCCTGGAAGTGAGTGCCGGGGGGCAAGAGGGTTGGGGGAGAAGTCCTTCTCCAAGGATCTTAGTGTTAGTTCTGTTATGCAAAGGCCTTCTCCAATGATCTTCAATGAAACAGCTTTCTGAGACAATCTTATCTTGTGCGCATACCTTTATTCAGAATGGGTTTAAATGCATATACTTTGTTTGGGGTGAATTAGGGGGATATATGCATAGACCTTGGTGAGTCAGAAGAAATTTTCAGTGTAAACAAAACTCATTAACTAGAGTATTAAAGCTCTGTGGGTGCCCCATTTGTCTGGAGAGGCATTCCAGGAATTTCAGGTGCTTGTTGGACAGTTCCTTATCTGAAGGAAGGAAGCTGAACCTGCAACTGGAGTTTATAGGTGGTTTGGAGTCCCCAGATAAGGTCAGAGAAGGAGAAGCCCTGCTGGTAAAGGGAACTATCTGGACAGCGGTAGACTTTGACCTTAATTAGCAGAGCCCAGCATAGAATTCTCAATAGAGGAACCTCAATGAGCTGAGAAACACTTAAATATTCAACATCCTTAGCAGCTTTATTTGTAATAGCCAGAAACTGGAAACAATCTAGAAGTCCCTCAACTGAAAAATTGATAATGAAAATATGGTATATTTACACAATGCTATATTACTCAGCTGTTAAAGACAATGACATTATGAAATTTGCAGACAAATGGATGGCAGTAGAAAAAAAAACCACCCGGTGTGAGGTAACCCAGATCCAAACATGATATGTACTCACATATAAATGCTGATTGGTTCTTCAGTAAAAAAAAATAATAATCCTGATACAATCAACAGATCCAGAGAGCTAAGTAACAAAGAGGGCTCAAGAGGCAGGCAGGGAATGCATGGATCTTCCTGGAAGGAGGAAATATAATAAATCTTGCAAGTAGACTGGGACATGGGGGAATGGGAAGAGCATTTATGCAGTGGAATGTGACCTATTTAGGCTTCTACATAGAAAATAAATTTTATTTCTTAAAGAATTTATTTTGGCTGGGCAGGGTGGTGGACACCTTTAATTCCAGCACTTGAGACACAGAGACAGTGATCTATGAGTTCAAAGCCAGCCTAGTCTACATAGAGTAACCTGGTGAGAACATGTCCAAAACAAACATACAAAACTGAGCAAAAGCATATAATTTTAAGAAATAAATTTGACAATTTAGGTCAAGGAAGACATTACAAGAAAGTTACCAGAGATGGTTACACATAAGTTGTAAGCTAGGGAAACTGACTCCTCAGAGGTCATTCATTGATAGGTACAATTGCTAACCAAGTAAGCATTTGTAAATCAAAGGTGTAAAGTTCAAAACTCCAGGCCCTCTACATCATGAAAACTAAGCTGTGTGGGAAAGAAACTTTGTTAGCACTAAACACCTTCTTTCTATCCTCAATTACTCATTTTCTTTCTTTCTTTGAAAAACAAGGTTTATTATCATAGCCTGTTCTCTTGGTTCTCCTGCCCCCTTGCTGCAAGAGCCATCTGGTCTGGTCTCACTGTGTGGCACTGGTTGGATGAAATACAAGCCAGTGATGATTCACAAGTCCCAGTTCTCAGGGCGTTGTGTCACTGGCTTTGGTGGCTTTGTATGACATGCCATCATGACTTCTATATAAATGACAGAGGCATGTATGGACTAAGAAACCCTGAAAAATACGTAATTCAACTCATAAAAGCTGCCGAACCTCATGGAAAGTCAATGACATAAAGTTAGGAGTAACTTGGTCAACAGTTGGGCCAAGTTCTTCACAATTTTTTAAGAGGCCTTTCTGGTGCCACCTGGTGGTACTGTGAATCCAGCAGCCATGTGATGAATCCTTAACTGGAAGCTCTTTTCTTCCTGTGAACAGGCTTCTCTGTGTTCTGATGCCCATGCCTGTGTGGAAAAGTATATGGAGGCCTGAGGTTGATATGGAGTGTCTTCTTCAGTCTCCTTCCACTGTATTCATTGAGGCAGGATCTCTTGGTGATATGTGGAGCTCTTGGTTTCACTTAGGTGCCCTGGGGATCTTCTCCCTTTCCTTTCCAAATTAGAATTACAGGAAGCTGTCACACCCACCCAACATTTACATGGACTCTGAGGATCCAAACTTTGGTCTTCCCTTGCAAGGCAGGGGATCTGCCCACTGAGCAATCTCCTCAGCCCATTGATACTATTTTTAATTTAAAATGAAAGCTCTCCTAGAATAACCTTGGCTTTCAACTTGACTAGACTGAGAAATAACTATAATGGCAATGAGGTATAATTCTGAAGATGTCTTTGAGGTTATTTCTGAAACAACTGGGACAAACGTCAAGGGAACTGAGTAGAAACCTCTGTCCTGAAGGTGAGTATCACTGTGGGACACACTGGGGGCCTAGGGGAGCAGAAAGGAAAGGAAAGATGTTCATGTGGACACCCACACTCAGTCTTCCTAAGGGTGGTGGAACTGTAGTGACCGTTCCTGAGGAACTATGAGACTCCTCAGACTGGAAGGGGGCTTCACCTGAGAAGGACATCCTCAGTGTTCCTACATAGGTAAGTTCCATGTCTTAAAGGAATAGCTGATGATTATCTACCACCTATCTACCACACAACTAAATCAGGGTGTCCATTAGCTGACTCAATTACTAAGGATTAGATATCACATATTACTGGGTTGAACAGCCTAATATTGCTTTTCTTCTTATTTATAAGAAGGAGACAGAGAGGAAAGGGGAGAGAGAAAAGGAGAAGGAGGTGGAGAGGGAAATGGATCCATTCATCCATATTTGGCATTGTGACTTACTTGAAAGATTGGAGAAAGAATTCATATTCAGCCAAAATCATCTTAAACACTCCTTTAATGCACTTTTGGGCTCCCAGGGACTTATTTCCACCTGATTCCAATCTGGCTATTTTCACTGGTCTCTTTAATCTCTGTTACTTGGACATTATTAGCTCAGTTACCTTGCCCATGTTATGCCTTCTTTACCTATTCCTGGGCTACTCAATGCCTCCTGTCCCATGGTTGCCTGAGGCTTGTCACAGACAGTCTCAGGGTACTCTATCTCCTCAGTGTTAGTCCCCTCAAAGAGAATAGGAGTTCCATGAACGTAACGAGGCCTTACCCTCATTTTTCCCTTAGCTTCTACTTAAGCTACTGAAATGTGACAGACATTCAGCCAAATTTTATTAGACTGACAAACTATGCTTTGTTCTAATAGCAACCCTTAGGAATCGGGCATCTCAGTGAGCTGTCAGACGTGAAGAACGTACTTATTGCAGTACTGGGGAAGAGATGAACGGCGCTTTCCAGCTACTCGGTCATCATTGCTCTCCTAAAGAGCAGCTGACTACTGAACTCAATTTTATCTTGGTAGCAGGAGAAACACTTTAGGAAGGAATCGAATTTCTTTCACTAGTGAATAGTGTTTAACAGATACTTATTAAATATTTAGAAATGTGCAAGTTTTAGGAAAGTAAAAGGCCTCAACTTTGTAGATCTATGGAATTCTTGAGCTGATGTGATGGTTCTGTGAGTAGAACAGCTTTCTGTGCAAGCTTGATGAGTTCAGTCTCCAGAACATACGTTGGTAGGAGAAAATTGACTCCCAAAAGTTATCCCCTGACCACCACACATGTGCCACAAGGTATGATATACTGTAATAATGTTTAGTCCATCAATTTTGTCAATTTAGGTACATTACTCTAATATCTATCCTAACTTTAAGAGTCTACAATCCTATATCTGAATTATGTTTTGATCTTAACTTGCATTACTTCTGAAAAACCATCCTTTCAAATCTAGATCATCTTATTTAGTGCTAAACAACTTAAGTCTGATTATGAGACTATAACTAGTCTTTAACCCTGTCAGAAATCTGAGAATGAATTAAATATTACCTGAATATATAGGAAGCACAAAAACATAGCTTCCAAAACTTAACCAATTTGCAGAGACAGATGACTACCTGGACAATCCCCCACTCCTCAAAATGTTGGAGCATCTACCTTCAGCCTTCTGGCCCAGAACTGTCTGACAGACCTTAAGTGAAGCAGGGACTATAAAGGACTCGCTTACTCTGTCTTGGTAAAGCTAAGCTGTCAACTATCCCACATCATCTGTCCTTTCCTAGACAGTACTTTTTGTCTGTAGATGAGTTAGGACAATTCTTGCCCAGTGGCTACCTTGCCACAACTGGAGCAACTTCATATGCAAATTATGATGCTTGATATCTTCGTTGAATCATGAAGTTGGTACCGTCAAAAGCAGACATGTCTCTTAGTCAAAATTTCAATTAATAATGAAATGACTTTAAATACCATATTCTGTGGATTTCTGATGCTTTTGGAAACTATAGAAAGTATATTTGAACTGTTAAATCTTGACTACTCTTAGCTATTTCTATTTAAATAATATTGAAAACACTTTATTATAATTAAATCAAAATCTAATATATAGCCATGAGTTTATTATCTGACCTTTAACTTGCATTACTTAATCACCTTAAAAAGTTTGTAATAGCAGCTATTAGAAGGACTGGGTGTAAGACTTTTACGTAATAATTCAGGAATATCGGAGGGAAGGCATTAGAAACATGGAAGTTTGGCAATGGCCCAGATGAATTGAAATGATAAAGGAATATTAAATATAAGGATGTGTGTGTGTGTGTGTGTGTGTGTGTGTGTGTGTCTTTCATTCGAGAATCCAGCGCATTGGGGCGGCTAGTAAGGAACTCATGTAGCTGCTGCAGGGCAATTAGAGTGGATTACCTACTACCACAACACAGATCCACCAAACTCTGGCAGACTTATATCATCAGCATTGCTAGGTACAAGTAATTCTAATATTTAAATTTGAAAGGAAGGAAAGAAGGAGAGCAGAGACTACATTTCATAAGAAATTTAGGTAAATTTTTTTGTTTTAAAAAAATTTGAAATTACAGCCAAAAATCAAATACGCCGAATAGCAATATCTGCTGAAAACACTTACTTTTATTAGAGACAACATAAACACAATCTAACGTATTGTTCAAAAACACACTTCTTTTTCCCTGTCCTAGTTTAATAAACACCATCTCTTGACACAATAGTTATTCACACATCAGTAATCTCCAAGTGTCAGTCACTAAGGAAAGTAGGGAGGGGTTAACAAACATGGTGGAGGACAAAGGGGTGGTCTCAGAAGGGTGGCTGTACAGTTGGCATAGTCTTTATTCTGGCTCGCTGTGTCTTAATGGATCTACTTCTACATAGTATGTCTGCCTTAACTCCTGTCACACAAGTCTATGTATCCAAGAATCAATGAGTCATTAAAACAAGTGGGTAGATAAACAGGGTTGAAACACTAGATTTATTCTTGAATAGTCAATCTATGAAAAAGCTATGCTGTTGCTTAGGTATATTGTAACAGTTTGATTTTTCACATCAGGGTCTTTTAAATGCCTAAAATATTTAATAAAAAGAGAAATCCTCTATTTCTCTCTCCTTATCTTCTATCAGTGTGCACACAGCCTTGAGTAATGACCCAACATAAAAATTAAGTCAAATTTAAAGTCACCTTCAATGCCCTCATAGTGGCTGTTATCCTCTTCCTTTAGTGACTTTGATATTTTCTTAGTGTTTGTGCAAAAATGGGTTTAAATCTGAATACTCACAGTGAAAAGCTGAAATGTCTCCTTGGGAAATGGTCTGTTAATGTGTATTTTATAGTCACTTCCCTTTATCTGTGCTCATCTGTGGCTTCCCACAGATGAACTCCTCACAATTTTCTTGTTTCTAAGCTTATACTTTTTTTTTATAGAGACAATTCAGTTATATAAATATGATTTATTTTATGCCTGTTAGGCAATTTTATAAATATATTAATAATTAGTTCACTCTCATCAGCAGATGGACCCCTATGTTTGCTGTGGAAATTATCAATCTTGCTTCTTCATAGCACCCAAGAATGAGGTGATCCTTGGGGTTCTCAATTTCACTGCGTTAAAATTCTTCAATGTGGTTCCAGCCACGCATAGTCATATAGATACTGCATGTTCAAAGATAACTTACTGAAGCTTGTTCACAGAACTAAGCTCTCCCCTGATATCTCCACCCCCCACCCCATACATCTAAAAGTAGCCCAAATACTCTCTGGGACATAAATAACAACTTTGAAAGATGTTTAACACCACAATATGGAATTTGTTGCCATGACTCTCACAATGCGATTACTCCAGATACTGTATTCAAACTGTATGGGCCCATTGAAAAAGTAGATATAGCCTAGGAAGAAAGAGAACAAAAGAAAAATCTTAGACTTTAAAAATATTAGGATTTACTACAGCCAAGACCAGAGACCTAATCTGTGATAGTTTTTTTGCTAAATATTCAATTGGTTATTGCGGTGCCCAAGATTCGAGATTGACCAGTGCTCCACCAGGGCCTCCCTCACACACATGCTAGGCTGTCTCTTCATTAAGTTTTATACCTCTCAACCTTTATTTTTTAAAAGGCTACCAGAGTTTTAATGTATTGCTTGTAGTTTAAAGGATATATAACAATAAAAAATCAAAGAAGCCAGAGATCTAAGGGAGGAACATGGGAGGGTTTGAGGGAGGACAAAGAAGAAGGGGGTTGTGTAATTATATTTTAATTAGAGGTATTTTAAAAATATATATAAATATTTACAGATTACATAAATTATGCACTAGAATTAACTGTCTTGCTACAAGTTCTAGTTTTGAACATTTGTATTCAGAGATAATTTCCATTGTCATAATTAAAGCAAAAATAACTGTATAGTTATGATAATTATGAGTCTTCACAAATTGCTCTCCACTCCAGCCCTTATTTGAATTTTGACATAACCCTCTGCCTCTTGGTACCTTTACATATAATTTAAGGTCATCTTTAGGTTCAACATCTGTTGTTCACACACTTGGTTGTAATTAAGTAAAATTCGCATTGATTCTAATCAGGTTGTTTTGTTTGCTATCTTAGTAATCACATAGAAACAATTAATACCTTAGTGATCATGCATATACAAGCAATCTGAATTCTGTATTAAAGTCCTTTATATTTGAAAAGCTTCTGAGGGGCCCAGAAGTCCTTTTGAAAAATCAGTGCAATGTAACTACTTACCGTTTTTCTCATAGACAGCATCTACTTTGTCACCAATGCCAGGGAATTCCTCATGTATGAGGCGGGGATAATCTTTGTCCATAGTCTGGTTAGCATCATCATAACTGTTTAGTAAGAAAAAGAAAGTGATATTTATCAAAAACACAAGAAGAGAGGATAACAATGACGAGAATTCGGGGAAAGGATTAGAAGAAAAAAAATTGCCAAAGTTGAGAGATGACGTTGCCTTATGAAAAAGGAAAGAATGTATGGGTGGGAGAAAATAAATGTTATAGATGGTCTATATGTGCATGAGAAGTGTGTGCGTGAGATGTGTTCGCGAGAGCTCATGTGGGCTTTAGTCCCTGGAGGAGCTGACATGGAACAAGAATGGTGCACATCCAAAATAAAGCATGAGAGGGTACGGGAGGGGAGCAGAAGGCATGCGGGAATGGATGAACAAAATACAGTGTCACATATGGAATAAGTGAAACCCAGGGCTTAGCGTGCTAACTTAAAAATCTAAACATATCAGTAAAACCACCCCTGTGACTGAAAAACAAACTATGGGAAACGGGTGAGAGCAGCGATAGCTGCAGGTGCCCACTCTGCCTCCGTACGTGGGCTGGGGAGAGAGGGACGCCTCACCTCCACACGCGGTTCCCGGAGAAGAAGAGGGTCTTTCCCGTGTCTTCAAAGTGAACTGCAGCGCTCAGCCGCTTCACCTCTTTTGGAAATCCCAGGTCAGATATTTTTCTGGGATAACCTTCCAGAATGTCATAACCATTCAGAGCCCAGAATTTTCTCCCTAGAATCAATGAAAGAGCCATTTTAATTACCAAGGAGAATATGTCAAGGGATGGGCATGTAAGCATTTACTGAAATGGACAACTATGTAAGAAGTAATAACTCAATGCTGGTGACCTCCACGTGTCTGAAACAAAGAAATAAGAGCATCTGTCCAACAAAGACAAGATTTAAGACGGGGAGTTCTGTTTATCAGTATAGCCAGCCGAACATCACAACAAATTTGTCAATTTATTGGAGCTAAATGAAAATTTATTAAAATTTCTAAATAAAGAGTAACTAAGATCAGTGAATTAAATTCAAAATTCAAGTTTTATATCAGAAAAAAAACCTTCCAACCCCCTTTTTCTTTAGAAAGCAACTTCATTCAAATATAAGAGTCAAACAATAGGAATGCCACAGGCAGAATGTTATGTGATACATTGTGGTCATTAACTTAGGGTAGCATTTTTATCCCCCTACTCCCACCCCGTGATTATATAGTAGGGGCTGGAGAGATGGCTTGTGGGTAAGAGCGCCTGCTATGGGCCTTTGCTGAGATTCTGAGCACCCATATCAGAAGCCAGGCACTTAGCTTAGCACTCTAGCACTTGGGGTCAGGGGTGTAAACAAAAGGGCCCGAAGGGATCACAGGACAGTCAGCCTAGCTGGGCAATAAAAGAAACAGAACATGAAAGTGTATCCATGTTCTGTCTCAATGTGTATAAATACGGTGAAGGACTAGAAAAGTAGATCAGGAAATTAACTTATTAATAGAAAGGAGAATCTTGCTTAATTTTCCCCCCACATTTTCAAAATGCACACCATGTTTCTGTGGCGCTCTATTTTTTTTTTTAAAGAAAGATTAAAAGAAAAATCAGAAATGAGTGTGACAGAGCAAAGAATAGGCATGCTGACAAAGGCCTTTTTCCTTTTCCCTTTTTCCTTTGCATTGCTGGGGATCAAACCCAGGGGCTCAATGTGCTAGACACTGAACCATGCTTCCATCCCATGATATAGACCTTTCACATATCAAACTAAGGACATTTGGTAGAACAAGCACAGGTGTTTTATAATTTCCCTGTGTTATACAGTTTTCTAAATTTAGATAAAATTTTGGTAATGGTCGTGTTACTAAGTCTCTGGAAATATCAAGTTTACTGCCCAATTATGTCTCGTCGGCCATTTGGAAAGCCCCCCTAATGGCAGTCTTACCTCTGAAGATAAACATAAGGTCACGGGATGGATGTTCATATGCAGCATCCACATGGTTGGGGAGTTCTGGCCAAAAGGACTTTGTCAAAAACAGCTCAGCCTCAACCTGCTGAGGGTGCAGACGCCAGAAGAACCTAAAGCAAATGGGAAAACAGTTTGTTAAATTAAGTGAAATAATTCTATCCTGCTGATGACTACAGTCCACATCAATGCAGGCAAGGTACTGCAACTATGCCTGGCACCCATAAATTGGAAAAGAATAAGTTGTAGCCACCTGTAACCAGAGGTCTTCTCTTTCGACATGTCACAGAGCCTCAGGGAAGGCTCTAAGGTTCATTTGGGTTGAAACCATGCTTTATCCAGCTTTGTAAATATTTAGAGTGGCAAGCAACTTTGCAATGTGCTGCTGGGTTCTAGGAATGTATCTTTCATGATCTCAAGAACCATGCAAACTGATACAAGAGGAAACAGCTCAGAGATCCTGTAATTAGAGTCCTAACAGAGGCGTTGGAGATGCTATCAGGCCACACATAGAGGCATGATGCTTGAAGAGATTAACACATGAGCAAGATGCTGCCACCTACAAATTCAAGGTTAATATTTCACTTTTCATTACCTATAGTTTCTATCATAAATCATCCCCTCTTTGAAAATTCCAGCATAGGTATTTGAATCAGTCTCTCCATCTTGAAAGGAAGTAGGGTGGCTATTGGTGAATTCACTAATGCAGCAATTACTTTCAATAGTTTTCATGATTCTAAGCATATTAAATTTCTATTTTTCCTTTATCTTATTAAGTTTATCCATCAGTTATTTGATCTAAAACGTGTAAGTAAAGTACCCTTGGGTTACTGTTTCTGTATTACCCTTGGCAAGTTTGACAGGTGCTTGGGTACTTTGCAGACAGAGCGTTACCAGATTTTATGCAGATTTGACACATGAATCTTAAGAATACCTGTCTTTAAAGATCATGGTTTCTCCTCGGAGACTGGTAATGGCATCAAGGGATAGGGCTGGGTCACATTTCTCTGGTGTTTTGGGATGTTTAGGGTTGGGGTCTTCATCTCCTGGACCTGCAGCAACAAAGCAGATGTGAGAACTTTCTAAGTGTCCTGAGCCACAGGTGGGGCTGATTCTTCTGGGAAGAGCAGGAAATGGCTCCTTCCAGGAAGGGCAGTAGTTCTTGAACTCATACTCCAATATCCAACAGGCCCCTGTTTCTTTTCTGCAGGCTAGCAGGGTGCCACAGGCTAGCAGGGTACCACCCTTCTGTTTTCATTGCTGTCAACCTCTTCAGAATTCTTCTAATCTATAAATGAACATTCTTTGAAGTTGTTGATAAAAACCAAAGGTAAACCCAAACCCTAAACCATTTCTGCCACACAGTGACAGCCTACTGTGTGCCCTCAGGAATCCCACTGCTCTAAGTCCAGTTCTCCAGGAGCATCATCATATAGATCCCTCATCTTGTCTCCTTCTTTTGACTATTCCAACAACCGTGGATGTCAGCTGATTTTGCTTTACAGTTTGCCACACTGAAGCTCATCTCAGTGACAAACTGGCTGTGATCTGACATGTGTTTACAACTTTTTCACAGCTCACATGTGTTGAGCAGTAACCCTTGCTTTCCCCCCTACACAATTCTGTCCATAAAACCTTGGCCAAAACCTGGTGGAATTAAGACTTACAAAATAAACTTGAAAAATTCCCTTGCTACTGTCGCATTTCTGCCTTTAGCCACACAAGCTGTAATAATCTGCTTCAATCCAGAGGTATAACCGTGGGCTGGGTGGCATGAACAAGGTTTTTTTTTTTTTTTTTTTTTTTTTTTTAGCTAATTCTCCAAGAGCATTTGTACTGCTGACTGTGAGCAGTAGCTGCATCTCTATTTATGACACAGAACCCAGAAATAACTGTTTGGGTTGACATTTAATGTTTTGTAAATATTATTGGAAAAGTGGACGGAAACAGAGGAAATTCCTCATTGCAGATGTTGGTTAAAACCTCTAAGGCCCACAAGAGGTTCCTCGGGCAGCAAACTGCAATGATTGGACAGTGTCGGAATTTACAAGGGCTGTTTATATTCTCATCTTTTGCTGCTGTGCACGCACTCTTTAAACTCAACAGAGCTCGGCAGCTTCATAAGTTAAATGGGAAAGAGAGTACAAATATAAGGACGTGTGGTCTGCAAAATACAGAAATGAACTGTTTTCTACCCAGACATCAGTTTGATGCAGAAAGATGGATTCTCTCTCATGTTTTGAAAACATGAAAATGGATGACTAGTGTATAAAGAAAAAGTACACCTATTATGCAATGTAACTCTGTTCATCGGTTGTTTAACTGGTAGATTAAGCATTACCATAGAGAGACTGGATTCCCTGAACGTCATCATCAGGAAGCATGAAGTGGTTTTTGCCGGTGTAAGTATAGATAGGAAACATCAGGGCTCCTGGGTCCTTGGAGTGGTCCAAACCTAGGGAGTGGCCAAGCTCGTGGGCAGCAACAATAAACAAATTGTAGCCTGTAAGAAAAACAAGACACAGTGAGAAAGCAAGACCCTCCAGCGAGGAGAAGATGAGGGAAACTCTAATCTCTCCATATCTTTTCCTAACTCGGCATCTTACTCACTCTCATAGTTAGTGTTCAGTGGCTTAAAGAAAGAGTCAAAGCGTTGATTCAAAGTAATAGTCCTTACTACTGTCAGAGCTGTACCTCCCTGCATGAAGAATCAGTTACCTTCAGCGGTGTCATTAGATTGCTCCCAGCTAATTAGTAGTCAGTAAAGAAAACAGTAGGAGCTCTGATTTTTCTCTGTCTTTTCTGGCCAGGTTAAGGGAAAAGACAAATGATCCAGAATCAGCCATATGGGGTTCACATAAGGTCCCACATAGCTCTACGCTTAACTTAGAACATTATTCAGAGGGATAATGAACCTGCTACTGTATTTCCATTTTCCCCTAATAGCTCCTTCTACAAACTTTTAGACTTGTTTTAAATTGTACGAGTGCATGGTAAATGGAAAATACTAGGGCTGTAGCTTGGTAGAAGAGGACTTGCCTAATATTCACAAAGGCCCAGTTTCTAGCACCACAAAAAGGAATGCCTCCAGATAGACAGGAGAGGGGGATCTCAAGCCATTGTTTTATTTGCTCATTAAATATACTTTGTTAATGGAGCCAATGTGTAAAGAAAATGAACAAACTTGCACTTTATAGGGCACTCAACGGTCACATGATTAGAATGAACAATAATTATTGCAGTGAATAGTAATTAGTCATTTAAGCATTCTTAACCTTCATCTGAAAACTCAATTCAGATTGTTCTCCTGTATATATTTTCAATTATTTCAGCTAAACATTTCAAACCTGTGATTCACGTAAGTAAGTCTGAATCTGAGACTTACTGTGACTTTTAACAATACTAGCTGCTCTTCTCAGGAAACCCACTCTTCTCTATGAAATACTAAAAGCGTGAATATGTAAACCATCCCCTTTTAGTTCAAAGACAAGTTAAAAGCATTGGAGAGGTGGCATTTATTGTGAATGGGCCAATTTTACTCTCACATGGGCAGAAACCCATTCATTCATTCATTCATTTATTCATTCATTATTTACTTACTTACTCTCTTAATTTTCTTGGGACAGAGGCTCCCAGTACAACTCAGGCTGGACCCCAATTCATGATCTAGCTTCAGCCCCCTGAGTACTGGGATTACAGCTGTACATCACCACGGCTTCCGTTTTATTTAAGTAAATAATAAAAACCAACTTCTATGAAAATTGCTCTTAGTTGCTCTAACTCAGAATCTCTCTTTCTCCACAGTTAAACCCTACTTTGAATAATCTGAGGCTTTTCTTGGTAAGTTAATATCCCAATTATTTTGAGCTTTTAAAAACAAGAAGTGGCTGGGAATGGTAGCTACAGAATAACAGATCTAACTCCTGAGTGAAGCTCTTGAGCCCTTAGTTTCATTTTACTCTCAACAAATACAACCACATATTTTGAGAAAGATGTCGCCTGACATGCTTTTGACAAGCAGTGTTTATGAGTGAGTGCGGTAACAAAGTTTGAGACAAGCAATGTGCCCAATGGTGTAGAAGTTTAGCTGAAGCTATGCCATTACTATTTCAGCCAAGAAAAAAATCCATTTCAATTGACATCCAATACAGTTATGAAGCACAGAACCAGCCATGATAGTTTTTAGACATAGATTTATAAAAAAAACCTAAACTTCTTTAACCAGCAAAACTGTTATTTAAAGAAAGAGACAGACCATGCCTGAAAAAGAAGACATTTGACCCCACTTCAAAGAGACTAGCCTTGAGGCCATGACAAGAAATATCATATAATTTATTCATATTTAATGATTCGTACAAAAAAAGTTTGATGGGGAACCAATTAGTACAAAATATACTTTTGTTATTTTAGAAAACATAACCAAATGCCAAACACAGTTTGCTTGTATGCTTTCTAACTGTGTCACTGAGACTGCGGCCAGTAACATGTGAGCTAAGTCTCTGCAAGGAAGATTACCTTTGGAGCTGCTTGTCCAGGTTTCATCATCATCAAAATGGGCATCCCCACCATAGTTTGGTCCAGGAGGAAAAGCATGTGCCAGAAGACCAGAAGGCCCATCAAATGGGTAGAAGTCACCATGTTCTATGCAGAAAGCAAGAGTTAGAATCCCGTTATTATATACTGTGCCTGGCTTGGCAGGGGTGTGGCAGCTTTGTCAAATGCTTTGAAACTGGTAAATGACTGGTAAAAGGAATAAAAAAAAAAATGAAACCAAAGAAGGATTATTATATGAGCATGTGTCTAAATGACTCCACATCCTTACCTTTAGTTCCAAAAGATATCATGATATCAGCAGTGCCATCATGGATTCTGGTGAAATTCAGAGGTGTCACATCAGACCAGACCTTGAAGGCTTTTCTGAATGCCTTCTCCACTTCAGAATGGGACATATCCGGGGTATAGTTCACAATTCTATTCAATGTAGAAAGTGCCAGTTAAATTTTGAAAGGTTAAAACTGTTTCTAAAAAATACTTTCTTGGGGGCTTCTGAGATGGCTCAATGGTTAAGAGCACTGGCTGTTCTTCCAAAAGTCCTGAGTTTGTTTCCCAGCAACCACACCATGGCTCACAACCATCTATAGGGAGATCTGATGTCCTCTTCAGACAAGCAGATGTATATGCAACAGAGCACTCATACATTAAATAAACAAAAAACAAACGACAAAACAAAAAAAACCAAATATACTTTCTATATGATTTTTCAACTCGAGATGGCTGCTTTAAAGTTTCTATTAGATATAATAGATGCTTTAAAATAATTAAATTCAAGAGTTCTGTCAAATATTTAAGCACTGCCAGATAATTGAGTACCCTGGCACCTTAAATTTAAAATATGCGATACAATCTTGTTTGCATGCTAAAATCTGGAACTAGACAAACTGGCACCACAGGATTTAAGGGAAAAAGTGGAATCCTACATCTTTTGGATCGCTATCATAAATACAGCAGGTTTTTTCTTTTTTAATTTCCTCCCTGTCTTGTGGTTTTATTTCTCCAAGAAATCTCTGGAGACACTCACTAAAAAAATAATGTTAGGATTAGCATTAAGATAATAGGTCTTATTAAACTAATTTATTTGTTTTTAATGTTTAATGATGTATAGAACACATTTAGAAATACTAAGTGTAAGATAAACTTTTTATTTTGCAGAAAAATGCAATCAGATATTAAATACAACTTGCTTCTGTGTTTCTTAACTTTGTATTAAAGCTAATCCTGAACTGACCTCCAATGAACTACTCCAGACCTACCTAATGTCAGGCATGGAGAAGAAAAGAGTAACGTGTGAGGGGTAGAGACTCTGCTTTACCTGTAAGTTAAGTTCGTTTGGGACCATTTGGGTGTTCGAGGGAAAACGTTGTATTCACCCACATCAGGCACTCCACATCTTGGTTTTCTCATGATGTCTAAGGTGGGATCATCAAGTTTGCCAGTCACCTCTAAGCCAAAGAACGACTGCATTTCTCGGAGCCTATCAACTGTAGAGGTCACTGTAGACTTCTTCAGGATACCCGCAAGAGTTACAGGATGGTAGTATGATTTCAAGTAGTGCTAGAAAAGAGACCAAAAACCACCAGCTTTTAAGAGATGGAGATTTAAGAAATGCACTAGAATGCCATGCATGACAGAATACTGTACCTCTGCAAACTCAAGCTCTTCCTCAGACAAGTCATCGTCATCATCATCACCATAGGGAAGGGGCAGGGACCAACAGTGAGTCCAGCTCAACAAGAAGAAGGTAGCCAGGATAGCTGAATGCATGATGCCCAGCAGTGCCTAGAGTCTCTCCTTCCCAGGGCAAGCATCTCCTATTTTATAGAGCGATAGTGATGAGTCACCACTTGGGGGTGTGTGTTAACTTCCTAGTGAGTCGAAGGTAAACATGCTTACACGGTATTTTTTTTTTTCCTTCCTAAGTGTGGTTTGTGGCAGAACCTGAGGGAAATGGAAAATAAGGCCATCTCTAGTTTCAGTGGGGGATATCAAAACGCATCTGTCAAAATAAACAGCCTCAGCAGTTTTATGAATACAGTGGGGAGAAGCGGCGGCTAGTATATTTTTCACTTCACTGGGCAAAAAATGTTTTCTTCCTTTTGTAGGAAAAACATCTACTCTGAGTTTTTCAGGTAATAATAATAATAGCAACGCAATAAATTTAGTCCTGTAAAGAGAGACAAAGTTCTGTTCACAAAATGGTTATAGGCTGATGAGTTCTCAACTTTATTCTGTCTTGAGCAGCAACAGTGGGAATGCTTGCTTTATTCCCTTGAGGGCCTCAGAAATGTAAAGGAACCAAGCTTGAGGTCTTTGAGACACTGTAGCTGATTGAGTCCTAAGCTGGGGTTTTAACATCCTCATATAAGCTTTAGGTGGCTGTGGAGACCTATGTGGATTTCCTACATGTCCAGGCACCTGTACCTGGGCTCTATTGAAGTGCAGCCAGTGGTTAGGACTAGGTACTATGGATATAATTAGAATTATGTTTTGAGCCATTACTCTCTGTCAGGTTTAAAAGGCATTATCTCATTTAATCCCTACAATAACCAAAGCAGATACTGTGCATAGGCCCAGTATCAGGGCCCAAGGCATAGAGCCTTATACTGTAGCCCAGGAAGCTTAGAACTCACTATGTATCCTAGGAGGACCTTGAACTCATCAAAACCACCGTGCCATACATCCTTCAGATTGATTTATTTGATCTACAGTGGATACTACAGTAGACAGTCCTCTCTCAACTTGCTAAGGACCATGGTTATAGTATGAAGCATGATGTTAGAGCATTACCACATAAGCTCTCTGCAGAAGAAAGACTTTAATGAAAAACGACAATAAACATCACTACTTCTCAACTTTAATGCTTATTATCAAACAGGTTTTTTTTTTATGTTTTAGTAGTTTATTCTTTCATTCAAGAACAATAACAAGCACAGGCAAAATCACAACCAGCTAACGTTAGCGCGAGTTCTGCCATTTTAAACAGAAATGGAGACAAAGTCATCAGAAGATTAAAATAGACAGCCATTCCTTAAGAGAACGCCCAAGAGTCGGTAGGATATTGTTCTTGGAGAAGAGATTGCAGACAGCTGACAGGATGTGTCATCACAATGAACTGTTAGCAAACACTTGTCAACACAAGTCCATACTTCAGGCTGTTAACCATACTCACGAAAGCCAGGCCTTCTGTTCATCACTGCTGGAATGACGTGTGTGGTTTCAAACCACCTACTTTACAACAGGGAGCTGAGTTGGCGTTTGAAACAATTCTGACAAAGGCTGCTGAAATCACTGGGAAATTCGAAAACCGATAGAATGAGAAAATAAAACTGTGTGGACGAAATTAGGAACAAACATCGCCTGCTGACTCAGGCTGAGGCCATATGGGACTTTTTTCAAACATATTTTGCCAGGGATTCCTAAGTTCAAAACTAGAGAAAAACAAAACTAATGATAAACAACTTTAGTAAAGAACACAGTGTTTTCCAATTAGGACATTTGAGTTTGATTAAAATTATTAAAAAATCTGTAAGTCAACAAATTTCTGATGTAAAAGGTTTGACTCTCATTTAGAATTATGTACTGCCTGTGTTGACAATGCAAATAAAATCTTTATTCTACAAATTAAACAACTTGATTTTACAAATACATGATTTTTCCTTTAGGAACTCTCTGTGAACATTTCTTTGTTCATGTTTTCTTTTCTTTTCTTTTCTTTTTTTTTTTTTTTTTCTATAACCCTGTGGAATGGGATTACGAAGTCAGTTGTTCAGTTGCTTGGTTAGTTGGCTTGCTTGTTAGTGGCTGAGACTGGGTCTTATGAGGCCCAGGCTGCCCTCAAACTCACTATGGAGCTGAGGATGGCCTTATTATTGTCCTGTTGCCATCTCCTGAGTGCTAGAATTACAGTTTGTGCCATCATGGAGGGAAGGAGTTTAGAGGCAAGCATTCTGAAAACTGAGCTACGTCCCCACCTCCTGACACACTCTTAAAATTTGAACATAGGCAACTGTGTTTTCACCCTAGAATGAGATGTGGAAACATCTACAAAAAGATTCATCTGAGATGCTGAAGTTTCAAAGAAGGTTAGCTGCTAAGGATGTTATTCTGTTTACCTTGTGGATCCGTGGTATCCTAGCATCCTAAGACTTTGACAGTAACCTTCCCAACATACTACAGCATTTATCAGGATCTCACTAGTGATGAATCTTGCGGTTTGGGTTTTGTTTTATGGCATTGCTGTTTGTCTTATACTACTGAGACCTAAACAAAGGCACTGTGCATGCTGGGCAAGCCTGTGCTACTGAGCAAACTCCCAACCCTGAAAATTTTAAAGTAGTTCATTTATCTGTCTTCCCTTTCTTTCAACTTCCCATCCCACTCATCCCCTCCCCTCCCTTTTCTTCCCCTCCCCTCTCTTCTTGTCTGTTCCCCTCCTTCCTTTTTGAGTGTTTACAGGGCACACTTTTATTAATTGATTTGATTATTTATTTATTTATGTATTTATTTATTTATGTGGAGATCAGAGGACAAGTGGGAGTTAGCTCTCTCTTTACTCCATGTGGGACCCAGGGATGACATTCAGCCAGCTTATTGGACTTGCTAGCAGATGCCTTTAGCAGCTGGGACATCTTTTTGGCTCATGAATACATACCTTCCAGAATAGAAAGCTTACTATGTTGCTGGTGTGAGTCACCCACTACCTTATCAATACCAAAAAGAAACATTTTCAGACAATTTGGGTTGTTGATATACATAATCTATTTTTCTTAATTAAGCTCAGAAAGGGGAGAGTGAACTCAAAATCTCAAAACGCATCTTAAAAATTTTGTGCACAAAGCTTAACATTTGCTTTTCTGTCAGTATGTTCTAGTTAGTTAATTTTAAGAAATTATAGTCCAGATTTTATGGAAACTATAAACTGCCAAGAGAGACCTCTACCTTAGCCTGGTGGGAGGATGGTGTCAGTCCTCCAGTTCTTGCCTGCAGTGAGGGTTAGGGCCACACATGTGCCAACTATCTCCTCAGAATCCAAGCTTGCTAACTTCCTTGGACATCCATCGAGCACAAAGGCATGTAACACTCCCCACTTTCTTCATGTCAGAAACAAAAAATCTTGGCAGAAAAGCTAAGAAAGAGCAACTAGAACAAACAAAAGCGTAATAATTAACATCTGAGCTGACAGGAAATTAAAGCATTAAACTGAAGAATAGGTATTTCTTTGTCTATCCAGTGGTTTAATCCTTAAAAAAAAAAAAATCAATG